>NC_079214.1:47824719-48424719 GCF_029633865.1 Lampris incognitus | reverse complement strand
TAGCAAAGTCAAAAAATATTTATAATACTGCTGCTGTCTCCAACATTTACCTGTGTACTATATTCAGGGGAATAAGACATAATGTGACATGGAACACCCAGGCTTTAGGCTTCACCTCCCAGGGTCTCCCCAGTACCCCTCCATTCCTGTCCTGCCCACCAACTGGGGGCCATGAAGTAAGGTCCAGACTACCTCCACCTCACCCAGCTCATAAAACCACCCAATCCCAACGAATCCTCAGACAAAACCACCGACATGAGCCCCAGCACAAACCTCACCGCTCCCGGCTCAACCTGCTGCAGAACAAGGAAGTGGAGATGGGCAAAGAGCACCAGAGAGAGGCTGAGTACTCAGCTACAGCTGAGATCCTGGAGGCGGCGTGTAATGCATCCATCCCGGGCTTGACAGGAGTCTCCAACTTCACTGTATTCCTCTACTGCAACCTTTTTGAAATAGAAGATGGGTCAGTTGACCCTCCAATGGGCCAAGTGGGTCTTGACCTACATGCCACTTGTTCTGATGCAGCCTGGTACCTGTCTGCGGCTGAGGAGGACCTCCTATGGGTACATGTTTGTAGTGAGTTTTTTGCCCACGAGTTCAACACCACAGTGTGTGCCAACTCTTCTTTCTGGCTGCAGAGAGCACATCAGGTACGGAAGGAATTTAGTTGGTTTTTAGTAAAGTAATAATGATCAGGGGGTGTCCGGGTAGCTTAGTGGTCTATTCCATTACTATGACATACTAGTAATTATGTCATAGTAACACTATATGAAGTAGTACACATTTGCAACATAGTAATTATATCATACCAGCACTATATGAAGTAATACTACATTTACTATGTAGTAATAATATAACCACGTGTAGATGTCAAGTGTGCCTCAGATGATGAAGAGTCAGTGAAGAGGAAAATCAAAGTGCAAAGTAGATTTTCATTGTCACATATCAAAGCTGGTAAATTATGATGTCATAATGTGGGTTTCCTCCGGGTGCTCTAGTTTTAGATAGATATAGATTAAAGGCAAAATAAAGAGGAAACAATGAAATTGATTGCTGTAATTTTTATTTCAAACGACCTTTAAATACAAGGTTTAACAAACACAAATCTACCTGCTCTTTACCTTGTGTAGTGTAAATCTTAATTTGTACCATCAGTTGGTCTTACATAGAATTTGGTCAAACTGCATGATATTAATTCTTAAACCAGGGGAATTATTGCCCAATGTACACTAAACCATGAATTTGTGTTTTGCATGTTTTCTCTCACTTCTCTACCTCACTTGTTTTGGCCATGGAAATTCTGTCTTTCATATTTGCAGGCAGTGTCTACAAAGGAGTATAATTATTTCAACCAGTCGAGTATTGATGACTTGTGTTCGCACTTGTCAGCAGAGGCCATTTGGAATCCAGAACCTGATAAGAACTGTTTGTCTCAACTGGGCAGCAGGTCGCTCAGCGCTCAAGAATTCCAGCGCTGCTTCTTGCCCAATAACTCTGTCCTGATCTCAGCTCTTTGTGGAAGCGAGTCACCCGACCTCCACCAGTCCATCCTGGAGAGCAGCTGGGCTGCAGATTATTGCTCCAAAATATACAATGTCTCCCATACAGATGCCATGGAGGAGACCTGTAACTACAGGAAGTGGGCTGTGCACCAGTTCTCTAACTCCACCCTCCTGGAGCTGTGCATGCATGCACATGGGCTGAGAGAGTACATCTGTCAGAATGCCTCACTCTATTATCAGCAGTTAAAATTCAAACCCAACTTCTCTGACATCTGTACTGACTTAGAAGCAGAGCTGGAGGGCAGGAAGTGCTTCCTGCAGAGATTCTTTGACATGCTCCCAGCTCCGTATGACTTTGACACATCTCAGCTGTGTGTGAATCCAGCCCCACTGCTGGCAGAAGCCCTCCATAGGTTGAGTGTGTGCGAAGTTGAGGGTGGAGAGCATGGAGGCTGGATAGGAGCATTGGGGTATGTGTTGCGAGTGCTGGACTTCATGGTGGGACTCTCTGCAGGTCTGGAAGAAGGGGAGGGAGAGGCGAGACAAGGGTTGGGCCAGGCCATCCTTCTCTCCAGCCTCCTCGACAACACCTCATTCTGGGCCACACTGCAGCCGGAAGCTTCCATGAGTGTGCTTCAAACTGTGGGCATGTTCCTTCGCAGAGAGAAGAACCCCTCTCTCAAAGAGGACCTGTTAAGTTGCTTCAGTGTAAGAGAGATAATGCACAATAGTAACACACAAACACACACATGCACAAACATGCACGCACGCACACACACACACACACACGTTTTTTTCTATACTTGTTAGGACCCCCTCATTGACCACACTAATTCACTAGCCCCAACCCTAATCTTAACCGCCAGCACTGCATGCCTAAATTTAACCTTTACCCTATTAATAAACCAAAGTTATAACCTTAGAAATTCACCCTTGAAGCAGTGAAGACTAGCTGAAATTGGGCGGCATGGTGGCCCAGTGGTTAGCACTGTCGCCTCACATCAAAAAGGTCCTGGGTTCGAACTCCGGGGTTGTCCAACCTTGGGTGTCATCATAGGTCGTCCTCTACGTGGACTTTGCATGTTCTCCCCGTGTCTGTGGTGGGTTTTCTCCGGGTGCTCCAGTTTCCCCCACCATCAAAAGAAACATACATGTTAGGGTTTATACTCCTGTCTGTGCACCTGACCAAGGCAATGGGAAAACAACTGGAGTTGGTCCCCGGGCGCAGCATGATGGCGGCAGCCCACTGCTCCTTGCTACACAGATCACAGCAAGGATGGGTTGATTTGCAGTAACTGAATTTCCCAAGGGGATTAATAATGGAAACTTAAATTAAATGTTCTCACTTTACAAAAATGTCTTCAATGTTGTGGTTAAAATCTCAAAATGGTCCTCATAAATGTAGCTGAACAAGAACACACACACACACACACAAAACAGAGCAATAAGCAAATAATATTTTGCTGCTTTTACATCAGCCTATCTTGTGGGAGCTCATTCAGCGAGAGGATAACTCCTCTGCCCTCAGAGTTCTGATGCAGGTACTTAGCTATGAACATACATTCACATACACATTCATCATTTAATAACAGGTCAGCCCACTCAACTTTATATTCAGAGGAATTACTTTATCTTGCCAGGAGTATCTCCGGATGCCAAGAGAGAGCATTCGCACTCTTGTGATGTCGGCTGAAAAAGATGCTGTCAAGAGATTTCTTTCTCATATGCACCAAAGTTGGGATCAGCTTCAAGTTGAAACCACACAGGTTTGTTCAAAAGCCCTCCGAGTTGATTGACTCTTAGACATACTCTCTTACACTTGGTAGTGTTTACATTCTATCAAGACCCTAATGGAAAGTTTAAAAGAATAAGATAGCGACCTGAACATATTATTTCCACAATTCTATTCTGTTGTATGGTTAACATACAGCAGTCATGTGGTATGGTTTTATTTTAATTATTTCTTGTTACATGCCAAGTTCTAAAGATAGGGGTACCTTTCTTGAGTGCTGATCAATTTCTGCATGACTCTCCTGTTCAATGTTTAAGGCTTCACAAAAAGAGTTACAAGCCATGGAAACGATGACGGCTGCCTTCATTCACAAGTTCCCACGTGTGACCCCTGAGCTTTTTGTGGACCTGTCTCAGTTCATCCCCTTCATGTCTGTCTCTGACATCATGAGCTTCCCAGCCTCCCTGATGGTCAATGACAGTGTGTGAGTGAATGGAGTTAAAAAAAAATTTTTTTTTCTGTTTTTGTTCCAAAAGTCTCAAGGGCCTTGAGGTTCACAGCTTCTGTATTGTCCTGAAGGTTGTTGGCCATTCGTGACCACAGCTCAGAGATGAAGTCTCCGCAGAAACAGGCCTTTGTAAAGAGACTTCTACAGTCGAGCGTGGTGGGGGATGTCCCCACATGGCCACCATACTTTCTCAGTTCCATCCTCCCGCTACTCCCTTACCTCCCAGTCAGTCATTTTCAACAGCTGACATCGCACCAGGTAAGAAGCAGCACTCCTAATTGCTAGCTCTGATATAACTCTTGCAACATTTTCATAGAGAATATCAGCAATTCAGGATTTTTACAGAAATGAGCAGGTTCGGCATCCGGGTAGCATAGCGGTCTATTCCGTTGCCTACCAACACAGGGGATCGCCAGTTCGAATCCCTGTGTTACCTCCGGCTTGGTCGAGCATCCCTACATACACAATTGTCGTGTCTGCAGGTGGGAAGCCGGATGTGGGTATGTGTCCGGGTGCTGCACTAGCCCCTCCTCTGGTCGGCCGGGGCGCCTGTTCGGGGGGGAGGGGGAACTGGGGGCGAATAGCGTGATTCTCCCATGCGCTACGTCCCCCCGGTGAAACTCCTCGCTGTCGGGTGAAAAGAAGCGGCTGACGACTCCACATGTATTGGAGGAGGCATGTGGTAGTTTGCAGCCCTCCTCGGCTCGGCAGAAGGGGTAGAGCAGCGACCGGGATGGCTCGGAAGAGTCGGGTAATCGGCCGGATACAGTTGGGGACAAAGAGGGGGGAAAAGCCACATACACAAAAAAAAAATGAGCAGGTGACTCGTACATGTTCAGTCATTAGACCCAGTGTCCCACAGATGTCGACCTTTTATCTCCCATAGCTTCGTCCTCTTGTGGAGTTGTTGGGCAACAGTAGCCTGGATGGCACCAGGGGGCGTCATGTGCTGCGCACTGTGTTGAACACAAGGAAGAATCTCACTAGTGACGACATACTGAGGTAGGACCTTGGTGGTGTCATGATCCACCCATATTGTCATCCATGTTTTCCAAGACAATAAAGTGCAAGATAATTTCTTTCTATAGGTTAGGGACTCTAGTATGCTACCTGCATCCAGTGGACCTCCGTCCATTTCTTCAGGTCTCATCGCTGTCCTCGGCTCTCTTGCAGCAACTGGGCCATTGTATATCTAAGGGATTCATCAGTGCCAGTGGCAGGGTAAAGGACATAAACATGCCACATATTGTAACAGATATTTGGTTTGTACTGATGTTTTAAAGTACCATCAGTACAAGCCTCTGCAAAGTATTGAATCACCTCTCAAACATACCATCCGGTGTGGATTTGAGCACCACCTATGTGGTACGAGTGAGTGTCTTAATGCTGACTGTGTTTTGTGGCCAGCTATCTTCTTGGTTGATCCCAGCGGTTCAGAAGCTGAATGCCAGCAGCATGTCTTCTGCAGACCTGCCTACCCTGGTTGGTCTGTTACCTGAGCTAGGAGCCCCATTCCTCCAGTCACTCCCCACCCAACAGCTCCTGGAACTCCTCACACAACCTGGACTACATCCTTACTCCCCATCTCAAGTCAGTACTAGATTTTGTCAAAACTATGTGCCATTTAAGATACTGTAAATGTGTTGTGCTATCACATGTAGATCCTTTGGCTTTCTTGTCTCAATAGAAGTTAGAGTCAGACTGTTGTTTTTTTTACCGTTTTCCTTCATTGAAATATGATATTGTAACGTGCATGGATAAGTAGACACGCTGGCCGCTGGCTCGCGGGTCTGACCCTTTAGTCGAGCGGTTAGCGATGTCTCCTGCGTTGCGGGCGATACGGGTTCGCTTCCCGGCCGCGGCAGTTCCTGTGGTTGCGTTGTCCCCCGAATTCGCTACAATATAGTAATTTCGTGCTTTATCATTACTGCTGATGGAATGTATAAAGAATGTACTCAAAATACATTGGATTACCCAAAAACGTTCTCCAGGTTTGATGAATAAGAACGCCTCCACTACACTCTGATGCACATTATGGAGTGATGAAGCCATTAGGAAAGAACCCCCCCCCCCTTCGTCTTAGGATGTTATACTCATACAAAGTGGAGAAGCCTTTAGAAAGAAGGGTGAAAAGGTTAAAAAGGCACTATTATCTAGGATGGTAAATCTTATGGGCTTCTGCTGCTTTCAAGGGGAATATTTTCATAGGCGCTGCAGTAGCGTAGCTCAGGACGTACTGTAGGTTGTCTGGTAACCGGAGGCTTGCTGGTTGACACCACCATTGGGGTGTGTGTGTGTGTGTATGTGTACGCGTGCGTGCGCACATGTATGCACGTGCACATATGTGCATGTGTGCGGAGCTTAGTGGCTGTTGCAGCTAGAAAAGTGCTACATAAAACGCAGCCCATACACATGTGGCCTGTAAAAATAGTTAAGAATACAAACTGGCTCCTAAATATCTTAATAATGAAATAATCTAAAAAGGATGAAGGTATCTATCTATCTATCCATCTATCCATCTATCTATCTATCTATCTATCTATCTATCTATCTATCTATCTATCTATCTATCTATCTATCTAAATAGTGGCATCTACCTTTAAAACATTAACTGCTGAATTTTGTTTCTATTCCATAACGTATCAAACCTTAAGATAATATTGTTGTACTTTTTTTAGGCTTTTCAGATATTATCCAGGATTTCAAAAGACACCAATGTAAGTTGAACTGTTGTTCCATTGTATTTTTGCTGTTGTTGTAGTTCAGCTGACTGTGCATTGTAACTGTTGTGTGTCTGTGGTGGTGCTCCTCTTGCCAGCTTACCCTGGAAACCCTGTGCAGGTTGAAGCCATTGCATGCAGGTCTCTCTCCGTCTGCGCTGAGAGACCTGCATTTGTCTGAGATCAGTAGGAGTACTGACTGCCAGTGCTGGAGAGGCCTGCTGACCGAGCTGAGGCCTGGCCACAGAGCAATGCTTTACAGTGCATTGCAGAAGGTAATGAAACTGTAGTCCTTATTAATTGAAACTGTCCACGTCCAGACAGTATATGTGCAGTTGATTTGAAGCTGGAAAATCTGTCCAACATGTCTCAGAATAATTTCTTTAAATTTGGTGTTGTGTTTCAACAGGCTCTAGATCAAGGCTTGAAGAATATCACTTTGAAGGTAGATTGCTTTTTGCCGTTGATCCCTTTAAAGAAGCTGACAGAAGCTGTGAACGGAGACACAATACTGAGAGACATCAGCATCTATAGAGACCTGCGCTGGTCTCCACAACAGGTGTGCAGTCAGCTTTGTCATGCTCTTGTGTGACAATAAACACATTATTGATACCACTACAATGGGACACCAGTGCTACTGCCGTGGAATAATAGACATGGTGCTAGCTTTGGTCTCGGCTCCCATTGATTTGAAACTCATTGGATATGCTTCAAATGAGCCATTCAGGATATTAATACTCCATACCAATCAGCCACCATCAAGCTAATTAGTTTGGATGTAGCACAATAGTCTGGAGGGGTAGTATAAATTAGTAATGTCTACCTGAAAGAGATTTTGTCCCATCCAGTAGTGTATTAGGCTGCTTTCACCACCTGTTCTCAGCCTAACCAGACAGCCCTGGCCAAAACATACAAACACATTTTTAACATAGTGGTCATACTAGCATGCATTTTACAGTGCAGTTAACACATTCTATAATTTTGCTATGTCTAATTAAAATGATTATGAAAACTATATAAATTATTATTCAGTATTTTTTGAGATCCTACATGATACTTTTTAAATAATTAGATGTGTGCACACAGATTTTAACTAATTTACTAGTTTAACTACATTGGCGGCATGGTGGCCCAGTGGTTAGCGCTGTCACCTCACAGCAAGAAGGTCCTGGGTTCGAACCCCAGGGTTGTCCAACCTTGGGGGTCATCCCAGGTCATCCTCTGTGTGGAGTTTGCATGTTCTCCCCGTGTCTGCGGTGGGTTTTCTCCGGGTGCTCCGGTTTCCCCCACCAGCAGAAAAACATGCATGTTAGGGGTTAATACTCCTGTCTGTGCCCCTGACAGAGGCATGGCAAGACGAACTGGAGATGGTCCCCGGGTGCACGGCGGCTGCCCACTGCTCCTAGCTACACAGCTAGGATGGGTCAAATGCAGAGCAGAATTTCCCCACAGGGATAAATAAAGAGAAGAGAATTTTGCTATAGTTTAAGGCTGATTTATTTAACTTCAACCCCTGCCTTTAAACATAGAATTTAATTGATTAAATAATAGAAATTGCATTTCCTTAACACTGATTTTTGCACCCATACAACAAAATTACAATGTGACAGCTAAATTATGATCCCTGGAGTGCTGCTGAAAATTTAGTAGACTTAATATATCAAATACAGCAAAATGTAAAACCTCTTATGTTTGAAAATACTTATACAGCTGCTACTATTTTTTGAAGTCCATTTTTATCATCAAGTAGTTGGCTTATTATCAACTCTAAGTTTGTATTTTTCATGTGTCTATATTTTGCATGCATATATAGAATTAGGATAAAAAAGGTTTGGTAGCACTTTGCAATAACCCTTATAAAGGGACTATGAATGGTTTATAATTAGTTTATTAATTAGATTGTGAACACTTTCTAAATCATTAATAATCTGTTATAACACATTAGATAAAAAGGGCAACAGTGACCTGTTGTGAGCCTACATAATTTCTAGTGAAAGTGACTGTTTAACATGCTGACTGATAAAGGGACAAGATAAAGTAACCTAAGCAGCGAGCAAGATCTGAGATTTAACAGGATATATATCAAGTGCAGCAGTAAATTGACCTTGCCAAATAGTGAGCCTGTATTGATGTATGAAAATTGTGTTATAATTTGTTTATAATTGTTTATTAGTGATTTATATAGTGTTTACAACGAAATTATAAATCGTTTATAGTAACGGTTCAATGGCAGAGCATATTCCTCAACACTGACACTGAGACTAACTTTTTTTTTTCTGTAAAGGCCCAGTTTCTGTTTAAGAAGATTAATGAACTTGAAAACATTACAGGAGCATCTGTTGGGTGAGATGAATTTACCCTCCCAGTGCATTAATTTTCTGTTTCATTCATCATCTGCAAGTACGCTTATTGTGGAGTGTGAATAAGTAGTGCAGACTGAATAAATACAAAATCATTACAGAGGGAATTGGATGTCATTTTGCAGCCGTTTAATCACAGTTTAATCACTCATTTGTGTTTTCTTTGTAGGAAATTGGGTCACATTGCTAGTGGAATGACTTGTGATTGGTTGAGGCTTTGGACCAATGACACAGATTTCTTAGAGTTGCTGCAGTTTGTCAGTGAGCTACACGGGGGTATGAGAGCTGCTCTGGTGAGAAACATATATATTTTTATGACCCTAACTTCTTAAATACATTCATATAATCTCTATGAAGAAACCATTATTCATTAAATACCATTCAGCGTAAGACTAATGTGCACAGTGAATCCATCCATAACTACAAGAGTTATATGTTCAAATATTTAGAGCCTTACTGCACACTTAAGTATTTTGAGGGAAATCCTGAATCATATGGCTTTGTTTTAATAAAAGGCATCAGTCCAAAATCTCAACATTTATGTGCAAATATGATAACACCCACATTTCCTGTGATAAATCTGCCAACATTGCTCCTCTTCTGGTTGCCACAGGATTGCAGTGCCAAATGCTTACATGTCCAAGTACTTTCTTCTTTTTTTTTAACTGATTTTTGAACCAGTGTTGCATACAAAACTTTGTTATATATATATATGCAAAATGTCCAACTGAACTGGTTTTATACATATCCAAACAGAACCTATTATAGTGGGGTATACAAACAGTATAAAGAAACAGTATAAGAGTAAAAGGAGCAACAAGAACAGTAATCAATCCCTATTCCAATTAATTCTTACCCAATCTTCATACACCCATTAGCCCTGTAATTCCTCCCACCCAATCCCACCCACTTGTTACAAGAGAAAAACACCAAGTGAAAGGCAAAGAGGTACACTCGTTATACCTATTAACCCAATAACATTTCCCACCCAAATTCTTCCCACTAGCTATTAAAAAAACAAAACAAACAGAACTAAGAGGGAGAAAAAAAAAATCATTTCTCACACACACACACACACACACACACACACACACACACACACACACACACACACACACACACACACACACACACACACACACACACACACACACACACACACGCAAAAAAAAGGGTGGGGGGCTCTAGTTGTCATCTGGGTGAATGGTAGCCATCGTCAAGTACTCGATAAAGGGCTTCCAGGTCATGTCAAAGGATTTACTGGGGTTTTTACAAACCCCAATTCCAATGAAGTTGGGACGTTGTGTAAAACGTAAATAAAAACAGAAGACAATGATTTGCAAATCCTTTTCGACCTATATTCAATTGAATACAAAGACAAGATATTTAATGTTCAAACTGATAAACTTTGTTTTTTTGCAAATATTCACTCATTTTGAATTTGATGCCTGCAACACGTTCCAAAAAAGCTGGGACAGGGGCATGTTCACCACTGTGTTACATCACCTTTCCTTTTAACAACACTCAATAAGCGTTTGGGAACTGAGGACACTAATTGTTGAAGCTTTGTAGGTGGAATTGTTTCCATTCTTGCTTGATGTACGACTTCAGTTGCTCAACAGTCCGGGGTCTCCGTTGTCGTATTTTGCGCTTCATAATGCGCCACACATTTTCAATGGGAGACAGGTCTGGACTGCAGGCAGGCCAGTCTAGTACCCGCACTCTTTTACTACGAAGCCACGCTGTTGTAACACGTGCAGAATGTGGCTTGGCATTGGCTTGCTGAAATAAGCAGGGACATCCCTGAAAAAGACGTCGCTTGGATGGCAGCAGATGTTGCTCCAAAACCTGTATGTACCTTTCAGCATTAATGGTGCCTTCACAGATGTGCAAGTTACCCATGATGCCATGGGCACTAACACACCCCCATACCATCACAGATGCTGGCTTTTGAACTTTGCACTGATAACAATCTGGATTGTCCTTTTCCCATTTAGCCCGGAGGACACGACGTCCATGATTTCCAAAAACAATGTGAAATGTGGACTCGTCAGACCACAGCACACTTTTCCACTTTGCATCAGTCCATCTCAGATGAGCTCGGGCCCAGAGAAGCCGGCGGCGTTTCTGGGTGTTGTTGATATATGGCTTTCGCTTTGCATGGGAGAGTTTTAACTTGCACTTGTAGATGTAGCGACGAACTGTGTTAACTGACGATGGTTTTCCCAAGTGTTCCTGAGCCCACGTGGTAAGATCCTTTACAGAATGATGTCGGTTTTTAATGCAGTGCCGCCTGAGGGGTCGAAGGTCACGGGCATTCAATGTTGGTTTTCGGCCTTGCTGCTTACGTGCAGACATTTCTCCGGATTCTCTGAATCTTTTGATGTTATTATGGACTGTAGGTGATGAAATCCCCAAATTCCTTGCAATTGTACGTTGAGAAACGTTCTTAAACTGTTGGACTATTTGCTCACACAATTGTTCACAAAGTGGTGAACCTCACCCCATCCTTGCTTGAGAACGACTGAGCCTTTCGGGGATGCTCCTTTTATACCCAATCATGACACTCACCTGTTTCCAATTAACCTGTTCACCTGTGGAGTGTTCCAAACAGGTGTTTTTTGAGCATTACTCAACTTTCCCAGTCTTTTGTTGCCCCTGTCCCAGCTTCTTTGGAGCGTGTTGCAGGCATCAA
The DNA here is from genome assembly GCF_029633865.1 of Lampris incognitus. Taxonomy (NCBI): domain Eukaryota; kingdom Metazoa; phylum Chordata; class Actinopteri; order Lampriformes; family Lampridae; genus Lampris; species Lampris incognitus. The sequence goes on along the minus strand of NC_079214.1, from coordinate 48,413,202 downwards.
ATTCAAAATGAGTGAATATTTGCAAAAAATAATAAAAGTTTATCAGTTTGAACATTAAATATCTTGTCTTTGTAGTGTATTCAATTTAATATAGGTTGAAAAGGATTTGCAAATCATTGTATTCTGTTTTTATTCACGTTTTACACAACATCCCAACTTCATTGGAATTGGGGTTTGTAAGTAAAAATCTAATTCTTTCAAGTTTGATGTGAGATGGCATCTCCTTGAGCCAGCTATTGTGTGAGGGGGGAAGAACATGTTTCCACTTAAATAAAATGAGGCACCTAGCTAAGAGTTGTAAAGGCCAAGACGTGCCTTTTTATCAAAGACAAATTGGGTGCTGTAGATGGTGGGATTCCAAATAGGACTGTAAGGGGTTCAGGCTTAAGGTTCATACCAAATACTGTCCCAAGTGTGTTAAAATTTTGACACCAGAAATCTGTCAGTTTTGGACGGGACCAAAACATGTGAGTATGGTTTGCGGGTGATTGTTTGCACCTATTGCAAGTATTGATAGCTGGGTAGATTTTTGCCAGTCGGGCATTGGTGTAGTGTACTCTGAACAGAACCTTACTCTGGAGTAGACCATGCCTAGCACACATAGAAGCTGAGTGGACCAGATCGAGAATATGGTCCCACTGGTTGTCATATATTGACACACCAATTTCCTATTCCCAAATCTTCTTCAAATGGGCTGCTGGATCAAGGTTAAAGGAGTCAATGGAGCCATAAATGTCCAAGTACTTTTACCCACAAATACTTCACACATGCAAGAGTGCAAATATTACCACCCTTACTCATCAGAGGTACAGTCTGATCTCAATCAACCCCCGATTACCCCAAAATGTCCTCTTTCTGAGCATTTTTCAAAGGTTAGAAAGGGGAAGAGCATGTCAGCACTGGGGTGTGATGTTATTCTTGTAACATGTTCAGATGTGTTTTGGTTTTCTTGCCAGAGGAAATGTGTGGTAGAAGAATTAAGCAAGCAGCCAGAAATAGACCTTGATGTTCTGAATGCTTGGTTTACTGCAAGATTACCGTAAGAACACACTTCGTCATGACAACCATTACCCTTGACATAAGTTTATTCTTTACATACATGTGTATCCATATATATTAATACCTTGGTTCCTCTGCTCTGTTTCAGTGTAAAGATGATAGAAAGGCTCTCTAATATATCTCTCAGGGCTATCCTGGATTACATTCAGGGCCACTTTCCTGATTTCTTGAAACTTCCACGTTACAGGCAGATGAATTTAGCAGAGAAGGCTATTGCTGTGCTGGTAAGTTAAAGGGACAAACTATACAGATATGCCGTACTGATTCTTGCATAATTGGATTGATGTTGCTGTAGTTTTAGGTGGAGGTCCATGTGTCTAGTCATCAAAAACAGTGGCAAATTTATATATAATATTGAGAACTTTACTAACTAAATAAATGAACTATGAATTAAATATTAGGGTCACAAAAGCAGGAGTTAAAAGTTTGGTTTACATACACGTATGGTTACAATAAAGAGGCTGAAAGAAGAAAATCTACATAATATATTTTCCTCAAATCAAGTAGTACACACACACACACACACACACACACACACACACACACACACACACACACACGATGTGCAAAATATCACTGATGTATTCTCTCAATTGCTTATCAAATATGACATTTCAAGAAGAAAGAGCTTATGCTGCTCAGTGGTTATCCCTGAGAGGATGTGATATTACTCTGTGAAATACTATTCATGCCATCTCAGTACCTGTACGCTCTCTGCTGTAGGGCTCCTCGCAGACTCTTGCTGAGGGGCAGATAAGAGGTGCCACTCTGGACCTACTGGGTCCCTTTCTCCCGTTCTTGGACCGAGATAGTTTGGCCGTGGTGGAGAGAGGTGCCCTAGCTCTGCGGCTAGATGAAATGAGAGGCTACTGCCTACCTGGAGAGGCTCTGAGAGATCTCCGTGTCCTGCTTACTGATCTGCTTGGGTAAATCCACACATGTTTTACGGTATCTCTTGTGGCATACGTTGCTTACATCGGGCGGCACGGTGGACCAGTGGTTAGAGCTGTCTCCTCACTGCAAGAGATTCTGGGTTGAAACCCCGTGGTTGTCCAACCTTTTTTGGGGGGGGGGGGGTCGTTTGTAGGGCTGTCACAATTATTACACAATCGCCCGATCGCTTTTATTTGATCTGCCCGTGATCATTTTGCATAATTGTTAGAATCGTTTCCATTCATTTGTATAAAAACAGCTGGATGAAACCAACAGAAATGTCATATTTCCATCAGCATTTCCACTATGGGTTGTTCGACCGGAGCTCCTTTAATGACGTCATCTTGTTGCGCCCCTGGCATATGAGTGGCGAATCAGCACCAACAAACTGTTGAGACGCTTATTCTATAATATTCGACTACTGCATTTCGACGAGCATCTGTTGACATTAATATCATGGACATAATGGCAAAGCCAAACACCACAGCACCGACGTGGGCACATTTTAGTTTTAAGCCAAATCAACAAGCAAGAGAACTTGGAAGAGGCGATTTGTCGGATTTGCAGCAAACGAGTGGTGGTCAAACGCGCTAATACACCAAATTTAAAAAAGAAAAACCATCTACGGATCCACCGCCCCACCCAGTTAGCCGAACATGAAAAAACAGCCACCGCCGCAGTTCCAGCCCGGCAAGTGGTTGTTCCTGAAGCTTTCGGACGAGTGTCTAAATATAAACGTGACAGAACCAGATGGTGCACGTTAAGACAGTGTAACGCGGTACATAGCTAAAGAAATTCAGCCGATTAATACGGTTGAAAAACCAAAATTTAAAGAAATGCTGCAAGTGTTTGACAAGTAGGAATTACTAAGAAAAACATCCATCTCCAAAACTGCAATCCCCAATTTAGACAACCAAGTGAACGATGATACTGTAAGTGGCATAAAATGATAAAAAAAGAAGAAAGAAGATAATTAAGGGCGTGCGGGTAGCGGTCTAATTCCATTGCCTACTAACACGGATCGCCGGTTCGAACCTCCGCGTTACCTCCGGCTCGGTCGGGCGCCTCTACAAACAAAATTGTCCGTGTCTGCGGGTGGAAAGCCGGATGTGGGTGTGTCCTGGTCGCTGCACTAGTGCCTCCTCTGGTCGGTGGGGGGCACCTGATTTCCCACGCGCTACGTCCCCTGGCGAAACTCCTCACTGCCAGGTGAAAAGAAGCGGCTGGTGACTCCACATGTATCGGAGGAAGCATGTGGTAGTCTGCAGCCCTCTCCGGATTGGCAGAGGGGGTGGAGCAGCGACCGGGACGGCTCAGAAAATAGGGTATTTGCAAAGTACAGTTGGGGAGGAAAAAGGGGGGGAAAGCAAAAAAAAAAGAAAAATTAAATCGTTAATCGCCATTATTTGTATGACAATTAATCATCAACTAAAATTTAATGATCGTGACAGCTCTATCTCTGTGTGGAGTTTGCATTTTCTCCCTGTGTCTGCGGTTGGTTTTCTCCGGGTGCTCCAATTTCCTCCCGCAATCAAAAAGAAACATGCATGTTAGGGTTCATACTCCTGTCTGTGCCCCTGACCAAGGCAATGGGAAAAGAACTGGAGCTGGTCCCCAGGCGCAGCACGACGGCGGCAGCCCACTGCTCCTAGCTACACAGATCACAGCTAGGATGGGTTGATTTGCAGTAACGGAATTTCCCCAAGGGGATTAATAAAGGAAATTTAATTTAATTTATAGTATGTATCAGACCTAGGTTTAAGAGTTTCTGGTGCAACTTGTAAATGAGATACACAGGTTACACATGTAACCGGTTATTTTCTTGCCCGGTGCGGGATTCGATATAGGGTGTACTGCACCACAAGGCGACATCGCTAACCGCTCGGCTAAAGGGTCAGACCCGCTGGGGTTAACGTGTCTTATTAGAACTTTACAGTCGTCACCCTCCCCGGAAGCGATATTATGAACCCTACATAGGCCTCGCCAAAATCCCGTTTCTGGCTTTGTCACGTGTGCGCCACCGTAGCAACGCGAAAATATGTTGTTATGGGGTTAGCGCTCATCAAGGAAACGCTGTACACCCACAATTTAACCTGTCTAAGTTATCCACAATCAACATTAACGTTTTTAACTCAATCTTTGCTTGCTCCACGTTTGAGCATAGGATACTTCACCCCTTATCATGACTACAAACAAAACGAGCTCCTATATTGTAGTAATATGACTTTTACATTTATACACAGGTAACAACTTACTGATCAGCTTTCTTAAATGTGAGAAAGTCTATTTATTAGATATATGTTCATTTTCAGACAACTAACGTTACTTACCTCCGTTCTGTTGTTGACAGCCAGCAGTCCAAAATTACAAAAGCAGCCAGCTGTCCAAAATTGCGAAAAATACAAAATTACAAAATTGAAGGTAGCTAACGTTAGCTTTGCTTCGCACCGAGTTGATAGTTGATTGTTTCCTTAGCAACGCAGCGGAAATCCGGCGTCCGTTCGCGAGATTTGGGACAGGGTACGGGATTTTGGCGAGGGCTATGTAGGGTTCATAATATCGCTCCCCGGAAGCGTGCTCTCGCGCTTTGTTACTCCCGCGCTCCGAAGAGACTTCTGAGGATCTGCACACTTCCGGAATCCCACCGCTGCCACCAATGTAATTGGTTATTTTCTTGCCCGGTGCGGGATTCGATACGGGGTGTACTGCACCACAAGGCGACATCGCTAACCGCTCGGCTAAAGGGTCAGACTCGTTAACTAGGGGCTAACGTGTCTTATTAGTAGTTTACGCACACATGAAAACCAAATTACATACATGAAAGCCAAATTAGATTGGGGTTATGATTTTAAACTGTTAGCTAACGCTTTCAAATTTCAACTGTTTTTTTAGAAACCTGATTATCTGTTTGTTTTTATTAACAAATAATGAATTATTGGCGTTTAAAAAAATTAAGAAAGAAATATCTCTAAAGTGTACTGTTCAGTCTTCCTCGCCTACCTACTACTACTAACTTGAAGATTTTTTTTTTGCATTCAGTAGCAGCCTTTGTTTATTAGGACAGATTTTTGATTTCAGTGACATGTGCAGCTCTACCACACTTACACACATCACCATGTAGTCAGCCCTCAATACCGGCGTCTTACAGTATATGATGTTAGTCATTTGCCTTTATTTCAGAGACACAGTCAACAAAGTTCTTACAAACACCAGAATGCAAACTACATTTTTTTTCTGTGTCAGAATTGAGCCGGGTTGTGAAGTATTTACAGCAGTCATCAAATTGTAAATGCTGTAGTGGTAAGAATTTCAAGCCAGCAAAAATTGATGGTTAGCTGTTCACGAGATTGCGTTGAAGTGAAAAACTCTTAATTTGAATTGTTCCCTGTTCAATTATTTATGTAAGTGCTATTGGTGCATTCCTTCTATGACTTGTTGGGGTGATACATTGCATGCACTACACAATATTAGCAATGCCTGAATAAGAAAATCTTATATTTGCCAACGCAATTGGTATGGAGATCAAAATGCCAGTGTTTGGATATGTGTGTTTGCCAGGGAGCCATCGAAGTGGGATGTTGGGGATGTGGAACATTTGGGCAGATTGGTGTTTTCTCTCTCTTCAAAGCAGATCAAGTCCATTCCACTGGTGAGCAACTGAAAGCATGCATGACTCATAACTTTTAAGATAAAGGCCCCCCCCCTTTTTTTTTTTTTTTACCATGGTCTGAGTTTCTTTCCAAGACATACCTAAGTATAGGGCCATGACCGCGAATGAATGCGTGACTTTTTCTGTTCAGTCGGTGTTGAATAAAGACACAGTGGAGCAGGTCCTGGTGGCTCAGAAACACTGGGAGGACAGTGACGTGGGCCGAGTCTGCGTGACCCAGTGTATGGATCAGCACAGCCTCAGAAAGCAGACCCAGAGCCTTATTCGAGGGCTCGTCAATGCACGAAGCAGAAGAGCAAAAGGTTCCTCTTTCTCTCTAACATTTAATGATAGTATATTGCTAAACTGTTTGAAATGTGGGTGGCACGGTGGCGCAGTGGTTAGCGCGGTCGCCTCACAGCAAGACGGTCCTGGGTTTGAGCCCCGGGGTAGTCCAACCTTGGGGGTTGTCCCAGGTTGTTCTCTGTATGGAGTTTGCATGTTCTCCCCCTGTCTGCGTGGGTTTCCTCTGGGTGCTCAGGTTTCTTCCCACAGTCCAAAGACATGTAGGTCAGGTGAATTGGCTGTATTAAAATTCAATTTATTGTCATTGAAAACAATGTGCAGGCACATGTTTAAAATGAAATAAGGGCTGCGGCTTTGCCAAACAGTGCAAGACAGACATAGACAAACAACAAACACAGTATAAAATATACACAGATGAAGACCAAAAGTTAAAAATAAGTTAAAAAAGAGCATAAGTACAAAATATTTAAAAAAATATCCACAGACATTCAGTGGGTAGCCAGGTTCAGGTGGGCGTTTTTCAAATGACAAAATGGCAAAATTGTCCCTAGGTGTGAGTGTGTGTGTTTGTCTGTGTGTGTGTGTGTGTGTGTGTGTGTGTGTGTGTGTGTGTGTGTGTGTGTGTGTGTGTGTGTGTGTGTGTGTGTGTGTGTGTGTGTTGGCCCTGTGATGGCCTGGCGGCCTGTCCAGGGTGTCTCCCTGCCTGCCGCCCAATGACTGCTGGAATAGGCTGCAGCATCCCCGCGACCCTGAGAGCAGGATAAGTGGTTTGGATAATGGATGGATGGATGTTTGTAATGCTTTCAACTACTCTCTGCAGATGAAAGAACAATTCATTATATGTGCACGCCTTCTACCTGAGGTCATGCAGCCACAGAAAAAAACACTCCTTTATCCATCAAAGCACTAAATTCCCTTGTGTCTCATGCTGTTTGTGTAGTGCCAGTTCCAAGCTGTGCTGATATCAGAGGGACATTTTCCTCTGCTTGGACATCCACTCAGCTGAGCCGTATGTCAGCGGAGGATCTGAAAAAGTGCATAGAAGTGGTGGGTGGGGACAGTTCACTGAGCTCTGAGCAACGTCGATCGCTGTGGTTAAAGCTCAGGCCGGTAAGTGTTGTTATAGGTCCATGACAGCTGTTGCTTTTATGTTTTAGTGTCGGCAGAAGTTCTGTGACTTTGTTTTTGCCAGGCCTACAGTCCGGTGAGAGCCCTGAAGCCAGAACAGGTGCTGGCTCTGGGTTCTGTGGTGACTGAACTGGGGGAGAGAGAGCTACAGGATGTCAATCTTACTAATCTAGGCGTATTGGCACATATTGGTACACTGAAAGACTGGAGCCATAAAAAAGTGAGGTTTTGACATTTGGTCCAGATGTGAAACATCTAAGCTCATCTTTTATTTATTTATTTTACATTTACTATTCCGCAGTGTATGTGATACATAGAATTTTTACTCTTTAGATGAGAGCGGCAATTCTAGGTGTGATGCGGAGATGTAAGCTAAAAGTGGAGCAATTAACAACCTTAGATCTGGCAACACTTGGCCATCTGATCTGTGGCCTGTATCCATCAGAGATCAACAGACTGAACCCCTATAGCTTGAGGTTAGTGAAATTCTCCCAAGCAAGATCAATATATTTACTAGAGAATGGTCACACCAAAAATCCTCCAGTGTTATTGACAAAAGCCCACCAAAGAAATGTTGTATTACTTATCCTTACTGACACACACAGTGGTTTATGTTCTGTAACTGTGGGATATGTTTATGGAATACCTGAAATAAAAATTTGAGAGGAACGAGTCTGTCTCTTCCTTCAGCGTAATCAATGCTAACATGTACAAACAGGATGTCTCAGAAACACAGACTAAGGGACACTTTTTAAATGTCCATAAAAGGGCAAGAGCTTTTAAACATTTTGAACCCTTTCTTTTATATGACAGTATGAGTGTCCTGTTCCTGCGGGAGATGAGCCTACCATGTACAGAACAGCAGATGGAGGTGCTGACTAGCCGATTCTCCAGCCCCGAGGCCTTTGGTCCAGTCAGTGCCTGGGGACCAGAAGTCTTCACTGAGATTGGGACATTGGCAGGTATAGTAGATTTCAGATGAGAAACGATCACAGTTGTTTACTCTCACAATGCATTCATCTATCTCTCTCCCTTTCCAGTGGGCCTGGAGGACATGGCTCTGTCAGCTTTGGTGGAAGAGCAAATGGAGGGAATCACCCCTGAGACCATTGCTCTGTTTCCACCAAAGAAGATGGCGGTGAGTCTGTTTTTGACCTCAGAGCTTGTTGACTTTAGTTTGCCAACACAGTGATTGGTGGAATGTGAATATGACAGCTGGCAGCGCTAACTTATAATACAGATATTCCAGTTCCCATTATGTGTTTTATAATATTTGTAATTAGAGTTTGTGTCCCAGGTGGTGTTCAGTGCAACTCAGTTGTCTTGGCTGAGTGTGGAACAGGCATGGGCTGTCACTGAGGAGCAGTGGGCAGAACTGGACCATGGTCAGAGACACGCACTTGGCCTAGCTCAGTACGAAGGAGATGTCTTGCATGAAATAAGAGGTGAGGGTTACAATATAAGAAAAAATAAGGCCTTTTGTGTATAGAGGGCTGGGTTTGTTAAGCTAACATGCACCCTTTTAGCACTATCCTGCTTCCACTTATAAAGAGCATTTATGTTGATTTTTTCTTTTAATATTTGAAGTCAGTATTTACAAGTTGGTGCTAAATGTTCTTTTCATCTGCTTCCACAGGAAGGAACTTGGCTCCAACATCAGGCACCCTTACTATATTCTTATTGGCTCTATGCCTTATGTTATGGCAACTATTCTAAAAACTGAAACATATTTTTATTTATTTGTCAATTCAGTCCCTTATAGTATTGTCACATTTGTACTTAAAATAAAGATTTTTGAACTGTCTCCCACTTGTGTGCTGATCCTGAATTTAATGCTTTTCGCCTTATAATTTGCTTCCTCTTGTGCCTTGCACTTGCATAATTTATATCTAAATTATTTACTTTGCTACATATCACTTACTGGTTTTAACTACACCATATGCAATGTTCTGTTGCTTTGACATCCAGAGATTAACTTCAGGTAGCTGAAGCAAAGAATGCATTGGAATCTATTGGAGGAGGAAAACAGTCAACTTACGAGCCTTGTTAACCGTAGTTGCAGACACTCATGTAGAGCAAGTAATTCAATGGAAATAATTATGTAGGTGGAACAAGGAAAATGTTTCTGATATGAATGTGATATCTTAATAAATGTTTCAGGACCTTTATAGCAAAAAACATTTTTTTTAAATACAGTAGTTGTGGCTAAGTGATAAGACTACAGAATTTGACAAAATAAACAAAATCATACAGTGTTTTTTTTTTAAAAGTTTTAGCAGAGGTGCAAGATCTGGCAGATGCACAGAGGAGTTTATTTATTATAAGGGAGAACAGGAGATTGTCCTGTGTACATACATCTACTGATCCCCTTGGACACACCTTCAGTGATGTTCCTTGAATCATTGGGTGTCACGGGTCTTTCAGCATCATACATCCTCCTCCAGATGACCCAGCCGGGGCTGATCAGACCCCAGCTTGTATCCAGATGGCTAGCTACTTGTGATTCCATGGCTCTCCTCTTTTGAGCCACAGCCATATTGAGGCCCTCTTTGCATCGGTGGTACTGTGGACGGCTCTCCTCTTCGTCTCTCCCTTGATGCCCAAATCTCTGAAGGCTCTGGCTTCACTATTGCCTCCAGAATTTGCCTAACATATTAATCAAACTGCTTCCGTGAAGTCATTTTAGCTGCTGGCCATTTGATCCACCTCCTCTTAGCAGGATGTTAGAGGGATCAGTTTGCAACACTTGGAAGTTCCAGGCTCTATGAGGTGACTCCTGGCCTGGCAGCTCCTTCATCTCACCAGGTTGGACACATGTGTATTGTGCTGCTCCTTCTTCCACCAGACACTTCATCCTCGCTTGGTGGATCGTCACGTTTGATTGCTCTTACAGATTTTGCCACATGCACACTGCTTGTTGATAGTTGTTTGTTTGTTGCCTGGGTCTAATGCCATTGTATCCGGCTGACTGGGGTAAAAAGGATGAGCAAATTGAAGATGATGATTATGAGGAGGATGACAAGCCTCTTCCAGAGAACCAGGAAGTGGATCAATGGTAGGGAAAGTGCTCAACAAATAAGGAGCAAAATAATCCAGTGGGTCAAGTAAATTCTGCTTATGGCATGAAACAGGCTTCTAATGTCTCATAAAGAAAGAATTTACTTGACTCATTGGATATATACATAACTTTGTTAAAAGAAACACCCAGTGGTAGGGATAGTGCTCAACACATAAGGAGCAAAATAATCCAGTTAGTCAAGTAAATTTTCTATGAGACAGTACAAGCCTGTTTCATGCTATAAGCACTCATCAGCTGTCCATCTATGTTTGTAGACGGTAAGTCCTTCCTCCAGTAGTTTCATTGAGAGCTGATGATTGCTTATAGCATGAAACAGGCTTGTACTGTCTCATAGAGAATTTACTCGACTAACTGGATTATTTTGCTCCTTATTTGTTTAGTACTACCCCTACCTTTGAGTGTTTCTTTTAAGAAATATATATATATATATATATATATATATACACTACCGTTCAAAAGTTTGGGATCACATTGAAATGTCCATATTTTTGAAGGAAAAGCACTGTACTTTTCAATGAAGATAACTTTAAACTAGTCTTAACTTTAAAGAAATACACTCTATACATTGCTAATGTGGTAAATGACTATTCTAGCTGCAAATGTCTGGTTTTTGGTGCAATATCTACATAGGTGTATAGAGGCCCATTTCAAGCAACTATCACTCCAGTGTTCTAATGGTACAATGTGTTTGCTCATTGGCTCAGAAGGCTAATTGATGATTAGAAAACCCTTGTGCAATCATGTTCACACATCTGAAAACAGTTTAGCTCGTTACAGAAGCTACAAAACTGACCTTCCTTTGAGCAGATTGAGTTTCTGGAGCATCACATTTGTGGGGTCAATTAAACGCTCAAAATGGCCAGAAAAAGAGAACTTTCATCTGAAACTCGACAGTCTATTCTTGTTGTTAGAAATGAAGGCTATTCCATGCGAGAAATTGCTAAGAAATTGAAGATTTCCTACACCGGTGTGTACTACTCCCTTCAGAGGACAGCACAAACAGGCTCTAACCAGAGTAGAAAAAGAAGTGGGAGGCCGCGTTGCACAACTGAGCAAGAAGATAAGTACATTAGAGTCTCTAGTTTGAGAAACAGACGCCTCACAGGTCCCCAACTGGCATCTTCATTAAATAGTACCCGCAAAACACCAGTGTCAACATCTACAGTGAAGAGGCGGCTGCGGGATTCTGGGCTTCAGGGCAGAGTGGCAAAGAAAAAGCCATATCTGAGACTGACCAATAAAAGAAAAAGATTAAGATGGGCAAAAGAACACAGACATTGGACAGAGGAAGACTGGAAAAAAGTGTTGTGGACGGATGAATCCAAGTTTGAGGTGTTTGGATCACAAAGAAGAACGTTTGTGAGACGCAGAACAAATGAAAAGATGCTGGAAGAATGCCTGACGCCATCTGTTAAGCATGGTGGAGGTAATGTGATGGTCTGGGGTTGCTTTGGTGCTGGTAAGGTGGGAGATTTGTACAGGGTAAAAGGGATTCTGAATAAGGAAGGCTATCACTCCATTTTGCAACGCCATGCCATACCCAGTGGACAGCGCTTGATTGGAGCCAATTTCATCCTACAACAGGACAATGACCCTAAACACACCTCCAAATTGTGCAAGAACTATTTAGAGCAGAAGCAGGCAGCTGGTATTCTATCGGTAATGGAGTGGCCAGCGCAGTCACCAGATCTGAACCCCATTGAGCTGTTGTGGGAGCAGCTTGACCGTATGGTACGCAAGAAGTGCCCATCCAACCAATCCAACTTGTGGGAGCTGCTTCTGGAAGCGTGGGGTGCAATTTTTCCAGATTACCTCAACAAATTAACAGCTAGAATGCCAAAGGTCTGCAATGCTGTAATTGCTGCAAATGGAGGATTCTTTGACGAAAGCAAAGTTTGATGTAAAAAAAATCTTATTTCAAATACAAATCATTATTTCTAACCTTGTCAATGTCTTGACTCTATTTTCTATTCATTTCACAACATATGGTGGTGAATAAGTGTGACTTTTCATGGAAAACACAAAATTGTTTGGCTGATCCCAAACTTTTGAACGGTAGTGTATATATATATATGAAACTTTGAAAGGTAGTTTCATTGACAGTTGATGATTGCTTATAGCATGAATCAGTCTTGTACTGTCTCATAGAGAATTTACTTGACTAACTGGATTATATATATAATATTTGTGTGTCTGTATGTGTATAAACTTAATGATTTAGTATTTTCTTTCTTCTATTCCACATCTTCTTGTTCCAAATTTATAGTTGAGTATCTTTGATCTCAACCCACAAAGTGTAACTCTTGATCACATGCTCCAGCATGTCCACAGTCTCACAAAACCGTTCAGCCATTGATTTTCCTGTTGCCATCTTAATCAACCATCATCTGATGATTTATTAAGATGGCACCAGAGCAGGAAAAAACATCCTTTGTACCACGCAAACCTGGAAACTTGGCTCATAATTTGCATGTGATCTCTCAGCGACTGCTCTGTCTTTTGAGCGATGCTGTTTGGTTGACAATACGATTTGTCACCCCGTTATAATATTGTGGCCCGATTAAACCCGTTTGTAAACAAATCCTTTTTTTCTTCATTTGCCTTTAAATCCACTCATTCAAACCTATATTTGACGACGTATTTTACAATTGCGAAAGCTGGGGTGGGGGGTTCGCCACATCGTGTGACAAATATACGACAGTAGATGGCGCTACTACAATGTAGGTTGGATAAACGCCCGTCAGAAGGAAGGTGTACTCAATCGTTTGCGCTTTGTCCGCTGCGGTGACGTATTTCCTGGGGGTTGTGCGGACCACTTAGCGGTCCAAAGGGTATCATGACTATTTATAACCAGGAGTTGTATGTTGTTCTTTTCATCGGTGTTGTCGCGTCGGTTTGCGGCGTCGCGTCGCGGTGTTGAATACAAACAAGGGCGAAGGGAACACGATGTAAAGAGGAAAGCTGGTAAGTTGTGAGAGTTAAAGTTTTTTTTTTTCTTCTGGTCTTTCGAGGGTTGGTCGGCGAGTCCGTCAGTGAGCTAGCCGCTTGGTGTTTTTTTCTCGGGTCCGGGTACCGGTGGGACGGGGGGTAAAGGGGAGGGGGGGTAATAGCTTGTGCTGTCAGTAGATTTGCCCCGCTGTCACTGACACTCTTGTTATACGTGACGTCGACGGCACTGCGTCCGTCCGTCTGCCGAGCGGCGTCTCTTGCCACAGACTGCGTTGCAGCCGCGGCCAGCCGAGCTCGTAAACGTGACGACCGGAGCTATCGGGAGAGCTCACAAACCCGTTTTAACGGGGAAGCGGAGAGGTCCGCAGCACACGGGTCGGGTCCCACATTGTGTCAAGTTGCTGATAACGCGAAACGATCTCCAGACATATTGTCAGCAAAGGATTCGTCAGATCGGCAGTTGGAAGTGTGGGTCCAGCCGCGGGTCCGTGTGTACCAAATGACTAGCTACGTGTCGCTGTCAATGATTTAACGATTGCGGTGAGTGCTGCGATTGTGAACTACTGGCGATGTTGTTCCCATTATGATGATCGTGCGAATGTAACTTTCGCGTACAAACGAGACGAGATTCACGTTAGGCCTGTTTTTTACAATTTAACTATGCAGAGAGAAGTTTTTCTACTTGCCGGACTGCGGTGGGTTAATGTTCTTTGGCTCAGTGGTTATGAAGAAGCTAGCTCTTTAACTTTTGTCCCAGCGTCACAACGGGTTTCTTAAAAAAAACAACAACGACAAAACAAACAACAAAACACTCGAGGCGTGTTATCAATGTTTAGGTGTAACCTATTATTCAACCAATATATGAAGTTATGTGGAGACTCAAGTGTCGATTCCATAGTCAATCCAAGCTGCGCTTTAATATCTGCATGAGTCAGTCTAGCTCATTAAATAAATGGTTGGTCTACAGCTATCACGTGTGTGTGTGTGTGTGGGGGGGGGGGTCATAATTGAAATGGGTAGATTAAGGTCTGTTAATTACTACTTCCCTTCTTTGACCTCTCACCACTCAACACACGTTGCATTTTGACACCTTTTGTTTTGCATTTTAAATGATGCGAGGACCGGGGCAAGATGACTGCTTTCTCATTTGTCATATATATTTGATCAGTTTAAGCCCTTAAAGTTAAAGTGCTAAGGCAGGGTGAGCAATGGTTATTCAGACAGCCAAGGTTTAGACACATGATGAACCTGCAATTTTTGCCCTAAACACTCAGATCTGTACATTAATGCAGTATTTAGCTGCTGTATGCTATAACCCAATATCAAAAAAAGGTTATTGCACACAGGGACTTCCAGCATCTGAAAGTAATATCTATTCAACACAACGTACGTATTATAAAACAAAATATATTTGCTTGTCTACTCACAATGTTGGGACCCCTGATGGTAGTGCTGCCAGGTTGAGTGAGTGTTGGCATAATGTACTGCAATTCTAGAAAATAAATTCAAGTTTCAAAAAATTGAGAACGGACACAGCATGGCTTTTGAGAATAAAGTAAAAAAATAGAGTTGTTTCACACATACATGAGGTAATTGCCTGACAAACCTTCAAACCAAGGTCAAAGCTGAGCATGTAAAATGTCAATTTTCAGCTTATTTGCAAAGGTTCTGGTAATTTAGTGTTTGTGAAGGACTGCAGTAGCTGGAGCCTAAACCAAAACGAGTATTATTGGTCACAGTCTCATATACAAGTCTTAGAGGCAAATGTGAGCAGAAGAAAGCTTTAATAAATGAGAATCTGTAGGCTTATAATTGAACATTTATGAAATCAGCATGGTTCCCACACATGCTGGAAAAACTCAAAAATCTGGAAATGTATAGACTTGTTTTCCAGTCATGGAAAATGATAAAATTGATCAAATGTCCAGAAAATATTTTGAGGTCATGGAAAATTCTCAAGTTTGGCTATAAAATCCTATTTCTCACCCTAAGAGGGTATATTATTTACATTATATTTAGCTCATGAGAATGCATATCAGTTTGGTTGTGATGTTCAGTGGGAATCCAAAAATTACACAGTCCATTTACAGACTGATGAGGCTTCCACTGGTAGTTAATACTGAATAATATGACCTTCTGTGAGCAACGGCTGTCATGTATGTCCAAGCAAAAGTTGTGGAAAATGTCCTTGAAAGGTCCTGGAAAATGATGTTGTCAAAAGAATGGGAACCCTTAATCAGGTTATTACAGTACCTTCAAATTTCTTTCGTTTGGGATGCTGCACATCCACCTGTTTTGTTTGGGCTATCTGGTACATGGTGAAAATTATGAAATAAACATAAAATTATTTGTTTATTAGGGGAATTTCCCTTATTTTATGTCTTAGACTTTGAAATTATTTTAGGCTTATGTCCCCTGCAAACAAGCTCATGTTTTCTATTAATAAGAGTATGATAGATGTTGAGGCTAAGTAGAGGCGATTAGCTTCATGTTTCCTAGATATATTTTACTTCTCTCTCTGGCACTCTGCCCCAGAACATTTTAATATATAACCTATTAATCGTCGAAGTCTGATGTCTACATTGCACAAGGCAGAATCCATACCCCCAGCTGCGTGCATACAAATTAATACTATATTACTGGCCCCTTGTTGTTTGAAGTTGTGGTTTTGCGCACTGTTTTTTCATTACTAATTATTTAGCATCACAGAACAGAATGTTCAAGATTTAATCATTCTCTTCAAAGTCAAAATTTCTGCTCTCTGTAAAATAATTCTCGTCCTAATGCAGTAGTTATACAGTACTTAATTATTTGTTGCGAGAAAGATCGGTTTTGCAGTCGTTTCACCTAAATTCACAAAAATATCATCCCCTGTAGCACATCTAATATATCATCATCTAATATAAACAGCATGCAAAAAGGTATGAGGAATTTACTTCGCATAGGAGTTGTACTTTAATGGGAAATTATTGAGATTTAATGTAAAATACCAGATAAGAACAATTTAACACTGATGCTCTGCCATACATTTTTTCAGGCAAAATTGTATAATCCAAGGAAATTTCACTGCAAGTGGGATTTTTGAATGCAAAGTCAGAGCTGTTCTCTTGCAGGTCTAGCAAAATTGCATACAGAAACTCCACTGAGCCCTCGAATGTTCAGCATTAACTATCTGTGGTTGGATGGATGGATGGACACGTGTGTGAAAATGGAAGCATGTGCACAGTGTTACAGGAATAAATTATGATTTTAGAGTGTCGCTTATCCAAATCACAGTAAATTTAGTTTCAACATCATTGTGCTGTCATTGCATTAACTTGCCCCGAGGCCCCCTACTATCTTGCCAAAGTGGTCTCCAGTCTGACCATATTTGGGTACTATGAGCAACTTGAGATATTGATTCCATTTGTGGTAAAATGGTTTTCTAGAGCGAAATTTTTTTCCTTAGGTTTTGAATATTGACAAGGGTCACTAAGCAAAAGTTATTTGACTCCAGTGAATTTTAAAATGACCTATGGCGAGTTGAAAATCTGTTCTTTTGCAAATGGTGTTGAGGAGTTTTGCAATGAAGACTGGTGTTACAGATTAAAGATAGGCTTTTTGGATGTAAAAATATTTGTCTAACTTCAAATTTGACAGTGTCTTTTGTTACTTACCTTATCACAGTCTGGCATTTGTTTTCGTTGACTGTTGTATCCTGACTAGTCATGGCCAGATAGCTGACATCTTGTTTGTGTTTTCCCAGCAGTCAAGTAACTTACTGGTATTCCATGGTGTGTGGATTTCACAATGACTTTGAACAAGCCCACTGGTTGAGTGCCCAGTTGAGGTCACAAATGGCACTTCTACTTTGAACCTTGCATGTCTGGTACATAAATACTGGCTTGGAAAGCTACACAGCTCTTTTTATGTGAAGTCTGCTTTGGTTTGCATTTGATTTAAAAATGACACTACTCAGGAGAGAGGTGAGTGATGTATAGTTGACAGAGGAAATTTTGTTTTTCAGGTGCTAGACTATGCCGGAAAAAGTTTCTTTGAGATTTTATTATTGATTTTTTTTTTTTGGTCATTAAGTTGCACTGAATGAATACTTTGGAGCCACTCAAAATTTTAGGGTTATTTCAGACCAGTAGTTTCACAGTTTTTAAAGGGAAACTGAGTGAAAAAATCAAAATGAGTGTCATTACCATCTGAAACACTGAAGTGCTGTGACTGGCTGATGTGCTAGATTTTGCATCAAGTGGCATTAAGTGCACAATTTTGTTGAAAGACTGCTGTGACTGCACCGCAACACAACCAAAGTTTCTGTAAGTCAAAAATATTTCTTTGTCCTCAGGTGTGCTTTAGTTTTTTCTTTAAAACAAGAAATGTCATCACTATTGTGGGTTCAACAGGGTTATAAAATCAATCATACATTTATTCACATTAATTTAAGTGTTTTAATATTTTATAATTAAACTACTAAAATTGATGGAATAATCTGGTTGTAGTAACACTGTGCTACAGACTTGGCTAGTATTGCACCACTAATGGGAATACTTTACTTGGCAGAGGATGTCTTTAATGAATATTGCAGCAAAAACAGGCAGGACAACAGCTTACTCAAATGAAACAATTTATTAAAATAATCAACACTAATTATCAAACTAATGCTCGATCAGGTACAGTCAATAATGAGCAGCACAGAGGGTGATATGTGGTAGAATGAACGAATGAATGAATGATGATTTATTTCGAACATTTAAACAAGCAGGATATAACATACAGATAATCCATTGCCAATAATTTGAAGTGATAAACAAATCCACACATCAAACTCAGTGAACAAATCTCCATATACATCAGATCATTCGTTACATGTTCGAAAAGGAGTAGGAGGAAGTACACCCCTTCTCACCTACTCTTAAGTTAATTCAGCTACTATACATTACAAAAGGAACATAAATAAATATTTATTACAAAAGAATATGACCAAAAAAAAAAGAAGAAAAAATAAATATATAACAACCCAGATATCCACTCAGTGTCATAGGAAAATGAAAAAAATTAATTAGGAATGTTTGGAGATAATTAAAACTTTAACAGTTAACACAACTCTTCATCATCCCTATATCTCTTGAAAATCAGGCCTTTGTACTTCTTGAACTGCGTAATGTTTATGCTTATGTTTGAGTTCCATGCTCAAACTGTTCCACAATTTCACCCCACAGATTGAAATGCCCATGCTCTTCAAAGTTGTTCGAACACATAATTTTTTGAAGTTTAATTATCCTCTCAAATTATATTCCCCTTCTCTATCTAAGAATATTTTTTTTGTATATTACTCGGTAGTAGATTGTTTCTTGCTGTGTTAAATTCTACTAAATCCCTGAACTTCAAGGCACTTGACTTTAAAAATAGCTTGTTGGTGTTCACGATATCCTTCCTACATTATTAACTATCCTTATGGCTCTTTTTTTGTAGTATACATAATGGTTGTAGGTTGGTTTTGTAGGTGTTACCCTATACCTCCACACAGTAGTTCAGATATTGCAAAATAAATGAACAGAGTGTGCAATGATTTATGTTCCAGAATGTGACTTGCTTTTCTCATTACTGAATGCTCCTTGCCGATTTTGCTCATACATATGCTATGTGAGGTTTCCAGCAGATTTTATGGTCTAGTATCATACCTAGAAATTTATTTTCATATACTCATTCTAATTGGACATGGTCTATCACTACTTTTAATTTGGTATTTATTATATGATTTCCAAACAACATAAACTTTGTTTTGTCCAGATTTAAGGATAATTTGTTTTTAATTTGTCATCATCTCCAAAAACTGCTGTAAATTTTCACCAGAACAAAATATATTTGTGTCATCAGCAAATAAAACAAATTTCAATATTTTTGATATCTTGTATATATCATTTAAGTACAGAATGAACAATTTTGGACCTAAAACTGACCCCTGAGGTACACCACAAGTAATATCCATTCATGACGATTTATGTTCACCTATCATTACAAACTGCTGCCCGTTACTTAAATAATTTCTTAGCCAATTCTGTACCACCCCTCTGATATCATATCTTTCCAATTTATCTATTAATCTGTTGTGGTCAATAGTGTCAAAAGTTTTTTTTTTAGGTCTATAAATAGTCCCACGGCAAACTTTTTTTGGTCCATCCAGTTTGTTATTTCTTCAATTAATTAAATGAGCGCCAGAGATGTTGATCTGTTGTTCAAAACTAGTACTGGCTATCGGTCAACAGATTGTGCTTCTCAAGGAATTTGTCTCATCTAACAGCAACGAGTTTTTCTAGTATTTTGTCGAATTGTGACAATAATGAAATTGGTCTGTAGTTTGTAAATTGGTGTCCATCTCTGGTTTTATATAGGGGTATAACTTTTGCTATTTTCATTTTGCTTGGAACTTAACTAGATTGAAAGGACATGTTATAGTTGTGGGTTAGTGCTTTAGCAATACATTCGATTACTTTATTAACTATTATCATATCAATATCATTCCAGTCAGTAGATTTTTTTGTTCTTGCATTTGTTTACAATGTCCACGATTTCCTTCTCTTCTACTGCGCTAAGAAAAATGGAACTTGGATTTCTGTCCCCATAATCATAATCACTATCATTCCCCACTGTGATTGTTTGTGTGTAATTGATTTTTCCTGCCAGTTTTGGGCCCGCATTTACAAAGAATCTGTTGAAGCCATTGACGACGTCTTCCATGTTATTTATAGTCTTATCACTATCTGGAAAGTATTGAGGGCAGCTTGGTCTTCTAGATCCGTTTCTGATAATACTATACAACACATTCCATATACCTTTGGTGTTGTTTTATTGGTCTCTAACTCTTTATTATAGTATTTGTTCTTGCGTATTCTCATAATGGTGGTTAGCTTGTTTTTATATTTTTTGTATTTTATTTCTGCTTCAATGGTTTTGTGCTTTATGAATTCTTTGTAGAGCTAATTTTTATGACAAGCATTACGCAGTCCCTTTGTTATTCATGGACTACCATTATATTTCTGGTTATTGTTGAATTATTTTATTGGGCAGTTTTTGTCACATCAATCAATCATATAAGGATTGAAATATGTTTAGGAATTAATTGTAAGCTTTATCACTGTCTTTTTATACTATATTCCAGTTATGTGTTAATAATTCATCTTTAAAAGCATTCATGGAATCCTCTGTTCTTAATGTTGTTGGGAACTTTGTTACTCCTGAAATTGCAGTCATAGACCGTAAAAACTTGGAGATGGTCAACGATGTCATTTATTAAAAGCCCGCTCTCTGTGTTGCCTTCTATAATGCTTGTGAATATATTGTCTACTAATGTGGCACAGTGTGGGGTGATTCTGCTAGGTCTAGTGATTTTAGGATATAAACCCAAACTATACATTGTGTTAATGAACTCTTCAGTCTTTTTGTGCTTATTTGGATTGAACAGGTCTATATTGAAATCCTCACATATGAACACATCCTTTTGTGTTGCTTTTGAGTAAGTTTCTTATATCCAGTCCTTAAATTTTTCAATATTTGATCTCAGTGATCTGTATATATAGCTCACAATTACATTTTTCTTTTTTCCTTGCAGATTTCTATTGTAATGCATTCTAGCACATCATCAACCGCTGTTGTCATGCTTTACATCACCTTATAATTGAAGCTTTTATAGTGTGTAGGTAGTGATATTATGTGCAAATTTGCGGTGTAGAATTGAATATATGTAAGAATGGAGTGTATGTTAGGGAGAGAGAAGGTGGATGTGTGTGTGTGTGTGTGTGTGTGTGCGCGCGTGCACGTGTGTGCGTGCTGCTGCACACTGGAGAGGAAGTGTGTGTGTGTGTGTGTGTGTGTGTGCGTGTGTGTGTGCGTGCGTGCACATGTGCACGAGCTGCCCCGAAGAGGGGGGTGTGGGAGAGAGGCTGCGTGCAGGCGTACACGGGAAGAGTGTGTGATTAGATTAAGAAAAAGAGTTAAAGAGAGAAAGTGTATCTATCTACAAAGATAGCAAGCAAAAGAAAAATGGCAAACGGCTTAAAATGGAATTCTACATTTATCACAGTGTGCACATACAAATCACGAATGAATTTAAAAAACAGCTCTTTCCTAAATTCCTCACTGCACTTCCAAGACTAACTAATGCCCAGATACCAGCCTTATTGGTGGTCGTTCTTTTGCAGTGATCAGAGGCGCGTTGTTTGTTGTCCGTAGAACATTGCGGGTCGCAGATCCAGGGAAAACAGTTCTTTTCTTCTGCAGCTTGTCAGCTGAAAATCTTCAATGCTCTGTCAGCCGTCTGATGATCTCGACGAAGATCCTCAGAGCTCCATCGGTCGTCCGATGATCTCGAAGAAGTCGAGAAATAACCCTTTCAGTGAAAACTGTGGCTTGCAGGAAATAACCGGTTATGACAGCTGGTTAGCGGATGAACAAAACTAGGTTATCTTCCAAATAAACCGTGGCTAGCGGTAATTTGAATTCACGTGGTCTTTTTTCTGTTCTGTAGAAAAGGGTATCTCTTATGCATGTGAGCTTCACCGCAAGGGAGAGCCACAGTGAGAGAGAGATGATTTCAATTCCGCTGCGGTTTTCAGGGCGAAATTGCATCACCAGATACTGTATTGCCATATCCAATACTTTTACAGTGAAAGGTGAGATGATGGGTGGTGATTACCTGTGAAATTGAGAAGGGAATTATGGGTAGTGTAGGCTATGGGGTAGGGTAGCCCCTACAACTATACCTAAAGAATCAAAAGTCTGTTAGTTGTGTTATTTTTTTCAGTTATCAAGTTCATTCCTTCGCCATACCAAGTGTGAGGAGTTTCTGCACTTTGCATGCCTGCAAAAAGCTTCAGAACATCCATTAGGGGGTTATAGTCTATTTGATATTTGAATTCCAAGTCAATCATAGTGGATTCCTGTAGGTAGTGATAACATCATTACCGAAAGAATCAACAATGGAAGAGGATGGTTTCAATGAAGTGTCACTTTACTTTGTCTCTCGCCTTATCATGCTGTGCCTTAACTTGTGATGTTCCTATTTCCAAAATATGTTTCATGAACTAAAGATTTAAGAGTATAGATTAAATGGAAAAAATAGACTTTGTCAGAATTAATTTCAGCAATTTATGCTTCTAATGTGTATGTTAGAATATGGTGGATAGTGGGTCTAGTATCTAGTAAATCTAGTATCCTGTTCACTAGACACTGACTGCTGCTGGAGTATCTCTGCTTGCATGCTGCTGTGCTCACATAGTCTTGGGGGCAAACCCTGCTAGGCTATGAAGGTCGTACTCGAATCAGTAAAAAGATGTGTGACAGGCATGGCATCAGTAGAATTCAGCAGCTCTTTCAGTGTGATGTTTGTGTCTTTTCTCAGACACATTTTTAATTTCAACTGTTGAGGCAGTAAATTGTTAGATTTTTGATAATAAAGATATCTCATAGTTGAAGCAGGGGGTGACTTGACTTCATTTCCATTCTAATATCCTAATATACTACAATGACCAATATGGTAAAACTTGGATATATTTTCAATCCTGCAAAATGTGTGCAAAGGGGTTTGCTGTTGTGCTGATTTACACAACTTTTCAGGAACTACCACTTTAATATCCTCTGAATCCTGATGATAAGTAATTAGTGTACTAAAATCTGAGGGAGAAACCAGTCTGTTATGGATTAGATGAAGAAAACCACAAAAGTATTCTCATTTTTGCCGACCAACACACACACACACACACACACACACACACACACACACACACACACACACACACACACACAAATTATGTGCTCATGTATCTATACAGGTCCAAGGCCTCTCATAAATTATTACTTTGTATATGTAACTCTTAACCGTCAGATTATGGGTGAAAATATTGATTCACCAAAAGGAAAAATTGGCAAGCAGCTGCAAAAAGCAGATTTTTGATAAAGGTGTCTCCTATTGTGGTCCAATTCTCATAGTCCCCTGATGGGTCACAGGTTTGACTTTACTCTGACACATACCTGCCAAGTTGAAATTCTTGGTCTTTGATATTTTTTGTGTTTTTGAATGCGTGCTAAACTCTTTTGCAGATTTGTAACCCTTTTTTTGCCATTACTTTGTGGCTCTGACCTTCTCCTCATCTCTTATCATTATCTCCAGGCTACCCGTGTGCTGTGACAGTCCCCTTTTGTGTCTCTCTGTGCCCCTGCATGTACCATTGGCAGTCCCGGCCTCTTAGAGAGAGACACTGTGCTCAGAGACTGTGCTGCACTAGGAGAACCCATGGCTTTGGGCTCTCTGTCTTCCACCATAGGCCCCAGGCTCAGGCTGGTGGAGTTGCTGTATGGGGTTCTGCTATTCTTGCTGGTTTCTGGACTGGAAACAGCTCTGGGTCAGAAGGTCTACACCAATACATGGGCGGTCCACATCCCTGGAGGACGAGAGTTAGCTGACCAAATTGCCAATAAACATGGTTTCATCAACCAGGGATCTGTAAGTACCCTTTTACCAAGTTTTCCCACAATTACTGAGGAAGTCAAGTGCTAAGGTTTTCTTTTGCAAATAACGAAATGGTTGGAGTACTCCATCAAATAGACTTTAATGAATGTCATCATCTGAGCTTTGTTTGACTTAAGAATGCAAACAGATAGGCTACAGTAAAGTGAAATCTCATCCAAATGTGATCATGGCAATTCATTTTGCCATTGCGTTTGTCAGTTAAGTTGATGTACTTTTGTTTTGGCTGCACTTGGCAAGTGTATTTTGACAAATACCACCTGGTCTTATATCAGCATTAACACCGCATGCTTGGCACCCAGGTACTTCAGACTTTTCATGTTCTTTTGGAAAGACATTTTAACATTTCAGCTATTTACAATTTTTTTTTTACCCAAATTTCCATTTTGAAGTTTTTCTGTTTGTCCCCCCCCCCCCCGAATTTACCCTCTAACATGCCAGTGGGTGTCTTATCACTGTTATTTACCATAAGAGTTACCGCATGATACTTCTGGAAATGTGAGAGGAGTTTAGGGTGAAAAGGGGAAATGTGATCAATTTGCGATTTGTTTTTTTATTAATTATTTTTTTTAATACATTAAGATTTACAAATTAATTGCGTGCGTTAAATTTGACAACCCATGCAAGGTCAGAGGTCTTTTTAGGATGGCAGAGCCCTAATGTTACATAATAGGTCTTTCACCCTGTGGTCACACTGACACATTTTGGTCAAAGCAATGTCATCGTGTTTGTTACCTTTGCCAGGCGGTAGCCTGGGGAGGATTATGTGTGTGTGTGTGTGGTGTGGTGTGTTTGTTTGCGGCTAATCTCGCAAACTACTGGACCTATCAGCTAGATGTTTTTGTGCAGTTATGACTGTATGATGCAGCACAGTGGTTAGTGCGGTCGCCTCACAGCAAGAAGGTCCTAGGTTCGAACCTTGGGGTAGTCCAACCTTGGTGGCTGTCCCGGGTCGTCCTCTGTGTGGAGTTTGCATGTTCTCCTGTGTCTGCGTGGGTTTCCTCTGGGTGCTCCGATTTCCTCCCACAGTCCAAAGACATGTAGGTCAGATGAATTGGCCATACTAAATTGTCCTTAGTTGTGAGTGTGTGTCGGCCCTGTGATGGCCTGGCGGCCTGTCCAGGGTGTTTCCCCGCCTGCTGTCCAATGACGGGGCTGGGACAGGCTCCAGCATCCCCACGACCCTGAGAGCAGGATAAGCAGTTTGCATCATAGATGGGTGGATGACTGTATAATGAAGAACCTCTCGTGGTTGCAGTGATTCAAAACATCGGTTCTCGCTATCACTGCTCCCTCTCTCCATTCACCCTAGCTTGTTTGACCAACGCTGCTTTCCATCGCTGCCAGCTCTGAATCAACTGTGTGCATGTGGACTCACATCTACAGCTGAGTTATTTCGGGCAGCAATAGTGTCAAAACCAAGGCATGTATTCAGGTATGAGTCTTGAAAGTAAACGAGAAGTCCATCATATTCACAAGCCAGCAAATCATCCACTGCTGATCTCAGCACAGGAGAACTGGAAGAACACGGGATGAACCAAAAATAATTTGCCTTATTCACTTCGCTGCCACGCAGAAGTGCCATAGTCTCCAATGTTAAAACTCCGCTATAAAAATACAGTTTCAAAACTAGGATTAATAAGTCGCAGCTGGACATCATCTCAGTAGCTATAATAAAAAAATTCCCATGGCTAAGCTATGTTTTCTTACAGTTGTTTTATGAATGAAAGTCAATAAGCAGAGCAGCCATTCGCCTTCATTCATTTTATATCAAGAAAACCGCGACAATTAAACCCATTTGACATCTTTTCATAAGGGCTTTGAAATTATGATGGCCGGATCTCTGTCATCTCATATTAGACTTAATCTCTTTCGTGCGAGGGTCCGCCTAGGAGGCTGTGCATCCACAGACTGACAGGCAAACATTTTTATTAGGTAGACTTTTTAGCTTGATTATTAAGTAGCGTTTTTAGCTTATTAAAAACGCCCCCCCCCCCGGAGTATTTCCCATTTAATTGACTTGGGCGCTGTGTAAAAGTCTAATGTGTGGTGAGCGTTCTGGCACAAAATGGCTGCTGTGCATCACCCAGGTGGGTGCTACACATTGGTGGTGGTTGAGGTGAGTTTCCTCCCCTTCCTGGCTAGATAAAGCCCTATATAAATGGTAGAGGCTAGTTCCCATCGATGCAGAGAACGGAAATGGAGTAGAGAACGGTCAACTGAGCATGCGCGAAATGCCTCTACCATGCCTCCACACGCCCCGCGTAGCATCCAGGCGCTAGGATTCTAGGAAGACCCACCCCTACTCTGCGTCTGATTAGCTAACTTTAACCCTAACCCCGCCCTAACCCTAACCTTAACCTACCCAAACAACGGAGGCAACGAGTACTTGCGCATGCTCAGTTGACCGTTCTCTGCATCGATGGGAACTAGCCTCTACCCTATATAAATGTAATCCATCATCATTATAATGGCAGGAAAAACTGGTTTTTCAGTTCGTGTGTGCGTGTATGGAGAAGGGGAGATGCGTATGCCTGGTGGAGATCTGCAGTATACTAAGTGTAGTCCTCTGGTTTGCATATGTAGCAAGGTCACAGTGCTCTCCAAAATAGCTTTTGTCCGAAAAGGGTGGATTATGATCTGAGGATGGCATAGTACTGATGCAGGAATCGGGCTGATGTGATTAACAACAAAGATGTAGACTTTAAATTTGGTTCCATTCTATTTTGGGCAATGATGAATAATGAAGCCTTCATCAGCATGCCCATAGTTTTAGGGCCATAGTGTGGTGTGGTGATGTATTAAAAGAATTTAGTGCATTTGTATGGCATTGTGTTCTTTACAGCAACCTTTCATGTTGATGAATCGTTTTCATGTTCAGCTTTTTATAGCATCTTGTCTGACTTCAGTGGAAACCAGGTCATCTTTTGACCTCCTTACATCTCATGAAAAAGGAAATGAATCTACATTTACCATTTATCCTTATCAACTGGTTGATTTTTCTTTAGAGTTGCCCATGGAACAGATGTGATTTAAGTGCCTCCTGTTGTGTATGTACTCAAAATCCCAATTTTTTATTTTACTTGTCCTTCTTTGAGCTTGCTCAGTTTTGGCTAGAATCCTCTTTCCGTTTTGGGCAGTGTTATTGACGTAATAACTTGTGATCAATAAAACTGTTAAGTTAATCATCAAATCTGCGAGTCTTTGTTGGTCAAAGGAAAAGAAAGCCCCAGTAAACCCTTTTCTCACCCTCCAGTTGGTGCAGTGCAAGCTGCAATTTAAATAACCCAGCCACGTAGGTCTACAATGAATATGATGAAATAACAGTTTAATAATGAAAAAGGGCTGCCCCCGACCCCAAGATTTTCCCAGTTGATTTGTAGTCGTTAGTTCAAACCATTTGTCAACTAGTTGTTGCACGTTTATGATATTAATTTGGTTATTTTGGGCATCAGAAAATGGTTTGAGTTCTGGGGCTGAGAAATGTGATAAGTAACATTGTTAATGCTGTGCTTATGTACATTACAGAAAAATACAAAACTAGGAACGAGCCTTTAAAATATCAATTTTACAAGTACACGCATGAAGCAGGCCGCCTGTTAATGACACTGGCAAATGAGGTAATGAATAATGATTCTGAATGTGTCGGAACAACCAGCAAGGAGACTGAACACGTTAATTTATTTCAATACAGTATCGTATCACACAACTTCACACAACTTAAGAACTTGTAAACCCAACCCAATAACAAATGATGAATACAATGGCCTTTTATTAAAAAATATACATGGAAAAAATATCTTCGGTTCATTTGAAAGCAAAAAGAAATGCAAGAAAACAAGAAAAATTTCATTTCAAATTAAAAGCCCCCATACTTTTCATACTTTTTTTTCCTCTGCAACTAAGCGACCAATGAAAACTTTTGTCAACTGAGACGCTTCTCATTGACCTACCATTTGATCAACTATTAGGGGGCAGCCTTAGAAAAGGGTTTATGAATAATGGCATTTTGAATTGAACATGTAGTTATTGGGGTGCCTCATGAAGAGACTGATGCTAACACAAGCCTAGTACTGAGCTACACTGTGTTCTGAGTATGTTGTGTAATGTGTCATGCTAAGCTTAAGTGTCATGATACTTAATAGGAAAGCTCTCACACTCCAAAACTTAATTGGCCAAGAGAGGGCAGCTCTCAATTAGGAGCCTTACAAATGCAGCCTCGACTGCTTTTTCAGAGCTATTAATGTAATCATGGACCATATGGTTTTAGTGGTCATGAGCAGGAACGTTATTTGTAATAATAATAAATGGTTATTTGTATAACGGTTTTAAAGGTACACAGATGCTTTACATAGGATAAAAAAAAACATAAAAGCAATACACCAAAAACATGTAACACACAACATTGATCATGCATTAAAAGAAATTCTGAAAAGGTGAGTTTTGATTAATGATACGAGCGTGTACAGATCAGTGCAGTCTCTGATGTGTTTGGGGAGGGAGTTCCAGAGGGAGGGGGCAACTCTGGAGAAGACTGTTGCTGCATGTCCAGTGCTCTGAAACACAGACTGCAGGCAAATGAGTAATCATAAAGCCTTTAACCATATGTTGGCCACAAAGAACCCAGACAGTACAATTAGAGGCATGTATTTGCTGATTGTGTGCTTGACACAAAGAGCTGTTGATTTGCCCTATCTCAATGAATGGGGTAAATATATAAAAAAAATTCAGTGGAGGAGAGACCTTTTCCACCAACTAAGTTGATTTTGAGCCAATTTCGTTATGTTTTATTGGCCTTCTCTGTAATTCTTCTTGGCAAATTTTTATGTTGGCCCTTTTGCTGGCCAAATGGAGACATTTTTATCTTTTTTTAAGGCTGCTTACTCAGGAGCCACTTTTCTCATATTTACCCTTGGAATTTTGTTAGTTTTTAGTTTGTTTGACATAGCTCATTGAAATCCAAATTATTTAAAATCTTTCTGATCTGATATATTTGGCAATGCCCACTGTCTTCTCTCATTAACAGACTAGATATCAATAATCCTTGAGTTTAGCTTGGTTCACTTGGCCTCATGTATCTGGGGGATAGTTGATTTTTTCTATAGGAACCTTTGATCTTATGGCGATGTGGGTGGAGGTTTATTTTTCAATCAAATGTGTTTCACCACTTCAGTAGTTGTTAGTCTATACTGCATTCTCCCTTGTTTTTTAGGTTTATGGCACATTTCATGACATAAGCCTTCTGAAACATAGCCATTGTCAGTCACTGATCAAGACATACCTTTTTCGAAGATTTTCTTTTCCAGCAAGCCTTTGAACTTGCAAAAACGTATATCTGTCATGGTGAGCCGCTACGGCTGCAGTTTTCAATAATGCCATAAAGTCTATGAGACAAAGTTGATATACAAAGAGTGATTGCATTTAAGCATGCTCTGCCAGTGCCTATAATTTCTAAGGGCCCAAATAGGAAGAAGAACCTGCTCACTGATGAAAGGATTTTGCACCAACTAGACAGATGCGGTATGAGACATTCTGAACAGATGAAACAAATTAGATAATCCAAGTATGTTGGGCGGAGAGCAGCAATGAGACATGAGCGGAATATGAGGGGGCTTTTTTTTTTTTAGAGATGTCCATGTATTTGTGGGAGGAAGGATGAGATGGTCTTGCTCTCTCCCCTTCCCAATTTGCATTTTTAAGTAATTTCAAACTCATTATCTTAGTTTACCTTTGATTTACTCAAAGGTAGTGCTGTATGAAGGGCTTACCTAAAGGCAGATATGGATAAATGTCCAAGAAACTACGTGGAAATATTAGTTCCACTGTGTTTTATCTGCTCATCACAGCATCTCCTACATTAAATTAGAAAGATAAGCCATAATGATATGTTATGTATGACTTTTTTTAAATAATGGGCACATTCATATTCTGATCCCCTTGACGGGAACGCTACAGTGTTTCATTATGTATCTGAGCATTGTTTGAAAAAATGTTGAGCCATTTGCTTTCAAGTTCAAGTCATTTTGCTTACAGGGCGTAGGAAACATGTTCCCTCTTTGTCCTAGTAAATAATGTCTGGTCAGGCATGACATTCCCCAGCTGTGGAGTTCGGCATGTACATGTCAGACTTCAACTGCTGTTTGCAGGTGTTGACCAGAAGAAAGTGGGAAGGGGAGGGGAGGATCAAAGACTGCAGCTGGGTAGGTTTTATGACTCTACTGATGGTTGCTATTGTTTGGCCTTCCACTTTCAAAGTTCCACTACGCCATCCCTATATCGCTTACCCTAAATATTTCAGAATTCTTTTGTTGCGTGTATGCCGTGTGTTACATTTGAAACTTTTACATCTACAGCATGTGGACCTAAGAACTAAGGCACTGAAAATCCTTTGATTGGTTTTACAGCCAATCAAGGCACACCGGGTCATGTGACAATTTGGTATCAAAGAACAGACAATAATGTACCATCATTGCAACACTGATATAAAACTTTCTAATATTGTGTTTTACAACATCTGACAGTTATCTTTAAAGCTTAAGCATTCTTAAGCTTGTATACTCATTTCTGTCTACATCGCCCCCTTGATTAGTAGAATGAATTCAATAAAGGAAAACAAAGAAAGAATCGTTGCTTTACACTGTATTCAACAGGTTAATCTGTTGAAACAGGTGGTACTCGTAAGATAATCGGAATATGTATCTAATATAGCAATCAGTTATTTTATATCTGCAAATGTAAAGTAGGATATGTGGTGCCAGACATAATTCTCTGATTTGGCAGATGATTGAAATTTAATTCTCTACATCACTGGTTTATCAAACATAAAATTACAATTTGCTTTGTTTGGATGAATGTTGCTATTTCTTTTGAATAGCAATGACCATGTAGCCATTACCTGATTTGACAAATGACATACATATACCGCTTTGAGTTAAGGTCAAGGCTGTTAGGCCACTTTTAGAACAAGAGGACTGACTGGACATGTTAAGTCAGGAAATTGCTGGCAAAAGGTTGAAGATTGGTTGAAATTGATGGTTGCCTGTGCACCCCACTGGGTCATTTTACATTGAAGTACATTTCTTATCAAGAAGAGCTTAGAATAATGTGCATTTCTTTGCACAGTATGGATTTTTTTGTCTTTTTTTAAAAAAAAAATTCTTTTTTGTTACTTTAGAGAATGCGCAAACCGCCAGCCTGCGATAAACGGGACAAGTCGGACTTTAAAGCTAGAATGCGGGACGTTTACATATAAATCAATGTCCGTGACATTCAAACCCTTGCCACACGGTATCACACAAGGATGATTCAGCCTATCCCCACAGGTAAATCTCTCTGTATTTCGCAGTATGCCAGAGATATAAATCTGGTGTGTGGTGTTACATTCCCATGCTGGCGCACCAGTAGTGATGCATTTTCTGTCAAGAGTTAAACTCCTGTGTCATGCCTCTGATTGGTTTGCTTTTCAGGGCCATCTGCCAGAAAGCTTCCGGGCTCAGAAGCTATGGCAGAAAAACCTAAGTGGCGTCCAAGAAAATACGGAGATTGTTTAAATCGCCATAACCTGCTGTGGTCCAGACTGTGCGTTCTGTAGAAAAAATGAGACATGGTCAATAGAATAGTTTGTTAACCTTTGGGCAGCCAGCTAGCCATACATGTTTTTCGTATGTGGTAGCTTGAAAGTGACAGACGAAATTCTTCGTTGATTTTGTGATGCCAAGTTCGGGAGTTGGACGTCGTCCTGCAATAATAATCTTTTTCTCTTCAGAAGTCCTCTGAGAAAACGGAACAGAACGTAACGATTCTATAGTATGCGAATTGTCGCTCATATTTGACAAGTGCTGAAACGTGTGGCGGTGAGCTAACTGAGCAAGACAGACAAGTGCCAGCTTACAGTAACTAGCTTGCTAGATGACAGTGTTGCACATGTGCGCTTCCGGATAAGCTGGTTCGCAGCCAGCTTTTCTGCCCACCAAACTCCCACGCTCAGAAGATACTTTCATATACCAAAAATACAACTGGGAATCACAGAGCGCATGCACGAAGTAAGCTGAACGCTTGGCAGCTTTGCCGTGAGCAGGATAGATGTGGCAGACTAGGGTAATGCGAGTCGGAAAACCAGACCGCAGTTGCCGTTTGAAAAGAAAACAATCGAAGAAACTGAGAAACAAACATTTAAATGATGTGTTTTAATGTAAATAATGCACACGTTACTTATTAAAAATAGATTTTCAGTTCATTATTATACTGTATGTAAATTCTCTCGTCATTTTCAAATGCCTTGGGTATGCACCACATTTATAGCTTATTATGACTGCTCGCTACTGGTGTAGGCCTAGATAACAATCATGAGTCCTCACTGAAAAAATAAGGTCTGGGAAAAGTAGAACCTAACAGTGTGGCTCCCTTGAGACTGACAACTCGACTATTCACCCAGACAACCTCCCGTCTCATCAGCTTGGATAAAGCGCACTTTTGCACATCCCTCCTTCCAACACATCACCTTCTGGTTCAAATTTTGGAAACGCTTTATTTTAGGGGGTCGGAAATGACCTAGTAATTTCCTAGTAATAAGGTGGTAATTATCATGTTATTTCTTACAAATAAGGGTGAAACTACCTTGTAATTTTCTAGTAATAATGTAGGTGGTAGTTTTTACAGGTCATTTTACAGTTAACCCTAACCCAAATTACAAGGTAATTTCAACTTTATTTCTAAGAAATTACATTACAATTACCACCTTATTTTAGGAGGTCGGAAATTACCTGGTAATAAAGTGTAACCCAAATTTTAAATGACTCCACAGCTAATATCTGCCAACATTTTATAGGAAAAATGTACAAAATTAGCATAATGGTTAATATTAACTGTTCTGCCCCTACAAAGGTAGTTTAATATGTTTAAATTGTTTATCTTGTGTAGTATCACCACCCAGCGGTAGTTCATTTACAAGGTCGTTTCTTGCTCGTTTAATTCCTGTGTGAGACGGACTTCAGCAACCAGGCTTCCGGAAGTAAACTCACGATTCACTATACGCGCCACCATTGGTCATCAGTTCTTCAGTTTAAACGCTGTTCTTTTATATTCTGCTAGCTAAAGCAACATCTTTTCATAAGATTCTCAGTAAACTTCATGAAAATCAATACCCTTACCATGGAGTTTTTTGGGAGTGTTTATCTGGTTGGATAGTTTGCGTCATCGGCTAACGAGGCCTACACATTAACCTTTTGCATTCTGCAATAGAAATGGTCTGCCAGTGTCTACATTGGTATCTTTGTTTACTGTGATGTCATTTCTTGGAGTATCTTCAAATGCTTCATATCCCAAAAAATCTGTGAAACCTAAGCTAAAAGGTTATTTAAGTCAATAAACCATGATAACAGATAATACAAAATGGACATGATTTTCATCAAATTTGACTAAACACATTGAACATATTGAACCCAAACAATCCTGAATGTAGAACATTTAACAACATATTTCTGAATACTCCATAAGTTATTTGAACTATGTACATTTTTCAGTTTTTGAAATATGCTAATTTTTATGACCTCCATGGGCGGCCAACAGGGGGCCACCCACGGAGGTCTGTTTTCAAAGGGTTAATCATTTTATACTTTACGTCATCTTTCATGACTTTTGATTGCCCACTTAAAGTGGAACCAGTGTTTACACAAATGGACAACTTGAGAGTTGCTGATGTTGTGTCATGGAGCCGGTCAAGACTAGGAGGAAGGAATTCTTGTACAACAAATCATGGAGACATGACCGCATAGTTGGTGGTTGAAATGGATTAGATGGATGACTATAGGTTTCCACCCCCCATTTTTCAGTGTTGAAGATTTACTTGGGTGATATTCTTCTAAAATTTAATCTTCTCCTTCTCATTCCGTCATGTATGAAGCTCATGAAGCTGGTCTTGTAGTTTATGATACACAAAGTCTCTTTATTAAACTTAACCCATCACTACATTGCAGTGCTGTTTTAGGGCTACATCTTGTCACTGGTAGTTCACTGCCTGTGGGTTAATGGTCTCATCCCTCATGATTAAAGTTGGCATTACTATAAAATAAATGCATTACTATAACCACAAATTTGTATAGATTTAAATGCACTAATTGGAAAGCAGATCTTTTTCTTGCAACAGTTTGCTTTTGGAAAGTCAACAAGCTGAAGGTAAATGCACAGGATCAGTGTCTTTTAGAATGACACTCTTTCCTGTTGTTCAGAGGCACAATTTCGAGGAATCTTATGTGGTTTTTTTCTCTTGCTACTTGTGTTGAAAAGAAAAAATCCAAGTTTGTGAAACATGTTTATACAACAGAGATCAATATAATTACACAATATGCTACATTTTGTGGCTGCAAATTTGAATGTCTTCTTCAATGAAAAGGTCTCAATATGCTCAAGTGTTTATGGTCAAAAGTAGGAGAGAAAAAAAAGCTAACTAGTAAATGACTCATCATTTCTTAAACATTTGGCTTTAGGTGGAATATGGCATTTCTTAGAACCTGGCAGCTTCCTCTTCTCTGAAAAATTGGTTTCTGTTTGTGGC
Organism: Lampris incognitus; assembly: GCF_029633865.1. Classification (NCBI taxonomy): domain Eukaryota; kingdom Metazoa; phylum Chordata; class Actinopteri; order Lampriformes; family Lampridae; genus Lampris; species Lampris incognitus. The sequence continues at coordinate 48,379,034 of NC_079214.1, read as the reverse complement.
CCTTGAGAGAACCTCTTTAGAAGTCAGAAGCTTGAGTGTCAGAGCATTTGTCTTATTAGAGGCTAAATGTTTTCATATATTGTTCTTCTGGTCCATTCAGGAATCTAGCATGGCGGAGAGTATTTGTGTTTGGTGTACTTTTTATATGATGAGAAAGAATTTGATAAGAAAAACTTAATCAATCCCCATCCATAGGGAAGCTGTAGTGTGTGGAGTAAGCAGACACAACGGTACTAAAGAAAACCCTTACTGTATTCTCTGGCACCATAGCACACTCTACCTAGCCTTGGACTTGTACACACTATCTCTGCTATTTGTGGAATTGATTTTTTATTTTTTTTCTAATTCTCTTAGCTGGTCCAGACGCTTTTGTTAGTGGTGTAATAATTCTATTCTTCACCAGATTGAAGCAGGAGCATTGGAGATAGGAGAGCTTCTGGAGACTGGATACATGGGATGATTACTTTTCCTCACGGTGGCTCATTACAGAGTCCCAGATTTGAGACCGTAGATGGTCAGTTTGAAGGCTTGAGTAATTTGTTGGAGTTCTCATACCCTTCCTTTCACAGTCCCTCAGCAAAAAGTCAACTTCAAGAGATGTTGGCTCTTGCTTTGCAAGACCCTTATTTAATTTTTTTTAGCTCACCTGCACAATTTAGGGATTTGTATCTCTCTGTGGTTTTTTTTTGATCTCTTCTCAAAATCACCCTAGCTGTGTTTTGTCAACTAGCCAAAATAAACTCCACAGCTACTGTAAATAATGGTACCACAAAACACTTGTTGCTGACAATGTTGTTTTGATAATCTGACTTCTCACTTTGTAACTCTTTCTCAGCCTGTTTGAATGACCATGAAAAAATTACCATATCTTATCTCAGTCAGGTTATTCTGAAAATGTATACATGTAACAATATGTTTATTCTGTGTATGCTTCAACACTGTAAGGGTGCAGTAATTGTTGGTGCAACACAAGCCTTAAGCACGGAGCCTACATTTGACCATTGAGCAACTTGCACATTTTAATATTTATAGAAGATGCCAAGATTTGCATTGGGAGTGACAAAGAAGGACGGGATTAGGGATGATTATATTAGTGGGATCACTCAGGTTGGACAGTTTGGAGACAAAGCAAGAGGGGCAAGATTGAGATGGCTTGGACATGTGTGGAAGAGAGATGCTGGATATATTGGGAGAAGGATGCTGAATATGGAGCTGCCAGGGAAGAGGAAAAGAGGAAGGCCAAAGAGGAGGCTTATGGATGTGGTGAGGGAGGACATGCAGGTGGCTGGTGTGACAGAGGAAGATGCAGAGGACAGGAAGAAATGGAAACTGATGATCTGCTGTAGTGACCCTTAACGGGAGCAGCCAAAAGTAGTAGTAGTAGTAGAAAGATAAATAAATTGGCTTGTAAAAGATGAGATAATGTGATAAAGCTGCATGCTTAACCTTGAGAGGAGCTTTATTCAGATGTTTCTTCTGTTTTGTAAAACATAAAAACATAAACACATTAACCAGTCTACCACACATAGGCCTAAAAAATGTCTTAGGCATAGAGACAAAGAGTTCATGTCTTTCTACTTGACTTTATTTCCCTCATATTGACATAACCCGACTGACTTATTTATTCATCTATGATGAGTTAAGTTGGCCCCAGAGCCTTTTTCTAATCCCTTGACAGTTATGAGTAGCTCAGTCACACAAGTTATGCGCTGCCTCTGGTAAATATTGCATGATGCTGTAGCTAGTTTTGTAAGCGGGCGTAGTTGTGCAATATCTGTATTAATCTTTAACAAAGCCAGTACTTGTGCTGTGGTTCTGGCCTACTTTAGGCAATAAGAACTGACAAGTCTAACGGAGCGTGCAGCCCTTTACGGCCAGCAAAGGACGCCTCTAGAGATGCTGCTACTTTGAAGTGCCGTAATGACAACATAGTGCTCAGAGTCTGAACTCTCAGATTGTGCTCTTATTTGAGTTTGGTGGTGCCATTAACAGGCTAGGGTTTGCATCCAAAGAGAAATGTATCTGCTTTCATCTCTGGGATAGTTGATTAGGAACCAAGTACTGTAATGCCACAGTGTCTTTTGTTGTTCTGTCTCTGTCAGTGAGAGAACCTGCATTCCATACTCAGGCCTCACTCACACTGAATAGACCCAGATCTCCATTCATGTTGAGGCAGCTGCTGTTCTTTGAATTGAGTTAATGAGCGCTGAGATGGACCTATGCTGTTTGCTCTTATAGACCTACTGTGGTGGGATGAGGAAAGAGTGAGAGATGAAGAGATGCAGTGCTGTCATAATAAACCCATAGCACTACACAAAAGAACTAAAACAATGAACTTTTTTTTCTCCACAATATACAATGGAAAAAAAAGTGAATATTTTAAGTGCTGAAATCAAAAAGGTAGAGGGATGGGCAACATGATCCAGAAAGGGCTGGTGTGGGTGCAGGTTTTTGTTCCAACCAAGCACTTACGCACCTGAGTCTATGAATCAAGGTCTATAAAGACTATCGGCTGACTAATAGTCAACTAATATAATATAATATAATATAATATAGCGGCACGGTGGCGCAGTGGTTAGCGGTCGCCTCACAGCAAGAAGGTCCTGGGTTCGAGCCCCGGGGTACTCCAACCTTGGTGGGTCATCCTGGGTCACCCTCTGTGTGGAGTTTGCATGTTCTCCCCATGTCTGTGTGGGTTTCCTCTGGCGGCTCCGGTTTCCCTAGGAAATGAATGTGTGTGTCCCTAGGAATGAATGTGTGTGTGTGTGTGTGTGTGTGTGTGTGTGTGTGTGTGTGTGTGTGTGTGTGTGTGTGTGTGTGTGTGTGTGTGTGTGTGTGTGCCCTGTGATGGCCTGGTGGCTTGTCCAGGGTGTCTCTCCGCCTGCTGCCCAATGACTGCTGGAATAGGCTCCAGCATCCCCATGACCCTGAGAGCAGGATAAGTGGTTAAGATAATGGATGGATGGATAATGTAATATAATAATAATAACAATAATGGGGGGGGGGGGAACAAAGACCTGCACCCACACCTTTCTGGATCATGTTGCCTATCCCTGGGTACCAATTGGTTGAGTTTTTCTATTTACAACTTTTCAAAAGGACATATTGTGGCTACATATATGTAGCACAAACCACAAGATTATTTTTGGTGATACTAGTGAAGCGATACAGTGTAGGGCTGCACAATATTGGAAAAAACTCACATTCTGTTTTTTTTTTCTTTGTGATATATTGTGATATGAAAAAATACAGGAATTTTCACCGGATGACTTGAATAACTATTTGAAAGAGAAAGACGTAATCATTCTAGAATGATTGGGGTGATTTTGTAGGGGAGTTGTTGGGAAATTGTGAAAAGTGAATAGTGCCTTTTTTCGCAATTCATATCGGGAAGAGGAGGATTTGGAGCCATACAGATGACACAGAGCAACGGCCAAGAATTGTCATGCGCGGACCGGCTCTGGCGTAATCCGAATCCGCATGTATGCATCATCCACCCGCCACCCACCCAAACAAATTATTTTCTCCAATTTAGAGACCCGCACCTGATCACACATTACCATTATTTCTAAGTGGGATATATGTAAGCGGGATGATGTGGTAACATACACCATGTTTGAGGTACCAGTTTTTAAGCCCTTCATATTTTTTTTCTTTTTAATTCTCCTTTTTTAATTCTCTCTTGGTTCTTTTTTTTCCTCCTCTATTGCTGCTTAAGACAAATGGATAGCGAAATTGGCGCAATGAGAGTCTAGTCTGCTAATTCGTGCCTGACGAAAAATGAAGCTTAAACTATGTTCACATTTTAGAGAATGTCATTAATATTTTCCTCATCAACGATGTATTATTTCGCCAACTAGTAACCCATCTGCTATTAATCAGAATGTTAATTCTTACGACTCAGACCACCCGATCCACAGATTAACTGTGGTGCCCATGGATGTAACTGTGATCCGCACATCACTAGCTGAGATGCAGAAGAAGACATAGATGTGTCATTTGTCCAAACGGAACGAGAAATGACAAAGTTCTTAGCATTAAATCGGTGTAAATTATGCTATATCAGACAGACTTCTCATGTAGATTATTCATGGAAAATGAGAACCGTGCAAGTTTTCCCTCTTGTATCAAGCAGCAAAAAGTTGTATCATGAGATGTTGGAGTTAATTTGCTTTACTTCATATCGCACGTCCTGCAATGTTACTATTGCGCATATTGATGATGATGTTAAAACAATATATTGTGAAGCCCTAATACAGAGCCAGTATTTGATTAAAACTCAATGAAACTAAGTACATAAGAGCTGACGTGGAAAGATGGAAGTCACGTTACTCGGGGGCTTGTTTGAATTGCAGATAAGAGGGTCTCAAGTATGTTTGGCAGATGTTAATATTGGAATTTGTGCTTGGCATGTCATCTTGATGAGACTTTGCAGTTCATCACAGTTATGCAGTTACACAAGTAGGGCTGGGCAATATATCGATATAAAACTAGATGTCATCTGGGATTTTGGATATCGTAATATTGTGATATGACAAGTGTTGCCTTTTCCTGGTTTTAAAGGCTGCATTACAATAATGATATTCAATTTTCTGAACTTGTTAGACTGTTCTAGCTGTTATATTATGCCACCCGTTCTGATATCATATCCACTAGGGTTGAGAATCACAGAGTAACTCACGATATAATACTATTACGATATCTGTGTAACTGAAGAAGAAAAAATACCCCTAAAAAGGCAAAAAGCAGCAATTATGTATTTATTCACTGCATTGTGGTGTCAGTTTCACAGAATTCGCAAACTGAGATGAAACAATTTCCAACAAAGTGCATAGAGCCTTAGAGAGTGCCTCTTTAATACACACACACACACATACACACATACACAGACTGCAGCTTGTCCACATGTGCTATCATTCCAGGGTAAAATAAAAATTGCTGTAATTTTGTTAGCTCTTTTTGTTCTTTATTACTGTATATGTTATTGTTGTTTGAGCTTGACTGTTATCAATAAAGTTGGAAAAAATGATCATGGAAAAAAAAGTTTTTATAAAAATATCCATTTGGCACCAATTTCTCAATAATGTTACGATATATTCCAGCATCAATATTTTGTCCCACCCCTAATATCCACATTACTGTGTGTTTATCAAAAATTACATTTTGTAAATATTTTGTGATAGCACCAGTTTTCATTTCTACAATACCATCATCAATATTGAGTTATTTGTTAAGAAAAATAGTGATATTTGATTCAATCTATATTGCCCAGCCCTATTCACAATTACTCTGTACATTGGGCTTCGGCAATTTATACAAGTAGTTGCTGAGGACAAATTCACATGAGCCAGGGCAGTGTCTGGGTAGCATAGCGGTCTATTCTGTTGCCTGCCAACATGGGGATTGCTGGTTCGAATCCCCGGGTTACCTCCGGCTTTGTCGGGCGTCTCTACAGACACAGTTGGCCGGATCTGTGGGTGGGAAGCCGAATGTGGGTATGTGTCCTGGTCGCTGCACTAGCACCTCCTCTGGTCAGTCGGGGCGCCTGTTCGGGGGGAGGGGGAACTGGGGGGAATAGCATGATCCTCCCATGTGCTATGTCCCCCTGGCAAAACTCCTCACTGTCAGGTGAAAAGAAGTGGCTGGTGACTCCACGTGTATAGCAGAAGTTATGTGGTAGTCTGCAGCCCTCCCTGGATTGGCAGAGGAGGTGGAGCAGTGACTGGGACGGCTCGGAAGAGTGGGGTAATTGGCCGGGTACAATTGGGGAGAAAAAGGGGTAACAATAATAATAATAAAAAAAATCACGTGAGCCCATTTTATTTATTTATTTATTTATTTATTGAAGATGCTTGGTTAACATTTGTTTTTGTGCTTTGTTTTTCAAATCTTACACCTAATACTTTCAAAGATAATGAAATAATTTATTTGACTGGTTCAGAAAAATGCGCCTTTCATCAAATGAGCATACCACGGTTTGATTCAAAAGGATATACTTTATAAAAAAAAATTTTTTTAAAACGGGAATAAAAGGAGAGTGAGCTGGGCAGAGATGAATTATATTTTCTCTAGAAGACTAGAGAACCAACAGCCTTTTCATTCGATCCGTCACCATCAAACAATTGCTGGCTTTAAAAGTCAGTCAACCACGGAAAGAAGATCACGCCTACACACATCTGTTGAACAAGCAAAAATATCTCTTTAGCTGACATTATTCACTGTAGCCCAGATTGTTTTCTGTGGAGGAGATGGTGCGTTGCCAGTGTATGTAAATGGAACCATGAGGCTGTTCTCATTGTGTCCCAGTACAGCACTGTTGTGAAAATTATGTTTCTGCCACCCTCTAGGCATCATAGTGAACTTATTTCTGGATAGTGATTATTCTGTTGGTGTTGGTTTTTATTTTGCTCAAGTTTATGACTGTGATCATCGTGCAGTTTTTTATGTGTACTGTTAAAGATATGTTGAACTCTTGCAAAATATCCTGCACAAAATTCACATGTGGCTGATGTGAGGTGCTGAGGAATTGGTCTGCTTGAAAAAAACAAGACATGCAGCCTTGTTTATGGACTGGCAATTAAGTAGAGTACCACAGTATGTGGTTTTAACAAGTTTAAACCCTTTTTTTCTCTTAAAATGAGATTCCCCTCTTATTTGTGAAACCCACTCAGCGATGCCCTTTTATGGACAGATTCTAATTCAAAAGAACATTGCATGCCGTGATTACTTTTATTTTTATCAAATTTGATAAACTCCCATAAAACTGCCATTGATGAGATTGATGACAACAGTAGCCAAGAGAAACATCTAGAGAAGTAAGAAGAATTTCTATGAATAACAATGTTTTGGGAGACGTTCCCTGGGAATGACATAAACGTCTGGGCCAAGCCAACACTGGCTGCACACCCTGCCCCACTCGTCCCCTTCACCCTAGTAAAAACAGGACCCTGAAGGGAAAATGGGGAAAGGGAAGGGGGGGGGGGCTCTGGTGGTCATCAGGCTATGCTCTCTAACCTACTGTGGAGGTGCAGACACCCAAATCACCAGAGGCCCTGAGCCCTGGGAACTCTTGCAAGTAGAGTCATAGCACTGCTCAGTCACTACCCTGCTCTCCCACAGATTGAGGGGTGGGGGCTGGGATGGAACAGAACCACACAGGTCAGCGGGGCTGTAACAAGAGCCAGATGTGCTGAGAGGACACAAATATACATGGACAGGCAACCCTCTCCAACTCCAGAGCACAGGCATTAACATACTCGGTCATATACGCACGCACGCGCACACATACACTTTGGCCGAACTGAAATGTCCGAGTTCACTTTTGATAATCTCTTGAGGTTCTCATTCAGCATATTGAAGAAATGGGGAATACGCTTTAAGATAAGTAATATATTTTATATATACACTACCGTTCAAAAGTTTGGGATCACCCAAACAATTTCGTGTTTTCCATGAAAAGTCACACTTATTCACCACCATATGTTGTGAAATGAATAGAAAATAGAGTCAAGACATTGACAAGGTTAGAAATAATGATTTGTATTTGAAATAAGATTTTTTTTACATCAAACTTTGCTTTCGTCAAAGAATCCTCCATTTGCAGCAATTACAGCATTGCAGACCTTTGGCATTCTAGCTGTTAATTTGTTGAGGTAATCTGGAGAAATTGCACCCCACGCTTCCAGAAGCAGCTCCCACAAGTTGGATTGGTTGGATGGGCACTTCTTTGAGCAGATTGAGTTTCTGGAGCATCACATTTGTGGGGTCAATTAAACGCTCAAAATGGCCAGAAAAAGAGAACTTTCATCTGAAACTCGACAGTCTATTCTTGTTCTTAGAAATGAAGGCTATTCCATGCGAGAAATTGCTAAGAAATTGAAGATTTCCTACACCGGTGTGTACTACTCCCTTCAGAGGACAGCACAAACAGGCTCTAACAGGTACTATTTAATGAAGATGCCAGTTGGGGACCTGTGAGGCGTCTGTTTCTCAAACTAGAGACTCTAATGTACTTATCTTCTTGCTCAGTTGTGCAACGCGGCCTCCCACTTCTTTTTCTACTCTGGTTAGAGCCTGTTTGTGCTGTCCTCTGAAGGGAGTAGTACACACCGGTGTAGGAAATCTTCAATTTCTTAGCAATTTCTCGCATGGAATAGCCTTCATTTCTAAGAACAAGAATAGACTGTCGAGTTTCAGATGAAAGTTCTCTTTTTCTGGCCATTTTGAGCGTTTAATTGACCCCACAAATGTGATGCTCCAGAAACTCAATCTGCTCAAAGAAGTGCCCATCCAACCAATCCAACTTGTGGGAGCTGCTTCTGGAAGCGTGGGGTGCAATTTCTCCAGATTACCTCAACAAATTAACAGCTAGAATGCCAAAGGTCTGCAATGCTGTAATTGCTGCAAATGGAGGATTCTTTGACGAAAGCAAAGTTTGATGTAAAAAAAATCTTATTTCAAATACAAATCATTATTTCTAACCTTGTCAATGTCTTGACTCTATTTTCTATTCATTTCACAACATATGGTGGTGAATAAGTGTGACTTTTCATGGAAAACACAAAATTGTTTGGGTGATCCCAAACTTTTGAACGGTAGTGTATATATATATATACGTATATTCCACTCCTCATTTGTTGAGCACTTTTATCAACACCATTGACAGTTTCTGGAAAAAAAAAACGCTCTCTCTCTCTCTCTCTCTCTCTCTCTCTCTCTCTCTCTCTCTCTCTCTCTCTCTCTCTCTCTCTCTCTCTCTCTCTCTAATCTGTTAAAAGAAACACTCAACGGTAGGAAAAGTGCTCAATGAATTAGGGGCAAAATAATCCAATTTACTTGACTCACCGGATTATATATATAATCTGGTGAGTCAAGTAAATTCTTTATGAGACAGTACAAGCCTGTTTCATGCCATAAGTAATCATCAGCTGTCAATAAAGCTACTCGGGAAAGAACATACCATTTACTGCCTCGTCATGCATATCACATGCACAACGTCCAGTGGGGAAGGGAGAGGTGCAACATTCAAAAATTCAAAACCACGTGATCGCTAATGGTCCAATGGGGGGGTGCGGTACTTGTCTATTGCCATGGTTTATTTATAATTACAAAATAGGTGCTTATATCTGTGTCTGCAACTGCTGGCCAATTGTTACTCAATGTGGACATTTCTGGTTTGCAAATGACAAAACATTTTTCAGTTAGACATAGATTGCACATTTTACTACTGGTTGAATATGCTTCGTTCTTTGGGAGGATTTTCCAATCAGTATAGATGTTGGAGAAAAAAAAAGTTAAAAACAAGCTTGTACTGCTATGTACATCTATATTGATATATACGTGTGTGTGTGTGTGTGTGTGTGTATGTATATATATATAAGATTGTTATATATACACGTGTGTATAAGTGTGTGTATATATATGTGTGTGGTGTGTATATATATATATATAAAGATCGTTAGCAAGGGCCTTTAAGGTCATGAACCAACTAACAAGAAGCAATAAAAAAAAAAGCTCCTTTTTGGCTGACTAAGCTTCTTAAATCCGACCTGCGTGAACCAGCCTCTCATTTTGACACCCTTCTGATAAATGCACAGAGTCATACTAGTGGACGTGTGCTGTGAAGCAGTCGTTGGGTGCATTTTAGAAAAGGCCAAAGGCTTGGACTGGAAATACTCTTTACAGTGAAAACAATGAAGAGAGCCTTTAGAAGCCTGTAACCAGCCTAATGGAGACAGCAGTGTGGGAGGAATGCAGCATCTGGGTGGAGTTTTTATGACTGCTGCTCGCGGTTCTATTTCCTTGTAATAGAAGACCTGCTAACTTGTAACAGATCTGCATTGTAAGCTGTCCGCTCTGCAGTGTAATGTAGCACAGGCGCTAGGCTCACATTTCATTTGAGATATTATCGCAAAATAGGGGTAGTCTAGTTGAACAGTGCTGAATAGAGTTGCAGTACAGATTTTATTTCTGCTTGGGCATGATTTTTTTATTTGACAGGTATGGTACCAAATAAACAACAGAACTAACCTTTCCTTTTTTGAGGACCGAAGTTGATTCCCAAGTCAAAAAGGTCACTCAAATTCCAGTGTGACATATTGTTGCAACATGGATGTCAACAGGAGCTTCAATTAGCTGCTTATTTGTGTGAGAGATTTTACTTCCTCTAAATTACATCTTAGCATTCATCTTCAGTTTATAATTCAGCACCGTTCAGCAACGATTACAAAAATATATTCATGTCACAAGGCAAGTCTTGATTGATCATATTATTCGACTGGTCAGATTTCCTCTTTCAGGAAGTCAGGTTTTGAGCGTTCTAATTAATGCATTTCTTACATTACATTTTCCGTTTTTGTCTGACACTTGACATGATTCCCTAGCTCCATTTTGTTTGTTTATAATTATTTACAAATCAATAGACATGAGCATACTTTTACTAATGGGTTCCTTCCAGTACAATTACGTGTTTCAGAATGTGAAACTTGCTGTACAGATATCTACTTACCATCATCCTATTTCCTTTTTACTATGGGATGTAACCAACTTTTGCAGCTCATGTTTTTCTCAGCTATCCATTTTCAGATCTTTCTTGTCTACTTTGAACTAGTGCAATGCCCTTTCAAAATGTGCCTGTTTGGAACAGGCTGATTGCTTGGCTTCTAGTATTGCTGCTTGCAGATTTCTCAAGAACCGCTCATTCAAACAACTTCACATTCAACACTCAAAGGACTACGTGTGTAATCCCCCTCTAACCACAATGTGGGTTGCAATAGCAAAGTGGCGCTATTTGTGTTCCGGTTGTGGACTCCACGGGAAGTGAAGAAGCAGAAGCAGCAATTCAAAGTGTTATGACCAGCTTCACTGAAAAGTAGGGATGCATGATGATATCAGCACGACATCAGTATCGGCAAATAAAAACTCAAGAAGTTAATTATTGGCATCGGCAGATATGAAAATTTCTGCCAATGTGCCTGGCCAATAAAGTGATGTGTTAACTATGCGCATACGATGACACTAAATCTTTATTATGAGTGCCAGCAACAAGCTTCAACATGTCAGCTTTATGGAAGTATTTCATAGTACCTGAAACAGATAACAAAATTGTTATTTGCAATGTTTGTAAAGCACCAGTGATGTAAGGATGGGTGAAACCACACTCCTTTAACACTGCCAATTTAATTATGCAACTTAAGTGCCGTCATACCGAATACCATGAAGTCTCTTAAAAAGTAGGCAAAAAAAAACAGTGCCAGCAAAAACCCAGCAGCCCTACTTCACTCATTTGACAAAGCTAACAAATATGATGGTGACCACCCAAAGGTGATCATTGAATTCATTGCTCTTGATAACCAGCCATTCATTCAGACTAGTGCAGTGCCCATTCGGGTGTAATGCCCCCTTCAACTGCAATGTCTGTTACAATGGCAGAGTTAGTTAATGTTAGTCTGGTTGCAGACAGAGTGAGACAGATTACTTCCATTTTAAGTTTGATGGATAACCACGAGTAAATGTCAACATTTGTAAGGGGATACATTTAGGGTAGAATTAAAGGAAATGGTTTATGTCTGTATCTTATCTTCAAGTAGACCATCACAATAAAGGTAATACTTTAATTCTAGTACAGGAGAGACTTGATGTTCTCTTCACTGAAAAAAAAAAAAGATGTGTATGGATCGGTACCGGCAATCGGTCAAAATGAGTTGGAAAATCTCAGCACATCGAATATTGGCAAAAATCCAATATCGTGGGTGTCCGGGTAGTGTGGTGGTCTATTCCATTGCCTGCCAACACGGGGATTGCTGGTTCGAATCCCCATGTTACCTCTGGCTTGGTTGGGCGTCCCTAAAAACACAATTGGCCATGTCTGCGGGTGGGAAGCCGGATGTGGGTATGTGTCCTGGTCGCTGCACTGGCACCACCTCTGGTCAGTCGGGGCACCTGTTCGGGGACGGGGGGAGGGGACTGGGGGGAATAGCATGATCCTCCCATGCGCTGTGTCCCCTTGGCGAAACTCCTCACTGTCAGGTGAAAGGAAGCAGGTGGCGACTCCACATGTATCAGAGGAGGCATGTGGTAGTCTGCAGCCCTCTCTGGATTGGAAGAGGGGGTGGAGCAGTGACCGGGACAGCTCAGAAGAGTGGGGTAATTGGTCAAGTACAATTGGGGAGGAAAAAAGTGGGAGAAAAAAAATCCAATATCATGCATCCCTACTGAAAACTTTACTGCTTGCCATTATATCGAGAACTGCTCGTCCAAACAACTTTACGCTCATCACTTGAAGAACTATGGGTGTAATCACTCCAACCACAACGTGGGTTGCAGTGTAGGCTTGGGCGATTGGATGAATATATCAGCAATCAATGATTGGCTGAGTCCAGTCGGCGTTTTTTTTTTTTTTGGGTGATTTCCCCCCCCCCCACTATTTTTGTCCTTTTATTTTGCTTACTTAATTGTCTGCCTCCTTGAGAATTAAACTTGGTAAATAATTAACCTGTAAAGCACAATTCAATGCATGCATGAGTAGGAACTGGCAGTTGGAGTTGGGCCATGTGGGTGTTGCTGTTGCACTTATTTCCGACAAGTCTTTCATAAAACAGGGCAGTGACTGCAGTGATTAAATAGCAGTTAGGCTGTCTTTAGTGGTTGCTGTCCGATCGATTAGTGCTGAAAAGCAACATCAATTCATAAATAGGGATGGGTACCGAAACCCGATATTAAACAGGCATCGGTGCTAAATTACTGAAGACCGTAGTATTGATAAGCCCCTACGTTAATGGTTCTGCTATCGGTACTGGAAAATGTAAGAAAATAAATTTCCACTTTATTTAGGCTACATAATCGTTTCTTGAGCTTTTTTTTTTCTCTCTCACCAACTCTGTTTCTAATTTGCAATAAGATTAAGACATTTGTCTATGATTCATTTTCGCTATTCCCAATCCAGAAGAGAGAGCTCTCTCTTGGAGCCTGTCAGACATGCGAACCGATGGGCGGGGCCATTCTCTCTCTCTCTCTCTCTCTCTCTCTCTCTCTCTCTCTCTCTCTCTCTCTCTGTCGCTCTTGCTCTCTCTCACACACACACACACACACACACACACACACACACACACATGGACTGCTCAGTGACAATGGCGGAGAGAACTTAATGATCAGAAGTATGGTTATGTGTCACTAGAGTTGATGCTGGCAGTGCTCGTTGCCACAAGTGCAACAAGTCTTTTGCATGTGAGGGCAGAAACACAAGCGATCCTTCGAAATATCTAGTGAAAGTGCATCAAATACAGGCGGAGAAATTTGTAGTTTTTGACTGCCTAGCTTGTAGTTGATCTCCCGTTGGCCCATCCACCTCAGGTATGTTACGTATGCTAGCAGCCTAGAGCCCACACGGAGTAAATTATGCAAACATGGGTCAAGGATTAAAAGTAATGCTCTGCCCAGACATTAGAAAATAAAGCAAATTAAAAAAGAATTATGTTCTTAATTTGTTTCATTTTTTTCTCTTGAAAAAATAACAAAAAGAACGATAACGGTACCATTAAAGTACCCGATCGATTAGCAGCATCAGTAAGGGTGGTAGTACTGTTAAAATCTTAATGATACCCATCCCTATTAATAAATCATATTTGAGAACTAGACCAAAAGCTGTATGTGGATCATTTAATAGCATAGTTATGTTATCCCAATTTGTTTGTTCATTAAGAGGCTACAAGTGGAGGCATCCTTCTCTGACACCGTCTGACTTTTTTATTTTCTTTCTAGTTTTTTTTTCAAATTGTGTTGGACAGCGGTTCAGCCTGTCTTTACAGCTTATTGCTTAGCAAAGATCTCAACGTGATTTATTTTATTTAATTGAAGAAGAGTACCCTATAGCAGGGACGCCTGCAGGATTTCATCTTAGGGTATGCACAAAAAGTTGGCCACACGTGCGTGCACACACACACACACACACACAGAGAGAGAGAAAAACACCACTGGCTGATTATGAATAATTAAATCTGGCCTTTCTATTTGAAGTTTACTCTCCTTCTTCCGGTTGTATCAAATTGTTTGAGCACTTCCTCACTGTCTATTTTAATTTCAGGATGAATGTTCATAATGTGAAGTCCAGTGAGTCTGCTGTCTGTCATCGTGTTGCGTAAATAAGTATTTAGATATCTCAGAGTGCTAGGATTGTGATTGGTGATCATTTGGGGGGGAAAGTGCCACATTTGAAAAGATATAATTTAAGATTTTGCACATCATCTAACCAGTCAGATTTCCCTTATGTCATATATTCCCTTATGTGCGTATTTCTCTGTTTTCGATTTCAAATTTCAATTCCAAAGAGGCAAAACTCATCCCCAACCCAGAGGGAGCAATCCACCATTTTCCGGTAGAGAACCATGGCCTCAGACTTGGACGTGCTGACTCTCATCCCGGCCATTTCACACTCCGCTGCAAACCACCTCAGTGCACGCTGGTGGTCGCGTTCTGATGAAGCTAACAAAACCACATCATCTGCGAAGAGCAGAGATGCAATTCTGAGGTTCCCAAAATGGACACACTCTTGACCTTGGCTGTGCCTTGAAATCCTGTTCATGAATATCACAAACAGAATCAGAAACAAGGGACAACCTTGGCGGAGTCTGACACCCACCGAAAACGTTTGACTTTATGCTGAGAATACGGACACATTTCTCACTGTGGTTATACAAGGACTGGATGGCTTGTAGGGTGAGATCGTGGATACAAGTGGCTGAAAAGAGTTTCCTCTGTAGATCTGTAGGATGATATCCATAGAAATCCATTGGGTAATGGGTGGGTGTCTGGGCTCAGCCTTAGAGCTAGGGTGAGGAGCTCGGACATCCGGAGGGAGCTCAGAGTAGAGCTGCTGCTCCTTTGTGTCGAAGAAGCAAGTTGAGGTGGTTCGGGCATCTGATTATAGGATGCCTCCTGGGCACCTTCCTTTGGAGGTTTTCCCGGCATGTCCAACTGGGAGGAGACCCCAGGGTAGACCCAGAACTCACTGGAGGGACTACATGTCCAGTGTGGCCTGGGAACGCCTTGGGATCCCCCAGGAGGAGCTGGAGGGCGTTGCTCGGGAGAGGAACACCTTGAGTGCCCTACTTAGCTTGCTGCCACCACGACCCAACCCCGGAGAAGCGGCTGATGATAAGATGAGATGAATTCCAAAGGGTTTTATTAGCATTACAAATATACACATACACAGCTATCTCTCTCTCTCATGGTATGCACTCTGTGTACATACAGCTGCAGGCGCCTGTGGCCAATAGGCTGTAATCTTTCAGTAAAATTAGATTTTCACATTAATGCTCGTGCAAATTGGTAGTGTTATAATTTTTTTGCCATCAATACTCATTTGCAAAGACAGCAAATTACTTCATTTAGGTCCTTTGGCTTGCCGGTTGCATTTGGTTTAAAACCAAAACAATCCAAATAGGACATTTTTGTATTCTTTTTCTCAATGAGCTCTTCCATGATTGCAACTGATAAAAACAGAGATTCAAAGTGTTAAGACTAACTTCGCTGAAAACTTGACTCCTTGCCGCTTTCTCAAGAACCTCTCATCTTAACAACTTCTTACTCGACGTTGCACTTCCTTGGGTCCTCAGCAATACACCCGCCAAGTGTGAAGTAGATCGGATGAACGATTCTTGAGAAAATCGAAGGACAGACAGACAGACTCCTTCCATTGTAGTTAAATTAGTTAGGTTATACTTATAACATTCTCTACATCTTCCATCTGTAACACCTCATTAACTCTCTCTCTCTCTCTCTCTCTCTCTCTCTCTCTCTCTCTCTCTCTCTCTCTCTCTCTCTCTCTCTCTCTCTCTCTCTCTCTCTCTCTCATTTTACCTTTTATCTCTCCCCTAATGTTTCTTTTCAGCCCAACACCAGCCTATTGCCTTCTTAAAACACCGCACGCTCGGCGTCCGGGTATCATAGCGGTCTATTCCATTGCCTACCAGCACGGGGATCGCCGGTTTGAATCCCTGTGTTACCCCCAGCTGGTCAGGCGTCCCTACAGACACAGTTGGCCGTGTCTGCGGGTGGGAAGTTGGATGTGGGTATGTGTCCTGGTTGCTGCACTAGTGCCTCCTCTGGTCAGTCAGGAGTGCCTGTTTGGGGGGGAGGGGGAACTGGGGGGAATAGCGTGATCCTCCCACATGCTATGTCCCCCTGGCAAAACTCCTTACTGTCAGGTGAAAAGAAGTGGCTGGCGACTCCACATGTATCGGAAGAGGCATGTGGTAGTCTGCAGTCCTCTCCGGTTTGGCAGAGGGGGTGGAGCAGTGACCAGGACGGCTTGAAAGAGTTGGGTAATTGGACAGGTACAATTGGGGAGAAAAAGGGGGTAAAAATCTAAAAGAAAAAAAATGCGGCCCCTCTTTGGGTGCTTATTTGTTTTTCTATCTTCACAGTAATGTCTTGGTAACCTACCAACTCAGGAGAGCTAATTTCTCTATTGGATAAAGTTTGTAAGTGCACAAGGAAGAAGTTTGTCCCCCCGATTGTCTTTGAAAGTGTCTGTTGTTCTTCCAGGATGTTTTGTATCATCTTTTTTATTGACATGACAAGCCAGTTAGGTCTGCTGCATTCTACTTTTTTCCTGCAAGTCTTTGAAGTTGTTTAGTTTGAGCTCAACAATATGGCAACAAAAGCACTCAAAGCAGAGAATACAGAGCAAACATTTCAATCTGGTTTATTCATCTCGGTTTTAAAGGAAGTGGAATATGTCATGTACGTACACAGTATCAGTTATTGGGATGGATTAGACTGCTCATGAATATTTTATCACAACAAGCTTTGTAGCCATGCGTTGCAGTTCATCTGATGTCAAGGTTTCCTCTTCAACATCAGATGTTTTTGAAATTGAATCCCTGGACATCTGCTGTTAAAGTCTGAACTCAACTCCCTTTATCGTGTGTAATTGCTGACTAAATGTATGCTGACTGAATTGTCAGCTTTATGCTCAAGCTTGTCAACTGTAGGGTATAACATTGAGCCCAGTCAGAATAAGAATGCCTCCTGTGACTTCAGCCAGAATAGGCCCACCTGTCCCTGATATAATTTTCTTTGATGCGAAAGATTCGGTACAAAACATTTTGATAATCTGTTTTAAATTAGCATTAAAGTTTTTGATGGCCGTTTATAGACCCAAACCAACATTGATTGATGGGAGTACGTTTATCAGTTGCCCCTGTCCAGCCCCACACAAGGTGTCACACATTGTCTTTTGGGAGAGGATTGAAGGGTCCTGTTCATTTGTTCTGACAAGTTGCTAATGTGGTAAAGTGTCTTCTCCTGCTTTAATGGTTGTATGGGAATTATATTCTGCTAAGACTACTACTTAATTTGAAAAGGCAGTGAAAATACCAATGATGTGCATATTTATTTTTATACTCTAGAATGCATGTTAATGCCTACATTCTTTTCTGATTACATGCTCGGTTGCATGTAACTTCACACCTCATTAGACCTTTTGACATTGCATTCATAGAAATATTACATTTGGAATCCTTAATTAGAATATATTCATTCAGAGAGGTAAAATATTCATCATGTGACATTGCTAGTTGATGCATTTGACAGCGTGCCAGTGGAACGCCCAGCCAGCCTCCTTTTTATTCCTAATGGTTTGTTTCATGATTTGTTCCTTGTTCAAGCGCACTGAAAATATGCTAATTGTCTCCTTTGAGCCGTGGTGTTTGAAAGAGAGCAGTGTTTTCCTTTTCATTCATTTAGCTGCAATGGCCTCCATCCTCCAGAAATCATCCCTCCCATCTGGAAAAACATAAATGCAGCAAATAAAAAAATAGATCCATTTTGTAATGGCAATTATAGTAGCGCATTTTCCCATTTCATGAGCAACCCACTGTGTCGAAATGAGAGCCATTCTTAAACCGTACCATCTAGAGCTGATCCTGAATAACTCGGGGGTGAATTTTTACAAGCAATACTCCTCACTCGTGCATAAAAAAAAAATCAACATAAGAAACAGTGTAGTGTGTTTTGTAAGTACAGACCATCTGTATATGTAGCTGGTAGGGAAGAGGAAAGACACCACAGTTTTGGACAGGATACTGGAGTGGCTATACTTGGTGTTTGTCAGTGACTTGTTCTCATTCCCAGGGCAGTTTTTTAGACCTGCCTCAGTCCTTGTCTGCTCAGCTGTGCTCCACTGTGGTGTAAAGTAGATACTCAAGCTCTCAGGTTTCCCTGAAAGTCCGGCTCCGCCATTCCTTAACTTGCCAATACACGAAGTAAACCACAAGGCCTGCAATTATGGCGCATGTGAAATAGCTGAGCCCTGTGCTGTGTTTAGCTCTTAGGGAGCTTTACCGACGAGTGGTTTTATTGTTTAGTCCACAGAAAACAGCCTCCCACTGATTTCCAGACCTATAATACTGGCTGTCTCTGAACAAATTTCCCTCTCTCCTGCCTCCCCTTCTGAAACCTTTTATCACCCTTTTTTGTGACAAGGTGAGCTTGTTTGTCTACATGTTAACCATTTATTTTGTGTGTGATGTTCTCACAGTGACCTCAGAGACCGATGCAATACTGTAATTGCCAGGTCAGGAGAAACCGGTGCTTTAAGAGTCAAAATATTAGAGACTCTGCCAGATCAGCACATATGAAATAGTGATTTAATTGTCAACATTCTTTATTGAAACAAGTGGACATACTAGCCAACTAATGTGTCGTAATGGACAGTGGTTAAATGAGGACGGCTAGGTGATGATGGACACTAAACAAAACCAAAACATTAAAGAGAAAACTTAATGCTTTCCTTAAGCTGAGGTGTATCTAGGTAAGAAAATTAACCAACATGAGTTCAGAATGTAGAGACATTCCTTTTAAGCATGCATGTGAGTGATATTTACATTTTTGTCAGACTCTTAAGAGTGGTTGTAATTGTTCCTTTTGTAATCTCCCAGATGCCAAGCAGAAGCAGGATGGCTAGGGCAGCCAGAGACCTACAACCCAACGGTTGTTAGGGCAGTCGGCTGGCCTGATGCCTGAGCCTGCATCTACAGAACTCGGGCTGGACTGGACCCTCAGGGAGAATGGAATGTTCCTCTCTGTGTGACCTTAAATGCCATAGCAGCACATTTTGAACACACACTTGCACACAAACATACACATAGAAGGAACGTGGCGTAAGGGACAGAGAAAAGTACACGTGTCAACATTGACAAGGTCAAAGTGACCGATGTCACAAGTTTTTGGACACCTTGCAATACAATGATTTGTAGATAAAAAAATAAAGTCAATACACCAATTTCAGAGTTATTTACCAGCTGTAACTATACTCTAACAGTGGCTACAATTGGTAGTGCTACATCTGTTCACTGGCTGCAAAGATGGAGGACTCATCTAAGCAGATGCTAATCAGTCTCAGGAGAAGTGCATGGGCTCATTTTGAAATTCAAATATAATGGAATAAGAGGAACTCAATAGTGAAGTTATGTACCAGCTCTGTTATCCCAATTTGCTATCAGGTGCAAGGTCCCGTCTGACATTCATACATGTTGTTTGGCAACCATTCTTATCAGGTTCTCCAAATGATTCAAACTGAATGCTCTGCCATTTCCGCTTCTGGTGTGGGAAGATGGCTGCGCGAATTCGCATTTGTAGCAGCCTCATCCAGTGCTGGTGTCGGAAGACATCGGCGCGAATTCACATTTGCGGCAGTCTCACCCAGTACCGTCCATGCAGTGTCTTTATCCATGTCTGCTTCTCTAAGTTTGTCTTCATTTAATGGCTGGGAGAACGGGTCAGGCTAGGCTAACTGCTAGCCTGTGCAGACCAGCAGTTCCGATAACACAGAGGGCGGTCTGGAGGCAGCCTCACCTGGCATTGACTGTAGTGTTTTTAATGTCGTTGTGAGGAGTGCAGGGAGGTGTGTTGAGGGTGTCTGGCTGGGAGAGCTGGCGCTGGATCAGCTGGGAGAGCTTGGTTTGCTTCATCCGGTGGGCCTGGGGACCACGGTCCCTGCCTGGAGCTGCACCCGAAGAGGAAATGCTGAGGGCAGTCTGACAGGATGCGGAAGTGGGGCGGGCTAAGCTAACTACTAAACCATGCAGACCGGCGGTTCCAACAGTCATCCTGGCTGGCGTTCGTTCTCTTCGACAGTGATTTTTTGTTTTTTTTGTTTGGATATATGCGTTAGTTTGGATATGTGTGTTCTTGTAGTTTTTGGATGTGTTTTTGTCTTTGTGTTGTACTGTTGTGGGTGGACTGGGGGAAATGGCATTTCATTTCATGTACGCAAGTGCATGAAGTTAAATGACAAAGTGCTCCTGATTCCTGATTCCTGATTTTTAGAATGCAGTATCCTGAGATGAGTGAATGCCATAAAACTTTAAAAACTGAGGGATTTAGATATTTGGCTCATGGTTTCTTTTGGGAATTGATCCTATCCTTGTGGTCCTCACACCGGTCATGTTGAAATTCTGCAGCTCCACTAACAGAAGTCGATGTTGTGATGTTTGTTGCAGCAAGATCACACAAAGTATGCCTAGTAATGCACTGCATAATGTTTACACACTGTCTATATCTGGAACCATAGTTCCGGATTCTGTTTTTATACTGGCCCTGCAGTGTGACAGGGAGTTGAAATAAATCCATGCCCTCTGTGTTCAATGTTCCCTGACACTGCAGTGATTGCTTCTCATGATCATAATGCAGATGAGACCCAAGATGTTTTCCACGCTGCTGTCTAGTATGAATAATTCTGCCCCCCCTCACCCAACATATCCCAGTTGCTGAATTATTTGGTGGAAAGATCTCATTACTTTATTGTGTCCAGGGAATGGAACTGATAAATAATATTGCTTATCGGCATTCACCCACATAAGTGAACACATTATATATTTCAAATGAGGATGAGTTCAGAATTGTGCCGTTTGCAGTATGTCACATCGGGAGCCAGTTTACATGTGTGCTCTGAACTTCTGAGGCCTCTGGACGTGTCTTGAGCCCGAGTTAACTGAGCATGTATGGCGGAGGGTATCCACCCGATTGCCACGGTGACATAACCACCCTCCTCCAGCCCTTCTTTCTCTAAAATGCAAGCTAGGTTTCTACACTGGTGCTCACCCGAAGATGGCTTTGGTGGTAGTTGCATCAGTTTGCTCTTTTCTCTTGTGTCTTTAACAGGATTACACAGTGGCACAACAGAACAGTGACTAATTAACAGTCTAAAGACTCAGCGGTCTCATTTCTTGGGCTGGGATCACTGAAAAAATCTGTCAGTTCTATGTAGTTGCCGTTAATGTTTGAACTGAGCTTTATCAACTTTGTATGAATAGCTCATTCTTATACAGTTTGCATGTTACTTTTTATCAAGTTGCAAAGATAGACTAATAGCATTGCAATCCCATGTTGTGTTCATTTTACCTTAGATGAAATTTTTGTTGTCTTCAAAAATACTAAAGGACACTATTTTGATGCACTTCAAGGGCACTAATCCATCAACTAAACTTAAAAACCTTAGAGTTCTTTTGATAATTTTCTTAGAGTCTAATTTATTTAATAAGCTCTGACTATTTGGTTCTGATTGCGGGGAGAGCAGGGACCTTAACTATTCGGCAACAAGCTAAAAGAGAGTTAAAGGTACCCAGTGTAGTTTTTCTTGCAGACATGGTTAAACATGTTCCATACATTACCTATCTCGTAAGTTATTTGCAAAGCCTTATTTTGTAGACCAAGTGAAATGAGTGTGAAACATTGTTCACCTTTGGTTTGACTGACATTATCAAGTTTTTGAGGGAAATACCCTTTTTCTTGGTTAGTTTTCTAGCAATTTGTCATGTGACTAACAACAAGATGTTTTCAGCCAAGGCAATATCATTACAAGTTAGTGATCATGTACCCAGCTAACGCCAGCTGCTATTTATTGTTCAATGTATGTAAGTTAGCTTTAGTGTTACTGCTTATTATTTTCATGACCGAAACATGTATTAAACTTAAGAATGGAGACAATGCTCAAATTATATAAATTTGCTATTGCCTAGTAAATTTGTTAAGAGTAATCTTCATGCAACAATACATAGTCTTCGTTTGTCAATTGGCTGGATCTTCCATTATCCATCAACATCTCAGGGTCTCCGTGGTGGAGTCGGGGTTGGGGGCGGTCGTGCTGGTCAGGGTACAGGAAGAGGAGCTGCTGTCAGCGGTGGAGGGATTTCACATAGAGGGGTGGGGTCCAAAGAATCAGGGAGGTGAGAGAGCAGGCTCAGCGTGTATATGATGTTCTATTTTCGCTTAATAGTGCTCAACAAAATCTAAATTATAGCATTTACCGATCCTATGCACTTATATAATAAATAGAAGATAAAAAAACTGATCATTACTAGCACAGATGATCAGAGTTTGGGTGATGCAACATAAAAACGCACATATATATATGTGCGTGTCTCTCAAATTAATTATAAAAAGTTTGATTTTAGTTGCCCTTACACAATATTTGCACTCACACCTACATGCAGTATTTAGATATTTATAGACATTTGTTTCTAAAACAATTCTCTTAATTTTCCTGCCTGGCCTTGAGGACGCCTGAGGCTGAAATCAGGGAACAATTTCTAAGAGTTGTTGAACGTTGGCCAGGACTTACTCAATCTATTTCTTTATTCCTCTGTTTTCCTCATTACGGTCAGGTTATTTGTTTCTTTGCCTTTGTGGCAGCAGCTTTGCTCTCAGCTGTTGACATTATTCTCTGGTTGATCTTCTTCTATTTCTTCCTATTTCCTGGATGCATATTGATGCGGTTTGATTTCCGGTATGGTATTTCCTCTTCATGTTTTTTCTGCAGATGTGTGTAATCTGCAGCCCTGTGCTTGTGGCGTGCATGTGCATACACATGCATGTGCTGGAAGAACACATGATTTAAAACAGTATGGGGACCCGCTGCTTTGCAGCACCATTAGTGGCAAAAATTACATTGGATACCTTTAAGGGACCTGTTTCTGTAAACACAACTGAGGTGATGCCTCATTGTTTGTAGCTGGTAGAGTTGTGAAAACTTTGGGAACTATGAATGTCAGGCACTCGAAGCCACATGTATCAGGCCACACCATTTAGAGTCAGTTAATGAGTGCGAGGTTTTATATTTATTCCCTGAAAATGTACGTGTTTTCAGCATACTTTGGTGTAAAACCTTATGTTGGTCTTTGTACACCACTAGCCTAAACAGCATATTATCGAATATAAAAAAGTATTTTTTTCCTGCGCGGATGTGTGTGTGTGTGTGTGTGTGTGTGTGTGTGTGTGTATATATGTATATATATATTTTTTTTTAAATTTTGACAGCCGCTTGTATTTATTACCATGTAATGAACAGCCTTAACCATACCTTTCACTGAATTTCATCTCTCATCATTTAGGGTTTTGTCTTTACGGGGCTCATACCAGCTAACCATAAGTCCTGACAGCATGTTTACTCTAGTGTTGGAAGCAAATGCCAATGACAGAGTTGTGCATCAACCAAGGTCATCACATTATTTACAAATGACAGCTGATTAGACATTCAGTTCTGGCAACTTGCTTGCTTAAAGTTTTTCCAGTCAGTGTTTTGAAATGCTCAGTGCATATACATAAAAAGTGTTTTCAAAGTGTGTCTGGGTGTTTACATGCTACAAGGGATTAAGTATCCTGTTTGTTGAATATAAAGTAAACAGATAAATTTATTTTGCAGTCATAAAGGTATACGTTTTGCTTATTTATGCTTATACTTTATATGTATTGCTTATACTTGTTGTAGTGGAGGTTAGTTTGTTGGCTTATTCTGAAAAATAGATCAATTAGGTGCATCATCGACCCAGATTTTTTTTTAATATATATATAATTCGGCAAGATAAACTCTTAAGTAGGTGGAATGCTTTATTAGCATCTCTCCCCCTGCTAGACCCTTTACAAGATTCCTTACTGTCAGTTAAGTCAAAGGATTTTATCATTTCTGCTTTATCACCATGCTAACAACATGAGCGGAGACTCCTCCAGAGCACCCTTCTTCCATCTGTTGTACAACAGCTAGCATGATGGTGTTTGTTTTGTGATCATTCATCTTTTTCACCTCACTTCACCTTCAGTGGAGAGAGAAAGAGCACAATGAGCGAGAGGCTTTTGGAGAGTGAGGAGGATCATTGATTGCAATATGTGTAGCCTCAGGCCTTGGCAGTACTGGACTGAGGATAGTGCAACATTTCATGTTGAATGTGTGCAGCAGGGAAATTCACCTGTGTTCGAATAACCAAAGCACATAGGCCTATATGAAAAAGTAGTTTGATATAGGGGTAGCAAGTGAAAAACTGACAAGATTATTTTGATTGATTTCATTATTTTTGTTTTTTTTGCCACTAATCTGATTAAAATGTCAGATCAAACATAGAAAATTCAAAATGGAAGAAATAGGCTAATAAAATTCAAATAAAAAAAAAATGACAATGGAGGCAAAATTGACCTTGTCCATTGACGCAAATAAGACCAACTTTGGAAACAAGAATTAAACAAACTCCCTACTGTGTGGTGTAAGTGACAACATAATTTGGGTATTACCACTCAGTCATGGTAGTAGTAGTAAAAAAAAAAGAGACTTTCCCCCCCATTAATATTGACTTATGATGGCGATTTTAATAATTGTCATGAAAATAATATTCATAAAATTTTTATCTAGAACTGTATTGCAATTTGATAGAATTGGCCTAGTTGTGTTGTGGTAGTGTGATGCAGAGCCCTACAGTAAAATGTAACCATCTCCCTTTAGTATATAGAGCAGATAGTTCTCTGGCTACAAAATGTAGAGGTAATGAGACTTATTTTGGACGTCCCTTCACATTATCAGCAGTTGCGTTCTGAATAGAAATGTTAGCGAGTGTAGATCAGAAATAGACATCAGTCCATTTCATTAGCTTTTGTCCGCTTGGCCTGTCATCGTCATCTTCTTCCTCGTCGTTCCCTTGTGTCAGATTACAGATAAAATGGACTACACCACAGGCAGAAAAATAAAAAATTTATTAATACAAGTGGCTGTAAAGGAGATTATAAAACCATCCTGATGGCTCTGTCCTTATATTTGAAATTTAGACATTCTTGTAGTGACAAGTGTATGAAATGCTCACATATTCCACCCATTCCTCAGCTGTTATTAACTTGCTGTCACCTTGTGTAGAGTGACTTTCAGCTTCACCAGTCAAACTCATTGTTTCTGTGATGACTCTCTTGTATTGCATTACCTGACATCCCTTTTAAAATACACTGGGAAAAAACAGCTCTTTAAATAGTGTGCAAATGAAATCCCACAATTTATTTATTCGTTTTCTTTCTTCCATTTTTGCACAAATTTATTGGGTCACACCGGAGGGTGTGCTCCAATTATCGGGGCATCACATTGCTCAGCCTCCCTGGGAAAGTCTACTCTAGGATGCTGGAAAGGAGGCTCCGACCGATTGTCGAACCTCAGATCCAGGAGGAACAATGCGGATTCTGTCCTGGCCGTGGAACAATGGACCAACTCGTTACCCTTGCAGAAGTGCTGAGAGGGACATGGGAGTTTGACCAGCCAGTCTACGTGTGTTTTGTGGATTTGGACTTTGTGGCTTACGACCGTGTACCTTGGGGCATTCTGTGGAGGGTACTGCGGGAGTATGGGGTGTGGGGGCAGTATTTTCAAGCCATCCAGTCCTTGTATAACCAAAGTGAGAGCTATGTCCGTTGTCTCAGCACAAAGTCAAACACGTTTTCGGTGGTGTAGGACTCTGCCAAGGTTGTCCCTTGTCTCCGATTCTGTTTGTGATATTCATGGACGGGATCTCAAGGTGAGGAGTGTGTCCGTTTTGGGAACCTCAGAATTGCATCTCTGCTCTTTGCAGATGATGTGGTTTTGTTGGCTGTGTCAGAACGTAACCTCCAGCGTGCACTGGGGCGGTTTGCAGCTGAGTGTGAAATGGCCAGGATGAGAGTCAGCACCTCCCAAGTCTGAGGCCATGGTTCTCTACCGGAAAATAATGGATCACTCCCTCCAGGTTGGGGATGAGTTGTTGCCTCAAGTGAAGGAGTTCAAGTATCTCGGGGTCTTGTTCACAAGTGATAGTAGGATGGAGCGGGAGATGACAGGCGGATTGGTGCTGCATCAGCAGTAATGTGGACATTGTACCGGACTGTTGTGGTGAAGAGGAAGCTGACCCTACCCTGGAGAAGCAGCTGAAGATGAATGAAGGAATGAATTAATGGGTCAAATTTGTAATACCATAATCATTTCCGTTTTCAGAATCAGAATACTTTAGTTATCCCCGAGGGGAAATTGAGTATAAAATGGTCATTTACTGGAAGTATTTTTTTAAAAACTACTTTTGACATTTTATTTTTTTAGAGAAATATTCCGCTTTTTTTCTTTCTTTTTTTTAAACTTTCCCCACCTTTTCTCCCCAATTGTATCTGGCCAATTACTCCACTCTTCCGAGCTGTCCCGGTTGCTATTCCACCCCCTCTGCTGATCTGGGGAGGGCTGCAGACTACCACATGCCTCCTCCGATACATGTGGAGTCGCAAGCCGCTTCTTTTCATCCAACAGTGAGAAGTTTCGCCAGAGGGATGTATTGTGTGGGAGGCTCATGCTGTTCCCCCCCAATTCCCCCAACCCCCTGAACAAGCACCCCAACCGACCAGAGGAGGCGCTAGTGCAGCGACCAAGATACATACCCACATCCAGCTTCCCACCCTTAGACACGGCTAATAGTGTCTGTAGGGATGCATGACCAAGCCGGCGGTAACACGGGGATCGAACTGCCGATCCTCATGTTGGTAGGCAACGGAGTAGACCGCTATGCTACCTGGACACCCCCTGAACATTCCCCTTTTTAATTAACCTGTTAACTGGAATTTTATTATGCACTTAAACAGTTGCGCTCAGTTGTATTTGTAATAGCATTGCATTCACATGCTACTGGCATACACAGTCTACAGCAGTTTTTGAATGTGAATGGAAAAAAAAAAGTTCTCCCAAACTTGGCCTGCTTTACGTTTTTGCAAAATTAGATTTTTTTTTCAAATGTGAAACAGTGCCCTTTGCAAATAAAATTCCTTGCTCTCATGTTGTTACCATTGCTACCATGTCAGAATCATAATTAACAGAAAACCACAAATTCATTGTCATGGTCGACAGCCCAGTCAACTGTAGGGATTTGTGCTGGGCAGCCAGGCATCTAAGTCAGAAAGCTTGGTGGGAGTATGAAGGAGGTTTTGAGACTTGGAGCTACCATCCTGAAGATCATTGTCACTGTTTAACTTACTGATACCAGTCATGATACTGATGATTGAGCCACACAAATCCAAGAGGTCCATTAGCAATGAAACCAAGTCGCCAGGGCTGTTGTGTAAGCACTTTACCCACACCCCAAAGGAAAAAAAAACATGGTTGAAGCTGGGTTTTAGCTACTGATGTTTATTATCAGATATAGTATAAAGTTGTTTCATGATCTCGTTTGCTATATCTGCTTAGTAGCCACATCAATGTGGCTTTTACAAACTTGACACTACCTGCTTTATTCTTCCACAATTGACTGTTACCGTGAACATGTAAAATGTAATCCATTGTATCATTTCTCCTGGTTAAAGTCCTTCCTGACAGTAACATTTAACTGAGCAACTGCAAACACATTATGATTTGGTTATTTGTGGATTAGCTGTCGTCCTAAATAGATCACTGATATCCCTGACAAAGTGTCACAAACAACATTGTGACTTTAATTAAATATAACCCGCAGACGATTGATAAATAAATATGGCTACCTTGAATAAAATGGTGAATCCCAGTCAATTTTTTATTTTATTTTAAATTTACCAGATCCACATATCATGGTAGGCTTTTCTGTTTTCCCTTGGGGAGCAGCTAAGATGACTTGGGTGATCTGCCTAAGTGTTAGATGGGCAGAGGAAACACTGCTCATCATTAACACCTATCAGTCCTGTGCAACCCAGAATTTCATCCATCAATTCACCTCTACTTGCATATAGCAATTTATTTAAGTGATATGAAGTCATTCTTGGCAGTTGGGCTGAGGAGCGTGTTGCATATCTATGACTTTAGATGTGGAACATGGCCTTTGTCACATAAGATATGCTCTCATATAATCCAGATGTTTTCACTGTGTCTTTAGTGCTTATCTTCTTTCTGGTGAAACAGTAGCACCTAAAAAATATTTTCATCTGCTCTGTGCCTGCTGTGTGATATACTGTAGTTTTTCCTTGGTATCAGGTTCCCTCTCAGATTAGATTTAGCGCTCCCTCATGGTGTCAATAGCAGTGATACAGGATGCTCCTCATATTGATATGGCTGCATCCCTGGTGGTACAACCTGTGTCCTCCTGCTCCTCTCATAATCCCTCTGTCTCATTTTAGCTGTCTATTTTACATTCTCATTTTCTCGCTTCCTTTTTAGCCCCCCCCCCCCTCGCTGTCTCTTCCTCTCTCTGCCCAAATAGGCAATCAGAGGTCAGATGTAATAGAATTCCTCCAGTAATGAGGATCAATTCGTCTTGGTAACTGCAAAAATGCAGATATATTTGGATGAATTATTTCTCTACTGTTGTTTTGACTGCAATGATTTTTTTTAAGTAGAATGAATGTGGGGATTTTTTTTTTCTATAACAAATTCATGGACAAGTGTGGTCAGAGATTTTTAACACTAGAATATCTGTGATTGTGATTATCCAACAGATCCCAGGGCCAATCCTTTATGATTTCATGCGCTGCCATACTTGTTATGTTCAAGTGTGTTTGAAAGCCTGTACTTGAGGCATTCCTTTCCTTCTTTTGAATATAATGAAAAGCATCTGAAAATCTCAAACAGAATTTCACAGCAGAGGAAAAACTCTGCCCCACTTAACTTGCAGTTAAGATGTCGAAACGTCTCTATAAAGTAGGCCAACGGAATGCTGTCGTGTGTGTGTGTGTGGGGGGGGGTGTCAAAGGTCTTAGTACTTTTTGTAGGGTAAGATAGTGTTGTTAGTGATAATATTTACAGTGTACATAATAATGAAGGCAGAGGGCTTTTATTAAATTGCTATGGAAAAATTAGGAATGAGGCTATTTAAGTGTGTGAGGTTTACCACGCAACTCTTTGATAGCCCACTATAAAGGCTTGAGTACCTTAAAAGACATTGCTGTAGTTTCTTTACTGATACTGGTAAAGGCAGTTATCAGAATCCCCTAAAGTTTAAACTAAAGGGGATTTTGCACGACACATGCATTTTTCTACTGCAAGTTTTGACAGCAGTGTTTTAACCCCCTGCCACCAGTGGCAAAAAAGTGGCTCTGCACTTCAACACCAGTTCTAACTAGTTGCCATTCAGTTTGAAGTAATTCTTCCTTACTGCAGTGGATATGGAACTGGAATGCATATGGCTACTCTTATTTTTGTGTAGTGTTTGTAATGGCTCACTTTCTCTGTTTGATGTGCTGTAACGTTTTGATAAATGAACAAAAATGCAGAACCAATTTTCAGAGAACATTTTGTCATTTCATTCCATTGCCAAGATCCTAATCATTGAAAAGACTTAGTATGTGAAATTAGCGGTGTAGTGTATACTCACTAAGCATATTGAATACCCCCCCCCCCACAAATGTAACATACATTTTCCAATTGAAAGTGGTGTTACTTCTTATATTTTAGTCTTGGATTCAGTTTGATTTGTGGTATTTTGATGATTCATTCATTAATGACACGAGAACGTTTTTTGATATGGCTGAAAAGATTTGTGCTTGTGCTTTTCTATAGAAATTGCTCAAAATGATTTGGAATTTCATACCATTACAAATGGTCTCTTAGGGCTATCTTTTGAAATAATTGCAAGGTCAATTACCGTTACCTTGTTTTGAAGAAAGCTCGGGCCTAGATTTTCCTCAATTTTCTGACTGTTTTTGCATGAAGACGCTTCCACGCTAAAGCACATTGATCTGAGTCAGGGATTTAAAACATGCAGCCAAGGGGGGAATGTCCATTATTGAAACTTAGCAGTTTATTGGCTACTTGTCGTTCTGTAACTAAGAGAAACAATAGAACTTGCATTTGCTTATTTGATGGGTGTCAGCTACTTCTCATAAGCAGCAATCCTTCGGCAATTTGTATTGAAAGATTCTGTAGATATAAACTTGGTAAAACTGTGTGTCTGTTGTACTTCATGGCAATGTAATTTGAAAATGTAGCCTATTCCATGCTGTGTTTATCTCTCCACATCATCACAACAATGACTGCACAAAGATCTCAATGTATTGAGTCAGATGTATCAGGAAAGCTCTCATCGACCTGTGATCTAACAGCCTTGAAGCACAATATCACTGTGTCTGCTCTATAAACATGAAAGACTCTGGCAGCTGAAGAGTTGACCTGTCTTTTTTAAGTGACATGGAAGACTCCCAAAGGGGTTTGGCAGAATTTTAACTTGTTTATAGACTATTTTTTTTATATTCTGTTTTAGTGAGTCCCTCTCCCATACAAGTGGGAGGTTGTAGGGATCAGCATTCTATTCTGCCAGGCGGTTATTTACGTTCACCTGTTTTTCCAGATATCCGAGCCTCCAATCAGGGATGTTTCATACTTGGAACTACAGATGAATGTGAATAATTTCTTCTTCTTTCGGCTTGTTCCCTGTTTCCAAGGGATTGCCACAGCGAATTTGATAGTTTCCATCGGTACCCTGTGTGGGCACAGGACTGATAGCGCTCGTTGTCAACCCGGGCCTCGGCCAACCCAGCATGGTCTTGTCAATCTGCATAATGATTTGGCAAAATTTTACATCAGATGCCCTTCCTGACACAACCACTAGCCCTATGGACAGGGGCACAGATAAAGCGCAAGATACCATCCCAGTATTCATGGACTTGTGCCCATGCCTGTCGCCAAATGAATGTGAATAACTACCTGGTTGAATAGAAAACCAGCAGTACTGGTGGTACCTGATTACCAGATTGAGAAACACTGACCTAATTTTATTGATCCTTTGTGAGTTATGCTTAATATTGTGAATTATATTGCATGTAATAGAAGAATATGATGATTTTAATTGTCATATCCATACCATCCACACTATAGAACTTCAAATATCCCCAAGTGCTTATTCAAATGGAGTTCAAAGAGAATGAAAATGAAGCCAAACAGACATTTTTCCCAAGACAGGAGCAAGGTCAAGTGCAAGGGCAAGAGGAGGCTCATGGGAAACAAAAGAACATAAAGTTTTCCTTGGAAGAGATTAGTTTCCCAGTTATGACTGAAGATATTGTGACTTCGCAGTCTTGACCGGACTGCAAAGGTCATTCTATCATTGGGCAGCCAGGAGAGAGTTGGGACTTGGTGGAGCGCTGGCCTCAGCGCTGCAGAGAAGGGACCCTGTGTACACATGTTGGCAACAGCGTGCGTAGTCCAAGCTTTAGGCATGTGACATTTCACTGATTTGAACTGATGTGCTGAACTTAATATTTGAGATACATCGATTCAGCAGCTCGTATTGGGCAAAATTTGGGGGGAAATCACAAAAAAATTGATGTGGGCCTCAGAATAAAGTCAGATGAGAAACATATTTTTCATTGTTGGCATTTCATAATTGCCATTGCTGTTTTTACATAGAGTATCTAATCCGGACAGCTTGAAAGGAATGTTTTGAATTGCATCGATTTTCATGTTTTACTAACAACAAATGAGATTCCAAAAGATAATACCATCCTTCTTTCCATCTCCCACTACTAGATAGAGTAGATGTATATTTTCAACATTTCTTCTTGCAACCAATCACAGGCAGCACGGTGACCCAGTGGCTAGCGCTGTCGCCTCACAGCAAAAAGGTCCTGGGTTCGAAGCCCAGGGTTGTTCAACCTTGGGGGTCATTCCAGGTTGTCCTCTGTGTGGTGTTTGCATGTTCCCCCTGTGTCTGCGGTGGGTTTTCTGTGGGTGTTCCGGTTTCCCCCACCATCAAAAGAAACATGCAAGTTAGGGTTTATACTCTCTCTGTGCCCTGACCAAGGCAATGGGAAAAGAACTGGAGTTGGTCCCCGGGTGCAGCATGTAGGCAGCAGCCCCACTGCTCCTAGCTACAGAGATCACAGCTAGGGTGGGTTAATTTGCAGTAAATGAATTTCCCCAAGGGGCTTATTAAAGGAAACTTAATTCTAAAAAAAAAAAACCCAAACAAAAAAACCTATACCATTGGTAGAATTAAAATGGAACTCTTTTCACTGATGAACTGTATTAAGTTACATCATATCGCACTGCTCTGTGCAAGTACATCTGCTTATGCTTCTAGGCACATTTTCAGTGAAGTTTCTGGAATTATTGAATGTTTGTTTCAGGTCTTTAAACAATATACACCCTCCTTCAAGTGGTCTGAGGCTGATCAGACCCCAGCTTGTGTCCAGGTGACTAGCTAGTGACTTTGGCCTCCTAATAGCTTTCCCCTCTTGAGCCAAGCCGTCTTAGGCTCTTTCTGCTGCTTTGGTGGTGTTGTGGAAGGTTTTTTTCTTCCTGCCTCCCTCGATGCCCAAAATACTGAAAAATACTCTGGACAGGGATGGGCCTGCAAAGCCCTTGTATCTGACCTCTATTGGGAGACACCTTACTCTCCAACTGGCTTGCTGACAGTTGCTGACCAGTCCCTCATACTTGGCGAGCTTCCTTTCAAAGGCCTCTTCCAAGCAGTCTTCCGAGGGGGTCATTAGCTCCAGTAGGACTGTTTATCTGGTGGACTCAGACAGGGGAAGGATGTCCGCTTCTCATGGTGGTGGTCACGATGTGGTTGCCACTCAAGGTCAACTAACAGCTACCAGTCCCTTGCAGAGGCCAAGATGCCTGCAGATGTTTTTGTAGAGGGTCTTGGTTGCCCCCTGACTCAGAAGGTCATGGCATGCTTAGAGAGGTGGGCACGCTTGGCCCACTCAACTCCTTTGCTGATGGCTTCAGCGTTGACCTTCAAGACCTGATTGTGCCTCCTTTGATATCGTCCATCCCCAGTGCCTTTGAGCAGCAGCTCAGGATGTGAGATCAACACTTCGTCGACAAGGAGTGAGCACGATTATTGCAATACAAGTCTAATACTCTCAGAAGGTGAGATACACACTCCTATGGGTTGTTTTAATGCACTTTTGCTTTCACTCACAAATAACCCAAAATAATTATATCTGAGTCTTGCAGAAATACAGAAAGGCCTAGGTGCTGATATTGGCATTCTCTTCACCTTGTCGAAATGTCAGGTTTTCAGTGTGCAGGATATTCTGTGGACCGATTCATGTCAGTTTGACCCAAAACCAGTGAAATAATTTCTGCCAGTAATGTTACAGTCACCACCCTCTCTCGTTGGGTGCACTTTTGCCACTCTAATGAAAATGGAACCTTAAGTGGGACTGCTCACAAGAACTTACAAGTAATTGCAAGTATATGCAAGATATTCACAGAAATGGACTGCATTTCTCGAGAGCAACCGGCATTTATGCTGGACAAAAGTCAACAAGGGGAATATTTGTTGTGCACATTTTTGTGTCAAAGATATCCACGTCTTCCACTAGCAGAAATATGGCTTGACTAAGAAGCTAAAGCTGAACCAAGTAGTTCTTTACAGTAGACCTTTTTTGTCTCTGTATTCACTGACTGACACCGGTGCTGTATATGTACCTTACTGGAGAGATATACAAGTTAAAATGCTACATGTTACATTCATTACCAGAAAATGCTACCTGTACATGTACAGGTGCAATAGCTAGATCACAGCACCCAACCAATGCATAACCTCAGCGATTAGTAGCTGTCATCTATGTTGACAGATTTCTACTGTATATCATGGCTAGCTTAGACTGTCTTGCCTGGCACCCTAATAGTTCAGTTATCACTGGGCTAAGTTTTGCCTACTTTAGCTCAAGCAATTAAATTAAATATGACAGCCAGTTCTTCTGACTGCTACCGTGTTTGAGATTAAACGGAAGTATTTTATAAAATATCCATGTACAGTAGCTTTAACACTGAGAGTCATCTATGCAGGGAAAGTGTGTCACTGTAAATGTGTAACAAACATTTACAGCATCACTCAAATAAATATTGATCTTGTTGGACTAGATGCATAACGTTTTTTTCACCAGCGATTCATCCTAATACTGTTAACTGCAGTAGGCTCACAAATACACCTTTTGTCCAGAGCATGGATTGGGCAGAATGTCACCTGACTCCTGTTTGACTTTAGATTCCCCCTAAGACATATATTTGCAAGATGCTCAGTTGTCAATTTTGGGGAATGTAATCACTATTTTAGTTCAGTTTCCTGTACCTTTTGACATTTGAGATCAAATGCTCAGGATCAATCTTTATTTTGATTATCCCTCGGTAATGATAATATTAATGTGATACTTTATCTCTGAGGAAGATATCCCTATCCCCCATCCCAGTAGGGTTTCAGTGGCTTGCTTAAGGGAAACTTCAGTAAGATGATTTCTTGTCACTGGAGCTTTAATCAAGACCCTTGCTTGGCTTGAAGCATAGCCTCTTTGATCACTATTCCACTAAGCTGGTCTTTTTGATGATGAAGATATTGGTGTTCTAATCAACCACATGAACAATAGATAGATAATAGTCTGTCTCTCTTTGCTTCTACTTAAACCATTTTTAATTGTTGGTGCCAGTGAATATGCAGCTTATTCCTTTGTCAGAACAAGCATGATATTAGCAGTTTAAAGCGTTAAATCCTTTTCTTTTTTTCAGCTGGCAAGAAGTGTAGGCAGTAGCTTGATGCAGTTGTTATAGGTTTTTATGTGAATAAATGAGCTGGCGTGAACTTGTCTTGTATAGCTTCTTAAACATGTACTTAATCTGGCAGCAAGCTGCAGCAGTTTGGTGTTTGGGTTTGCTCCAAGTGCGTTGGAGTGTTGGACTACTTGTGTGCATGTGGGCCACCCGTTCACCTAAATACATCCCTGTATGCCAGAAATGTAACCAAACAGTTGAGTTGTGCATTTCAAGCAGAGTGAATGTGGTTATTTGTATTATAGGCGACCACATTTATTTTAATTTATTTTTCTGGTTTCGCTTAAATAGAGGAGATTTAAATTCTTGAAATAAATGTGGGGGAACAAATTAAGCTAGAGATGGAAGACTGAAACAATGAACGAAGGAGAAATGATCAAGGGAAGAAACAGTGATAGAACAGTAGTGTGGATGGCAGGCAGAACATCTGTGCAGTCGCTTTTAGTGCTGCGTGGGGATCACTTGTTCTGCTCTGGCCTGTGTTAAGACCAGCCCTGGGTTAAATCCAGCTTCCACTGCGGTGATCTTTGCCACCACTACACCTTTGTGGAAATTACACTTCAGCCTTATTACGTAAACAAATCACTCAATTGGCAGGCTGTAATTATGCAACTTTTTGTGTTTGAATGTTGACATATACATCTCCTTTTCCATTGCAAATGATGACTAAACTTGATGTTCAAAGGGCTATACATTGCAAAGTGCTGACCTATAATACAACTAAATGAGAAACACTTGTAACATGCCAAATCGCTATCAGATATATCCTATTTTACCTCTCTTTTGTACAAAAATAGGCCCCTGATGTCAACCCCTCTGAATGAACTTCCATAAGCCAGAGCAATGGTGTAAATATAGACAATGCAGACAGTGCTGTTGCACTGATTCAGATTGCCACCTTGGACATATGCCTGTGTTCAAAGGAGAACTCAGGATATGTTAGAAGATGGTACTATTTGCTATAAATGCCCTTGAAAAGGCAAACCCATCTCCATCATGGTTTTCTTTCTTTCCATTCCTTTTTTTTTGTAAAAAAAAAAAAGTCTGTCTATAACAAAATTATATGCTTATTCTACATAAAATATAAAAAACTAGAAATAAACTATAAAAACTTCAATTAAATTAATAATTTCTTTTGTTTGGTATTTTTGTCATATACAAATATGAAGTGATGATTGCTGGGTAATACCTATTTTGTTGTCCAATATCAAGTCTCTATTTGATCATGTGACAAGACGATACGATATAGATGCAAAATCTAAAAGTCAAGACTGACAAGCTAAGCACATCTTCAAGCCGAGCGAGCAGTCGTGCCTTTCAAACATAAAAGCAGCAGTAAGAAAAGACAAGAGAGAAAAGAACAGGGGGAGACAGTAGCAAAGCTCCCTAAATTAGATTCCTTTGGCTGTGGCACGACAAATTCCTTGTATATTCTTGTACTTGGCAATAAATACGATTCTGATTCAGATTTTTTTTATAAACAGTTGCCAGCCCACGGATGACTCTCCCTCCTAGCAGCAATGCAGCAGTTTGGCTGGCATCAGCCTCGCTGCCCTCAGCGGTGTGTCAACCATGGTAACGTTAGGATAGCAAATTAGTTCATTACTGTACCCAAAATGATGTACAAATGATTTACGCTGTAACACAACACTTGTGCAATAGAAGATGAATTGTAGTAATGACGCATTATTTCCTGTTTTGATTGTTACTTCTTTGGAAGGTTACAACACCAGCAACAACAATTTCGCCTGACATTTCAATCACGGAAATGAGCTGATGAATGCGTCTCTGTTCTATGAAGCCAACAGCAACAAGCCAGTGGTTAAACTGACTGCAGAAACAGTTTATTGATGTGAAAAATAAATTTGACGTTAGCTCCAGTCAGCAATGCATATTTACTGAAGTTATAGGCTAGTTATCTAGCAACTCACCTGTGATGTTTTTTTTAACCTACATACCGTCCCATTAACAGCTTTAGATATGTAAATATTCCTGCTATTGTTGATTGATTAGTTGACTTGTTGATTTGATTGACCATCTGTTTACGTTACTGCGTGTCAGAGCGCTATCCATGGTTCTGATAACTTTCTATTTGACCTCGCTACTTTCCGAATACAATAGCCTAAGTAACTCATTCGACTGTAAAATCCAACACATTGTTGGTAAAATATATATACACCTAATGGTGTGTTTGTGTGTGTGTGCTTCATAACTAGTAACTAGTGTGCACTAGGGCCTGTCATAATAGCATGCACCGGGGCCCTTCGTAACTACCTTACACCACTGATCCAGAGGCTCTCTGTTCGTTACTTCACATCTCCACATGGTGTAGAGTTTCACAGCACTTCTCTTCCTGCCCTAAACTTGACTTCAGTTTGGCTCCAGATATTGTTGTGCTCTTTGTGAAACATGATTGTGTCAATATTCAGGTTAGATGAGACACCAGCCTTTCTGATAAGTGCTTAACCACAAGGTAAACTTGGCGAGCAAGGGAGAGCAAACAGGCATACGAACTGACAGGCAGTAATTTTCAACCTTCTGTTACTGTGCATTTCAATGAGGCTGACGGATTAATGCCTTACTCCAGTAATGGGCTGCTCTGAGGAGCACCATTTAAGCTGGTTCTGCTTTATCAGTGGCTTGCTTATCGCATCAGTAATGGTCAATCACAAGCCTTGATCCATCTGTTTCCACATTTCCGCTATCTAAATGTCTATGGCTTGTATGGTCTTTTTCCGTAGGAAAAGCAGTTAAACTTTACAGCAGCAATGTGGTTTCCTGATTGAATGGCTGATGTTTTTCCCCAGTTGGAACATGACGGTTGAGCTGCAGGCTAGACGTTTAATAGCAGGTTTATTTTTTTGTTGATAGAGGTGTGTGTGTGTGCCAGTGTGTATGTGTTTGACATTCAAGCAGGCCTCCGGTTTTGTGACCTTTGACCCATAGACCTGGATGAGCACAATAGATCCACTCCCTGCTCCCATCCCTTTTCCCTCTCATAAGATAGACAATTGGCTGTGCTAATAACTTTTGATATCATTATTCTTATCCTTTTACATCCCATGTTTTCATGCAGCTTTAAGCTTTAGCTATTTTTTTAATCTTTATTGCAACATCATTCACTCTTGGGGGTGTGTTAGTGGGTGTAGCTCTGAGCTGCATCATGGTACAGTGTATGTAACCTTTTCTCTTGGTTGTAGCTTCCCTATTTGTCTGTTAGGTTTTTGTGCGTAGGGGTTTTGTGCTAACCTGGCTGGAATCAGCCTTTTTACTATAATTACATAGAAGCATTGGAGGCTATGGAACTAAACCTCGTGTCCTTGGGAGTGAAGGGATGTTGTGTCATGCCTACATACCAGTACTGTGTGTGACACACACACACACACACACACACACACACACACCCTGTCCAACACTTCAGCTGTATTTTGCAGTTTCTGCATCACCAATAGCAATTATTAAGTTGACACACCGTTCTTTGGACAAAAAGGTCTTTTCCCCTCATTTACAGCACCTGCCTTGATACAGTTGTGTATGCTTAGTTTAAACAAACATGTATCTATTCTGTAATTGATAGTTTTGGTATGTTAAACACTAGCTCTCACAATCTGGCCATGATTTATTTAGAGGTTTATCCAAGTTTACTCTCTCGGAAAAACGTTCAATTTATTATTCTGAAACAGTTCACTTGGCAAAAAGTTTAGCCAAGTTCATTTGTGTTGTTGAGGGAGTTAGTGAACATTCTCTTTCACTCCCATGGGAGTCCAATTTTGATTGTGGAGCCAATATTGTTCTGTCTGATAGCCTATTCACATTTATTTTCTCTGACCTGGATGAATACGTTTAATGCAGTATGCCCAGTCAAACCACTTTGTTGTCTGCCACCTAAAACATAACCCACTTCTGTTCAAGTTATTGTAAACCATACCAATATAGTACATAGAGAGCAAGAATGTCACTGTTGTATAGGAGGTAATGTCCTGTACTATAAAGGGGTGGTATTGTAACTGGACTGTGTGCTGAAGATTATGGGATATAGAGGTTTTTGTGTATGGCCTGTCTTCTTATTAAGTCATGAACATCTGTATTCTCGTTCTGTTTGACTTATTGGGGTCACAGTAAGGCCGTTGGCTTTTTGATGGTGCAGTGATCCTCTATAAAAGTAGTGTCCACTGTTATTTAAGCAGTCAACTGGCTCCACATAAGCTGGGTGTCTTTTAGCCTGTATTTGATCATCTGTGCCATATTACAGAGATTCAAATATTTTCTGGCTATTTGGAATGACTACAGCGTAAGCCCATACCCTGTTTTCAATACAGCTATTTAATAACGGGGTAATTAACATCAGATGATTTAGCCACAAAACACCTTAGATTTTGCTGTCCCCTATTTTCCAAAGGCTGGAACTGACCTCTATCCCGTTCTCAGTGAGATCTTACCTTTTATAAACTGCTTATTTAATTACTATCTGATCAACTAGATTAC
The DNA here is from genome assembly GCF_029633865.1 of Lampris incognitus. NCBI lineage: Eukaryota > Metazoa > Chordata > Actinopteri > Lampriformes > Lampridae > Lampris > Lampris incognitus. The sequence goes on along the minus strand of NC_079214.1, from coordinate 48,339,772 downwards.
CAAAGAGGCCAAATATTCTCATGACATTTCAATGGCGTTTGGTGACACCTTGTATGATCAGTACTTCAAGCAGGCTATTGTCACATAAATGCATGCTACTGCGCCTCCAGGAGTATATAGTAGGTGTATTTGTGTGAGAGAAGGAGCCATGAAGACAGAGTTGAAAATAAATGTTCCTCTATGATAAATATTTGTTTTTCTCTCTGTTTGTAGATATTTGGTGATTATTACCATTTCCGGCATCGCAAGGTGGTGAAGAGATCGTTGTCAGACCACAGGGGGACACAAGTTCGTCTACAGCAAGAGCCCGAGGTAAGGTCCATCAGCAAGGCAGGTATATGTGCTAAGATGCCACTTAAATTAATCCCCTCGAGGACATGGTCTATTTCCTTGTCTCCTGCAAGGGAAGTCAGAATGTAGGGTCTGATTCGGCACAGTGCTTTTTGAGACGATATAGATTCAGATCTGAGTTGTCTAAATGATGTCAGCATGCTATGGACAGTGTAAGGTTGAGGGTTGTTGACATGGATGATGGCCTGTGTGTGGGCGATTTATGCTTGTGTATGAATGGTTATAGAAGAAGAGAATTGTATCTTGAATTTTGTGGGAGGAGATTTGATGTGCTTGTTGCTTACTATTCTGGGGGTTTTAATACCAAGGAATTCTTTAATAGCGAGGTCACTGTCCTTTGTCATTTGAAAGTAATAAGAATCGGGAATGAAAACAACAAATCAGAATGATGGAATAACATATAATTAGGGACACAGTAATTAATTGGGGGAATAGGAATTCTCTGCCTTCGATTAAAAAATAATGGGAACAAATTCAAGAAGTTGTTTCTTTGTAGGCTGTGATGAGAGTGGTGCTCTTTATGAAGCTGTATGTATATGTGTTAGATTTAATGTTAGCCTAACATGTACATTGCCTTCTAAAGCAAGCAGATAATCTGGAGATTTATGAGCCCAGTGATGGTGGTCAGTTATTAATAAATGGTTGATCAAGTAACAAATGTTAATACATTGCCTACCTACTGTAACAGTGGAATATCCAGACCTAACTTGTTGAGGGTTTAGTTTTTGATAGAAGTTCAAATTGTTGCCATCCAGTCTCTGATTTACTTAACAGGCAATTTTAAGCTAACATGCAGACAAATTTTATGCAGGCCAAAGTAAACGCTAGCCTAGCCATGTTTCATCTGCTGATAGCGGGTTTAGAAGGGTTGGACCCAGGTCGCTTGAATGTACTTTTGAGATGTTGTTGATCTAACTCAGCAAAACAGTAGTGAAGGAAGTTGCCTACTTACCATATTGTCCTGACTCTTAAGATATGTTTTTCTGATAAGAAAACTTGAAAAAAGGTAATTGTCTTAAATTCTGGGAAGAGGCTTTGAAAATGTAATTATGCTTCACAACAAGTGGTTACACTTATCAGCATCTATTACCAGTAAAGCATTGGTTCCCTTACTGACAGGAGAAGCCAGCCTACACAACAACACTGAGAGACAGAAATAGATAGAGTAGATCTAGTCATACCTTGAGAAAAGACCTGCTATATAGTAAAGTATGGTCAAGTAACCTGAGAAATGAAGAGGGGTTATGACAAATTGAAAAAATCATGACGGTCAGAGAAGCAGAGGCTGCTGTGACAGTATAATGTGCAGGGATTGCATTAACTGAGCATTTTCCATCATTTACTGAATTTTAAGAGTTGATGGATAATTCCAAATGCCATCCATCACCGAGACTGAATCGATATAAGGAATTGAGTTTGTTGGCTTTTTGAGAAAATTCTGGCTTATATTCCTGTCAATTACGGTGTGTATACTCTGTGTGTGAATATCGTGCAGCAGGTTTTGTTTATGATTAGGGCTGGGCAATATATTGAATACTGACAATATACTCAATGTATTTTTTTGCGGGATGCAAATTAAGATATACTTTATTAATCTCTATGGGGAAATTCATCCTCGATATTTAAACAGTCCTAGCTCTGTAGCTAGCCGTGGGTGGCCGCAGTGCAGTGCCCGGGGGCCAACTTCAGGTCTTCTTTCCTATTTCTTTGGTCAGGGGCACAGACCCTAACATGCCTTTGATGGTGGGAGGAAACCCAAGCATCTAGAGGAAACCCATGCAGACGCGGGGAAACCATACAAACTCCACACAGAAAGGACCTGGGGTTCGAACCCAGGACCTTCTTGCTGTGAGGCAACAGTGCTAACCACTGGGCCACCGTGCAGTTTGAACTACATTGATAATATTGCTTTTTTTGTCTAATGACTGCGCCTTTGGTTTCTTTTTTTCCTAATTTTTTTACATTGCAAAAATGGAACAGACAATCCAATAATCGAACAGTGCCTGAAACTGAGCCCCACTGGCCAAAAATGCACTGTAAGAGGTAAATGTAAAAAAAAATGGAAAGAGACACTGAGAAAAGTGGAGCTGAGCACCAGCCAGGCCAAAAACTGTACAACAAATGAAGATTGAGTAAAATGAACTCCCAGTCAGTGATACGGAATGGTTTGGTTTTAGATGAGCAACAAAGTACAGTCAGTTGCAAAGTGTCCTTTGAAAAGATGGTACCAAAAGCAGTACTACTCCAAATCTGTTCCATCATCTCGAACAACACCCTATGTTATATGAGTAAGTGTCAAACTCCAAAGGGGGATGTCCTATCACCAACACAAGGCAAGTTGCCCATGTGCCATTGAGGATGGCGAAAATGTGGCTCAAAACAAAAAGAGTGCATTGTGGGGAGAAATTACCGCTGTTGTTACCCATAACATAACAAATGACATAGTTCCTATTACTTTATTACGCTCTGTTACTGAGCCAGTATTCAATATTTTGTCGTTGCTGGACATTTTTGTTTATCTTTTTATGCTCTCACGCAATGAACCATTGTGGCATAAATTAATTTCCTTATATATTCATGTCAGGGATTTGCGTTGTATTAGATATGCCTTGCATGTGTCATCGACTTGAAATTTTAAGCAAGGATGCATGCTTTTACCTGAGCACTACCGTGTGTTGTACTGAAACTAAAGTTGTGCACATGCGGTTCAGATTATTGCTCAAAATAAAGGTTGTTGTTGGGGTACCCCGGTGACTCACCTGGTAGAGCGTGTACCACATAAGGCCGAGTCCTTACCGCAGCACCCTGGGTTCAAATCTGGCCCGGGCTCTTTGCTGCCTGCCTTTCCTGTCTCTCTTAGCTATTACTATCTAGTAAAAAAAAAAGGCGGAAAATGCACAAAAAAGAAAAAAAGGTTGTTGTTTAACCATAAAATAATTGTTCTGATTGAGAATACAGTCAAGCTATTCGGAATCAGAATACTTTATTCGCCCCCAAGGGGAAATTAGGTATAATAATTGTATATGCATGCATAAAAATATTGAGATTTATGTATTGTTTATCATCACAAAGCCTAAAAATATTGGAATAATATTTTCTAGCCATATTGCCTTGGCCCTATTTATGATTCATAAAACCTTTACAAGTAACTATCTTTGCTAAAGCATAATCAAAATGTAGCCTACTCTGTAGGTAGGCTAGGTAGGCTGCTAGAATTTAAAAAGTGCATTCAATATTGCCAACATGCAAGGTACCAGAATGCATAAACGACTTTTTTTTTTAATCTTTCCATAACTTTAAACACTTAGTTAAACAAAGCCCTAGGCCTGTTGTAATGTTGGTATTAAACCAGATTTTCCATACATAGGCCTACACAAATGCAATGCAAAATATGATATCAGTATACTTGAAAACAAATCCATCCATCCATCCATTATCTTAAACGCTTATCCTGCTGTCAGGATCGCGGGGATGCTGGAGCCTACTCCAGCAGTCGAGTAAAAATAGCTAGGATGTAATTTTTACAACCCTGTCTGTCAGTGATGGATCACGATAAATTGTAGCATAACCCCTGGTAATATGTTGTGTTGATGAAATGAAAGACTGTCATTGAGTGCTAGCAGTCAGAGAAGGGCATTACATGGTCCCAAAAGCATCCACTTTCAAGTGTTTGACAGGACAGCATGCCAATATGACATAAAAGACAATGAAGTGAAGGTTTGCCCATCACCAGAGTTTTGGATTTAGCCAAGCTAAAGAGCCGTATGTACTCACAACTGAGTTCAAAGTTGGCCTCTGTTCAGCCTGGCAGCCAAAATTGAGTTTTTTTTGTGCATATATGATTTAAATCTGATTGATTTTCTTTAATCTGTATGGCACAAAACACCACATGGAAAGAGCCCCCCCCCCCCCCCCCCGCGATCAAATTCTAAACACATTTCTTCGTGGATTTGTATGTGATTTAAATTGTATATCTATAGATGCACCTCAGTTTGACTGCTCAGATAGATCACAAGCATTTCCATTGTCCTTCCACTTCCAATATCTCAGAGATGGTGGGGTCATCTAATCCAATACTATAATAACCCCAATATGTCCAAAAAAATTCATTGAGTTATTTAAATAACTTTTTTTTTCTTACTCATAGAGTGCTCCACAATTTATCTATTTATTTATTTGTGGAGTTTTTTCCCCCCTTTTTCTCACAATTGTACTTTTGTACCCACTCTTCCAAGCCGTCCCGGTCGCTGCTCCAGCCCCTCTGCCAATCCAGGGAGGGCTGCAGACCACCACATACCTCCTCTGATACATGTGGAGTCGCCAGCTGTTTCTTTTCACCTGACAGTGAGGAGTTTCGCCAGGGGGACAGTGCGTGGGAGGATCACGAACAGGCGCCCCGATTGGCCAGAGGAGGCACTTGTGCAGCGACCAGGACACATACCCACATCCAGCTTCCCACCCACAGACATGGCCAACTGTGTTTCTAGGGACGCCCGACCAAGCCGGAGGTGACATGGGGATTCGAACTGGTGATCCCTGTGTTGGTAGGCAATGGAATAGACCACCACACCACCCAATGTGGCAATTTTTGCAGAGTAGGCCATAAAGGTGGATAGGTGTCCCATTAACAAACATCAGAAATCTCAAAATAAAAATATTTGTTTAGGAAAATGTTTCCTCTTGAAGATTTTCACTAAAATTAATGTTTGTAAAGTTAATATCTTTCGCTGAACGAGGTGACACAATGATGATTCAGCCTATTGGCCACTGATGAATAAATACCCTTGCATTTGCAGTAATGCAGAGAAATGCAAACGTGTCTGTGGCGACATTCCCGCTACATGTCCCAAGTGTCGCAAACGTAGTGATGTTTTTTTATGTCACCCAGCAGCAGTTGGTCCACCAGAGAGGATAGGCGGAACAAACGCTCCTGTGTTCTGGTGTTGTGGTAGACAAACTAGTTAGCTGTTTCAACATGACTCCTGGCAAGTGTATGCCAAAAAAGAGCGCAACTGTAATTTTTGCAATTGCCACTTTAAATTTGAAATGAGGGTTTATAGTTGTCTGCCTACTCTGCAGAACTGAATATCATAAGAGTATGTTTTCATGCTCCAGCATTTGAAATGGAAGGATACAGGATTTTTTCAAGTTGCACCTAATGCAAAGCTATGGCCCCAGCTAACTGGCTTGCTGATCATGCAGTAAAATTTATTTTTGTTTTACAAGCTACAGCAGAAGCGTACATATGCATCTTTTGAAAATTCAGGTCCCAGTGCTGCTCCATTTCAATGCCATTTACCTGTGCACTGGCAGTATCGCTTAACCTATGAGGTTTATCTGAGGTGCGATTATTGCTAGTTGAAAACTTTACCTATTTACCTGTGCATGTTTTATGTGATATGGCAGTCTAAAAGTAGGTTACTGTACAATTTTAACACATTTTACACCACTAGGGATATTCGATATTAGTTTCATTATCAAATCTGAGTTTGAGTTAAATAAACTGCTTATTACCTTGACCTCATAAACTCCATTGGCAAGCTTTTTATAAGTCCATCGACATGCTCGTGGCTGGAAGTGTGGGTGTGTGTGTGTGTGTGTGTGTGTGTGTGTGTGTGTGTGTGTGTGTGTGTGTGTGTGTGTGTGTGTGTGTGTGTGATGTTGTCTAAAACACTCATTCTACCCATCCTCATTGACACCTTTTCTGTTTCATTTCTCTCAGGGGGATGTAGCGGTTTTATGCTTGTGTGTAATTGAATGGAAGGAGATTTAGCAGAGGAAAAAAATTATTAGCATCTTGTATCAAATAAGATGTGCGAGTCTGAAAATTTAATGTTATATGAAAACATAATATTTTCTTTTAATTTAGTAAAAGGCATACTCCTCGTTGCCATACCTGTCCTATCTAGCTTGCATACAAATTCTGCAACCTCATTCCTCTGCTCTGCGAAGTTAGAGAACTATGTAGAGTAGTGTTTGGAGGATGCAATATTCTAATAGACTTGCAGTAAGCTCTGATTCCATTTAGCCTATTCAGGGAATAATCTATAAATCTGAATCTACTTAAGTTGCCGCTCTAAACCCCAATGACTTTCTTGCATCTACACACCTAACTTTGTAAAGGCTAGCTTTAGTAGTTCAGTAAATGATGCTGGCTTCTTGATGGGCCAGTAGATTCATTATGGCTGAGCCCCATGTTCTCCATCATAACCACTGACAGTACACTGGGTGAGAACATGGTTAATTATATAGTACATTAGTTTTTGGTCTGAATTGGGCCTCTGTGTTAGTGTTTACTGTAGAATATATCACAATTGTTACGGCATACTCTGCATTGGTAAATGTAATTTTCACATGTTCAAATGTTGTGTTACAAAAAGCTGTGATTTATAAGTATTGTTTAAGATAGCAGCAGTTTTATGAAGAAAACAATTGTCCTGCAAATCCACACAAGCATGGCACTGAACTAAATAGTCCATATTATTCCAGTATTCCATGTTGCAAAAAAGTACATGGAAGGTACAAGCAATTAATACAAATCTTGTTAATGAGCCTGTTGAATAATTTCATATTTTGTAGGAACTTAAATTACAGTAAATTAAATTGAATGACAGTACATTTAACTAACAGGGAAATCTTGTTTTACGAAAGTATTTTCCCTTGTTTGATTTGACTGAAATGCCCTGGCAGGAAAAATATAATATATTTTTTCTCAAAATCACTGTGCAGTGCAGGCATAGAGCAAGATAGAGGTAAAAGGGAGAACATTCAGCTAGCATCCACAGGGCAAGGAGCCAAACCTTTGGCTCTCATTTATCGCCCTTTTTAATGGATGCCTGAGACAACCCACAGCAATCTGGCCTTTCTTTTTGCCTTTTACCTTTGTGCTGATAGGTGAACTGGTGCGTCTGACAAATGTTCCCCAGATATAGTCTTATATGGGTCTTTCAGGAATCGGCTCCTTATGCTTACCTGATCTTATTTGACACAACTGCATTTTCACATTCACATTATTTTTCGATTATTCTTAACTCTCACAAATGATTTAACAGCTGGTCAAAATGTCATTGCCAACCTTGGACACTTCATTTAACATTGTGAATATGCATCACGGACATGTAAAAACCACAATGAGAACAGTATGAAAGGTACCACAACAGCTCTGGGAATACTAGGGAGCATGCATCTGAGAGAGAGAATACATTGGTCTACAATCAGAATACTGTTCTAACTTGTAGGATAATATCAAGCTAGACATGCCCTGAAAATGTAAATAGATAACAGAAATGCTAGCAGCACAAAGCCGTTATTAATGTCTTGCACACCCATGCATCCGCCCACCCACAGATAACCTATCTATGTACTTACCTATAGCTTATCAAATGACCTACACCTGCAACATCGACAGTTAGCATAGTTATTACCACTGCTCATTACATAATAATTATCAGTCACCTGGACATACATCTCTCCACTTGTCATTGGACATTTATTTTTTTATTCATTTCCCTTTGTTAAATCAAACCAATTGTTCTATTCTTCCATAAATGTAATGACGTCCTGTAAAATGGTGAGGCATCCAACTTGAGTTGACTTGTCTTTTGAAGCCCCTGATATGAGCCTTAGTTCGCTGTTCACACACAGCTAACCTAAACCTTTGGCTTGCTTCACTTTGGAGGGCCATAAAAGATTGCTCAATGTTGGATAGAAAAAGCATTGCTTTTCCAAAGTTACAGCTTTCACTGGACAAAAGAAAGTTTGGGAATCCTGGCCCCAAATTTCACTGGCCTGGTTTTCATGCTGTGTGGCCACAGGGAGCAGGTGCAGGTTGGGAAAAGTGTGTGTGTGTGTGTGTGTGTGTGTGTGTGTGTGTGTGTGTGTGTGTGTGTGTGTGTGTGTGTGTGTGTGTGTGTGTGTGTGTGTGTGTGTGTGTGTGTGTGTGTGTGTGTGTGTGTGTGTGTGTGTGTGTGTGTGTGCGTGTGTGTGTGTGTGTGTGTGTGCATGCATGCGCGTGTGCATGTGTGTGTGCTGCCCGCTTTATCACGTCCACTCACAACAGAACTGGCACACCTCCCTCAACTCCCCCTTTGGGATTTCCTTTCCCTCCTCAGCTCAGTTTCCTGTTGTTGAATTCCTTTTCTCCCGGAGCACCTCAGAGAAAGTAGAGCTGAACAGTGCCAGGTCCTCCTGCATCAGCGAAGGTCAACTTGTCAGTCCCTCCAAAAGTTTGGTTTTTTGTATTCCTTAAAACATTTCAGCAAAAGTTACAAAGCATACCCCCCAGGTTTTCCCTATAAATCCTCTCACATCCAGACTTGAACACATGTTGATAATTTCAAGGGAATAAATAGCCTGATCAAAGCACTCAACAAGCAGCTCTTTGCAGAACTTACTCATGTTTTCATTGGCCCCTAATGTTTTTTTCTAGATTACATTTTTCTTTCTTAATGATGAAATATTTCAGGAAACCTCCAAAAAAAGAGAAAAATTTAATTATCAAAATTAAAAATTAACTGGTCTGCAGCCTGAATTTCAGACAAATGTAGTAAACATTAGTTTCTGAAAAATCAAAAATTGCTCACCAGAAACCTCTGTCACAACTTATACAGTCTATTGGTAGATTGAGGAAATCCAAAGCTTGGGCCCAAATGCTCTCTATCTTTGTAATGGAACGCTCTCTTTTTCATTGTTGATTATCCAAACTATACCATTGTCATTAATACAGCATAGATAGAAGTAGCCGTAACATAATAAAGCAATGACATCAGTGCAGATGCCACAGCTGCTGAATGGCAATGTCATTCTTGCTGATTTTTTTTTTTGTGTTTGTGCCATTTGGTGACAGAGGTAGTACATTAGGCTTATATTTGTATCATGGCAAAATAAAGGGTGCAGTGAACAAAGCTGGGGAGAGCTCAAGTCTCCTCTTTTCGACAGAAACATTAACTGTGTGTGAATATTAACTAAGTTCTGCGTGCAAATGATCCAGATAGAGTGGGAAAAGAACTCAGATTTCCATCTTCTGGCATCATTTATAAGGGAGATACTATCTACTAACTGCTGTGCACTGTTCTGTTCTATCCCAGACATTCTATTTAAGAATTCTCTGAGACTTTATTTGTTAACTACTTTTAAACAGACTAAATTGTCTAAATTTGCAGGAGAAGCATTTTCAGGAATTGGGTGGCTAAACAAACTGAAGTGCCATTGTTACAATCTTGATAAAAGGAATCGGGGTTTGCCGATATTATCTGTTTGAGCTGCAATTTTGAAACAAAAAGTTAAGGCTCCGTTTACACTTATTGTTATTCTGTATGGAGAACACATCTTTTACAGGAAACTTGGTTGTTAAAGCTATAATGCTGAAGATTTACATACAAACAAATGTCCTTTTCGATACAATCTCTTACGAGTGTATTTGAGACAGTAACCAATCCATCAGATTATCGCTTTTGTGTTTATTGTGTCATGGTACTTTCCCGAGTAAAATTATATGGATTATAGCATTTTACATCTTCCCCTTAGCAGTCAAATGAGGAAAAAAAAAGGCCGTGAACTTGAAGTAAAAGTAACGTTGGTATGGCCGACAGCCTGATAAGGCAAACCAAAATTTTTGTTCAGCCATGTTTTTGGATTCCCCCCTCCTCCCCCCCCGTTCTCACCAATTGTACTTTGCCAATTACGCCACTCTTCCAAGCTGTCCCAGTCACTGCTCCACCCCCTCTGCCAATCCAGGGAGGGCTGCAGACTACCACATGCTTCCTCTGAGACATGTGGAGTCGCCAGCGGCTTCTTTTCACTTGACAGTGAGGAGTTTCGCCAGGGAGACATAGAGCATGGGAGGATCACATTATTCCCCCCAGTTCCCGCTCCCCCCTGAACGACCAGAGGGGGAGCAGGAAGGCGCTAGTGCAGCGACCAGTACACATACCCACATCTGGCTATACCCACAACCGGCTTCCCACCCGCAGACACAGCCAATTGTGTCTGTAGGGATGCCCGACCAAGATGGAGGTAACATGGGGATTCGAACCGACAATCCCCATGTTGGTAGGCAACGAAATAGACTGCCATGCTACCTGGACGCCCGGTAATTTGTTCTCTGTCATAAGGAATAGATCTCTAGGATTTGGATTGCTCAAAATTCAATGCAATTCACTTCATAGAGATCTTAACTTCAATCGCCTTCACAGTAAGGCAAGGCTGATGATGCAAAATTTGATTGAGCACTTGGCCATTTACTGACATTGTTTGAAGTTGATTTTTAGTAGAACAGTGACCTCGAGTTGCTTTTTTTGTCAAATCTTCTAGAAACATTGTTTCCATTGTCATACTTAATAAACAAATGGCAGCTGTCAATCTTAACTCTAATTTATAACTTAAATTACAGTTGAAAAAGAGAAAATACTTTAGTACGTATCCTCTATTTACTAATGTAGGACCTGTGTGTTTAAGTGTCAACAGTAATTTCAAAGTGTTTGTGCAAGTGACTGTAAACCTCATAGTGGTGATGAATATTTTATACCCCACTGAAACTACTTTTTGGAAGTAACTGCCAACACATTTTGATTGACTGATTTAGCCTCTGGGTGGTTGGATTAGTTTATTTATTAACAAACCTGAACATCTTACTCCAACCATCTCAATATATGTTTCAATAAGGTTGTTACAATAACAAAATTTAGGAAAAAAGTATTAGTCAATTTTGCCATTTCGTGATGGATGGTAATTTCGGACAGTTTTCCATAACATTAGTATAACTGAAATTAAAAATAAGTCGAAATAAAAATGGTGTCACTGAGTCCATTGTAACAACTATTTTCTAAAGAATGGGGCAGCCAGGCATGATCTTGATCTGCTTGCCTTTCTGGGGGTGCTTGAACTGTGGCTAAATGGTGGTGTAGGCAGCCATGTTAATGACTTGTTTCCAGAGTGTTTGCATTGCTTTCTGTGGTGCAGTTATAGAGGTCATCCAGGGCTTTTTTGCAGCATTGTAATGGTAGCTCAAAGGGAAGAGTAACACTGTGCGTGGAGCCTGACATTTGCACAGAGTACCAGGGATCAGTCCATCATGTCCCCACCATGCTTAAATGCCCTCGAGGAAGATGCTGAAAGTCTCGCAGCCCCAGATGCTGTTCCCATGCCAACCCAGAATCAGCAAGTGAATAGACATGCCCACTCACATCTGTGAAGTATCCCATAATTCTTAACGTTGTTATAAAACTGTAAGTTGGAAAAAGGCACACCTCCTGATGTAGTGGGCAGTGCAATCCCACCATTGTTTATCACAGCAGAACACTGTTTTTCATGACCCCCCCCCATGCCTCTTTTGTGGTCATAGCTCAGTGAGGTCTGATGAGCATAAAGCATATGAGAAAACTGGAACAGGAGAAAACACACACTGACTGCCCTGTGTTCCATGGTTAGAATGACATAAGAGACAAAATGGAATGTTATCTGACAGGAAACCACATGGGCTGGTGCATAATGAAGTTTAATTAGGATGCTACGTGCAACCAAATCTTTGTCAGTCTGGTCTTAAATAAACCCCTTCTTTCAGTAGTGCTATTTTTTTCGCAGATTGACAGAATGACTGCATGTAAATCCTCCCGCATATTGCTGTGCTGTGCCATGCTGTCATGGTCCACTATTGGAAGTAGCTGTATTCACCGTACTGTGGATGCATCTGCGCTACTACATTTTTTTTACTTGTTAAAGGAGCCACCACAAACTCATTACACATCTGGAACTTGATGTATTCATTTCCCCCTGCATATATACCATATTTTTCTCTATGTAATGTTTCATTCAGATTTTGTTTTTTTGTTTTTTGTGCGAAGCTACTAGAATGACTTTCATACTATTTATTCCTCCTCCTCTGCATCTGTTGATCTGCAGAGGGGAAGAGAGAGCTACTGTATGCTGTAGTTGTCCTTCATGTCTGGTGCTCTGTCCTTGCGGCAGTCTTCTGTCCTGTGATGGCTGCTTCTTTGACTTACTTTTTCCCCCCTCTTGCCCTCCAGTAACCAAGAAACTGTAGAGGAAGTACACTATGGCACATGCTTATTTTCACTGTAGCCTGTCTCTGTCAGCATTTCATAGAACAGTCTCCACAGCAGGATAGTTTCCTACTTGCTGTAGACTAGCTTATTGTTGTGTTTTATTTGGCTTTGCATTTGTGTATGTGTGTCAGTGTGTGTGGCTGTGCGCATAAACACAAGCACGTTCATATATTTGTGTGTACATGTTTGTGTGTGCATGTAAATGTGCTAAAGACTGGCTCATGTGTCCCAATCAAGAGTTTTAATTGGTCTCAGACTGCTCCGACATTTGTTAGCCATACTCATTAACGAGCAGGCCATGGTGGCCATGTGCCTTTAATTTCTCTCTTGTCGGATGTCATCCTACTGTGAATTGGGATCTCTATTAATTCAGTTGATGCTTCAAGAGTCATTTCCTGCACATCATTATTGCCTTTGCTAATGGTTTTTCTATACCATCTTTGCAAGTAATGGTTTCTGCTCCTCTTTGTTCATACTCACTGCCTTTGGCACTTTGAATATCACCTCAACATCTTGCTGACATTACTAATATCTTTGTCTTTGTGTAATTTCCTCCTAGGTGTTGTCAGCAGAGCAGCAGGTGGTGAAGAGAAGGAAAAAGAGGGACATTTATGAGGAGCCTTCAGACCCGAAGTTCAGAGACCAGTGGTATCTCGTAAGTATGGACTCACCTACACAGACCTGGTTAATTGCAACAAGGGAATAGGGGTGGGTGAGGGATTCACAGGGAGCCATTGAGTTGCACTTTTTGTTTTATTTTTATTTATTTTTATACCTTTTTTATTAGATAGTGATAGTGGAGGCAGACAGGAAATAGAGAAAGAGAGAGAGGGGTATGACATGCAACAAAGGTGGCCATGTGGTATGTGACCATGTGGCCATGTGGTATGCACTGTAACCATTTGGCTAAGGAGGCGCCCCATGAGTTGCACTATTATTTGAAAAGGAAATAACATTGGAAGTCATTCATCATCACAGTTTAATCTGTCTGCCCACCCAAAGTCAATAAACATTATTCAATTCAAGGCCCTGTGATGTATACCCCGTTAAAAAGATGGGGCCGTTGTGAATACATGCAGCCTTTGTTTGAAAGGTTGTATGCGTTTGTGTTTCAAGTTTGCTGAGCAAGCATGAATTACAATAGATGCAACTTAAGCAATCTGTTTTATGAGTAGCATGATTACATATTTCGGCTCTTAAATTTTGAATCCAAGACTTTGATTTATGTTAATCCTCGGTGTGACAACAAAGAAAAGCAATAACAAAAAAAACTGAATCAAGTTGGTGCACTCTTGAGTTCAGCTGATTGGTTGACATTTTACTTTGATAATGCTAGTGACACATCGGTCTATTAAAAGTGGCAGAATAATGACAAACAACTTCTGAAAATTTCTGTTAAGCTGTATGGTTCTTTCAGTTACTGTGAATGTGCTCCAGGCAGTAAGTTGATGGTGATGCAGAGCAAGAAGACTTGCATCACTGATTGCTGAAAAGGCCTTTGCACTTACAGAGATAAACCCATTTCCCTGATACCCTAGAGCTGTAAGTTGCTTGTTTTAAAGGGGAATCATGTGCGATGAATTCCAGCACCTGCCGTTACTATTGTAACCAGGTGCTGTGTATTTATACCAGACCTTCACAGTGGTTACACCAAGTTTAGGTGGGATTTGAATGGATTTAAGTGATATCACTTATCAATACTACCGATGGATACTCCATGTCTCTGCAATATTGGCATGTTTTTAAAACAGTTAAGACTGTGACCCATTGACACTTTTTAATTACTTATCACAACATTTGTTTCAATGTATATTCAGTCAAGATCAAATGAATACGTCAGTGCTTGTAGTCTTGGCTAAAAATGAATTCATCAGCATTAGGGTTGGGAATCTTTGATTCAGTTACGATTCAGGGTGCCAGTATTCACTAATGAATCAATTCTTGATGCATCATAATGCATTTTAATTATTATTTCATGTCATTATTATTTTCTTACTGTGGCTATTGTAGAATTATCACGCAATCTGTGTTTGAAGTAGGCAGTGTTGTTATTAGACATTTTGCCACTCTTGGCAGGATACAATTTTGCCGCGCAACATGATTTTTTTTACATTTTTTTTATTATTATTTTAGTTTGAACACAGCTAATGAGAGAAAGCACAAACCTGTACACTTCAAAAATACCATATATAGAGTGCACATAGCTGGTCTAAAATAAGGAATACAATTGCAAACTGAAGCTATTTCAACACTAAAATGGTCCAGCGAGTAGTGTACTCATAACTCATCAAACACAGTCCCATTTATTATTTCTCACAACTACACAAATACAGCTTCGGCTTACATGCTGAATCCATTATTACACATTCATTAGATTAAAGCCAAGCACACAGAGTTGTTTAACAGAGATATATAGCCTACTTATAGCCAACCAAATATAATTGTTCAGCACACACCACCAAAACACATTTAGTTTTAATGAGTAAAAAAAAATCCCCCCTTTTCAAAGGTCGACTTATCTGGCCTTCTTGGATTCAAAGATCTTCACAGTATCAGATATATTGATCTTCTGTGCCAACTCAAGCTCATGGAAATAGTGGGCAATCCATTCAATTGTTCATGTGTCACTGTAGTACGTAGGTAATTTTTGATTACCTTAAACTTGGAAAAGCTACGTTCTTGAGCAGCTGCAATAACTGGGAGAGTTAGTACCATTCGTAAGGCCACAAAGGTGTTTGGAAAACCAGATGCCATATATACATGGGCATGTATTTGAGTGTTTAGCTCCGGTTTCAAATAGTCTGCTCAAAGCACTCAGCTCTTGAAACAGTTCTTGTCCATCAATATCCTTTGTATTACCATGCATTGAGGCCCACTCAAGCGTTGTGCATTCTTTGAGTGCTGTTGTTGTTGTTGTTGTTTCCTTGTTCTTCATAAATGGAATTTCATGTAAGACTCCAAAGATTTTTCTATGCTCTTGGAGCTGGGACAGACACTCCTCCACCGACTTTATGGCAAATTCACGTATTTGGTTGAAGAACGCTACTATTTTTTTATTTAGAGTCGATGACGGGCTAAAACAGGCCTCTGTGTCCATCTCCTCTGCCAACACTTTGGCACTGTCAAGCACTCTCTCAAAGGAGTTGTCTGTGCGAAAAGGGCAAAGGAATTATTTTGTTGAATTAAATCATTGCAAATTGCTACAAATTAACATTTATAGACTGTAGTTGCTTGCTGGTAATGTCAATCTCATAGAGAATATTATACCAGAAAGCAAGGGAGCACATAAATGTGTACATCTTGATTTTGGTGGCGATTCCTCTTGGTTTTTGTGCCACAAGCCCCAGTGAGAGACTAACAGCATTTGCAATTCACAAGAGTGCATTGTATACTTCTTCAAGTTGATAACAGATAGGTTTGACATCCTCAGTTCTACTTTCTCATCTTGTAGCACTGAGAGGTTTGACTGTTGGTCAGTGCCCCCCTTGTTGTACATGCTCTTAAAGCACTTCCCTCTGAGTGGTAAAGGCAGATTTGTAAATCTCTTTTACCAAAAAGTCTACAGTCTGAAGACAGCATGACAGCATCGTTATCAACAAATTGAGAGATTGAGCGGGTGAGGCTTATGGTGTGGCCCAGACAAATCATGCTCTCCCGAGGGGCTAATTTCCATCCATCCATTCATCCATCCATTATCCAAGCTGCTTATCCTACTTAGGGTCGCGGGATGCTGGAGTCTATCCTAGCAGTAATTGGGCAGCAGGCCGCCAGTCCATCACAGGGCTGACACACTCACACCTAGGGACAATTTAGTACAGCTGATTCACCTGACCTATATGTCTTTGGATTGTGGGGGGAAACCAGAGCACCCAGAGGAAACCCACGCAGACATGGGAGAACATGCACACTCCACACAGAGGACGATCTGGGATGACCCCCAAGGTTGGACAACCCTGGGGTTCGAACCCAGGACATTATTGCTGCGAGGCGACTGCGCTAACCACTGCACCACCGTGCAACCAGGGGCTAATTTGACACTCATAAAGACAATGGTGATTTTTGACCAAGAGTCAAGCTGAATGCCGAGAACACAATACTTACAGTGATTTCTCTTTGCTATCAACCAGTTTTCTGGTGGTCTGTTGACAGTCATAGGAGCGTTTGCTTTGAATGATGATAAAAGAACCAAGATCCTTGGCATTGTTGCTTTTTAACTAAGTGTAGAGGACATCTGCATTCTCACAATACCATCTATCCTGCAAAGGGAACCGTTCAGTTTTCATTGAGGAAGAAATGGACTGGTATTATAAAAGTTGCCGAGCAAATATTTTCTCTTAGATGCCTTATTCAAACACCCACTCTTCATCTATATGCCTTGAATGATTGTTTTAATGTTTTTCAAGCATGCCGGGTTTCACACCTAAAATATGTTGTCTGCCAGCAAAGAAGTGTCTTTCAGATGGTTAGTCTCAAATTCTAATATCTGTTGGCTTTCTCTATTCTCAGTACAATGGAAACCACCGTGACCTAAATGCCAAGGGTGCATGGGAGTTGGGCTACACAGGGAAAGGGGTAGTGGTGTCTATCTTGGATGATGGGATAGAAAAAAACCACCCTGACCTGGAACAAAACTATGTGAGTATCACCACCATACACAAGGAAAGCATCAAACTGGCGGCAACTGACTCTTACAGCTTATGTCTGTCCTTAGGACCCAGCTGCCAGCTACGACGTGAATGATGGGGACACAGACCCTCAGCCAAGATACACTCAACTCAATGACAACAGGTAAATGAAAAACTTACATGGATAACGATTTAATTTTCATTCTCTCCTTAAAGGAGGAAAAATATTTTGGGAGATACATTATAATTTAAACTGACAATTTATGTGGATGATTGAAAAAAATGAGTTATGTCTGCAAGGGTCAGTTTTCAAGCAGAATTCCCTCATCATTGATGATTTCATAAATGCTGCTAATGAAATTATTTTAACTAATCAGAGAAATCCCCTGGAATTTTGCTTGTGTAAATGCTCGGACGTCATGCGGAAATCTAGGCTCTTCCCAACCACCATAAGGGTTGTGCAATGGTGGGACCTCAAGAAAAGGGAGTTGGTCATGTTATATTGGGATACAAAAATATTCAAGATTGAAGATTCAAAAACTTTATTGTCTATCACATAATGATTGAAAATTTTCTTAGGCTAATGGCTTACAAACAACATAAAAACATACACCCGTAAAAGTGCTCTGACATCACATATCTCAGCACATGAAAGTTAACTTGACATGCCAAATGGTTTGTTACCAGAGGTCTTTGTTAACTAGTTACATTTTCTCCATAACATGTACTTGAATATTTTTTTAATGAATTGTACTTCTAAGAGTAGCTGTTTTGCAGAATACTTTTTACTCTTACTCGAGTACATTTGTGATAAAATGTATTTGCTTCTACTCTCTTAAACTGGGCTACACACTTCTCGCTACTTTTACTAGAGTGGGGACCAATCTGATTGGTGTCAGGCGCTGATACTGATGTAATTCACTCATCGGATATCAGACTGATGTTACCAATCCACGACATACTGATCCAGATTCCATAGTCTGATGTTTTTATGAATTATAAATATGTAGCTAATAGTGCAACTTTAAGCCTATAGCCAAAATGGTATAGGTAAGTTCAGGTAGTATGGAAGTGTTTTGAGTGCAGGGACGTGGGACACAAGCACTTCACTTGCCCGCATAGAGAGCGGGAAGTGGAGGTTGCAGAAGCTGCTGACCAGGCGGCTGAAGTGGGGGGTATCGAGGCCGATGGCTGCGGGGAAACAAGTGAAATCCTGAAAAATGTAAACATGGAGTCCCCTAAATGCCATAGTGATTCAGAGAAAGATAAAGTGGCCATAGATGACATAGTAACTGTATCAGAGGGACCCAGTATGAGTGGAGTTAATGGCTTTGCTGCATGCGTAACCTCCCTGGCAGCTGCTGCAGCTGTGCCCAGGCAGGAAGCACAGAGTGATGGGGAGGAGGCAGCGGCAGACCTGTCTGTCACCTAGAGCCAGGAGAAGGAGAATGATCATCTTCCATCTCCTGTATCTCGGTGACGACAAGTGACAGGAGAAGTGAAGAACCACACTGACAATCTTTCATCACTTTATCCGGGTTATTGTCACAATTTGATTTAATTGATGCTTGGAGAATAAAAAAATTCAAACACCAGACAGTATATATGGGTAAAGGTTTCAGGGAACAGGGTCAGTGCTGCCAGGCTAGACAGGGTGTAGCCAGGCTAGACAGGGTGTATATCACCAGACACCAGGTTAGTCAGGAGCAACATATTTCCAGTTGATTTTTCTAATCACCACTTCGTCAATGTTGTTTTTTTGTCTTTCACCAGCAAAAAAATATAAACCTTTCTGGCATATTAACATGAAGTTACTATAGGATAGGTCTTTCTGTAAAGAAATTTAATTATTTTAGGTAATTTGGAGAGGGAAAAAAAGCACAGTTTGACTCTTTAAGTCAATTAACACATTAAAGGAGTTGCCATAGCAATTTGCACTCCTACACCTGTTTGTATATGAAACCTACTTAAACTACAGTTCAAATAAATGGCTTTGGAATTAAATTTAAATTTATTCATTCATTCATTCATTCATCTTCAGCCGCTTCTGCGGGGTCGGTTCGCGGTGGCAGCAAGCTAAGTAGGGCACTCTAGATGTGCCTTTCCCCAGCAACGCCCTCCAGCTCCTCCTGGGGGATCCCAAGGCGTTCCCAGGCCAGATTGGACATGTAGTCCCTCCAGTGAGTTCTTGGTCTAGCCCATGGTCTCTTCCCAGTTGGCTGTGCCCGGTAAAAAGGAAGGCGCTCAGGAGACATCCTAATCAGATGCACAAACCACCTCAACTGTCTCCTTTCGATGTGAAGGAGCAGCAGCTCTACTCCGAGCTCCCTCTGGATGTCTGAGCTCCTCATCCTATCTCTAAGGCTGAGCCCAGACACCCTACAAAGGAAACTCATTTCAGCCACTTGTATCCGCGATCTAACCCTTTTGGTCACTACCGAAAGCTCATGACCATAGGTGAGGGTTAGAATGAAGATTGACTGGTAAATTGAGAGCTTTGCCTTCCGGCTCAGCTTCCTCTTCACCACAATGGCCTGGTACGTCCGCATTGCTGCTGATGCTGCACCACCAATCCGCCTGTCAATTTCCCGCTCCATCCTACCCTCACTCGTGAACAAGACCCTGAGATACTTGAACACCTTCACTTGGGGCAACAACTCATCCCCAACCCGGAGAGAATAATCGAACATTTTCCGGTAGAAAACCATGGTCTCAGGCTTGGAGGCGCTGACTCTCATCCTGGCCATTTCACACTCAGCTGCATACCACCCCAATGTGCGCTGGAGGTTGCATTCTGATGAAGCCCACAAAACCGCATCATCTGCAAAGAACAGAGATGCAATTCTGAGGTTCCCAAAATGGACACACTCCTCACCTTGGCTGCGCCTTGAGATCCTGTCCATGAATATCACAAACAGAACTGGAGACAAGGAACAATCTTGGCCAAGTCCAACACCCACCGAAAATGTGTTTGACTTTGTGCCGAGAATGCAGACACAGCTCTCACTTTAGTTATACAAAGACCGGATGGCTTGTAGCAACTGCCCCAGTACCCAATACTCCCGCAGTACCCCCCACAGAGTGCCCCGGGGTACACGGTCATAAGTCTTCTCCAAGTCCACAAAAGACATGTAGACTGGCTGGTCAAACTCCCATGCCTCTTTCCACAAGGGTAAAGAGTTGGTCTGTTGTTCCACGGCCAGGACGGAATCCGCATTGTTCCTCCTGGATGTGAGGTTCAACAATCGGTCAGAGCCTCCTTTCCAGCACCATAGAGTAGACTTTCCCATGGAGGCTGAGCAATTTTATGCCCCAATAATTGGAGCACGGAGGGTGTGTTTAAATTTAATGCATTTTTGTATATTTTTGCTCTTTTAATAAGTGCTGTGTGGTTTACTACAGCCTCATGTAACCTTACACACAATACCAAAAACAACAACAATGATAATAATAATGTTGATGATGAGGATAATAATATTCTAGAAAAAAGAGCTCTGGGGGAAAGTAGTAGTAGTAGTAGTATGTGTATCAGCAGATATCCAATTCATGTAGTATCAGAATCAGGTCGGAGCTGAAAAAAATTGGATCAGTGCATCTCTGTTAGGGATAGGGTAAGAATATCAGGGCAGGTCACATAATCTGATGGGTTTGATGGGTCGGCTATTTCTTTTTGAAGGACTAATTTGTTAACTGTTTTTCACTTTCACATTGATATAATTGCATCTAATTAAGTCATTAACTACTTGAGTAGTTTTTACGAGATACTTTTTTACTTTTACTCAAGTAGATTTTACGATTACTTCTAGTTGAGTAAATATTATTATAAAGTAACTATACTTTCATTTGAGTACTATTTTTGTTTAGCCACCACTGTTTGTTACACAGAACCATCTGAGAAGTCGTCCTTGGAAACTATTTGGAAAAAGGCAGGCACTTTCAAAAAATACCTAGCCAGGCGATTGGATGAACCATCTTATCACTGGCTATCACAGACTAACTTCAGCCAATCAGATAAAATCAAACTCTTGCCGAATCCAGTCAGGAGAAGAGTGAAAAAAAAAATTCCATCGAGAAAACCCTTCCTTGCTGTTCTTTGCTCTTCTTTCAGTGAAGAAATATGCTCCAGTTCTTATATAACTGATGCTATAGCGGCGTCTGCAATAACCTGTTTAGGAGCTGCCATTGTTGTTTTCGAATGAACAGTCACTTCTCACTGTCGTCACACCTAAACCACACCCGTAGCTGCCAGTAGTTCCTAATAAGACGCTGACTGGTCCTAACCACCATGGTTCAGCCATCACCGCATAACTTGAAGCCTGGCAACATGGATTCATGTGATCTCACAGTCTCACGAATTCTGCTTCACAAGGTAATATGAAAGCTGCACAGTGAGTTAAGAGTTCAAGCATTTGGATCTCAGAACATTAGATTGTTTTATTACTACACTCTCCAGCACTGAAGAACACTGTCAATCTGAAATTGATGTGGTTATAGGCTAGCAGAATCTGCAATGAATTCGTGCTCACTGTCCTCCAAGCCACTCTCTGCCATCTTGTCTGGGGACATTGATTTCACCTTATGCATTTTGCTCTTCTGTATTGAAGGGGCAACTTCACACCAGCGTTGAGCCTATGTGACGGCACACATGGCTGTTGCAGCAGACTACATGACAGCCTCCTTGTGGCATTAGTGATGCAAAAACAGTCACACCTTTCTCATAAATGGTCAGACATGCCTAAAACTTTCTTATGGGCTCTTAATATTACAACCCATGCATCTAATTACACTACCTTTTCTGTTCCCTTTAGGCTTGTGCATGGCATTGCATCTATCTACATCAAAATGTAGATGGATGGCATTGCATCTATCTACATTTTTCAAAATGTAGAGTTGCTAGAAAATGAAAATGTTGTATGTAGCTTACATTGGGGAGATGGGCGCTAGTCTTTGTGTATGAAAAAGCCATCTATTAGACCAACTGCAAGTTTTTGTTTTTTGAAATAATTCCACTTTAGTGATTTATTTATTTTTGAGGACTTCAATGTTATGCACTTGTCCAGTTTTACTTGCCAAGGAAAAAAAGTGGACAATTACTGGTTAACGTGAACACTGTCCCCCAACTCCTAAGCTTGTAAATGTGTTTTGAACTCTCAAACCGCACAGCTGCCACTACAACATTTCGATCCAGTGGTCAAGTAGGAGTCAATCTAAACAGGGATTAAGTGATTGCGTGAGGAGAGAGGCCTCATTGTAGTGACCTTTTGCAGATAGCATTAGGCATTAGTACTGTGGTGTCTTACCTCTATCAGAGAATGCAAATGTCTTAGCTGTGAAGAACCCCTCTACTCACCATTTATCTCTACTGACTGTTTTCCTTATGACTGACTTAATTTGCGATTTTCTATAATCTGCCGTTTGTGGGCCAATGGCCAGAGAGAATTTTCTTTTTCTTTTCTTTTTTTCAATCTTGAGGCTCACCAAGATTACTGATGACAGGCAGAGAAGGTTATAGTAGTTAGGCACTGGTGGAAATCAAACATCCCTAACTGAGACATGAGCATCAAGTGTGCACTGTGTATACTGAGGCCAGGAGATACAGCCATATTCAGATGGACCATATGAGCAGTAGCTTTATGATAGTTCAAGAGGGTAGATACTCCTCTCTGTAGCATGTGCTGGAGGTGGAGCTTGCCTTACAATGGACCATGTTGAAATGCCCTGGGAGTAAAATTGAACTTAACCAGTGTGGGTACAGCAGACAGGAAAACACACACACACACACACACACACACACACACACAACCAACTGAAAAGCCACATATTTGATGAGAATGAAAATGATGTAAACAATATGCTGTGGCTGTTTAATTAATCAGGTCGGTTTTTGTAGTAGATTCTGGAGTTATGTCCAAAGTCATTATTTTCCATCAATATCAAGAAAACCAAATGACGGAATTTCTTTTGAAAGAATGTTACATGCTTTTGATATAGTTCTACACATTTTAAAAACCTTTGCCAAGGCACACTTAAGCTCTTCTGGCAGCCCATTGTGGCCCAAAGCCCAGCTAAGATACTTAATGTTGATGTTTCCTTCATTTTGGCTCATCTTCTAACCCCTCCTCCCAATTCCAGCTCACCCTAGCCCTTATCTCTTTTGCCACCCAGCTCTCCGTGGCTTCCCTGTGGCAGGGTTGTGTTTGTGTGTGTTTGATTTTTTTTTTTCCAATGATGGGTTGGTGCAGATGCATGTGTAAGCACCCTGTAGGCAGGGAGGGAGCTGCATAAGGTTGTGTAAGACTATGTGTAAGGGCCTGTTTCCTTCAGAAAGCCCACCTCTGTTCACCTCCATAAAGCTTTCTTTCTTCCTCGGCATAAGGGCAGGAGCAAAGATGGCTCTGTAGCAATGCGTCCATTCAGCCATATGTTTGTTCAAGACAACATGTGATCTAGCCATTTCTCTCTCCAGGGTTTCTGCTGACTTGGATCAGGATGTTTTCCAAATCCAAAGTTGTGCCCTCTTTTCTGAACTCAAGTTGAAAATGGAAGAGACAGCCCTTTTTATTTTCCCCTTGAAATATGCACACTTAATAAAGACAAGCTTTCCTGCTTGATGTGGTGCAGGACTCGCTTCAGTCAACAGTATTTAAAATTGCTTTATTTATCAAGCACATTACACACTGAGACACATGGTAGAGGGACAACAGAAGTGCAATACATTCAAAAGACAGTAGACTCTACATTAATTGTGCAACTATAAACTCAGTATTCTATCAATAATGTGCATTCTGGTATGTAGAGGTATGTAAAGATTGGTGAGTGAGTGGGTGTCCAGCAGGCCAATTGACTTCACACCAGTGAACCATAAGAAATGTATTCGTAACATGAAGAGCAAGAATTATGTTAAAAGCATAATTTCTGAGATTGAATTGGCATGAAGGAACACACAAATACAGAAATGTTTACTGAATTTTAGAGTAATGTGTTACTGTGGAAACGATGCTTGGGTAATAATTGGTTGGTTGGTACCAAGCAGTCGCATCAGTGGTATTGCTGTTTGTATAGGAGTCCATACATTCCCAAGGGTTGAGTCAAAGAGGGATTGGGAAAGTAGAGTGACAGCTTATGAGGTCATAGGCAGGCCCAGTCAGGTTGGAGCGGCACTGTCTACCTGGCAAAGCTGATGACAATCTTATCTGCCATTTTACTCGCCTACACATCAAGTAGCTCCTTCTAGATGGACCATTGACAGCCAACCACATGCTCAACAGTGCAGACAACAAGCTTGAGCCTTTACTTGGAATAGGAGGAGGCAAAGAATGAGACAGTAATGGAGGGTTTTAGGGGGCTTCACATTGTGACTGACCATTGACGTCCTCACCAAAGATATTTCCACTGATTGAGCTGTTGTGCATACACAAACCGAAGATCTTTTGTTCATGCAAGACTATTGTTGTGTTTTTGTGGCATTGCAACTATTGGTCTGTTGGCTTACTAAATGTAAATATCAATGACACTGTTGATCATTACTTATAGACTGCGTCATTATTCCCAGATTTCCACTAGATGTATTTCATTAACTCAAATATTGATAAATGTGCCATAGCCTAGTAGTGAGTGTCTCTAATCTGTCTGCTACATGACCAAACCCTCTTCCCTTTCCTATGCATGCTGTGATGTGCATTTTATGAAAACCCCATTCAGTTGCAATCTTTATCCACTGTGCCACAAGCATAGTGCGAATGTATTAAGTTCCCTCCGCGTCATACTAAGTGTGTAGTTGCAAATGCTCTACATTTCTTTAGGGTTGAACGCTTTGCGCTTGGACTTCAATTTAACCGCTATATATATATATATATATATATATATATATATATATATATATGTATATATATGTGTGTGTGTGTGTGGATGACAGGAACCATTTTGTACATAATGTAGCAGGCTGGTTAATTTTACAACAATGTACATTACTTTCTCATGACATTTTCTCTGTATTCTTCTCTTCTTGTGTTCTATAAACATTACCAGACCCTTTGTCCCAAAGGCCAACTCATTAGTAAACTGATTAAGTGTGAGCAGAGGGAAACCGTTGTCCAGATTCACCTTTGAAGCACAGTGGCAGCCCTGAGACTAATGATCAACCAATGGCACCAGCCAAGCTTCAGAGAACTCTTAACGATTTTCTCTAGGTAATTAAACTAATGGAAGCTGGAGAAACCAAGTGAACGGAAGGCGCTGTATGCCAACCTTTAAATTGCCAAATATTAGTCCGCTGCTGTGGACAGGACAGTTTCTCATCGTGTCAAATATATATACATGCGGAAATATTTTTGTTTTGCATTTAACCTGAAGTTGAAAAAAAAAACCTTGACAGATCCATCATAGTTTTAAAGATGTTCGAATTATGTGAAACAACTTGACTGTCTGAGAAGTTTTGGATTGCAATGGTTCTGCAAGTTTTGTTTTTTTAATCGCTTTGATTTGCTTAGTCTTGTATTTTGATATGCCAACTTTGTTTGTTGTTTGTTTCATTTGATTGTGTGCTGTCCACCATGTTGGATTTCCTTATGTGTTGAAATTTATTTGTAGCACAAAACAGATTGCAAATGCAGCTAATTGGCTTTATAACTTGTTGGGTATTGTCCTTTGTATGTAGCACGTTGGAGGAATGCTTCACACCACAATTCTTCTAGTTATTAAAAAGACAAGTTATAGTAAGGATATATTGTTGGCTGTATGAGCCAAATAATTACTTTTGACTACTTTTTAAGCACCTTTTTTTTACTCTGTGTACCGCTAACCACAAAAGGTTTAGGCAGATATTTAATTTCCATCTAGACACTAGACCCTTTGTAATGCTTCGACATTCTTCTGAGGGGTCAGTTCTAAAGCTGTGTCTTTAACTTTATCAAGTCTCTGAAGAGAAGTCGTTAAGGTTTTGCAGTTTTAATGGCTCAGACGGCAGTGGATATGAATGCTAATCTTGTCGTTAGTGTTGGGCATGCGGCCAACTGTAAAGTAGGGGCTGTAACCAAAGTTTGTGTCTGTGTCTTAGACCCTGCCACAGAACATGTCTGGTTGTCAGCAAAGCAGGACTTGATGCACATTGTTTGGCTCTGTGTCCCATTGTTGGTATCAGCTGAGAGGGTCCTGAGTAGCAAAGACGTTTCATGATTCAAAAGATCTGGAAGACTATTTCTTTATTTGTGTGTGTGTGTGTGTGTGTGTGTGTGTGTGTGTGTGTGTGTGTGCGTGCATGCGTATGCATGTTTGTGCATGTGTCAAGTCGGTTTTATTTATATAGCCCAATATCAGAAATTGCAAATGTGTCTCAGTGGGCTTTACAGCAATACAACATCCTGTCCTTAGACCCTCACATCAGACAAGGAACAACTCTTTAAAAAAAAAAAAACTTTAACAGGGAGAAAAAATAGGGAGAAACCTCAGGGAGAGCAGCAGAGGAGGGATCTCTCTCACAAGACGGACAGACGTTCAATGGATGTTGTGTGTACAGAATAAAACACAATTTACAGAATTCAACATTGAAAGAGGATAACAGAATTGTAATGGAATTATAAGATACATGAAGAATATGATGAGGATGCCAAGCAGTGTCCAGATACCACCGGAACAGCCCAGGACATGAGCCACATGACCACCGTCACCATGGAGACCTGACAAGACAGACTACACATGCACACAGGGGAGACTCACATCACACCATTCACAAACAAGGAAGAGACAAAAAAAAAAAACTTTTGTCACACATCTTAGTGAGAGAAGGGTATAACATTGAGACAGGATAACAAAATTATATGGATTTATAAGATATATAAAACATGTGATGAGGGGGATGCCAAGCAGTGTCCAGGTAGCAACCACTATCACCATGGAGACCTGGGAGGAGGACGGACTACACGTGTACACGGAAGACTCACATCACACCATTCTCATACACAGAAGAAGAAAAAGGAGAAGACATCATTCAGAGAGAGAGAGGAACGACATGTGAGAGAAGAGAGCAGTTTGCAATAGTCAATAATCTATACTCTATAATCTTGTCGGCAGAGCAGTGCTTGGTAAATTCATTGAGACTGAAACCGACCTGCCATGCAGTAAAGGTCATGAAGTACACAATTTAAAGGCAAGTTATTTTTGGTTAAGGCAAAAAGACAAGTTTTCTTAAGTTTGGATTTAAAAGACTCAACAGACTATGATTGTCTGACGGCAGCGGGCAGGTTATTCCACAAGAATGGGGCCCGATAGGAAAAGGCCCTGCCACCAGCTGACGACTTCTTAACTTTGGGTACACACAGGAGCCCTGTATTTTTTAGAGTTAAGAGCTCGAGATGGAATGCACAGTTTAAGGAGATAAGACAGATGGGATGGGGCAAGCCCATTTAGTATTTTATAAGTCAGCAGAAGCACCTTGAAGTCTGATCTAACATGGATAGGAAGCCAATGAAGGGAGGCAAGAATTGGCATGATATGGTCAAATTTTCTAGTTTTAGTTAGGATTCTCGCTGCAGCATTTTGAACCATCGGAAGATTTTTAGTACTAGCATGTGGCAGACCTAAAGACAGAAAATTACAGTAATCAAGTCTGCATGAGTTAAGAGTCTGCATCAGCCATGGACAGGAAGGACCGAATTTTAGCTATGTGTGTGTGTGTGTGTGTGTGTGTGTGTGTGTGTGTGTGTGTGTGTGTGTGTGTGTGTGTGTGGCATCAGGGTATGGAACAAGTGAAGGCACAAGAAATGTTAACAAGACTAGGTCAAATCCTAGTATATGGCTGGACCGTGTATGGCCAGTGTTCGAAATTGTGGCTAATTTGTCACGGAAATTGTCAGAGGTAGTGTCTATAATGTGAATTCCTAGATATCAAATGTTCACCTACAATTTTCTGTAGTGGTCGTAGTAATACTTGTCGTTAAAAGTGAACTGATGTAGCACATCGCAAAGCATGGTTAAACTACTTTAAAAAGTTTTAAAAAAACGTTTAAAAAAGGGTTATAAATGCAGTTGAAAGAACAGTAATTTCCGCTCATATCTTGGGATATTTGATTTTAAAGAGAACTTAATTGTAATTATTCTATTTATCTCTTAACTCCTCCTCTTTCATCTGTGTCTATCTGCGGGAGTCTCTCGTTGTTCTAAGGCTCAGCCTGTTGAGTGTTTTGTCGGAGTGATTGTTATTTGGGGCGCTTTAACGGTGCTGTCCATCAAGCCGCTCGGTGCATGCAGAGCCGTTTTCTCTCCTACTCTGCTCTATGCTGGACTGTTACAGTGCGTAACCAGATGTGCACAGAGCAGCAACATATTCCGTTTTTAGCATTTCAGGAGTATCCACGAGCAGCAATATATTCCGTTCATTAGCGGGCGATAAATGTGGAAAAAGCTGTAACTGTTGCGCTGACCCCACTTCCGTGTTTACCAGCGATGTCGTTGGTCGGCCAACCAATCGGGTAATTTCAGTGACGTCATTGGTCACCTGATCCAGCGGCCCAATTGTGTAACTTCTTCTCTCAGGCACTCTGAACGTGATCACTCATCACTCAGGGACTTGCGCGTTTATAGGGCTGCTCCGCTGGTCTGTTCCAGCCAAAAACTTAGCACAGCTGTGACATAACTGTTAGTGTAGTTTGATGAAATTGTTTTGAACAGTGCACAGCACGTAGTCTTTGACTGGCTTGTTTGCTAAATGTTGCCAGTTGGATTGTGTGCAGAATATGACTGCCTCTTCTCAGTCATTTGTTTTGTTCTGCTGAAGACGGGTCTAAATTTGACCTGGTTGATGACTAAGCATACCCAACAACATGGATGATGAAGGCATGATGGGAAGAAAATACTCATTTATTAGAAATGAAGTTTATACCAACATGTAATCGCAGTTGGGATTTTTTTTAAATTTCCACCCCCCTCCCTTTTCTCCCCAATTGTACTTGGCCAATTACCCCTCTCTTCTGAGCTGTCAAGGTCGTTGCTCCACCCACCCCGCCGATCACACATACCACACGCCTCCTCGATACATGTGGAGTCGCCAGCTGTTTCTTTCCACCTGACCGTGAGGAGTTTCACCAGGGGGATGTAGCGCTTGGGAGAATCACGCTATTCCCCCCAGAAAAAGGTGCCCTGACGGACCAGAGGAGGCGCTAGTGCAGCAACCAGGACACATACCCACTTCCCACCCGCAGACACGGCCGATTGTGTCTGTAGGGACACCTGACCAAACGGGAGATAACACGGGGATTCGAACTGGCGATCCCTGTGTTGTTAGGCAACAGAATAGACTGCCACGCTACCCGGTCGCCCCCACTTGTTGTTAAAGTTCTCTTCACTCTGAAGTACCATCAAAGAAAGCAGTAGCTCACTGTGTCAAAACAGATTTATTCAGTTATCTCACCATTTATAAAAACCATTTTAGTAAAGGATTTGGTGATTATACTTCATGGGACCTGCATAAATATTTAACAATACCATCGAGTGTCAGGGTTTTCTGGCAAAAAAATTGAGTTGGTGGTAACATTCAGTTTAGTATCATCTGAAATTTACTTTGTACACACATCTTTTGACTGTGGATTGACTTCACATGTAATTTTTAAATCCAACAAAATTGTCTCACAGCAGTTTGATGACTAAGCTCACCAAGTTTCATGCCCAACATGTTTATTGAACAACATGAGCAGATGGTGTTGAAATAGACTTCAACGGATCAAATTGAATAAAACCTTTGAATGGAACTCATCACATAATCCTTTTCCACAGCTGGTAACACAGCTTGTCATTATATCGGTGTAACAAAAAATGTCATATCAAAATGCTTTGAGGTGTTTCAGAGCACTGTACTGCACTGTACTTATTGAGGACATTTATCCCATAGTACATGAGTACAGAGCATGTTGTTCATCTCTTTAGTTAATATGTTTGTTTTTAAGGATGAAGTTCAAGGATAAATTCTGCCTAATTTCCAGAAGCAGACTGAAAGTTGGTGATTCTGTCAGTGAGTCATATTGTCTTATCAGGGGAGCCCGGGCATGTTAATTTATCTCTGTGGCTTGTTAACAAGTGATTGAGCAATGTCCTCCTCCCATGGCAGATAGAGCACATCGCCCGTAGTGCTCATCCGAGTGTGCTCTGACAGCAGCAATTCATTTGTTCGTCTCATGCCCCAGCCCTCACCCCATTACCTTGTTTCTACAACTATCAAGTTTATGGTTGGATTAAGGCACACTTTTCATACTGGCATCTGGAATTGTCTTCTCAGGCCAGTAACTTAACTGAAACACATTTACGTAATGCATTGCAGCCTCCATTTTGGTCATATCACTGGATGTCAAAAGAATATAAGCCTGATAGTTTGTTGAGGCCTAGTATTGTTTGTTTGCCCCCCCCCCCCCCGATTTTAGGCACCGAATTCATATATAAGCATGGATAACTCCAAACTCCAAATGAAGGAATTTTTTTTGGGGAGGGGGGGGGTATTATTTGATAAATTTGTAATATTTAGTAAACAGGAAAACATTTAATTAGGCATTGTAATAGATTTGTACTGTGTGCATAGTGCACACAAAAATATTTAGTTAGACATTTACCTCATAAAACTCAATGATGCTTAAAATAATCAGATTATTGAAGCATAAGTAATGAAGCTTCATCTGATTAATTTCCAGTGTGGTTTGTTTTCTTACAGGGCTTGATTGCTTAGACAACCAAATTTAAGGGGCAGGCTAAACAAGAAGTGAAAAAGCTGGAAAGTATTAAGTTGCACAATGATTGTATTAATAAATACTAAACAAAACAATAATTGCAGAGAGATGCACGACATTTGTAAGCACAAAGTGATATCAGATACAGGATGATAAAATGTTATTTTGTGTTTTCACAGGATTTCTTAAAAAAGGGGGATTGTCAGCAGTCAGTCTTTTTCACATTCTGTTTCTTAACATTTTCAAAGATCAACTATTTCCTCTTGCTGTTCAAAATCTACTTTAGATAAGGCCTGCTTTCTGCAGTTTAAAAGATCTGATAAAGAACAAAGAATGGATCTAAAGACTTTCTGGGATGGTCCGCCACTGCCAAACTGATAATGATGGCTGGATATACTAAGGCAATGCATACATCTCCTCTTTGTTGAAAGACAGCTTGGCATCTTCTTTCTTAGTTTAAATGAAATTTTTGCCACTATAAGAAGACCACATTAAAAAGGACTAATGAATATTTGTTAAAGTCAGTCTTGGGACATCTAGGCCTATACATTTCACCAGGATTTTCTTTTTATTATGAAAGCCGAAAGCCACTTTATTTGACATTGTATTCTTACAATGAATGTGTTCTCTGCATTTAACCCATCCTATTGTATAGGAGCAGTGGGCAGCTGCAGCACCTGGGGACCAACTCGTTCTTCTTTCCATTGCCTTGGTCAGGGGCACAGACAGGAGTATTAACCCTAATGTCATCCTGATCATAATAACCCTGTCACCTTCAAGTTTAATTGTTCTGTTCCTTACTCAAGTTGTTATGCACATGGTTGTAGCAGTAAACCACAGGTAGAATGGGCCTATGTAATTTGTCTGCTTAATAGCATGTTTTATCAACGCTCATAATATTGATTTGCTGCCAATTTTGGTTGGATAGAGCAAAGTTGGGAAATATCTTATTAGCCTGTATACTGGTATAAAAATAGGAAAATGGATGGGTAATGAATTGGTTATGCCACTAAGCTGCCATTAAGCAAGGCACTTAACCTCCATCCACTTTTGTGGAGAAGTTCAGTTGCCAACAATAGGGGTCTGATTGCACTGGGCAGCTCCCAGGTGTAATTGTGAAGTACAGTGTTGCTGGAATAGAGCAGGTGTGTTCACTTGACTTTCCCTGGAAATAAGGGTTTAAAAATACAGTTTTTGAATGCATTTTTTCGAGGCAGATGATAATGCTGTGCTTGCTTTGAGTCAACTCCAGTCACATCAAAAGTGATTTGTCTTTAATTTTACTATCATCACTGCTAAGGTTTCACCAAAATGAGTTTTACTGAAACCATTGCATGGACTAAAGGGGTGCTCTCCGCAAGGCGTACATACATATCTTCCCTTCTCCTGTGTTTGGTGATAAATCACCCCTTTTTTTTGCCTACTTGGAAGAAATACGCACACACAAGGACAGAAAAACCAGTGTTTTTCCTGCCATTATAAGACTTTTGTGCAAAGCCAAATGAATTGAACGGGAAATAAGGGAAAAAAAGTTTTTAATATGCAGCACTCAAGCTAAAAGGTCTACCTAATAAAAACGTTTGCCTGTCAGTCTGTGGATGTGCAGCCTCCTAGGTGGACCCTCACACTAAAGCGGCCAAGTCCGACATGAAATGACAGAGATAAGGCTATCATAATTTCAAAGTCCTTATTAAAAGTTGTCAAATGTGTTTAACTGTGGTGGTTTTCATGATGTAAAATGAATGAAGGCGAACGGCTGCTCTGTTGATTGACTTTCATTCATAAAACAACTGTAGGAAAACATAGGGGAATATTAATGGGATACCTACTATATCCTTCCTTGAAAAAATCAGCAGAAGAATAACAGAATTCTGAGAGCCATAGTCATAAAACGTATTTGTGGATACCTGAAATAATTTTGTGTTAAAAAGGATAACACTTTACTACTATCAAATAATTCATGCACTTCATTTAACTAGTAATAAAGTTTGTGATACAGGTGTGTGTGACTGAAACTCCAAACCAATGTGTTTATTCTGTAGTCCTTATTCTGTACAGTGAGCTATAAGTTGGTAATAGCATTGCGGTTCTGTAAAAAGCTATGCAGAAATAGGAAAAGCCTCCAATGTGACACAAACCATGGATTTTAACTGCTCCAACAGCATTTGGCTATGAATAAGCCTATCAAATAAGTTGATATTACAGATATGTTAAAGGGATTTGGAACTGGCTTAGAGGAAATTTAAGACATAGACTTTTGCATATCCTGCATTTTACAATGGTCACATTTCTCTTAACTACAGAAACAACACCTCCGAACAGGAATACAGTGCTCAACTCCAAAGTCAACAGACTATCATTTCCAGGAAAGTTGAGGAAACATTCATGAGAAAACCAAAAGGGGCTGCCGGACAGAGGCAAAGATAAAGGCTGATATATGTTTTTTTTTTATGGTTCAGCAATCTTTCAAATGACCTGACATATTTTCGCTTGCACCAGTGAAGTGTGCTGCAGCGTTGCCACTGGACCAAGCCTAAGTGTGGTGCCAAGACACCACCAAGTGAGAGAGTCAGCACCCAGGCCGATTGCAGCAATGTTGTTAAGTTCTGACCTTTCAGATCACTATATCGTAAGAGATCCTACGGGATTGAAATATCTGCTGCCATACTTTGGCCCTTTGTCTGGCAGGCTATTCCACAGCTCTTATGTCTGAGATTTTAATGAAACAGAAGTGTTATAAATGATTTAGGGGTTTTCAGTGGAGTGACGTTGAAGAGGATATGATGTTCTTTTGCTTGTAGGTGCCCCACAAGTTGTCAAGATGTTAGTTGGATAGGGCAGTGCACAACTCTGAAAATACCAAAAAGATTCAAGCTAATCATGACCAACACTTTTTAGAATGTTTCTTTTCATGTATTTTTAACTCAGCTCTGCGTGTGGCCATAGGCTGATCCCAGATGTGGCCCGAGTCATTTGAAGAACTGTCTACTGTTCACACCCGAGTGAAGTGTAGTGCTGACATGACATTTTGATACTTCTTTATCTTGCTTGATATCCTCAATGCCTGAATAGATGCCCACTGGCCTAGCTCATCTACTGGGCAGAGGAGCTCCTGTGGTGTTTCTATTCTCTCCTTCTCCCTGCCTCCTTTTCTGTGTGTGCTGATCTGGCACAGAGCTTCCTTAGCTTCAGCAGTGCAGTTGGGAAACGGCTGTGATCCAATTTGGACTCTGTGGTTTGAAGGACATTAGGAGCGTGGGTCCATCTGACTGAATAGGGGGACGCACCTGACTGGAATGTGATGCCCCTCTCTGCCTCATTGGTGGCTCTGAACATCACACTGTGGTGCCTGAAGGGAGAGATCTTACCGGAGAGGCGTAGGCCCGATGAAAGGCCCTCTGTAAAAATGGCAAATCTAATCTACCATTTCCTCCCTTGTGTGGTGCTAGCATGTCATCTCATTTTCCCTTTACTTGGCTTAATTCAAGACCCGCAGCCACTGCAAGGTCACTTATTCTTAGCACAGTTAGTGCTTCACGATCTACACTCAACTGATCATCAACCTGCTTTTTGTAATAGATAAGACTTTTGGGTCTAGGGTTTGTTTTTTGTTTTGTTTTTACGTTTTTTTTAGGGGGGGGTCAATATAAATCTTATTTATTGTATCACATACATTGTTTCTTAATCCCCACCTAAATTACTGTGTCATTGTTAAACAAAGTGCACTACATAGGAACAGTTAACACTAACCTGATATTCACTGTATACATAATCTTTTGGCTCAGCTTAGTTATAGCCAAGCAAAACTTGCTAGGATAGCTGGATTTCTTTAACATTCCTCCCCTTCTCTCCATTGTTGTCTTTAGGCATGGAACCCGGTGTGCAGGCGAGGTGGCAGCGGAGGCCAACAATGGAATCTGTGGAGTTGGTGTAGCATATAACGCTAAGATTGGAGGTATAGTAAAGAAGAACTGGTACACAGAACACAAGGACTGAAATAACACCGCAGGACCCTTTATGTGAAATACTGCTATACTAAATTTTTCTAAAATGGGCATCTATTTTCTTGATTCACTTAACCTTTACTTTTGTCAGCCTACCTAAAATTTGCACTCCCAAATATAAATCGTTTAAAATAAATGTCTTATTTCACACGCACAATGAGATTGTTTCGAATTTTAACATGTTCTGCCGGTAGCATACAAGAGTAGGGGAAGTTGTGCATCACAACAATACTTCCTACAGGAAACAAATAATAGAGAGAGCAGTAGGTGGCTATTTGATGGCAACAATTTTAAGCAATGTGTTTGGTTATTTGTTTTTCCGTGGAAGACTAATGATATATCACAACTGTATTGTTTTCTTATGTATTTTTCTTATATTCTCATAATTATGATGATCAAATCCGTGATACTTCATCTGGTATTAGTAATGATGTCAGATTTTGGTATTGTTTATTTAGTGTCAGTGCATTCTAGTGATAAGGCATGTCATGTTGGTGTGGTAAGCACTTATAATCCCCATGTGCACATGTGCATATCCTTTACCAATGGTTAGGGTCTACTGAGTCCAGGACATGAGTAAGCATGTGTAATCCTGTTAATTAGAGGGATGTCTTTCATCCATTCAGTGCATGCTCGATCTCATTACCTTTCTGCCCATCTTGATACAGTGCCGCTTACTTCCAGCTATCATAGAAAATTCAAGATTAGTTAAAATCATTTTTAATCTTTGCGGTCATTCCAAATTAATTTCACCGACAGCGGTAGAGAGCTGCAAGTTATCATTAACAGGTAAATTATGGCCACTCTAGAAGGTACGTTGGTGTGTGTTTGGGTGCACACACACACACACACACACACACACACACACACACACTCTGCTCTCCATTCTTGTTTACTCTGGGGCAGATTGCAGAACAGAGTTGTCTTAATCTCTACTTCTTGTAAACATGAGACTGAGTTATCAAAACAAAACAGGCAAGGTCCATACCAAAATTTGTTGTCTGTGTCTTTATCCATATTTACAATTATTGTGATGAATTGCAACCGCTATGTTGAGGGGTTTTTTTGTATTCTTTTTTTTCTTTCGCCTCTCTAGCTTCAGAATCAACGATAAGCTTTTCTATCTCACTCCCCCCATCAGTATTTAAGATAATTTTGACTCGTGGATTATCATATGTGTATGAGGCAAAACACCCCCCTCACTTACAAGAAAGGGGGAAATGGCGTTCACATTTTCAACTACCAAAGTTTGGAACCACTCCAGAATAGAGTTGTTCTGTTGGCTCACCATTACAGTTTGCTTATGTTTTAGAGCTTGAATTGGGCCTGAAATTTTGAACCCCACCCGACTGGAGACCAACAACATTCTCTGTCCAAACCCATACCAACCCCCAGCATCAAATTTTTAACCTGAACTCAATTACAGCCTGACATTCTCTCAACAATTGCTTTCTCATTATCATCCATGATAACAGATTTGGAGGACAGACACAGATACACATGCACTAGAACATAGGTCTGTAAAATAGGTAAATGGCCTAGACTTAGGCTTGGAAAAAGCCTTATAAATTTAGATGGACAGGATAGGCCAACAGAAAATATTGTGAATATGCAACCAAGCTAGTCTGACTAGCTTGGTCTAGTCAGAAAGGCACGAACTGAGGAAGCCTCTTGGATGAGAGGCGAAACGTCTTCACGGATATATACCAAGTCCAGTCGCACTTGATTCAACTCCTTTGGAAAACTTGTGACAGAGGTTGCTTAGGTAGGCGCTACAATAAATAAACAAGTACAACCTGAAAACAATGTTGACCTGAAAATATATATTTATATTTTTTTATTTTTTTTATTTTGATATACTCTATTTATCCTCGTAGGGAAATTATGCTCTGCATTTAACCCATCCTAACTGTATAGCTAGGAGCAGTAGACAGCCGCCGTGCAGCACCCGGGGACCAACTCCAGTTAGTCTTGCCATTCCTTGGTCAAGGGCACAGACTTGTGGTCAAGGGCACAAGAGTATTAACCCTAACATGCATGTCTTTCTGGTGGTGGGGGAAACCAGAGCCCCCGAAGAAAGCCCACCACAGACACGGGGAAAACATGCAAACTCCACACAGAGGTTTGCGAAATGAAGACTGATCCCAACCTGACTCAAGTATCTGGTTGTGTTCAGTTGGGTCAGAAATGTCAAACTCTGCTATGTTTTGATTTTATTCATCTCATTTCATCTTCAGCCGCTTTTACAAGGTCGGGTCGCGGTGGCAGCAAGCTAGGTAGGGCACTCCAGACGTCCCTCTCCCCAGCAACGCCCTCCAGCTCCTCCTGGGGGATCCCAAGGCGTTCCCAGGCCAGATTGGACATGTAGTCCCTCCAGTGAGTTCTGGGTCTACCCTGGGGTCTCCCCCCAGTTGGTCATGCCCGGTAAACCTCCAAAGGAAGGCACCCAGGAGGCATCCTAATCAGATGCCCGAACCATCTCAACTGGCTCCTTTCGATGCGAAGGAGCAGCAGCTCTACTTCAAGCTCCCTCCAGATGTCCAAGCTCCTCACCCTATCTCTAAGGCTGAGCCCAGACACCCTACAGAGGAAACTTATTTCAGCCGCTTGTATCCGCGATCTCACCCTTTCGGTCACTACCCAAAGCTCATGACCATAGGTGAGGATTAGAATGAAGATTGACTGGTAAATTGAGAGCTTTGCCTTCTGGCTCAGCTTCTTCTTTGCCACAACGGTCCGGTACAACGTCCGCATTACTGCTGATGCTGCACCAATCCGCCTGTCGATCTCCTGCTCCATCCTACTCTCACTCGTGAACAAGACCCCAAGATACTTGAACTCCTTCACTTGGGGCAACAACTCATCCCCAACCCGGAGGAAGCAATCCACCATTTTCCGGTAGAGAACCATGGCCTCAGACTTGGAGGTGCTGACTCTCATCCCAGCTGTTTTACACTCAGCTGCAAACCGCCCCAGTGCGTGCCGGAGGTCGGGTTCTGATGAAGCCAACAAAACCACATCATCTGTGAAGAGCAGAGATGCAGTTCTGAGGTTCCCAAAACGGACACACTTCTCACCTTGGCTGCGCCTTGAGATCCTGTCCATGAATATCACAAACAGAATCGGAGACAAGGGACAACCTTGTTTTGATTTTATTGCATTATAGAAATATTTTTCATTCCCAAGTATACTGAGTTATCAGTATAAGATGTAACTATTTGTCTTCTCATGACTGAGGAATGTTTTTTGAACCATGAAGAGGTTTTTGCTTGCATCAGATGTAAAAACCGGGGGAAAAAATGAAGCTCAGGCTGAGCCCTTTTGATTTACAAAGGGATCAAAAAAATTGAGCACTGTCACCATGCTAAAAGGGAAATCTCAATGCACTTTGCAATAGGAAACTGACCCTTTATAAGTCTGTTTATACACCTATACATTAGATCCCCCCCCCCCCCCCCAGAGTGGATCAAGCCTTAATTTCTGCTGGCTCTGTGTTATCGACTTGGTCATCTTGTGGGTGGGTGGGGAGATGGATGGAATTTTTTTTCACAGGGATGGAAAACATACGGGTAGATGAGTGTCCTCAGAAGGCTGTGGGGCTATCTCTGGTGAAGGTGCTGGCTGCCATTGAAATGCTTGGCAGCTTGGTGTCTGGCCTGTTTGATGCCTTTGAAGAACTTCAAAGACATCAGAGCTTTGTTTACCTTAACCCATATGAGGGGAGTTTGGAGTAATATGACCCTCTGTGCATCAAAAAGGGAACATATTTGTTTTGAAGATGTATCCGATTGCTCCACCTTCCTCCCTGTGGGTGCAGCTTCCATAAAAAGAGAAGGGAGTGTTTTAATATTGATTTTAGCAGAATTGTTGGGTTAGAGCACACTTCCTTTAGCATTTGTCGTTTTGTTCACATTCCTTACACAAAGATGAGAATAAAGTAGATTTGGTTAACTGTTGTCCGCTAACAGGGAAAACAAGTTCATTTTGTAAAGAAACAGTTTATTAATGCCTGGCTTAACAATTTGCTTTCCGCTTGTTTGGGGCATTATTTTGTCCCAGTGTTTGATGTAATTGTTTCTCCAATAATGACTTACACCATGGTCCAGCTTACTAACTTGAAGACTTACTTTGCTTTTCTATGTTCACTTGGCAGAAAAATCTTTCAGATTTTTTCCGTTAACATATATAGATGGACGCTCTTGCAGTTCACATCATGAAGTGTTTTGTATTGGGAAGTTGGTTTGTGCTCTAGTGTCTGCAACACTCACAAAGAAAGCTTTGCTATTTCATAATTTTGTGTGTATGTTTGTATATCTGTTACCTGGTGTGTGTGTGGCAACATGCATGCAGGTGTGCGTATGCTCGATGGGGAGGTGACGGATGCTGTGGAGGCCCAGTCTCTTAGTCTCAATCCCCAACACATCCACATCTACAGTGCCAGCTGGGGCCCAGAGGATGATGGTAAAACTGTTGATGGACCTGCCAAGCTTGCCAAGGAAGCCTTTCTGCGTGGAGTTACAGAGGTGAGCAGGGATTGGGTTATGTCCATAGTTAAGTGTGTCCAGTCTTGCATTACTATCCTAAAACAGGTTATTTACTGCCTGTGTGCGCCCTAGCTTTTTATAGTCAGTAATTGCATATTAAAGTTATGCAGGCGTCAGAGAACTTTTGCGGTTTAAACAAAGTGGCGCAATTTTTGACCCTAAGAGTTATGAACAGAGGGGAATTTGGAACTGACAATCTTTAAAAACCACCAGGGCGTCAAATGTTAAAAGGCATAGAAGTGGCAGAGGGAAATAAGTATGGAAAGATCTCCTTTAATGTTCATTTCTTTGAAGGACTTTTTTGGAATATACAAACCCATCTTTCATCCCTAAGCCTTTTTATTTCCGCAGCTTGTGTTATTCAGAAATCTCAAAGACTGAGAATTGAGAGTTTTGTCAGAATGATATTTAAGGTTGTTGGTAAAAACTTCACATGCTACAGTTGATATTGCTCGGAGGTCCTTTGCAGGTGTTCTTCCTGATCTTGGATCGGGATGTGCAAATTTAACAGAGTTTGAGCAAAAACACAAGGCTGTTCCGCCCCATGTTTAAGGTATGAGTACAAAGGGGCGCACCGAAGCACTGAAGTTCTTCACACAAAGTTTAGACAGATTTATGGAGATTTATAGGCTTGTATTTAAAAAAAAAAACACTTAGACATACAGCAGACTAACAAGGAATCACACTGGCTAGTGAGTGCAAACCTAAGAGAGAGCCTGTCTAGTAATCATAAATGTCATGTAATCAGTCCTTTGCCTGACAGCAGCACTTGTTTAAAATACATGCTGTACAGTATCCCAGGGAGTGTGGCAGGTATGTAGATGAATGAGTCAGTTGATTGCGAACATAAAATTTGCACATCAGGCTCTCTACTATACCCCATAAACGAAAACATTCATCTAAGTGATACTGTGCCCTCTGATAAAGTAATAGGATTCCAAGCCAGTGCCACAAAAGACACTGAAACCGCTGACGCTGGGAACAACGACCACTAAGATAATGGTATTAGCGACAACACTTGTAAGATGAAAACTCTTTATATTGGAAGTGGAGAACATGGTGGTATGCGAAGTATTGGACATGGCAAGCCTCTGTTGTTTACACGGCCAATGCATAATTGGTTTGCAATCAATACAGAGACTGTGCCACTCTAAAGTACAGCATTTCTTAGATGATAGTACACTTAGTGCTAAGAGGGTGGATGATTTATTACTCTTAGCTGTTGACATGCAGTCCCTGTTTTCCCAATATTGCTGTCATTTGATATTTCGCTCCTTTTAACTCGGCGTGGCATCACAAGCCTCTGTGATGTCTGTACATCTTTTTAAAAGCCTCTTCAGAAATTAGCCCTCTAATGAATTTGCTCCATTTGTAGGATTCCTATTAAGATTAAAAGAGATTACATGCTTCTCTTTGAAATATTATCATCAATAGTGGTGGTTGAAATAAAAAAGAGCTTCTGGTAAGGTCTCTGGATCTGTAGTTGGTTTCTATTATATTTCCTTACTCTTATCACACTGCGTGTGCTGCAGGGCCGTGGTGGTCTGGGCTCCATCTTTGTTTGGGCTTCTGGAAATGGAGGAAGGGAAAAAGACAGCTGTAACTGTGATGGCTACACAAACAGCATCTACACGCTATCCATCAGCAGCTCTACTCAGAATGGCAATGTGCCCTGGTACAGTGAAGCCTGCTCTTCCACCCTCGCTACCACCTACAGTTCTGGGAACCTCAACGAGAAACAGATTGTGAGTCCTTGTTAAGCGTAGATACATACACACACTTGTAGTGAGTGCCATTAGATAGAAGAAACTGGTGACTCTCACCCACTTCTTTGTTCCTCTCTCTGTCTCTCTCTTTCTCTCTGTCTCTCTCTTTCTCTCTCTCAGAAAATATGAAAGTAGATAGTGATAATAGGCATGTGCTTGCAAGTCTATACTGAAATTGTAGTTAGAGGGGGATTGTTCACATAGTTCACCCCCAAAATGAAAATTCTGTCATCTACTCACCCTCATGGCAGTAGAAACTCGGATTAGTATTCTGTTCCCATACAATACTGAAGGAGTTGGCCAACTAAATGTCAGAGCAGCTGTCTCCCAAACAATTGCAGTGGACAGTAGCCAGTTCGTTAGAGTTCCAAAAATGATAGAAAATGGCCATAAAAGTACTTCAAACGGCTCATGCAGATTAATCCAAGTCTTCTGAAGCCATAAGATATCTCTATGAGTGGAAAATACTGAAATTTAAACCATTATTTACTGCAAATCTTCCCTTCCTTCTTTACTTCAACCATTCGTGCTTCCATGCAACTAAACCTCACACAGACAGGTTCTAGATCCACGCGTGAAACCTAAATGTGCCCGCATAAGGGTCAATTGTGTGGAAGATTTGCAGTAAATCATTTAAATTTAAATTTCTGTCTCTTCCGCTCAAAGAGCTATATGGTATAACTTGGATTGATCTGCATAAGCCGTTTGGAATACTTGTATGATTTATTTTTTGTAACAACGAATTGGCCACTGTTCCCTGCAATTCTTTGGTAGAAAGCTGCTCAGACATTTTGTTGGCTAACTCCTTAACTGTTGTAAGAAAACAGAACACTAATCCATGTTTCTACTGGTATGAGGGTGAGCAGATAAGACAGAATTTTTCATTTTGGGAGTGAACAATCCCTTTAACATTTGAATTGAACAAGAGGAAAAGGCATTAAATTCTCAGACGACGATGGAATTTAACTCTACTTGTTGGGTTTGAGTAGCCCCTCACATGGTGGAGTGAAAGCCAAAATATTGATAATACTAATCCAGACTGTTTTTTACAAGAACATATCATCTTTAGATTTGAAGCAAAATTAGGTAGCACTGAGTATTTTATTACATCATAACAGCTGTCTATTAAAACAAGCATATGATGGTACTTATATCAATCACAGTAAACTGTTATGACTGTTTAGCTACATTTATAATTATGTACCACATTGATATGAGTGGAAAAATTACAATAATACCATGAATTCTTCAGCTATACTTAACATATTCCTCCCAATATATCTTACATGGTCATAGAGCATCCCTAGTGCGTATGATAGCTACTGCTGCTCTGTCATTCACTAGTTATCCTGCTGTCTGAACAATAACATTCCACTCTTTCTTTTTGTCAGCCTGCTTTCATCTAGTCTTGGAGAATTTAAACAGATAATTTTGAACTGCTTAAATCTGTGGCTGATTCACAATCCAGTCACAGAAGCCCTGTGCATGCGTGCGCGTACACACACACATACACACGCCCCTTTAATCTCTCTGACATGCCACCGGCCCATTAGCACCCTAGTCCTATAATTATTTAATCATTCTTCCTCTTACAAAGAAGG
Source organism: Lampris incognitus (assembly GCF_029633865.1). Lineage (NCBI taxonomy): Eukaryota > Metazoa > Chordata > Actinopteri > Lampriformes > Lampridae > Lampris > Lampris incognitus. The sequence continues at coordinate 48,297,113 of NC_079214.1, read as the reverse complement.
GAATGAGAAGACGAAATAGATGAAAATGTGTTGAGCCACCTGGATTTTGAAGGCAAGAATATTCTCCTGCATGCCAAGTCTTTTCCATGCTATATCTTATTCATCTGTTTCAATTTAAAGTAAGTGGATAAGGGGAGGTCCAGAATGCATAATGGGACAAGGCAGGGGGAAAGGAGTAAGTCATTCAGCCCAGTCATTTAGCTGTGTTGTCCCCTTAATTGAAAAAGAAACCCAAAAGTTAATGACTTTTAGATGTTTCAGAACTTCACTGAAGTTCTGGCAAAAGTAAATAAATTGACCACATTTGTGATCAACTTTGACTTTGTTTGTATCAATGAGGCTCATTCAAAAACTTCACATTCTGAAATTCACCTCAATTCCCTTTCCACCCATTTGGAAAAAGTGGGTATAGGTGGGGAGTGAGCATTTTCTATCAGCTGTATAAACTGTTTTTGTCTTTCTCCAAGCTCCCCACTGCAGACAGTTTTCCACCAGTTGGCTACACAGCAGCTTTACTAACTGGCGCAATTCTAGATGAAGGACCTTAATCAGACTTCCCAGGATTCTACGATTGCAGATTTTTTATTTATTTATTTACAGAAAATTGAACTTATTGTGGACAACTAGAGAGGTCATAGAATCATGCGGAAAAGTGAAATGTACAGTGCAGATGCGAATGCCTTAGCATTTTACCTCAACGCTTGCCATAGCACCATTGTTGCTATGTGACTGGTGATTTAAAATCCGCAGTTGAGATGTGGGAGAGATTTTTATGCCATGTCAGCTTTCAACTTGAATATTGCATGTAAAAACTTTGCAGTGAAACGTTTTTTTTCTCAGCGAAAAAAGGTTCAGTTTAATTCAGTCTGTAATCTTTCAACCTGGAGCATGCGTGCATAAAATTGAGCCTTTCTATCATACTATTCTTATTTACATTCTTGTTTTGCTTTGCTAGCTGGTGAACATACATTTTACTCAAAATTTCAAAATGTTTAGTTTTCCTAAAAATATGTGGGCTTATGTTTTTGTTTGAAAAAGACAACTTAGGTCTAGCTGAATATTTTTTTATTGCTGCACAATATTGCAGAAATTCGTAATTTACCGTCGCAAAATTTTTAAAACCAACTTCAGAATTCAGAATTTTTTTAATCTCAGTTTCCTGGTGGGGGACTGCTGTATGGAGGTTTTCGCAGATAGTTCTTGAGCAACGGTGACAATAATTTCTTGAGCCTACCCAGCTTAGTTAGAGTAGTTACAGTGGGGAAAATAATTATTTGACCCCTTGCTGATTTTGTAGGTTTGCCCACTTACAAAGAATGCAACAGTCTATAATTTTAATCATATATACATTTTAACAGTGAGAGACGAAATCCCAAAGAAAATTCCAGAAAATCACATCATATGAATTTATAAAAATTAATAACCACCTGATTTAGAAAAATAAGTATTTGATCCCCTACCAAACAGCAAGTATTCTGGCTCCCACAAACCAGTTAGTTTTTCTTTAAGATGCACCCCCAATCCCAACTAATTACCCACATAAAATCCACCTGCATCACCTCGTTACCTGTACAAAAGATACCTGTCCACACCCAATCAATCAGATTTCAACATCTCCATCATGGGCAAGACCAAAGAGCTGTCTAAGGACACCAGGGACAAGATTGTAGACCTGCACAAGGCTGGGATGGGCTACAAGAGAATTGGAAAGCATCTTTGAGAGAAAGTAACAACTGTCGGTGCAGTTATCAGGAAATGGAAGGAACACCACACCACCGCCAACCTCCCTCGGTCTGGGGCTCCACTTAAGATCTCGCCTCTTGGGGCGTCCCTGATCATGCGAACGGTGAGGAATCATCCCAGAACCACAAGGGGGGAACTGGTTAATGACCTGAAGGCATCTGGGACCACAGTTACAAAGCAAACGGTTAGTAACACACTACGCCGTCATGGATTAAAATCCTGCAGTGCACGCAAGGTCCCACTGCTCAAGAAGGCACATGTACAGGCCCATCTTAAGTTCGCCAATGAACACCTGGACGACTCAGAAGAGGCCTGGAAGAAGGTGATGTGGTCGGATGAGACCAAAATAGAACTTTTCGGGCTCAACTCAACTCGCCGTGGTTGGAGGGTGAAGAACACGGAGTACAACCCAAAGAACACCATCCCCACCGTCAAGCATGGGGGTGGCAACATCATGCTTTGGGGGTGATTTTCAGCCAAGGGGACAGGACAACTCCATCACATTGAGGGGAGGATGGACGGGGCCATGTACCGTGGAATTCTGGACCAACACCTCCTTCCCTCAGTGAGAGCGCTGAAGATGGGTCGTGGATGGGTGTTCCAATACGACAATGACCCAAAGCACACCGCCAAAGCAACCAAAGAGTGGCTGAAGAAGAAGCACATCAAGCTTCTGGAATGGCCTAGCCAGTCTCCAGACCTGAATCCAATCGAAAATCTTTGAAGGGAGCTTAAAATTCGGGTGCCATACAACAGCCTCGAAACCTGAACGATTTGGAGCTTGTCTGCAGGGAGGAGTGGGTCAACATCCCTGCCGAAATGTGCACAAACCTTGTCAGAAACTATAAAAACCGTTTGACATCTGTGCTGGCCAATAATGGCTTTCTACTAAATATTAACATAGTGTTTGTCCAGGGGTTCAAATATTTATTTTGGACCAAAAATATGCAAATAAATTCATAAAATTCATACAACGTCTTATTCCACTTTTTTTGGTCATATTCTGTCTCTCACTGTTAAAATGAACCTACGCTTAAAATTATAGACTTGCACTCTTTGTAAGTGGGCAAACTTACAAAATCAGCAAGGGGTCAAATAATTATTTTCCCCACTGTACACATGTAGAGTAGAAAAGAATGCACAAGGAGAATAGGCTTCCTTAACAATTATATACTTTTCCATCCCTTTTGTGTTTGTAATTACTTTAAAAAGCTGTTTATTTGACCAGTTAAACAATCTTAATGTTTTCACAGGATGCATTACTATCAATGCTATCCTTTTTCATCATTGCATGAACTTAATCACTGATTTTAATGGAAAAATAGAATCAGCCTGACTTTTTAAAATTGGGTTTTACTCTAATCAGAATCAGAATCAACTTTATGGCCAAGTGTGCTTATGCATACAAGGAATTTGACTCCGGTTTACAGCAGCTGCTAGTTCTAACATACTATATCACTCAAAAATGGAAGAAAAAAAAAGGGCCGCAAAAAGGAAAAACAAAAGAAATAAATAGGCGTAATAAATAGAATACTGGAGGTAAGTATGTATGCACAACAAGGTATGTCAACTATACAGTGTTTTTATGGCTGAAAAATTTATAACTTATACTATATATTATAATGATATATATATGTGCTGTTTCTAATGTAGGCTTTTTTGTAGAGCTCGACAGAAACCCACCCTGTTCCTTTTGCTAATAGGTAACTACAGACCTCAAATCAAAATGCACAGACTCTCATACCGGCACCTCTGCCTCTGCCCCACTGGCTGCTGGGATCATCGCCCTCGCCCTGGAGGCCAAGTAAGACCTTTTCATCATTGTTCCATGTCTCACCAAGCTACCCTGTTATCTTTATTTCATAAACATGATTCTAACCTTTGTGATCTGCTTATGTCTTTCTTTGTCTGGTAGTCTGTTTGCCGATCGTCATATTAAAGGATTTTGAATAGTTGCATGGTTTAGCGCTGTGAAACATCCCAAAAATTTCTTATGATGACAATACTCACTTATACTCATTAGACAGTTATGAATAGTATGTGTTATCTGAATAGGATGTATATGCAAATGAAACAAGAGGGATTTAAGTTTAATTCACCTCCCTGTGCTGTTACGATGCAAAATTTGTGGCATGTGACAATCGTTTCCATAACCATAAAACAGTCACACAGCACCAACGGGGAAATAAATATCCCATTGTTTTTGTTGCTTGTAAACTGGCTGTAATCTAATTGTAACTTGAACAGGCCTTTTAGAAACTAGTATCAACTCCCGACCCTGCCTGTCCGTGCATTTTCTCCAGTTGATTATTCCACTCCATAAATTACTTTTTAACCCCCTTGGTTCACAGTATTCCGTTCCCAATAAAGGCTTTTTGTTATGTAACCACTAATCATTTTGACACAGTCATGCAGCACTAATAGCGGGACAAACATGAACATTAGAGTTGTGAGGAAAAGGGGAAATAATTAGTCTTGCTTCAAATTAGAGTAAAGTGGGAGAGCAGATCAAAAATAAGCACAAATCCGGCAAAAAAGTGGTCGAGCCACACCAAATGTCTGCTTCAGACAAAACAGAAACACGATTTTTTTCCCGTGTTTTGGCAGGCAGTTTTTCTGTTTTCCATGTCTGACTATTAATCCCGTTTTCCTTCTATCCTGTCTTAATTGGCTTCATACCCCCCAAAATATGAACTGCTCAACTCTAAGTAACCAGCCTTTTGCAGCACAACATGATACATGAAATCTTTGTACGTCAGTAGTGCAATCACATGAAAGAAGGAATCCACTGCTTAGAGCAAAGCTACATGTGGCCAGTCATAACCCTTGTTTTGTATTTTGTCTAATTAAAACTTCCATAACTGCAATCAAGATAATCAGGTCACTCTTTACTGAACTTTTCTGAAGTTCCCCTCCGCACAATGCTGAACTTTTACTTGAGGACAGGGAAACTCATGTGACCTGTTCTCAATTCAGTGCAGAATATTATATAACTGGTATTTTACTGTGTATGTCAATTTAGCCTGGTTTAGACACCACTGAATGAAGGATTTCTTGACAGAGATATCTGTTTTCTGTTCAGGTTAAGCACGGTAACGGTCTTAGAGGGCTTTACTTTCACACAGTGAAAAACAGGTATAAACCGTAAAGAGTAAATGGGCACCTGATAGCCTTAAACCATCAAATCAGCTGAGGAAAAAAACTTCTAAGAAAAAAAAATACAGGAGAAACCTCAGGAAGAGCTTTAGAGGAGGGATAGGTTAGCAATCGCTGCTAAGTGAGCAAGGTAGAAAATGTGAAAAAAGATTTAAAAATACAAACTTAATGGCTACAAAACAACACAAATCTAGAGTTTAGTGCTAATGTAGAAGGACAAATCTAATTTTGCATTGAGACTGAGACCTTCCCAGGGAGAACTTATTAAGGTTGAGCATCAACAAAGCCGACCAACTCAGATGTAACTCCTTTGCTCTAAGGTATTTGTGTGGGATGTGTTTCTTTTGTGTGTATGTGCACATAATATGTTCCAGTAAAAATCTGACCTGGAGGGACATGCAACATCTGGTTGTGCGAACTTCACATCCTGCCCACCTCCTTACCAATGACTGGAGAACCAACGGAGTCAGCCGCAAAGGTACAACTAATCCCAAGTTCTGCAGGCCATCCTCTTCTTACTCTACCATCTGCTGTTTGTAAATGCCATTGAGTTTGATTGCTTTTGAATACACATCTCTTAAACTATAATTTCCTGCATTAAGCGATTACAGATGCAAGACCTTGGCAGTCGAGAGAGCAAGGGAGAGAGGGTTGACAAGGGCATAAAACATGGAATGCACAATAATTTAATATTGAATTTTCTCTATTGAGGGGGAACTGGATTAGTGATGATATAGTCTTGAGCGGGTCAATATTAATGTGTCTGCCTCACTTTTTTTTTGTCTCCCTCTGCTCTATTGTCTGTGTTTTTGTAGTGAGCCATTCATATGGATACGGCCTGCTTGATGCCAGTGCAATTGTGACATTGGCCAAGAAATGGACCAATGTGGGGCCCCAGCGGAAGTGTGTGCTCTCCATGGTCTCCGAACCTAGGTAGGTGCATACGCGCGCGCGTATGCACACACACACACACACACACACACACACACACACACACACACACACACACACACACACACACACACACACACACACACACACACACACACATGCACGTTGCTCACTGGCTTGGTTTCAAGCCCCCTGCCACCATTCCGTACATTGTTTAAGGTTTGACATTGATAAGACCATCCTGTGTTCAGAGTGTGATAAATTGCTATGATCTGAAGACCTGAACGTCTTGCCTGTTAGAGCAGAGGAGGTGAGGGGAAGCAAAGGATGAACTGGTTCGTGATAATGATATTTGGTTTCAAGATGTGGCCATGTGTGACTGAGCTGACATGCTTTGCTGCAATGACGTGTCATGTCTCCGTTTTAGGCCAGGCTCAGGGCGCCTGTTGAAACGCTCCCTTGGGGATGATGTATGTATTTGGGCGCCCGCATGTTTGCATAGAAGGGGGAGATGATCTAAGCAAGAGAACATTTCTATGAGGAATAATCATTTATAGATAAGATCCGTTTCATCCTCCCTTAGCTATTCCAATATTTTTATTTCCATTATATTTACACACACACACACACACACACACACACACACACACACACACACACACACACACACACACACACACACACACACACACACATATATATATATTAATAACAACACCATTGACGGTTTCCAGAAAAAAAGAAAACTGTAATTTGATTTATTTTATATATATATATCTTTTTTTTTTGTCAACTTTTTTCCCTTCTTTTCTTTAAACACTTTTTAAGGTGAAATCTGATCCAAGGTCTCTTGTTTCCACTATTGAACCCGTATGTGATTTTATCTCCTCTTTCTTTCCTATTCATCTCACTCTCTGGCAGACACTACACATTAAGTTCCCCCCTCACACATTGTGGAGATTCGGGACTCAGGCCAGTCTCAGGTCATCTCCCCAAATAGCAGCCAAGTTATGTTAGCGTAAATTATGCTGAACGTATAGTAGATGATATGCCTTTAGCTAATTGTTTTATCCAGCACAGTTTACAATTGGAATTCAGTGCCTTGCTCAAGGACCCAATGTTAGGTTACACTCAGCAGTAGGGATAGAACAGTATAAAAATTTCATATGGTTATGGTTTAACAAAATTATCACATTTAACGTTGTTATCGCAGTATGGTTTACATATGCTGAAAATGTTTAAAAAGTACTACTAATATACTTCACTACACTTTTCACCACACTTTATATTGAAACTGACACTTTTCACATGCAAAATTTATATAAATATAGATAGATGAGTCATGAGAAAACAGTGATACCAATAGTGTCTCTCCAGTTGGAACACTTTTTAGCATTTTTAGACTGTAGACACTTGGGAAAGAAATGCATACAGCAGGACAACAACACTCATGTAGTTTGTGTGTTTACTAGAGCACATAACTGAAAGCGTCACTTTACATATTGACAAGCTACTACCAAGTTAAACCAACAAACCACAACATGTTTCCCTATCACGAAGTTCAAATGTATTGAAGTAACAAAAATTAATTTATCATGCATTTCCTATAAATTAGTGGATGGTGATCACACAGATGGCTCGGTGAGGTTGACGTGTTTCCCCTGTTGCATCAAAATCTGCAACCCCCCAAATTATGTGACTTTACCTTTTGTTTACCACTATTTTGGCTGCCTCCCAGGTACTAATTCTTATCTTAACCACACCAAACTCGCATCTAAACCATTTCCAACCTAATGCCTAAATTTCACCATTTCTGATTTTATGCCTAAATTTAACAGTGTCTAACTGCTATATCCTCACCAAAATAGTGTGTTTTAAGAGTAGGGTCATATAATCTGACAGGTTGCAGATTTTGGTACAACACCCACACTTCACTGCAGCTTTCTTTCTGCATAAAATGAGTTTGTTTCCTTTTAATTTCCCTTCACCAAAATACAACCATACTTGCGGTTTTGTCTTCCTAGAAGTGTGAAATAGCTATAGACAGCAGTCACTGCAGTCATACTACATCTGCATGGTTGCGCACTTTGTAGGGAGATTTGTGGCCATGTGGCTGACTACTGTTGATGTTTGGCAGTGGGCAATTTTCTCTTCACCGCAAAAAAAACACGACTCTTTAAAAAAAGGTAAATAAACACGATTGTTGTGATAATTAAAATTTGAAAAGTTTTACTTAACCATTGCACATCTTTACCATAGTATGTAGGAAAACCGGTACCTGTCCCATCCCTGCTTGGCAGTTTAACTACTTCACTAACTTCCATTTAAACAACAGTTAAATGCAACCAAACTTATCATTGCAGTGCAAAACAGTGGTTTCATCTCCACAGAGACATGGAGGTTGAGTACAGAACACCCTTTGGGAATGTAGGGAAGTTTCAGTGCAGCATACTTTTATTTTTGAATGCATAAATAAGGTTAGACATGTTTTGAATCTCGATAGCGACAGGCATGGGTGCAAGTCCATGAATACTGGGATGGCATCCAGCGCTTTACCTGTGCCCCCGTCCATAGGTTTAGTGGTTGTGTCAGGAAGGACATCCAACGTAAAATTTTGCCAAATCATTATACGGATTGACAAGACCATACTTCATCGGTCGAGGGTCCATACGGGATTGGTCAAGGCCTGGGTTAACAGTGGCCGCCATTGGTGCTGTGCCCTCACAGGGTACTGATGGAAACTGTAAACTGTTGTGGTGACCCCTGAGAAACGGAACAAGCCGAAAGAGAAGATGTTTTGAATCTCGATTTAGAAATTAAGGTTGTAGTCAGCTCAACACACCTAGGCAAGTCAATCAAAGCTGTGTGTGATACTTGTGGGGGGAAACAACCCAATATTAATGTATTTTGGCTCTTGTAAAACTGTTTTTGTACGTACATTTTGGCTTTGTGTCCGTTGATTTTGTGAGCCAACTGACTACACAACTGGGACTCCCACCTCTCTCTCCGTTAGATCTCATGATCTTTTCTGCTCAATGACTTTGCCGCTTTAAGGGAAGTGCAATACTTTTGTTTATGTTGTGTGTGTGGGTGTGCAATGATTATGTTTAGCTTTTGGAAGGTTGGCCATTCCCTTCTGAGACTGCCAGAAAGGTCAGGAAAAAAATGATTTGGTAGTTATTCACATGTTTTAGCATTAATAAAATTTAGCTTTGGAGGCTATGTGTTTTCACACATAGTTTACTATCACACCACATTTTGTCTATCACTTGTGCACTTCAGTGTCACTTAAGCCTTATGCCTTCCCCTAGGCTCCTGCTCAGAATTGTTGTGGATGCGTGTAATCTCCTAAGCGGATTTGGGGGGAGTAGAAGAGAGCTGGATATTTTACTCCTGTGGAGGACATTGGTGCCACAGGACGTGAGCTGCTAATCCTGTTCAAGGCCACAAACTCTCTGCCCTTAGTAATTTTGCATGCCGGCCAGGAGCAAAACCTAAGATGCCTGCAGCGTTGACTACCTTGACTTGGGGCATTCCAGATCTTGAGCGTATATTTAAATGTGTGTATTGCTCTTATTCCATTTGTGTGTGTCAGGAATATTGGCAGCCATTTGGTGATAAATAAGAGTGTGGATGCCTGCTTACGGACAGACAACCATATCAACTCATTAGAGCACGTTCAGGCCCAGCTCACCCTGTCCTACAACCGCAGAGGAAATCTGGCCATCCATCTCATCAGTCCCATGGGCACACGTTCGACACTTCTTGCACCCAGGTACCACACATGCAAGCACAATAAACTGAACAAAATAGGTACATATCTGGCCTATGAAATACAGATCAGTCCCACTGTTTTCTCCACAGGCCACATGATTACTCCTCAGAAGGTTTTAATGACTGGGCCTTCATGACCACCCACTCCTGGGATGAGAAACCTAGTGGGGAGTGGACTCTGGAGATAGAGAATGTCGCCGGGGCCAGTGACTATGGTAAATTAACCTCTGCTTGCTAGTACTGACAAGGATCCCTCACATGACTTTTTCTTTCTTTCTTTTAAAACTGGTCTTAGTTGTGTTCAGAGGACTATATTTCTGTTAAAAATAGAGTGTGCGTTTGTAATGTATGAATATTACCGTCCCTCTGTAAGTTGACAGGTTTCTATGTCCATCTTTCCATTTGTAGGTTGTTTTTGGCATAAATCCTATTGTATTTGTTTATGCATGGGGTGTATAGCATAGTCATCTAAACATGCAATGTTTTATGTGGTGGGACTGGAGGTGAAATGGCTGCGGTGTCTGTGCCAAGACTGTCTCTGCCTTTGTTCCCTATATATAAGCTGTGAATCTGACTCTATAGCTTCAAAACCAGCCTTAAATCAGCTTTGTTAAAGCAATGAGACTGGTCAGACAATAAAGGAGTCCTTGGCTGGTCCTTTCTGGCCAGGGAAACTCCAGCAATATCACCGGCTATGTGCGCACACCAGGTCTACCTGAGACACTTTCCCTCCGCACCAAACAATATCCCCACAAACTGATAACTGCACGTATGTCTCCTGACGTCTCCCACAGCAAGGAGTCGTTTAGAAAAATGTCACCTCTCTCGCAAAGCCCCCCTCACTTAATTTCTCTTGATGTGCCCTTCTTAAACCTCGTAACGGATACCTAGCACAGTCACGTGCCATCTCCACACTGTTGCTGATTTCAAAGAATCCCTTTCTGTCAGCTGGTTAGGAAAAATCAAGAACATAAAACAGGAATAATTGAAACTACAATTACCGAACCCACCTGTCTTCCAGACCTCCCTACTGGAGACCAACCCACCTTTCTCTAATTGTATTTAACCCTTATCCTTTCTCCCTCGTTCCCAGGCACTTTGACCCAGTTCACGTTGGTCCTGTATGGCACAGGCACTACATCTTCCAGCCCCTCTGACAAAGAGCTGCCTCAGACTGGAAACGGCAGCTGTAAGACTGTTGATTTGCAGCAGATGTGCATTGGTAAGACAAGCATCACTTCTCTCCACTGCTCGACTGGTAGTTGTCACTTTAGTCTCACGTGGTAGCCACTGATCAAGGCCAGTGCAACTGTCATTTTAAGTTGTGCTGGATCCAGATTGTTGAGTCAGTTGAACAAAATAGAATTGTCTTCTAACTACACTGTTTTGGCTAGTTTGCATGGCCTTTTTTAAATTCACTTGTAAGGCATTCACAATTCTCAGACTAATTTGGCCACCACAGGATGATCTTACTAAGACTGCTCCATAAAACTGTATTTCAAGAGTGGTTTTTGCTTTCTTTCCAAAGGAAAGGAAGAGATTCATTTCAGAATGCTATACTTTTACTACAGATCCCTTTTTTCAGTTCGCCTAAAATTAATGATATCCAGATTGCTTTTTTCAGCCTAATCCAAATACAGCTGAAGGCTAGGCCTGAGATAGCATGAGATCTTGAGCACTTGCTCTATGCTGTTTATCATCTTGCTGTTTACTATGTTCAAGTCAGGGCTTATTATTAAAAAAAAAAAAAAAACTCGACTGAAACGGTAACAATCTGGCCCCTACTGGATCTCAGGGGTACTTATTTGGTTACAAGGAGCAGAATCAAAACTAGAGTTTGAATTGGTTTTGATCGTCAACCACAAATGTAAAATAAAATTATTTGCTAGATGTAGAATTACAATTTTAGTCTATGAAACGTCAATACTGAATGTATCCAATGTGTATATTCAGCTGGGGCTCTAAGTGATTTGAACAATGGCTTTTATGTCTGAAATGGATGCAAGAATCTACGAGAACCATGCAGTAAAAAAAAAAAAACACACACACACACACACACACCTTTTTGATTTGTTCCTTACCCCTTGGCACCCAAATTCTTTTAATTTCCATTGTAGGCAACGATCCACATCTGGACCTGCTGGATATGGAAATAGGCCTGCTGACTTAAACCTGCTGCCTTCAGCAGATAATATGCAAACCTTTTTGTCATCACATTTCGAGTATGCAAAAGCAATTCTGACAAAAGTTGAATGAAAGCATGGATTATCTTCTAGTATTCCACATGTTCTAAGGCAATGCAGAATGAATGCAGAACTGCCCAAATCCTTTCTGTATCTGATATGGATGAACAAGGTACAAAAACTGTCGACTACATGTGGATTAAAAGATGTGCATATGCCTGATATAATGTGCAAGTTATTCTTTGAGCCACAATCTTTTTGCAGGGCAGTAGTACATACCCTGTCTCCATAGTGTGAGGGTTTTGATCAAATAACAATTCTAGAACAAAATGCTCTGCTATTGTTCTACTACAAAAAAACACACACACAAAACCTTCAACCTCCATGCTTTTCTTTCCTTGCAGAGTGCAATGCTGGCTACTACCTCTTTCAGCAGGGCTGTGTGAAGGAATGTCCAGCTGGCTACACCGTCGGCTCCCAACCCCTCAACTACACACTGGGCAACTTTGTACAACCAGCCTCCGTCCTGACCTGCCTGCCCTGCCGGCCGCCCTGCCTGACCTGCAGCAGCCTCAGCCCCCTTGCCTGCTTGTCCTGTCCCCCTCACAGCTACCTGGACTCAACGTCTGGCACCTGCCTGCACCTCAACCAGATCGAGCGTGAGTCCCCTGGCAGCTTCATGGTGGGTCAGGGGCACAGTCAGCTGCAACTCGAGCTCACCTCCCAGCTGCCTATCACCATAGCCATTCTCAGCTGCATGGCCATTGTGGCCACCTTCGCTGGAGTCTTCGTGCTGCTGCAGCTGCGTTCAGGCGCACTCATCAAGCTGCCTTCCCTGGAGGCTGGCGGAGGCCTGAGAGGGGGCTTCAGCTTGGCTGGCAGCAGGCTGATTTCTTACCGCGGTATCCCCACAGTGTGGGGGGAAGAGGGGTTCAACACAGACTCCGAAAATGAAGAGTTTGACGTCCACAACGAGAAAACTGCCTTTATCAAAACACAAAGTGCTCTTTAACACAACCCGTCTCTGTCCCCCCCCCCCCACACACACACACACTTCTCCTTGCTCTCCACAACTCTTTGCCCTCTTTTCCCTGGTAATTCAGAACTGTGGTACTGTCCTTTCATAGTCTGTTCTGCTTTTATCTCATCCCCCCACCCCCTCTCTCTTTCTGTCACTGGGTTCTCATCTGAGCGCTGGTGGTGGAACTTGTCTTCCACTCTGCTGTTGGTGACCAAATGAGAGGTTGCTGTCTCCGAGAGCCTTAGGATGGCCTGAGCTTGCTCTGTTCACACTTGGGCGCATTTCTATTAAACCGGCTCCCCACCCCCTCTCACCCTCAGTCACTAATGGATAGAGTGTGTCTGCAGAGCCCATTTCCCCTACAGCTCCAGGGTTTCTTTGCATCACAATAAACAAACAATTATTGTTTGCTTTCCCCCACTTTTTTTTCCACCAGTCTCAATGCAGTAGCCGAATGAGATTGTTGAATGTGGGGAACACAGCTTTGTGTGTGTGTGTGTGTGTGTGTGTGTGTGCGTGTGTGCGTGTGTGCGCGTGTGCGCGTGCGTGCGTGCGTGCGTGCGTGCGTGCGTGCGTGCATGTAAATTGGGTGAACAGTGTCATAAGACTGGATCTTGAGAAGCTACAGCCAGACCCTTCCCATCCTGATCCATAACTGGACTAAATTAAGATGTAACAAAAGAAAAATTAATAATTAGACATGTATTTCCATTTGTAAACACTGATTGGCTGATGTCAGCATCCAAAACTTCCGTAGAATATTACTTATTTCCCCTCCCTGTTCATTTTTTTTATAAGCCAGACTTGATAAAAGAAAAGGAAATAGCTCAACAACCCTATCACATCAAAGTAAATCTTATAAAGAAATCATAATGACTCTTTCCTTGTAATGAATGTCTCCTCTTGATGGGCGTTCTTTGGCATGTTGTTAATTGGCTGTAATCCTCTGTTATAGTGGGGAAAAACAAACAAAATTACCCATCCATAAGTTTTCTGAAAATTGCTTCTGACATTTTGTAGAAATTGTAGTCAGACAGTAATTCATATTTTACTTGAATTTAATCTTTTCAAATTGTTCTGAGTGGAAGGAAATTGGCCCACCCACTCAGATGCTGGCCGAGTGTAGCTTCAGTTTGTGGGTAAGATCTGATACAAAGGATGACAATTCAGCAAAAGGGCTTCAAGTAGCTGTTGAGTAACAAGTCCGTTGTGATTGATTTTCATGCCAGAATATCAGCCCAAAAAATACACCCAGAAGTGTTCAGGGAGCAAAATCTTCATTGTCCAGTATAATTGCAGAATATAGCACATCCTTCTGTTCATCAGAGAAAATTGGCATTGTAAATGTCTTATACCTAACTAACATAATGTGTGTGTGTGTGAGTGAGTGATTAAAAGGATGGCTTGGCATCAGTTTAGATTATATGGTGTTGAAATCATGAGAAATCGTCCTAATGCACAGAAGTGGGGAAAACGCTGCCCTTTTACCCACTCTGCAAACACTGTCTTGCAGGTGAAATGGTAGTTTCCTGTTCAGTTTAAGCTGAGTCAAGCTGTCTTCTGTAAGTCTCAGCTTGTGTTAATGAATCCTGCATTGAGATCGGACATTTTATCACAGCTTATCTTCACTCGCTCTTCAATCATCACCCGATCTGAGCTCGAGATTATCTCTTCAGTATACTTGCCAGTTAATTATATCCTGAATGACGTTACGGAAACAATGTATCCTGAGGGAGTTTATTTTTTCATATCGTTAGGAATTTGTTTTCTTAAGTGATTTTTTTTCTTTCTTTCTTTCTTTCTTTTGGGCTGCATTACGTAAATGAATCCAGTATACATATTTTGGATGATCCATTAATCTTATATTTCTGTTGAAGTTATTTTCTGTTTTCAGCACACAGCGGTGGGGCTTGCTGAGAGAGGTTGTCATGGTGATGACATGCATACAAAATTGCAGCTGCTCATCCTTTCATCTACCTCTCATATTGTTCAGCAATGTTTCATACTTCTCTCAGTCGCTCATGACAAATGAATATTTTGGTCAAATTGAAACTTATCTTGGGAAATAGTTTTTAAGGCGTGAAGGGGTTTTCAGGTTTAATTTATGTTTTGTAGGAAATAAGAGCAACTGCAGTGCGGAGACTATAAATCTGCAGTGTATGGTATGCCCCCCCCCCCCCCACACACACACACACACACTGGACTTGGATCTTAAATATATCGCCTTTATGATTGGTATTCATGGGAATTAACCCCTGTTATTTAAAATGGGGTTGGTAGAAGGAACGTCCATAGATGTAATTGACCAACACCTGAGTAGCAATCCTAGTTTTCCAACTTGATGGTGTACTTCACCTCTCCTCTTCTACTTTACAGGGACCACTCCATATAGTATTGAGGCATTTCTTTGCTCCTGGCTTTTTACTGACAATCACTATTGTTTTGGTTTGTTGGGGTTTTTTTTGTTTTTTGTTGGCCAAGCATATAAAATGAGTCAAGATTAAATATTTTTGGAGGCTCCATAAATATGCAGAGGCGAATCGGATTAAAATTGCAAAGGAGTATTCAGAGCTCATTGGCCACACTAAAAATTAAGCTAAAAGGGACAAACGCAGAGAATTGAGTTTCAAACAAAATACTTGCCAAAAGGGTCTGCTCCATATTAATTCTGAAATGCAGTAATCAGCTAGAAGGCCCAGATCACCACAGTTGGTTAGCACAGCTGCTTTAACACGTCCATACATATGTTGTACACTGCAGTACATAAGATTTTAACACTGCTCGAGCCAGGTAGCACCAAACTGAATTGGAAATCACTCTCAAAATCTAGATTCAGAGTAACTGACTAACGGCCACAACAGGAAAAAAGCTAAGAGAAGAAGGGGTGTGTACCATGGGGCACCATATAACATACATTATTTGTTACTGTGCCAGTTAACAGAACACATGAATTCTAAAAAACAAAAACATAGTGATCCCTGCTAAAATAACAGCATGCTCAGGCTTAACTTATTAAATCAATTGAGTGATGTGGCAGCAAATTTCTATTTCCTACAGTTTAACATTTTCTGGAGATCAGGGTGCTAAAAGTGTGAACACAAGTGATGTTTGACTTTGAGCCATTTCAGTTAAAGTCTGTTTGGTTATGTCTAATTGTCACCTGATCCAGTCAAAAATACTACAACATATTTCAATGTACAGTCTCTCAGTCTCTTACTAAACAATTGCAGTTACTTTGTCTCCTAAAAGTGGAACGAGTCACTCCTGAGCTGTGACGTCTTTGCGTGCATGCACACAATGTTGTGTGTGTGTGTGTGTGTGTGTGTGTGTGTGTGTTTTCCCTTCTTGGTTTGATGCTCTACTCACTACATCATGGAAACAACATTAAGCCTAATGAAATCCAAACGTGCCAAGTATTTGGCACGTTTGCTTGGACAGCGCTGATGCAGATAGCAGTGAGAAGCGAGTGCTGTTGCAAATGAGTTTCCCTCAAAAATATAGAGAAAGCTATACACTTA
The DNA here is from genome assembly GCF_029633865.1 of Lampris incognitus. NCBI lineage: Eukaryota > Metazoa > Chordata > Actinopteri > Lampriformes > Lampridae > Lampris > Lampris incognitus. Next base: position 48,280,827 of record NC_079214.1, on the reverse strand, counting down.
AAATGAAATGTTCTTTTAAAATACCAATAAAGCCATGAAGCATTTCACTAGGTAGCCACTTATTGACACTAATTTATTAGACATTTTAATACTTTCAGAAATTATTGAAAATAGATTGCATCACACAGTGGATCCTATGATAATGACAAAACAATTGGTTAACGCGACCAGAAAACTTTTATGTAGTAAACTCCATACCTACGACATGCAGTTAAACATTTCAATCCTGCCTTAGGATAGTTTTATGTGGTTAGTGTGTGAAGTTGAGGTTAACTGCAGCAATATCTTTGGCACAACCAAAGACAATCATTTTAATATTGTCCAATTTTGAGAATGTTACTTTCAGGTTATCGGCATCCATTTATTCTTACATCTGTACTGTTTTTTTTTGTTGTTTGTTTTGGAAATCTTCCTGTAACTTCTGCCTTCAAAAGATGTGAGATTTGCCGTGACGTTTGGTACGCTCAGCGGCTGTAGAGGGAGGAGGTAGAATGTAATCCCATCGCCATCAACTCAAGGGCTGAATCAAATTTGTGTCTGCATACATGCACATGTGCCTCCGTGTGTGCACATGCTGGTTAAAGTGGAAATAAAACATTGTGTGTGTGCGTGCATGTGTGCACACGTGCATGTGTGCGTGCGTGTGTGTGTGTGTGTGTATGCGTGTGGTGGGGGGCTGCTAGCAGAGCAGCTTCAGGCAACTCTGTTGACTTCCTCCTGCCTCTTTTGGGGTCACCGGCTTTTGGCTGCAAACAGTACCTTACAGACACAGTGACCTATGAATAATGTAAAAGAATGACTATCTTAATGGGACGTGACTCTAAAATAAGGCCTATTTTTGTACTATATGAACAGTGCAGTGTAATTTTCTTGTAATTTAAAAAAAATGGTTTTGCTCTTATTTTCTCCTTTTATTTAATTGATGTCAATTATAGATTAGATTCTACTAAAAAATAAAGATCTATGCAAATTTGAATTGTGTTTTTATTCTTTTGAATACACAGCAACTGAATGTGAGTGGTTAGGATAAAAGATGATTCATGCACATTGCACATGAATGACCCATTCTCGATAAGGTTGCAAGTAGGGCCGGGCGATATGGCAAAAAATATGATCACGATAATTTTTTTTCCATATTGATCAATATCGATATTTATCACGATATATAATTTGATAATGCTGCCAGTTTGAAGAGTATCCTGATGACTGAAGCCTGAAGAAACCACAGGGTTCATTAGTTAAACTTTAGAATATAGTTTACTAGAAGAACCCTGCTACAATGTAGCAGTTTGGTTATCCACCCGTCTAAATCTCCATCCTCTTCATCCTGCCAGCTAACCGCCTTCCCCCTGCCCCTAAACCCCCCCCACTCCAACTCCCTTTCCCCAAATGCTCAGAATCATCTGAAATGCCGAGAAAAGTGGTTTTTAGCCATTTTTAGAAAATGCATATTTTGCACAATTATTATAATTATTTTAATTTTCTGCTATTTTTCTGGTCCTCTCTGGAACAATACCTACTACTACTACTACTACTTTCGGCTGCTCCCGTTAGGGGTCGCCACAGCGGATCATCCGTTTCCATTTCTTCCTGTCTTCTGCGTCTTCCTCTGTCACATCAGCCACCTGCATGTCTTCCCTCACCACATCCATAAACCTCCTCTTTGGCCTTCCTCTTCTCCTCTTCCCTGGCAGCTCCATATTCAGCATCCTTCTCCCAATATACTCAGCATCTCTCCTCCACACATGTCCAAGCCATCTCAATCTTGCCTCTCTTGCTTTGTCTCCAAACCGTCCAACCTGAGCGGTCCCTCTAATATAATCGTTCCTAATCCTGTCCTTCGTCACTCCCAATGAAAATCTTAGCATCTTCAGCTCCGCCTCCTGTCTTTTCGTCAGTGCCACTGTCTCCAAACCATATAACATAGCTGGTCTCACAACCATCTTGTAAACTTTCCCTTTAACTCTTGCTGATACCCTTCTGTCGCAAATCACTCCTGACACACTTCTCCACCCACTCCAACCTGCCTGCACTCTCCTTTTCACCTCTCTACTGCACTCCCCATTACTTTGGACAGTTGACCCCAAGTATTTAAACTCAAATGCCTTTGTCACCTCCACTCCTTGCATCCTGACCATTCCACTGTCCTCTCATTCACGCATAGGTATTCCGTCTTGCTCCTACTGACTTTCATTCCTCTTCTCTCCAGTGCATACCTCCACCTCTCCACGCTCTCCTCAACCTGCACCCTACTCTCGCTACAGATCACAATGTCATCCGCGAACATCATCGTCCATGGAGACTCCTGCCTGATCTTGTCCGTAAACCTGTCCATCACCATTGCAAACAAGAAAGGGCTAAGAGCCGATCCTTGATGTAATCCCACCTCCACCTTGAACCCATCTGTCATTCCAACCGCACACCTCACCATTGTCACACTTCCCTCATACGTATCCTGCACCACTCCTACATACTTCTCTGCAACTCCTGACTTCCTCATACAATACCACACCTCTCTCGGCACTCTGTCATAAGCTTTCTCTAAATCTACAAAGACACAATGCAACTCTTTCTGGCCTTCTCTATACTTCTCAATCAACATTCTCAAAGCAAACATCACATCTGTGGTGCTCTTTCGTGGCATGAAACCATACTGCTGCTCGCTGATCGTCACCTCTCCTCTTAACCTAGCTTCTATTACTCTTTCCCAAATCTCCATGCTGTGGCTGATCAACTTTATACCTCTGTAGTTGTTACAGTTCTGCACATCGCCCTTGTTCTTGAAAATCGGTACCAGTATGCTTCTTCTCCACTCCTCAGGCATCCTCTCACTTTCCAGGATTGTGTTAAACAATCTGGTTAAAAACTCCACTGCCATCTCTCCTAAACATCTCCATGCCTCCACAGGTATGTCATCAGGACCAACTGCCTTTCCATTCTTCATCCTCTTCATAGCTGCCCTCACTTCCTCCTTGCTAATCCGCTGAACTTCCTGATTCACTATCCCTACATCATCCAACCTTCTCTCTCTCTCATTTTCTTCATTCATCAGCCCCTCAAAGTATTCCTTCCACCTTCTTAGCACACTCTCCTCGCTTGTCAGCACATTTCCATCTCTATCCTTGATCGCCCTAACTTGCTGCACATCCTTTGCAGCTTGGTCCCTCTGTCTAGCCAATCGGTACAAGTCCTTTTCTCCTTCCTTAGTGTCTAATCTGTCATACAACTCACCATACGCCTTTTCCTTTGCCTTTGCCACCTCTCTCTTTGCTTTACGCTGCATCTCCTTGTACTCCTGTCTACTTTCTTCATCTCTCTTAGTATACCACTTCTTTGCCAACCTTTTCCTCTGTATAATTTGCTGTACTTCCTCATTCCACCACCAAGTCTCCTTTTCTTCCTTCCTCTGTCCTGATGACACACAAAGTACCTTCCTAGCTGTCTCTCTCACTATTTCTGCAGTGGTTGTCCAGCCATATGGCAACTCTTCACTGCCACCCAGTGCCTGTCCTAACTCCTGCCTGAACTCCACACAACAGTCTTCCTTCTTCAACTTCCACCATTTGATCTTCGGCTGTGTCTTCACTCGCTTCCTCTTCTTGGTCTCCAAAGTCATCCTACAGACCACCATCCGATGCTCCCTAGCTACGTTCTCCCCTGTCACCACCTTGCAGTCTCCAATCCCTTTTAGATGGTGCCTTCTACATAAGATATAGTCCACCTGTGTGCACTTTCCTCCACTCTTGTACGTCACCCTGTGTTCCTCCCTCTTCTTGAAATATGTATTCACCACAGCCATTTCCATCCTTTTCGCAAAATCGACCACCATCTGTCCTTCCACATTTCTCTTCTTGACTCCATCACCTCCTCATCACCTCTGTTCCCTTCACCAACATGTCCATTGAAGTCGGCTCCAATCGCCACTCTCTCCTCCTTGGGTACCCTCTCCACCATGTCGTCCAACTCACTCCAGAATTCTTCTTTTTCATCCATCTCACACCCAACTTGCGGGGCATATGCGCTGATAACATTCAGCAATAAACCTTCAATTTCCAGCTTCATACTCATCACTCTGTCTGACACTCTCTTCACCTCCAGCACGCTCTTGACATACTCTTCCTTCAGAATTACCCCTACCCCATTACTCCTCCCATTCACACCATGGTAGAAGAGTTTGAACCCACCTCCGATACTCCTGGCCTTACTCCCCTTCCACCTGGTCTCTTGCACACACAGTATGCCTACCTTTCTTCTTTCCATCATGTCAGCCAGCTCTCTCCCTTTACCAGTCATAGTGCCAACATTCAAAGTTCCAACTCTCACCTCCACATGCCTACCTACCCTTCCTCCTCTCTAGCTGTCTCTGGACATGCTTTCCCCCTCTCCTTCTCCTTCGCCCAACAGTAGCATAGTTTCCACCGACACCCTGCTGGTTAACAGTACCGGTGGCGGTCGTTGGTAACCTGGGCCTCGACCGATCCGGTATGTAAGTCTTATTTATGATCCGCATATTTGATTTGGCAGAGATTTTACGCCGGATGCCCTTCCTGACGCAACCCTCCCCATTTGTCCGGGCTTGGGACCGGCACTAAGGATGCACTGGCTTGTGCATCCTCAGTGGCTGGGTTCTCTGGAACAATGCCTACCACCTCCAAAAACAATTAGGAACATAAGTGCATTTTTGCAAAAATGCATTTATTTTGCATAATGCCAAAACATTTCTAAGTCCCAGAATTTTTTTTATATAGGTTAAAAAAATCAAAGATGTTCAGAATCATCTGAAATGCCGAGAAAAGTGGTTTTTAGCCATTTTTAGAAAAATGCATATTTTGCATAATTATGCATAATTCTAATTTTCTGGGATTTTCCCCTTACTCTCTGAGACAATAACGACCACCTCCAAAAAGAATTAGGATCATAAGTGCTTTAGTTTTCAGTCCCGCTATCTACACTAACTAACACACACACACACACATTCTGAAAATATATGAGTAGATTAACATGCAAACAGAAAAACATTACACTACAATAACAATAACAATGTAAACATTCAACTGTGCAAACATGGCTTGGTTCAGAATATATTTTTTGATAAATTATATTTATTGAATGTGTTCATTAACTTACCAATGGCTAGATGCAGCCGGTGACTGAAACACTGCAGGCGATTCCAGTCTTTAAATTAAACAGCCTTGACAATGATTACCCCATTGTCTGTTGTGATGCACACCTGTCGGTCTTCGCTAAGGCCCCAAGATGCGAGTGCATCCTCCAGCCCCTGGCAGATTATTTCAGCAGTATGGTCCTCCGGCAAATATGCCGTCTGCAAACATCTGCTTTGAAGAGCCCACTCCTCGTCGATGTAATGAATGGTGAGGCTCATATATGGCTCAGATGTACGGCTGGACCGCAGGTCGGTGGTAGTGGCAAAGTAACGCACATCCCTTAGCTGAATTTCCAGCTTTGCACGGCACTCTTCGTAAAAATTAGGCAGTACAGTTTGGGAAAAGTATTTTCTGCCTGGGAGTTCGTACCTGAAGTCCAGCACTTGAATTGATTTCCTGAACCCCTCTTTCTCCACTGTGCTCAGGGGCATCATGTCTTAGCAATAAAGTAAGACACTACACTTCTTATATCCATGCTCCTTTTTGATCGCTTTTCATACGGGGCAATGGCCGCAAAAGGTGACACTGTGGTGATACACAATGGAGGATAGACCCAAAACGATGACAACGCCGCTCCGGCTCCGAGTGATGCTAACGGTATGGCTCATGTTAGCGCTAGTGTAAACTACTACTAATAAGACCCTTTAGCCGAGCGGTTAGTGATGTCGCCTTGTGGCGCAGTACACCCCGTATCGAATCCCGCACCGGGCAAGAAAATAACCGGTTACACTAGCATCTCAGCAGCAACGGTGAAGTTGCCCGACTTGTGGCAGCACAGTCCCCGGCCATGGTTTCAGCACATTGAAGCCCAGTTCGAGCTGGGAGGAATAACGCGAGACGTTACGAGGTATTTCCATGTGGTGGCGGCGTTGGATGCCCAGACGGCGGCCCGCGCTGTGGGGCTATTGGAAGTCCCCCGGCTGTGGGAAAATACGGCGCACTCAAGGCATTCCTTTTGCAGCTCTTCGAGCTGTCGGAGATTGAGAAGGCGGTTCGCCTGTTGTCACTCGGCGATGGCAAACCTTCTGAGCTGCTGGAGAAGATGTTGGCCGTTTTGGGCTCGGCGGACCCCTCCTTCATTTTCACCCATATTTTTCTACGGCAGCTCCCAGAGCCTGTGCGCACAGCGCTAGCCAGCTCCCCCCCCTCTCCTCCACCAAACACTACCGCGCTCTGGGTGCAGAAGCGGGCAGGATTTTCCTCGCCAACCGGCAGCAGTTCGTTCATGCGATGATCCCCAACCAGACCTTGCCCCCGCCTCTGGAGGACGCAGCGGGCACCACCACGGCTGCGGTGGCTGCTCGCCGTCAGCGCCATGGCCGGCGGACAAGGCCCCCCGATGGATGCCGCGAACGGCCCGCCCATACGTACCTACAGCACAAGGTATGCAGAGTTGTGTTTCGGCAGGGACTTCGTTATGGCCACGGTGTCGGTTCCCCTCCTGGGCGCGGACTTCCTGTGCGCCTTCAGGCTGCTGGTGGATGTTACGAACTGTCGCTTGATCGATGCTGTCTCTCGCTACGTACCCGTGCACACTGGGAGGTGCAGGGACGCTCGGCGTGTCAAACATGCTCGCCGCCGGAGATACATATCAACGCCTGCTCGCAGGGTTCCCTGACCTCACCACACTTACATTCTCATCGGCTGTGGCCGGCCAGCCGCTGCGTGTCCCATGGGAGTTTCTCCCAGACGCCGTGGCCCCCTGGTCTGCAGCTTCTCATCGGGCTGTGGCCCGGGACGGTGCCAACGCTTTCGCTCCAATTCCTACATCTCACCACTACCTCCTCAGTCCTACGTCCCCAAGAATCTGCTGTCGGTCAGGTACGTCTTCATCCGCCACGACAGCCACCGTACCCCCCCCCCCCGCAGCCCCCCTACGACGGGCCCTTCCGCGTCCTGGAAGCGGGGCCAAAGAACTTTGTGGTGGACATGGGGGGCAAGCCGGAGCGGGTCTCGTTGGACCTTCTCAAGCCTACCCATTTAGACCTGGGTGGGCCGGTCGAACTGTCCCTGCCCTCGCGGCGTGGACGCCCCCCTTCTCAGGCACCCGGCCCAGCCTCGGCCCCGTCCCGTCCCTGCCCCCGCCCCCATACCCTTCCAGCGCAGCCGTTTTGGCCGCCTGGTCCGCCCCCCGAGACGTTGACTGTTTCACTGGGGACTATTCGCCTGTTGGCTGTTTATGTTTCATAAAGTACTTTTGTGTTACATTATTGTTTTGCTTTTTTTTGTGATGGTGAATTCTGGGGGGGGGGGGCTGTGTGGTTATACATAATGGAGGATAGATTCACCAGGGGCTGCTGCACCTTTAAGGAAGACGTTCAGAGTTATAACATAGGCAGGGTTTAGCGTTTCCCATGATGTCACTCCCTCCAGGAATTAGACCAGACCACTAGTTCTCTGCCACAGATGGATTTATTTGTCTACACCGCTTTTCTTCCTTAAATCCACCGTCAAACTTTAAAGATGCAAAATGCACTGAACAACAACATATTACTATCACGTAGTACAAGCTGTAAAACAATAATATAAATATGCACAATGACGAACAAAAATAAAAATCAACATACCTCGCTGGCTGCACCAACCTCGAGGGAATGAGTCCACTTAAGTATAAATAAATAGAATCATCGAAGAAATGAACACAGAAATAAAAACTCCCGACTTTAAATGGAATACAAAACCTCTTACACCTGTCGACTTCTTAGAGGAAAACTGTGCCACATGGCAAACATCACGTGCAACAGCAAAATATGTCCCCTGTGCAACACAAACTGCACACCCAGTTCTCGTGCAGCTCCAATACAAACAAAATCAAAATTCACGAAAATAAATCATATAAATAATGTCAGAAAACAAAATATATCAAATACTGACATAAATAATATTTATGGCAGTTAAACTCCCACCAAATCACAGTTATGGTGATTTCACCTTCACATCACACTTTCAGGTCACAAAGTTCAGTTTCACACAATGAACTCAATATCTATGAAAAGAACAACCATGACACGTATTCGGCTTCAAGAAGTAGAACAGTCTTTTGTACAGGTCTATCAAGATAGACTGGCTTAGTGATGCGTTTTCCCTTGTTGTCTAAGGTCGAGTCACTCATTAACAGTTTCACCTTTCTGACTCTTCCATCAGTGCTGGGATACACCTGTTATTCTTGCCAATCTCCATTGATTCCGTGGAGAACAGTCCTCACAGAGGATGACAATGTCGTTAACTTTTGCATTTCTCTTATCCTTTTGCCATAATTGTCTTTGCTGAAGAATAAGGAGGTATTCCTTCTTCCACCTGATCCAGAATTCATTTGTCAAGAACTGCACCTGACGCCATCTTTTGCGTAGATATAGATCCTGACTCACAAACTGACCAGGAGGGGGCGATATTATGCTGGATTTCATCATGAGGATGTGGTTAGGAGTGAGGGGTTCAATGCTTGTTGGATCATTCAAGTGCTCTGTAGTCAGATGTCTGCTATTTATAATAGCCATCACTTCATACAGAAAGGTTCTGAGTGAGGCACTGTCAAGTCTTTTAGCAGACTGATCAAAGATTGCTTATAGAACACTTCTGATCGTCCTTATTTGTCTTTCCCATACACCTCCCATGTGGCTTGATGATGGGGTGTTCATTATGAACTCACATCCATGTTCTTTCAACTGCTCATGATCCAAATACTTCATTAGATTCATGAACTCTCCTTTTGTGCCTACAAAGTTGGTGCCTTGATCGCATCTCAACTGTCTCACATGTCCACGGATTGCAATTAGAGATAGACCGATATGTTTTTTTCAGGGCCGATACCGATACCGATTATTAGTAGTCAAGGAGGCCGATAACCGATATTTGGAGCCGATATTAATTTGCAGTAAAAGGGAAAATATTGGCGTCAAAATTTTGAATAATACAAACTCCAACACTTCACTTCGTTTAAATGCCTTTAAGCATATGTTTATTAAACAGCTTTTCAGATTTGCAACATGTTTAAGGTTTTTTTAAATCTTGGACAATAGACATCTTTGTTTTAAAATTCTAACAAAAAGTGCAGGGAGCTCCCAGGCTCAGCAGCATGTCTTATAAAGTTAAATGAAAACTTAAACAAATAAATAGCTCCCTAAAGTTGTCTACAGTAAATAAAGTTGTCCAAAATTTCAATATAACGGAAATATTAATCTTTCACTTCTTTGTTTTAAGTTCAAACAAAAACAAAAAGTGCAGGGAGTTCCCAGGGTCAGCAGAATCTCTTATAAAGTTAACTGAAAATTTAAATAAATAGTTCCCTGAAGTATTATAGAGTAAATAAAACAGATTTAAATAAAATTTGCACATAAATGTGAGTCTAAAATCAATTAGTAGTCCCAATTGAGCAGCACCAGATTGTGGTGCAAAAAGCAGAGTTGTTCAGCGTGCTCTCCAGTGAGACGGCTTCTCTTGCTCTCATAAATTGCAGAGACTTCACTGAAGACGCGCGCTCACTTGGGACTGATGAGGGTGGTGCACAAAGAAACTTTCTTGCTTGTTTCGCAAGTAGCTTGAAGCGCCCATCATTCTGTCTCCACCACTGGAGTGGGTCCCCTTTACGCCTGTCGATCACTGGCTCCTTGAGGTACAGATGTAGCTCATCCTCAACGCAGCTACTGGCCAGCAGGTCACCAGTGTGATGTGCCAGCAGAGAACTGAACATCTCATCAACACGGCTGCGGAAGGATGTGTGTTCTCTCCGTTGCCTTTTGTGGGTGTTTCCGTCATTCTCATGTGTCCCATATGCAGCTGCCTGCTCCTCCATACTGGCTCCTTCTGTGGCAGCCTGCTCCTCCATATTGGCTCCTTCTGTGGCAGCATGCTCCTCTCTAGTGGTCTGTTGTGTGGCAGTGTCCTCTTCCTCTTTCAACCATCCTTTGGCCTTGCTCAATGTCGTGGCAGAGGAGAATGCATGACTCTTATAACAAGGATCTAAGAGACAGGCCAGCACCACAGTTTTTGTGTCTTCTACTTTTGAGAAACGCTTGTCGAGGCTCTCCCTCATGGCTTGCCTGAGCGTTCTGATGCCTTTCGTGGAGGGCCCCTCATCATCTTGAAGAAGCATCTTCAGCACAGTCAGACATGGAATGATGCAGGATGCTGATGAGTTGCTGTGGCTCACCTGAAGTGTCACTTCCTCTATTGGGAGAAGAGTTTCAATTAAATTGGACACAAGGTCCCACTGGTGAGCATTAGGACCTGCAAATCCTCCATGTTCACCACAGTAGATGGTAAGCGCACGCTTTTGCTCCAGCATTATTTGCAGCATGTGGAGTGTTGAGTTCCACCTCGTTGGAACAGCCTGGATTATGTTGTGCTCTGGCAGGCCAAGTTCCCTCTGAATGACTCGCAAACGCTGTTTGGCCAGAATGGAGTGGTGGAAATGTGTGGCACACTTCTTAAGCATTGCAATGACATCTGTGACGGCTCTTTGACTTGCCAGACCGTCATTCACCACAAGTTGCAAGGTGTGCGCCGTGCAGCTGAGGTCTGGGAGCTCAGCTAGCCTCATTCCCTTCACAATATTGGCTCCGCTGTCTCGAAGCACTAGTGCTACACGGTCTTTGCTTATCTTCCAGTCCTCAAGCATATTGAGGAATGTCTCTTTCAGGTATTCCCCAGTGTGGGACCCATGCATCGCTCTCGTATTTAAGATGACCTGCTTTCTTGTCCATTCAGTGTTGATGAAATGGCATGTCAGGCTCATGAGAGACTCTGTCACACCAGACCAGCAGTCTGTGGTGAAGGAGAGAAAGTAGCCAGCATTCTCTGGTTGAATCAGCGCTTTGATCTTGTCCACAATCTTGTGGTGAACTTCTTGCAGCTTCTCAGTTCGGTAATACTTGTCACTTTTCAGTGCATATCATGGCTCCGCTGCAGCCATGAGGCGCTTAAAGCCAACATCAGACACCACCGAGAACGGTTGGTTGTCAGTGACTATCATCTCTAGGACTAGTTTGTCCGTTAGTTTTGACCTGTCATCGGAGTTTGTCCACTTTCTTTGTTTCTGAAACATGTCCTCTATTGTTGGCTGAGATGAAGTTGCCTCATCCTGATGAGATTCAGATTCCCGTTTCTTCTGTGCTGTTTCATACAACTCAGGGTGATGAATCCTAAGATGGGACCACAGGTTTGAAGTATTTTTGTTTTTCCCAGTTGTTGCTCCCATGCTGACACCTTCATTGCATGTATTACAGACTGCCTTCCCTGGTGTTGGTTGAGTGTAATACTTCAATACTGCACTTTTAAACTGAAGTCTATCCATCTGCAATAAGGGTTTGAAAAAAAGAGAGAGTTAAAAGTGGGGCCACATGCTGACATATGCTCAACTCATCATGCTTCATTTATTACAGCATTTGGGAAGCCTGTAGTTGATTTTATTATGTAAACGTTACATTTTAACAACATGTGATAGCAGGGACCCTGTCATTCAAAACTAGGCTGCTACATTAATAATGATTAATGTAACTATATCTGAAAAAATAGTACAATAACAATAGGAGAGACTATTCATCCCTGAACACCATGCAGTTCATGTAGGCTTTATGATGCAGTTACATTATGTCTTAAGTCTTAAACAGCAATATCCTGCTCCTCTCTACAAGAAACTATCAAAGACAGCTTCGGGACACACTTAATCTAACAATATGTCATTTTCTGCTGCTTGGGATCTCTCAATCAACACAGAAAAAGGTAAAGTAAAATAACTTGGTAGTTAAACAGCCATTATTCCCTTACAGTTTTCTCTCAGACAGACGGTGCTTTGCTTACTTTTATCACTATTTCCCTGTCAATATTATCAGCAACCTTGTTTCAAGTGATTAAACTGTTAAAAACACTAAATAGCCTACAGCATCTTCACTTTAATAATCAGTTTATCATAGGAACAAGACAGCTGCCGCTAACGTATTTGGCCTCACAGTAACGTTAGTAGTAGTGAATTGTAGAGTTTCTCATGTGGCTTCCACAACAGACATTCTCCCCATTCATAGTATTCCATGACGTCACTCAAAACGAACCGCGGCCAGTATAACAGCACGACGTCGAGCGTGATATTACTTTTATACAATATTCTACAAGCGCCATTTATTAGTTAACAGTAATAAGCGACAACAGATAATGATTAGCTAGTTTATTTAATCATTTATTTGACTCCACCAACACAAATACTGCTGCATAGCACTAATTTTGCACTGTTGGTGCATTTCTAACGTTAGCTTTTGAACGCTGGTATCTTCTTGCTGTTTCTGTCCCTGTTGGTTAGCTAGCTGGCTGGTTAACGTTAGCGCTAATGCTCCAGCTAGCATTCGCTAATTTAAGTTAGCAGAGAGCGATCGTTATCTTAAATGCATTTGCTATGGCAATGGCTGTATGTTTACTAGCAGAGTGGCCAGTGTGCTCATTTAAGATAACGTAAGGATATCTCTCTGCTAACGAAAATTAGCGAACGCTAGTTGCAGCATTGGCGCTAAAGTTAACCAGCCAGCTAGCTAACTAGCCGGCTTATGGCTTGTTACCCTGCTATAATAACGTGACAATAACGTTAACGTTAGTTGTCAACACTGGCATTAATCCATTTGATCTGGCTAGATTATAACCTCAATGAAGGTGCTCAGAACACACTCTGCTGCTTTGTGAAGGCAGGACATTTTTCCGGTTTATTCTGGCTAGCCTCCTGGCTTGGAGGAGAAAGCGGACCGGTGGGCTAACGTTACGCTAAAAGCTAATCAGCCTTCACCTTAACGTGCTTCCCTGCAATAAAACTGGACTGAATTGAGTTCATTCGGTTTTTACTCTCTCTCTCTCACTCACACACACAGACTTCTACTATCACGGACTATTTCCATATCGATATTATCGGCAACCTTGTTTCAGGTGATTAACAGGCACGTCTGGAGAGACTGCGAGCGAGCAGAGCTGCCGCTTATGTTTATATAACGTTAATGGGCTCACAGTAATGTTACTAGTAGTTGTGAGTTGTAGAGGACTGGGATGTTCATTACAATTTCGGGAGAGTCTGCTGCCTTAACTTACCTTCGAAACATATATCTGCTCTCCGAGTCCGGACCTTCTCCAGATTCGGCAAAACTTTTTCTCCTCTCCCCTGTGTGTGAGCACTGTGCATGCACAGCTATCACTGCTGATTGGCTGTTACCCGTGCCGTGGCTCTGCGTGTAACCAATCGGAGCCAAAATAACCCCGTTTTAAATTGATCTCTTAGCGGCCGTTGGATTTTTAAAAAAGGCCGATGCCGATATGCGTCAAAATGCCAAATATCGGCGCCGATAATCCGCCCGTTCGATAATCGGTCTATCCCTAATAATTACCATCTTCTTTGTGTTTAATCCCATCTATCAGCTTGGTCAAGAAGTGGAGATCTTCCTGAGAGATAGTCGTCTCTTCTCCAACTCTTTCACTGAAATCGGATTCCAGCAGCTTGATTATCTCATCTGGAGAGAACATTTCTTTGATCCGAGTCTTGCAGACGTAGTGAACTTCACCTTTGAGCTTGACTGGTGGTTTGGTTCCAGGTGTGACTTGCCTTACAATGATGCGATGACTTACTCCAATTGCATCACCTTCATGTCCACATGGGTCACCATAACTCACTATGCTCCAACCTAAATCGGTTTTCTGGGCAAAGGGTTGGGTTTCCTCCCCACACACAACCTCTCGAGGCATTAGAGCTTGTGGGCAATTATACCCAATCAGCAGACCAATCTCACATTCCATTTGCAGAGCAATGTGTTCTGCTAGATGCTCCAAATGAGGCCATGCCTTGGCAGTCTCTGGAGTTGGGATGTGTCCCATTAGCAGGGATGTATTCACGAGTGTAAACTGTCGGCACTGTGATCTTCTTAGAGAATAGCCCTCTTATTTGTAGGCCTTTGAGTCTTTTGCAGGGTACAATCGCCCTTTTGATGACATTGTTGACAGTTTCAGCTTCACTTCTTCTGTGTTTGTGTCTAAAACATCTGCCACTCCCTCAAGAATGAATGAGTCACCACTTTGTGAATCTAGTAGAGCGTAGACAAGTACTTCCTTGCTTGAATCACTCTGAGTTGACACATAGACAGGTATTATTGTCGAAGTCTGGGTATTATTGCCGTCTTGTACAACTCTGTTGGATGTGGTTTCATTGGTGACATCCTGTTGTAATGTTGACTTTGGCTTTCTTTCCTTACTGTTACTTATTTCCTTAGATTGTTCTCTCTTTGGTTCTTGTTCTGGTTTTGAGCGATTTTCATGTCGGCATGTGGGTCTGACGCTTTGAGCAGGTGTCACAGACCATCCGGTTACCACAGCTCTTGGAATGATGGCCAGGACTCAAACAGCCGAAACACAGTTTCGCACTCTGAATAAACTTGACTCAGTCAGCAACTGGCTTTTCAATGAATTTGCGACACTTGTGCAAGGGGTGTCCTATCTTCTTACAAAACGCACATATGACTATGTTCCTTTCACTGGTGTTGGTCGTGAAGATCTTGGCACCTACAGTTTGTTTCTTGGAGACAACTACATTTTGACTCTTAACCTTGGCTTTGTCAGGTTCACTTTGCTGTAGTGCATGGTAGGACGTTATAGGATTACACACAATACTAGCTTCCATTGTTAGGAACGTCACAAAATAGCTGAAGTTTGGGAACCTCCGGTATTCCAGTTGGTATAGCGTGGCCTTTCGGTTCCATCTGGTACTCAACCAGTCAGGTAGTTTGGCAGTCAGTTTCTTATTCTCAGTGCCATCATTGAGAACATTTAGACTCTCATTGTGAGCCATGGCAGATTCACAACTGCGTAGAAAATCCACAATCTTTCTTAGATCAGCATTCTCCCTTGAGCCTATTTTTGGCCAGGCATGTAATTTCTCTCTGAAGGCTTTGGCAATTACAAAAGGCTCACTATATCGTTCGTTTAGCAGAGCCCATGCTGCGTAATATGATCTTCTGAATCATTCAGAAAATGACCTTCTAAGGCCTCTTTAGCTGCTCCTCCAACATATTTCTGAAGGAACAAGATTTTCTCTGTCATTGGAATATTTTCCTCTCAATTAGTGTCTGAAAGGGTGACTTCCAGTGATTAAACTTGAGTGGATCCCCACAAAAGATTGTAGGCTCTGGTATGGGTAGTGTGTTTCCTGATATAGCCTCAGCCAAAACCTTCACAAGCTCTCCTGTGTCATCTTGAAGCACATTTCTTGGAGCCACATTTTTTGGCGGTTGTGTGTGCTGATACGCAGGGTTCATCTGATTACTTGCTTGTGCAATTGTAGGAAGTTCAGAGTTCTGTGGTTTAAGTTCTTGGTCTGGATAGAACTCATTTTCATCATAGACTTGAAGCCTTGCTCTGGCTGCGTTCAGCTTTTTCATCTCCTCCAAACGCTCAATCTCTCTTTTCAAATCTTCCGCAGACCTTTGTCTTGCAGCATTCTCTTCTTGCTGTTTCTTTAAGAGAGCAGCCTCTTGTCTCTCCTTTTCTATCCTACGTTCAGTCTCTTCCTTTTCTGCTTGAAGACGATGAGTTAATGCAGCTGCTTCTTGTTCTGCAACTATCTGCTTATTCTCAGCTTCAAGTCTTTGCCGTTTCTCTTGTTGGCTCACTTGCTCAGCCATAATCTGCAATACAGCTTTTGTAGCTGCATACTCGGCAGCAGCCTCTTGTCTTTTGACTGACGATGTATTACAGTGAATGGAATTAGCCTTAGAACAATTGGAGGCTGGAGGTGAAACACTAGAACTTGAAGATGCAAACACAGAGCTGGAATCAGGCCAAATCAGCTCTTCCTTTGTTCCTTGAATTTGAGACTCAGCATTTTTACAACAATGCTGGTGATTGATGTACACTTGTCCAGCTTGCAGCGCATGTCGTGAGCTGGGCTATCAATTCTTCGATAACCACCATAAACACTATTTAGTTCAGAAAATTCGTTTTGAATAGCGTTGATGTGTTCTTGTATGATGTTACTGGGATCCTGTTTTATCACAGATTTTTTAGCCTCCTTAATTAAAGCTTTCCAGCGTTCATAAATGCTGTTAAAGCGAAGTAGAAGCCCTTGTGTTTTTCCTTTTTGCAATTCCTTTCCATTTACTGTTAATGTGCGGGCTCTTTCTCTTCTACGAGGCTCTTTGAACTGTACTGCTTGTTGCACAATGTTAGACTCGTATGTCTGCTCTGGCTCTGCAGCTTGTTCTGTGGCAGCTGCTCCACACTGAGTCCTCTCACTTGTTTGTGACATTTCAAATTATTTGGAAATTATTTTAGTCAGTTAACTTGTCTTGCACAAGCAGTGTAGCTAACAAAAACACTTCCACAAAATACTCAAGTGAATCGGCTACACCAAATTAGGTCACTTTTCAAAATACCCTTATAGGAAGGTCCATTATAAAGGCTTGAAATTATTACATTCACTTACAGCTGACGAAGGTCCTTCTGACAACACTTAAATGACATTCCTTCAAAACATCAGCTTACTTAAATGCACACATTTTCTCACATAAATAAATAGCCTTTTTCCTTTTCTTCTTCCAGTTAAATGATGATCAATAGACCAAGTACCAATAAATCATTTCCATCAATGCCCCTTCTTATCTTATGAAACACTGTTAATGTTATTCAGCTTCACACAGTCTCTTGTAGTTTTTCCAATCCGTGTGTCACCCTTCAGACATACACTTTTAATGTCTGACCTTTGGACGTCTTCATGAAAAAACGGATAAACTTGTATGTCCTTAACGCTTAACAGTGCCTTATCTGTATTCCCGTCTTGACGAGCTGTTGGACACAAGCAGGACGGGGAACGTTCAAGCAGGTCCGAGTTTGACTGTCACTCCCTCCAGGAATTAGACCAGACCACTAGTTCTCTGCCACAGATGGATTTATTTGTCTACACCGCTTTTCTTCCTTAAATCCACCGTCAAACTTTAAAGATACAAAATGCACAGAACAACAACATATTACTATCACATAGTACAAGCTGTAAAACAATAATATAAACATGCACAATGACGAACAAAAATAAAAATAAACATACCTCGCTGGCTGCACCAACCTCGAGGGGACGAGTCCACTTAAGTAAAAATAAATAGAATCTTCGAAGAAATTAACACAGAAATAAAAACTCCCGACTTTAAATGGAGTACAAAACCTCTTACACCTGTCGACTTCTTAGAGGAAAACTGTGCCACATGGACAACATCACGTGCAACAACAAAATATGTCCCCTGTGCAACACAAACTGCACACCCAGTTCTCGTGTAGCTCCAACACAAACAAATCAAAATTCACGAAAATAAATCATATAATGTGAGAAAACAAATCAAATACTGACATAAATAATATTTATGACAGTTAAACAGGAAGTGGAACCATGTTTTCGACAGCCTATCCATTAGCTTGTTGCCACGAAAGACTGTGCTGTATCGGTGTTGTTTTGTGTGGCGAGTAAACGGAATTAACTCGACTTGATCTCTCCGTCTCCTCATTCCTGCACTCCCACAACACGATTGATTGTTGTTTTGGTACAACCCCGCTAGCACTGTTTACCGCTGCTTGCTTAGCCCTGCTAGCATTGCCAACAGCAGAACCGCTAGGACGTTGGGACAAAACTTGTGGTTGGACTAACATGGGCTCGCATTTTCATACTCACGGTATGGTCCCTGAGATGAAACCTTCAACACTAGAACGACCGGGATTTCACTCCTACTTAAAATGACCATGGGGGGTCAAAATGACCGCCGGTTTTTAAACTATTCCATCAAGATACCCAATTGAGATATTAATGCATAGCATATGTTAGTATGCGGCCTGTCAGGCGGGCGGGCTATAGGGTGTCTGCCCGCCTGCCGCCCAATGTCTGCTATCCCAGCAGTCACTGGGCGGCAGGCGGGCAGACACCCTGGACATTGAGGCTCCATTAACCAAAATACACCCTGGATGCAGGATAAGCGGTTCGGATAATGGATGGATGTATTATAGTAGAACAGGATACCGTATCGGAAAAGGTTCTGGCTTCCGAGTTACTTCCGGGTACATGGGTCCCACCTGGATATGTTACTCCCGTCATGCCTCTATGAGAACGGCTCGTACACGCCGTGCTGTCATGCAGGGGGGAAAAAGATTTTTCCGGGCTTTGGACATTTTTAAAAAAAAGATTACAACACCATGGCTTAAACGTATACAATATAAAGAGTAATAATTGACCATGATTATAGCTGCAGGTGTCCTGTCAAGTTTTACAGGCGTCTCTTTTACAATGGTGGTGTACGGGGAAAAGGCTTTTTGGGCCGCAAGTGGATTTTTTCCGCTGCAATACCACGAGTCACCACTGGAAAAAAATGGCTGCAAGGATGAGCGGCGAAGCCGCATACTTCCACGATAACAACACAACTGTGTTGCGAATTGATCTAAAACTCAGGCAGCGGCAAGTCTATCTTTTTTGCAGTTTTTAAACTTTGAAAATCAAAACGGTCATCATGAACGTATATTTGTTGTTTCCCATCTTGGTTGGCACCGACCGACGGCATATTTTGCAGACTGTCTTAACCTGCGCTTCGTGGCTTTTGAGATATCCAAACCACTTCCATATAATTGACGTCGTGTTAGCTTTTTTTTGTCAACAGTTTCATCAGCTTTGGAGGATAACACGGCTTCACTTTCACCGTCACTTTCGTGCCCCTCAGTTCCACTCATGTCCCCCTTTTTACCCACTCTCAAGTCCACTCTCTTCACGGGTAGCTCCAACAATGCTTTGCGGTAGGAAATGGGCGTGTATTTGGACCTGCAACCCCCATACTGCAGACTGACTGGCTGTTGTCGCGTTTATTTCTGATGTGTGACGGGCTGTTAGATCCATATCGAGTAAAAATGTCGAAAGTTTACCGTCGTTATCGATGTAAATTTTATCGCGATAGCGTATCGAGATCGTTTTATCGCCCAGCCCTAGCTGCAAGTATGAGTACTTGAGGTAGTATGAACAATTTACTGTCATAAGAACTAATATACAATTGTATCACGAGAATGATACTCTGTACAACAATGATTTGTAATGCACATATACCACAGTTATGTATGGTTCCTGAAAACCACAGTTGTGAGCTCAGAGCTGGCTTGCTTCTCTTGCAGCCTGCATAGCCAGCATGAGCAATACAACATGACATAATATGTCCGCTAGATACCTGTGGCGAGAGGATGTGTTGATGTACAATTAAGGCAATGAGTGTACAGCTGGGTAATTGCACCTAAACACCACCTTGCTCGTGGATGCTGGCAGTAAACTGAGACTTAACCTTTCACACACAGTTGGGAAAAATAGTACAGTGTGGTGGACACGTATTGGGGACAGAATTCAACCCAGGAACTAAGGGTTAAGTCATGGTTGCCCTGGCAGGTTAACGCAGGGTTAAGTTATGGTTGTCCAGCCAGTTTTCTGGTTATTCTTGCCACCTCCGCTCAGTCGAGCTGTGGGTTTTGTTTGTCTCGCTGATTTACCGTGGATTAAAGAAAGTTGCCTACACGGCTAAAGTGTGAACCTACGGTCTTCTCCGTTACTTCGGCTCTACACTGGTGACCCCGACGTCGGTTTTCGGATAAGTTTTCTGAAACCACACACATTATGGCTACGAACGCCGTTGCAATTAAACTGCCGGAGTTTTGGGAGTCTTCCGCGGCTACATGGTTCGCGCAGGCTGAGGCGCAGTTCGCGCTCAGAGACATAACAGCAGACGAGACCAGGTACTACTACGTAGTTGCAGCGCTGGGGGGCGCTACGGCTTCCAGGATAAGCGGTTTCATAACCAACCCACCGGCCGATGGTAAATACGCCGCACTTAAACATCTCCTCCTTAAAACTTTTGAACTGTCAGCAACGGAGAGAGCACATCGCCTCTTCGCAATTCAGGGCTTGGGAGATGGCAAACCATCGGAGCTAATGAGCAGGATGTTAAACCTACTGGGTCAAGAAAAGCCATGTTTCCTGTTTATGGAGCTGTTTCTGCGCAACATGCCGCCCCACGTCCAGACTGCGCTCGCTAACTCCACCATCACTGATCCCCGTGAGCTGGCAAAGGAGGCTGACCGATTCTTCGTCGCTACACAACGTTCCTCCCATGCCGGGGTGCTGGCTCCTACCTTCACTGGCCCCCCGCCGACATCGCGGGCGTGGCCCGACGGTGGCGCCACAGCATCAGACCGCTACAAGCCCTCTGGACTCTGTATGTACCACGCTCGATTTGGTGCGAAAGCTAAACGGGGCCGTTCCCCCTGCAACTACAGGCCGACGGGAAACGAGAGGGCCAACACTCAGTAGTGGCCATGAGTGTTAGCGATACGAGCAGGCTACTCTTCATCCTCGACACCATCTCCGGTCGGCGATTTCTTTGTGACACGGGCGCACAGAGAAGCGTGCTCCCTGCTACTGACGTCGACATCATGGGCGGGGAGCGGGGCCCCCAGTTGGCGACGGCTGACGGCAGCCCTATCCACACCTACGGCGTGCGGTCTGTAGAACTGTGTTTTGGTGGACAACGTTTCACGTGGGAGTTCGTCATGGCCAATGTAACGCTTCCCCTCCTCGGAGCTGATTTTTTGTGCGCTTACGGTTTGCTAGTGGACATTCAGAACAGCCGTCTGGTCGATGCCTTAACCTTCTCCTCCTTCGCATGTACACGGAGGGAAGCGGCCTATGCAGGTCTAGCCAACTCTCTCTCAGAGGCAGACAAGTTCACCCGCCTCCTCGCTGAGTTCCCTGACCTCACCCAGCCTACCTTCTCTGCACCCACCGCTAAGCATGGGGTGGAGCATCACATTACTACGAAGGGGCCCCCGGTCTACGCCAGAGCCAGGCGTCTCGACCCCGCCAAACTCGCCATTGCCAAGTCTGAGTTCGAGCACCTGGAACGCATGGGGATCATCCGCCGCTCTGACAGCCCGTGGGCGTCCCCACTCCACATCGTCGCTAAGCCTGATGGAGGTTGGCGCCCATGCGGGGACTACCGCCGACTAAATGACGCCACCACGCCTGACCGCTATCCTGTCCCGCATATCCAGGACTTTTCTGCAAACCTGTCTGGCAAATGCGTCTTCTCAAAAGTCGACCTGGTCCGTGGTTATCATCAAGTTCCCGTGCACCCCTCAGACATCCCCAAGACAGCGGTGACAACCCCATTCGGCCTATTTGAATTCCTACGAATGCCATTTGGACTCAAAAACGCGGCCCAGTCCTTTCAGCGGCTGATGGATTCAGTGCTCCGTGGCCTTCCTTTCATCTTCGTCTATTTGGACGACATACTCATCGCCAGCGCCTCCGAGGAAGAACACCTGTCCCATCTTCATGCCCTCTTCACACGCCTCAGCCAGCATGGGCTGATCGTCAACCCGGCGAAGTGCCGGTTCGGGCTGACAGCCATTGATTTCCTCGGGCACCGCATCACCGGGGACGGGGCAGTCCCCCTGCCCTCAAAGGTGGAAGCGGTGGCGGCCTTTCCGCGCCCCCAAACAGCTCGTGCGCTCAGGGAGTTCATCGGGATGGTGACATTCTACCACCGCTTCATTCCTCGAGCCGCCTTTATCATCCGGCCACTGTACGAGGCGCTGAAAGGCATGTCCCCCAACCAGGCGGTCGACTGGACAGCAGAGCGGGACCGTGCGTTCACCGAGACTAAAGCTGCGCTCTCCCAGGCTACCCTGCTAGCGCATCCTTCACCTACAGCGCCTATTTCCATAACCACGGATGCATCGGACTATGCTGTTGGTGCGGTTCACGAACAGTGGGTGGGGGGGGCTTGGCAGCCTTTGGCCTTTTTCAGTCGCCAGCTTACACCCCGAGAGCGCAAGTATAGTACTTTTGACAGGGAACTCCTCGGTCTCTGGCTCGCCGTCCGGCATTTCCGTTTCCTGCTAGAGGGCCGCGAGTTTACTGCGTACGTGGACCACAAGCCCCTCACGTTTGCCATGTCCAAGACGGCCGAGCCATGGTCCGCTCGCCAGCAGCGACAACTCTCCTACATTTCGGAATTCACTACCGACATCCAGCACGTCGCTGGTAAGTCTAACCAGGTAGCTGACTGCCTGTCTAGGGCAGTGATTGGAGCGGTCCACCTAGGCCTTGACTATGCACAGATGGCTGCTGACCAGGCCACGGACCCGAGCATCCTCCGTCTCCGGGCCTCCGACACGGGGCTCCGCCTGCAGGACGTTCCTTTCAGCGACACAGGTGTCACCCTCCTGTGTGACGTCTCCACAGGACAGCCCAGGCCCATCGTCCCGCACAGCTGGAGACGCCCCGTATTTGAAGCTGTGCACTGCCTCTCTCATCCAGGCGGTAAGCCATCCGTGCGCCTGACCTCTGCTAAGTTTGTGTGGGAGGGACTTAAGAGAGACGTGAAAGCGTGGGCCGACTCGTGTGTTGCCTGTCAGCGGGCTAAGATACACCGCCACATTAAGGCGCCCCTGGAACGCTTCGCAGTGCCGGAGAGACGATTTGACCATGTCCACGTCGACCTGGTTGGTCCCCTACCCCCCTCCCATGGGTTCACCTACCTCTTCACTGTGGTGGACAGGACTACGCGCTGGCCTGAAGCTGTTCCCCTGGCATCCACGACGTCTGCTGATGTGGCCCGGGCTTTTATTGGGTCGTGGGTCTCACGTTTCGGTACGCCTTCCGACCTTTCATCTGACCGCGGGCCACAGTTTACCTCAGAGCTATGGAATGCTGTGGGTGAGGCTCTGGGCGTCAAGCTTCACCGCACTACCGCCTACCACCCTCAGGCGAACGGCCTATGTGAGCGCTTCCACCGGTCCATGAAGGCTGCGCTTCGGGCTACTCTCAAGGACTGCAACTGGGTTGACAAGCTCCCATGGGTCATGCTGGGCCTGCGGACCGCCCCGAAGGAAGACCTACAAGCCTCCTCTGCGGAGCTGGTGTACGGCACGCCGCTGCGAGTCCCAGGCGATTTCATGCCCAATGCAACGCGTCCCTGGTCAGCTGTGGACCAACGAGCCTCCTTGCTGGACGGGGTCAGAGCTTTCACACCCGTCCCTACCGCCCAACACGGCGCTCCGGTGTCCCAGGTGCCCCCAGGTCTGCAGTCAGCGGACTACGTGTTCATCCGTCACGACGCACACCGCCCCCCTCTGCAACCCCCTTATGACGGCCCCTTCCGCGTCCTGGAACGGGGAACTAAGCACCTGGTGGTGGATTTTGGGGGCACGGCCGAGCATGTTTCAGTGGACCGAGTTAAACCCGCACACCTGGACTTGACGCAGCCGTTGGAGTTAGCCCAACCTCCTCGTCGCGGTCGTCCCCCGGCTCCGCCTCCTCCCCCCGTGGAGGCCCGAGCTGCCTCTTCTGCTCCTCAGGCCGACCTCCACAGGCCCGCGTCAATGCCTCCCAGACACTCCGGCCCCTGTTATCCGGAGCCGCCGCGGACGGCCTGTCGTCCACCCGCGCCTGCCTGACTTCGATTACTAGGGCGAATTCTGGGGGGGCTCATGTGGTGGACACGTATTGGGGACAGAATTCAACCCAGGAACTAAGGGTTAAGTCATGGTTGCCCTGGCAGGTTAACGCAGGGTTAAGTTATGGTTGTCCAGCCAGTTTTCTGGTTATTCTTGCCACCTCCGCTCAGTCGAGCTGTGGGTTTTGTTTGTCTCGCTGATTTACCGTGGATTAAAGAAAGTTGCCTACACGGCTAAAGTGTGAACCTACGGTCTTCTCCGTTACTTCAGCTCTACAACAGCTTTGTAACTTGTCTATAAAAATAACTTTTCATTTCCTGTGGGCTCATAAGCATAAAAGATGCGAGGGGTCTCCCCTCTGAGCTCTCATACCTATGAACGTTGCTATGAAATGCTGTTTTCTTAATTAATTTACTACATTGAGTTACAAATAAGGTTACGATGGGTGCTGTACTTACCCAGTGGCTTCCCGGTCACCTGGTGAGTTAGGTTAACTTTAAGACCGTTCAGTCTTTTTTGGAGGGAAGGGGGGATCCCCCCCTTTTTTTTCTCCCCAATTGTATCTGGCCAATTACCCCACTCTTCCCAGCCGTCCCGGTCGCTGCTCCACCCTCTGCCGATCCGTGGAGGGCCGCAGACTACCACATGCCTCCTCCAGCCGCTTCTTTTCACCTGACAGTGAGGAGTTTCGCCAGGGGGACGTAACACGTGGGAGGATCACACCAATACCCCCCCCAGTCCCCCCCGAACAGGCGCCCTGGCCGACCAGATGAGGTGCTAGTGCAATGAGCAGGACTCACCCACATCCGGCTTCCCATCCGCAGACACGGCCAATTCTGTCTGTAGGGACATCCGACCAAGCCGGAGGTAACACGGGGATTCGAACCAGCGAGCCCCGTGTTGGTAGGCAACAGAATAGGCCGCTATGCCACACGGATGCCTAACCCTTCACTCTTGATGTCAATTTAAATCAAGTCTGAATTTTTTTTTCAGTTACATTTGCAAACAAATGAGTTTCTCATAGGACACACAATGCAATATCTAGTGGACAGAAAGATGCTTTAGTATCATGACGCATCAAGGCAACATTGCAGTAATAAAACAAACACCACAAAAGGAAGAATGCTCGTCAACAGAAGATAAGCACAAACAGCCCAAGAATTAAATGGTGTCAATACAGGGACAGAGAACAAACTCGTTGAATTTCGGGTCTACTTGCTGCATTAGTGCAAATATATTGTCTTCACTGGCCTAAACATCTTAAAAGCAATCTAAATCTTTTCTGCTGCCTAAGCTCTCATAGCTCTTGAATCTGATGTAAAGCCTGTGGAGAGCATTACAGGGTGTGTGATCACAAGGCAGGTGGAATTTTGGGTCTGTACACAATTTCAGTGATTGCTTTTGACCATGTGCTGCACGCATGAGGAAGCAGTACGCAATTTCAAAGTTAATGCTTTTGACCACGTGCTGCACACATGAGGAAGCACTATTATAACATTTCATAGCTTTCTCTTTGTTCATGAGGAACTGAAACTTTCCATTAGTCTCCGATGTCACCCAGAGACGACTCTCCCAGTCATCAGTAGCTGCTTCAAAGTATCGGCTTCTGCTGCTTCCTTGCTGACGAGAGGACAAAAGCACTCACTGGGGATTTTTGATTATTATTTGATCAGGTCAGGGAGAAGAGCTGTGGTAGTGCTGTCAAATCCACTTTGGTCCGTTCAGCATCTGAAGAGATGGGGTTTGGGGAGGACCTCTGGTGCCCCCAGGCAAATGCAGCCCTGATGCGTCTGCAAGACTGTGAGCTTCACCTGATGGAGGTCATGAAGAAGTGGATGGGTCAGCGGGCGAAGAGTGAGCGGGAGTTCTCCGTGCAGCTGCACCAGATGACTGCTATGGTGGACAGACAGGACCGGCCCCAACCTGGTGGAAATTTGGATTACATTAGCCAGCTCCACAAGGTAGGTTGGCCAAGACCGTCCGCTGCAGAATCATCTATTTATGTAACATAAATCATCAGTTGTTTCAATCTGGAGTGGAAGACCATTGCCAGACCAATACCTTAGATTGTACAATCGCATATTTGTGATTTAGCGAAGTATTGATTCATATGTTCTTGAGATTTTCTCATATAAAGATAAGATAAAGTTTAAAAAAACAGTAAAACAAAAAGGATGGTCAGCATTTCAAACAAAAACAAATTCCAGATAATCTCTGGACAACCCTGAATAGCAGGATTCAGTCTCTAGATTCACAATGTAATGTGTTTTCTCCTCTTGGAATGGTGCAGCTGCTTTTGAATGCAGTGGAGAAGCTCGGTGTGTGCAGGTCGTGGTAAAGTCAAGACAAAACACATTTGTAAGGATGAAGGAGACTAATGGACAGCTACGGAAAATGTACCTTCTGGCAGACTAGTTTCAGACGTCACTGAAGTTTAGGGAACCTGTAATGCTTCCTGTTGCATTTTCCCAGATTCTGTTTTCTAGAATGATAGAAATGTTAACATTTTACTTTACTAATTGAGTTTATTAATTGAGTTAGAGTAATTTAGTATTCTGCAATCAAATTGATTAGTCACCAATGAATTTCTGGATGCTTTCCTGTGATGCTGACAATCAAAAGAAATGGTGGCTATCAGAAGAATTTAATATTTTGCTTGAATAAATACATACAGTAAAACATGGACAACAATAAAACAGGTGTCGATAACATCGGCACCCCCTCCCCCGTATACCAACATATTACATGGCTCTCTTTGTGAGTAACCTCTTTCTTTGACGCCGGGTTCTTGTCAGTCTTGGGGCGTGCTGGTCTCTCAGACAGAGAGTTTGAGTCGCGTGATGAAGAAGCGGTCTGAGGACTTGCTGAACGGCCCCATAAGCAAACTGACCCTTCTCATCAGAGACAAGCAGCAACTCCGCAAGACCTTTGCAGAGCAGTGGAGCCAACTCAGTCAGGAGCTCACAAAGGTGTGTTGCAAACAAACACACACACACACACACACACACACACACACACACACACACACACACACACACACACGGAGCATGGCCTAAAGGCGTTATTATACCTGGCTACACATGCACATACACATGTGAAAATAAGTCAGACAGATAGTATATAAACATCGCTTTGCGTCTTAAACGTAGACTC
Organism: Lampris incognitus; assembly: GCF_029633865.1. Taxonomy (NCBI): domain Eukaryota; kingdom Metazoa; phylum Chordata; class Actinopteri; order Lampriformes; family Lampridae; genus Lampris; species Lampris incognitus. The sequence goes on along the minus strand of NC_079214.1, from coordinate 48,254,032 downwards.
TGTAATGGTGTGAAACGGCTGTCTCTAAGGCATTTTATGATGATTGCAAAAACGTCTTTTGTTGTCGGATGGAGCCGTTGCAGCAGGCTAGTTGAGAGAGGGTTGGCGGCGGGCTGACACCGGAGGAGACAAGCACCCTCCCGGATCATTACCCTTAACCTTCATCACAACCTACCCACACGTAAACGAAACCAGGAGGTGGGAAGAGTCGGCGGGTGTCCACGAGTCCACTGTCTTGCTCTGATGTAGTTCAAGATTGATTGTAGTGAGAGGAATTGGAGGTGTGGGAGGCATCGGAGCAGCCCCGGCTCCAGGGCAAAATTGTTAGAGGGGCATTGTGAATAATACGGGGGCGAGAGATATTAACATGGAAAATTACCAATCTGACCACCGTCAAAGGCACCCAAACAATAAATATATTATGGACAAATAAAGGCTTGCGATCTAATTGGCACAAAACATAGCAACTCATTCCAAGCTTATGCATCTCAGTACAACCAGTTCCCATACAGAAAAGGCAGGCCCTATATAGCCGTCAGTCCACATCCACTACGGCGAGTGGCAATAAACGCGCATTCTCGCTTAACTCGCTCACAAATAGGGTGGCGTGGCAGCCAGCCACACAACGTTAAATGGCACAGCAGATACCTATCCACAATCAGTTTGCTAAATAGAATATCGAACTCACCGAATAGTAGAGTTGAAGGCGGCGATTCCGCTAAGAGTTGAATCTCTACATGACGTTGTGGAGTTAGAAAACAACGAGACAGGAGACGTGAGTAGACGTAGTCGAGGTAGTTTACTAGCTCCAACTTAGCATGTCATACATTCGACAACGACACTGAACTGTGAACCGGAAGCGGAAGTGCATTATCTGACCCCTCGCCTCTTCCCTTAAAGGTACACCGTCCTCTTAGGTGAATGTCTCTCGTTATATAGATGTGGGTCACCACACAGGCCCCCCCAGAATTCACCTACACAAAACAATGCAAAACAGCGAAAGTGCAAGTCATGAACTTAAAAATAGACTCTACAACAGAACAGTCAATGACATAGTGCAAAGTCACGGGGAAAACAGGTGACGAGTCGGGGGGCGGACCCTGCGGCCATAACGGCTGCGCTTCACAGGAGGGGAAACAGATGGGGCCGAAACCCGGGCCATAGGCGGGGCCGAAGCAGGAACAGAGGCAGGTGCCGGGGCCGACCTAGGAGGGCGCCCCCGCCGCGGGGGTAGGGCCAATTGCATTGGCTCCCCAATGTCCAAGTGAGCGGGCTTGAGACGGTCTATAGCGACCCGCTCCTGCCTGCCCCCCATGTCCACCACAAAGTTCTTATCCCTCGCCTCCAGGACGCGGAAGGGCCCGTCGTATGGGGGCTGCAGCGGGGACCGATGGCTGTCGTGCCTAATGAAGACGTACCTCGCCGATGGCAGATCCTTGGGGACGTAGGACCGGGGGAGGCAGTGTTGAGACATCGGAACGGTAGCGAAGGCACCGGCAGCGCTCCGGGACGCACAGAGGTGAGAGGCGGCCGACCAGAGAGCCGTAGCATCCGGAAAAAACTCCCCCGGAACCCGCAGGGGCTGGCCATACACCAGCTCAATGGAGGAGGTCTGGAGGTCTTCCTTCGGGGCCGAACGCAGGCCGAGCATGACCCACGGGAGCCGGTCCATCCAGTCGCAGCCAGTGAGGCTTGCCCGCAGAGCGGCTTTCATGTCCCGATGGAACCGCTCACGGGTTGTACGCCGTAGTGCGGTGGATCTTCACCCCCAGGTGCTCAGCGACCGCCGTCCAGAGCTCCGAGGTAAACTGGGAGCCCCGGTCGCTCGTGATGTCACCAGGCGTGCCGAAACGGGCCACCCAGCAGCCGATGAACGCCCGTGCTACCTCTGCTGCCGTCGTGGAGGACAAGGGAATAGCCTCTGGCCACCTGGTGGCCCTGTCCACAATAGTGAGGAGGAACGTATAACCACGGGAGGGGGGCAGGGGACCCACCAGGTCAACATTGACGTGGTCAAACCGCCTCTCTGGAACCACAAACGGCGCCAAAGGGGCCTTGGTATGGCGGTGCACCTTGGCGCGTTGGCACGCCACACACGAGCCGGCCCAGGCTCTAACATCCTTACGGAGCCCAGGCCAAACGAACTTGACGCTCACCAGCTTGGTCGAGGCCTTCACTCCCGGGTGGGAAAGGCCGTGGACGGTGTCGAAAACTCGGCGCCGCCAGGAAGTAGGCACCAGGGGGCGCGGTTGACCGGTGGAGATGTCACAGAGGAGGGTGGCGTTGGCCGCGTCGAACGTCACGTCCTCCAGCCGTAGCGCCGTAGGGGTCGACCGGTAGTTTTGAACGGTAGAGTCCTTGAAGGCGGCGAGAGGAGAACTGGCCAGTGCTGTGCGTACAGGTGCGGGGAGCTGCCTCAGAAAAATGTGTGTGAGAAGAAAGGCCGGATCAGCCGATCCCAGCACAGACAGCATTTTTTTCCATTAACTCAGACGGTTTGCCGTCGCCGAGGCCATTCAGGGACAGTAAACGGTCTGCCTTCTCCAGCTCCGACAGTTCAAATAGTTTCAGGAGGAATGTCTTTATAGCATCGTACTTGCCAGCAGCTGGCGGAGCTTCCAACAGTGTCATTGCTCGCGCCGTTGTCGATGCGTCTAACGCCACCACTAAGTGGAAGTACTGCGTTGCATCCTGCGTTATCCCTCTCAGCTGGAACTGGGCTTCCACATGTTGAAACCACGGCCGTGGATTATGCTGCCAAAAGTCGGGTAGCTTCACAGTAGCGGCGTAAATGCTAGCGTTAGCAATAGCCATGTTGTTAGCGTCGGGAGCGGGTACCGCGGCAGCATTATTCCCGGCGTCTTCGTTGTCAGACATACTCGTATTAGTAGTTCGATCACGTCGGGGTCACCAATGTGGAGTTAGAAAACAACGAGACAGGAGACGTGAGAGTAGACGTAGTCGAGGTAGTTTACTAGCTCCAACTTAGCATGTCATACATTCGACAACGACACTGAACTGTGAACCGGAAGCGGAAGTGCATTATCTGACCCCTCGCCTCTTCCCTTAAAGGTACACCGTCCTCTTAGGTGAATGTCTCTCGTTATATAGATGTGGGTCACCACAACGTCATCTTTCCACTCATTGCGAAATCTTGCTGTCAAGTCCGTTTCAAAAGACAGCTGCACCAAGCGTGCCTTCCGTTCATGCAACATAGTTAGCCTTTTGTCTGTAAAGACGTTTTCAACGTTGACAACGAGTTTTCACACATGGCTGTTGATGCGCCAAAAGTGAGTGCATGTTTCATCAATATTTTCTGTAATTCTGGATCTTTCCTTAAGAGTGTATTCAAATAGAGAGAAACAGGCCACAGCTGTCCTCCTCTCGTGACTGAAGCGCATCTTTGCTCCCCCGAAAAGCTAACTGGTTTGACGCTAGAAATTCTATCATATCAATGATAGCAGAGAGATAATAACGATTTCTCGCTAACTGCTCTGTGTTGAGCCCATTGTCAATACCTCTTTACCAGTGTTTGCTCGTCTCTCCCTCTCTTTCCATCTTGTCATATTCTCCATGTGTTCTTTTGATGCAGCATGCAGTGGCGCTCCCAGAAATTTTTGATAGGGATGGCCAAATGGGGCCACTGAAAATCTTGGGGTGGCACACCAAAACCAAAAGCCATGACTGAATTTCAGGAATTCTATTATGCTGTTGTAGTATACTGTATAGGCTAGTTGAAAACTGTCGATATGAGAGTTAAGTTAAGCTGCTGTCAGAGGCAAACTGTGCACGAGGGAGGGAGCGTGACGCAGTGACGGACGATCAAAAGTGGCTGGCTGCCTGGCTATGCATTTGTTATTTTCTTTGACATGAATTATTATGAAAAATATACATTATTGATTTAAATGAACAGCACCTAATGTAAAATATCAGCTAGAAGCATATTATGCATAATCAGAAGCATATTCTGCATGTGCAACTCATGGCTGGGGGGGCCAGCGGGGGGGGGGGGCAGGGATAGTATCAGGCCCTTGCCACCCCTTGGGGGCGCCACTGGCATCATGTTTGTTCAAGCCTCTCTCTCGATGGCATGTTTCACGTGAGAGAATCCCATTTTGGTGAACACAGAGTCAACTTTTGGCAAGCGAAACAAAATGCTGCGTCAGCTTTGACGCTGTTCCAACCACTCCCTGCGGTTATACCACTGGTTTACGAAAGACTGTTTCTGACCCTTGGGAATTTGCTCAAGGTGGGCTGAGCAGGCATATCAACACCCAAATCGTCCGGTGCAAAGCTGCCAGTTGGAGAGCTACTGTGAGGATTGTTTGCCACTTTCCTCACTGTTAGCCATGGCTAATGATGGCCGTTGCTCCCCGCTCCATGCCTCTGTTACTTCGGAAGCTGTTCCCTGTTGCTCCTCGCTCGTGGACTAGCCTCAGTAACTCCAGATGTGGTTCCCTCTCCTCCTTCTTCGCTTCAATCATTTTGAGTTGGTATTTTGCTTTTGTCAACTTTGAAAAATCTTCTTATATCCATTTCGACTTTTGGTTAGTTCACGCGCAGCAAAAACAGTGTATCGACTGAGCATACCTTACCCTACTGAAACTCGCGAGACACCTGCTGACGCAACACGTGACGGAAATGTGCAAAACAGATATGATTTGGATTGGATAGCCGCCTAACATAAAAAAGAAATCTTTCCTAAATTGAATTAAAAATTAGAATTTGGTAAATAGTGCACTGTGGTGACCCACATCTATATATCGAGAGACATTCACCTAAGAGGACGGTGTACCTTTAAGGGAAGAGGCGAGGCGTCAGATAATGCACTTCCGCTTCCGGTTCACAGTCAGTTCAGTGTCGTTGTCGAACGTATGACATGCAAAGTTGGAGCTAGTAAACTACCTCGACTACGTCTACTCTCACGTCTCCTGTCTCGTTGTTTTCTAACTCCACAGCACCAACATTAAATAATGCAATAACAATTTTGAATTACTGAGAGGATTTAACCATCTTGAAATAATTTGGGTGGAGGGGGGGGTATTGAATGTCGCTGGGGGGGGGGGGCTAAGCCTCGCTACAGCGCCCCCTTGGAGCCAGGCCTGCATCGAAGGTGTCTTCATATCCGCCGCAGAGCTATTTAGTTGACGTTGTGCATACTAATTTGCCAAGCTAAGTAAACATAGCAAGCTATTAGCTACCAACAGTGTTGGGAGGGTTACTTTTAAAATATATTCAGCTACAGATTACATGTAATGAAATGTTATTTGTAATGTATTCCGTTAGATTACTCAATGTGAGTAACGTATTCTAAATACTTTGGATTACGTTAATATTTTCTTACATTTTGTGTAACAGTATATGTAGCATTCACACAATACTACTTACTTGAGTAGACTATTCTGTTTCTTCTATTGTATCAACTGGCTGAGTGCATTTGAGTCACCTTAAATAAAGGCTAGAAGAGTATGTAAATACAAAAGATCTATGATTTTTTAATCTGGTAAAAAAAAAGAAAAAAAGAAAGAGAAGAACTTTTCCATGTCCTTTTCTTTATTTCCATAGCTGTTAGAATGAAAAACCTTAGACAAAGATGAAAATATAGCATACTGTTTTACAGTATTTACTGTTGAACTAACATTTAGGTATCACTTTCACTGCATTTTGTGTCGCAATCCTCTTAAAATAAGAATTGCACCAAAGAAAAAAAAATTAAGTAATCCATTAATTTACATAATGTAACTGTATTCTGAATACCATAAATTTAAATTGTAACTGTATTTGAATACAGTTACTCATATTTTGTATTCTAAATACGTAACGCCGTTACATGTATTCCGTTACTCTCCAACACTGGCTACCAATAACGGGATGAAATCAAGTTGTCAGTTACTGGCATTGTAAAACTAATACACATTATAGGGAAAGTGTCCCCTCCGGTGTTCAGGTATGATCAAATCATCCCACCCAAAATTATGGATAATGGTTTTATCCATATTTCTACTCAGCTGGGGACCAATGTTCAAAACAGTCACTTTCGTTTATACGTGTAGGTGATCAAAATTATTACTTCCATCTAATGTCCATTTGAATAGGCTGCATATAAAAGTTGGGAACATTAATGGATATGTCAGTGGTTTATGATGAGGCACAAAAAGTAATAAGCCTGTCCATAATGAGCGCAGAGCAATGCAGGATCCATGATTTTTAATGAATAGGCAGATTATTCTTCTTCATTATTATTCTTTATTTCAGGGAGGCTTGTATCTTGAATCCCTATTAGTATTATTTGCCATCAACTCAGTATGTCTTCCAACAGGGAAAGAAAAAAAAGCCTTTTATGATTTAGCAATTGAAAATATAATTCTCATCAATTGATGTCATGAAATGAATATTTCTGTAATATTATTGTAAATGTGTTTTAGGAGACTTGAAATGTTCTGGGAATGGACCCCCAGAACCCAGTGTCTGTTCGATCCTCCCAAATGCTGAACACATGGTTACAGCCTTGACATTTGACAAAAAAAACACACAAAAAAGCAACCTGCAAACATGAAACGTTTCCTGTGCATGCATGAAAATATCTTATTTACACCCCGAGGTGTGTTGTTTGTGGGAAATGATTTAAATTCACCAGTAAAAGACACACAAAACCACTTTCAAAATATAGTCAAATGCCATCCAGATACATGTAACCCTGTGGTTAAATTATAGGCCTTAGATATATTATATTGCACTATTAGATAAGAGTTTGGCCTATGTTTGTTATTTTGTTTACCTTTTGAATATGAATATATTATATTGTTGATATTGTTCTGCAAAACAGTTGTTTACCAATGTGAAATGCATTTACTTTTATTGGTGAAAACTTATCATTGTTGTGGTTGGTTGGCTGTGGAGAGAATAACGTACCTTGAATGTGATTGGTTGAGAGGGGAGCGGGGAACGTCAGCGCGAGCAGACTGAACTGGGAGAGAAAGGAGGTCACTCGTCCCCTGAGTGAGCAAAACGGAGCAGTTTGATGTCGAGTTGTTATATGCTATTTTGCGGTGAGAGAAATGTAATTGAAGTTTAGTGAACAGTGATGTGTGCGGGTGTCTGACCGAGACCCATCCCGGGAACTGTTTGTGTGGACTGGGGAGACAAACTGACTACTCGTCAGTCCCATATGTGGACCCGGCGACGTTACGGTGCGAGCTAGCCAGTCGGTGTTCGTTGCTAGCACAGCAAGACACCAAAGGACTGGATGCGGTAAGGGGCTTGCCCCACAGTGAGTCGGGCCGTCTTCTAGTTTAGCGAAGTAACGTTATCAGTTACAGTGTAGTGTTGTGTTCATGCGACCATCGAGGAACGCACAAGGAGTCGTCTGTTGCCGTGTTGTGCTGCCGAGGCGAGCGCACGGTTCGACCGTGAGATGGTGCTAACGGCTAACTAGCCAGTTAGCTAGGAGGGCTGCCGGCCTGACGTTCGCTGCTGCGCTGCGGCGGGAAGCGCGAGACGAAGAGGAGCATTCATTCTTTGTGAGTCCAAGCCGGATGTGCGGGCTCCCAGGGGGGCGAAGAGGGCAGTTTAGGACCCCAACGTACCCGATAAAGAAACAGGCCTGCAACTGGAGGTTGACTTTCTTTTATTTTTATTGCCGGCTTAGTTATAGGGTTGTTGAGCTGTATGCTAATGTGTTGGTCTGATTCATTTGTGTGTATATGAATGCATATGCTTGTTGGCCATTGAGGCTTATTACTTTCATTCATTCTAATAATTATTACTCATAATACATTTGTATATATAATTCTATGTACCTGTGTGAGTGTGGATTATTCATGTGTGTTTATTCCTGTGGTGTCTAGGCTATGGTAAGTGACATGTTGAGTTAGCCTTAAAGGGGCCGTCCACCATATTTTTACAACCTTAAAGGGCTAGTCCACCTTTTTACTGGAAGTAACCTAGTGACACCCAGAGATGTGTAGACCATAGTATATAACCTTAAAGGGCTAATACACCATATTTTAGAACCTTAAAGGGCTAGTCCACCGTTTTAATATAAGTTACTCGGTGACACATTGAGGTGTCTAGACCATGTTAGATTGCCTTAAAGGGGTCATATGCCATATTTAAGCGCTTTAAAGGGGTAGTCAACCTTTTTAGTTGGAGTTACCAGATGACACTGAAAGACATTTAGAGCCTTTAGAACATACTTTAAACACATAAGAAGCGAGGTTAGCATACTTCAATAGTTTATTGGATACCGAGTTGTATAGAGAACTCAGGAGCGTTGTCCTTGACAGTTAAAAGGGATAGATAACGCTACATACTGAAAAACACTTGCACACATAAACACTTGAGACACTTGCATGCATATATTTGTGTGTGTGTGTGGGAGGGGGGGTGAATGCATTTGTACGTGTGTTTGTGTGTGTGCTGTTTTGTGTGTGTGTGTGTGTGTGTTTGCGTGTGTTTCATATGAAAGTATGCGTGTACAGCAAAGATCGGTATGCCTTATCTCTATAAATACTAATACATACCAGTGCTACTTCCTCAACCATTCTCCACACTGCTTCAGTTTTGTTTCACTTTACTACCACAATCAGTTCAACTAGTTTTGCATGATTAGAGTGATGGTTCACTCTGCAGCGTTCTTGTCTCTGTTTTTGAACCTGGGTAATCTTCGCCATACCATGTCTGTAAGCAGTGTTAACGCTATGCACCCGAATGAACTGCTATGGAAACATCATACATTTTACATCAATTAAACTTATAAGGTTTCTTTAATTTGTTATAGTTTAATACTAACTGAATGTCTTCAACATATTCCACTAGACGGCGGCCGTTTTCTGACTTGGCAGAGCGGCTCTACGAAGTCAGCTTTACTGTAAAAGATTGTAACTTGGTTTGGTAACCAAATACATTTTGATGCTATGAGGTTCTACACCCATCTTCCACACTCACCCCCCCCCCAAGGGAATTTTTTTTTGTATTATCCAATTATGGCAAGCAAATGATGAGTCTGTTTTCAGTGGTCCGTACCAGTCCGTTATGACAGTCTGACAGGCAATTTAATTCCAATTTAACGATTTCTTTCCTGTACTGATTGGATGTCATTCCTCTGATATGTTTCTATGTTTCTGCTTGTGTCACACGGAGTGTGTGTGTGTGTGTGTGCGTGTGTGTGTGGGTGATGGGGCTCTTCCTGTATGAGGAAAATGTGTTTCCACACGAATGTTGTCAATTAGCACTGACTTGTTTTTTGTTTTGTTTTTTTAAAGAAAATTCCCATTTACAGTATTGCACAATGTATTGACTTAAATTCATGTTGCTAAATCCAGGGCCTGAACTGAAATGTCAAGCACAGCATTTTTGCCTTCCAGCTGATACCAGTCCAGCCTGGATCTTGTTTTGTCTGTGCTGCCCTGTGTTCAGGTCACCCAGACAGAGCTGGAGAGGCTGAAGTGCAGCTATAGGCAAGTTGTGAGAGACGCAACCCAAGCTAAGAGGAAGTACCAAGAGGCTGTTAAAGGTGGGATATTAAGGCAGTGTCTCACTTCTCTCAAACAGGAGCTCTGAAACCCTCTCACGCGGACAGCCTGACAAAGACAGTCACAGTCACACTCAACTGTCACCTTCTTTTTAATTGTACACTTCTTTTTTCTTTTTTTTGTGGCTAAAATGAAAATGAAATTTGCACAGCATGTCCATTCTGACATGATGTGTTTACGCATGTACCTTGGGTTATTTATTTTGCTTGTGTGTGTGTGTGTGTGTGTGTGTGTAGGGAAGGAGCGGGACAAGGCAAAGGAACGTTATGTGAAGGCTACACTGAAACTCCATGACTTGCATAATGAGTATGTGCTGTCTGTGCAAGCGGCCCAAGTGTACCATCAGAATCACTACGGTCAGATCCAGCCTGCCCTGCTCAGTGCACTTCAGAGCCTACAGCAGGAGATGGTGTTGATACTGTAAGCTAACTCTTTTTTTTTTTTACAGCCTCTATAGGGAAGGTACAGAAGTATGTGTGTGCGTGTGTGTGTGTCTGTGTGTGCGTGCGCGCGTGTGCGTGTGCGTGCACACACGAGCGAGAGAAAGTGAAAGATTGCATGAGATTTGTTAGCGTCAGTGCGACATTGAAAAACATTTTCTCTGATGGGGTGATGTTTCCAACGGTCATACTGAAGTTTTGCATGCATGTATGGTATCAATAGCCTATTTCTGTTTTTCCATCAATCTCTTCTTTCATTTCAGCCCTCATCTAAGTTTCCTTCCCTCATACACAGCACGAATAAGACAGGAATTCTAATCCTCATATTTCATCATCAGTCTTCATATGAATTATTTGTGTTGTCTCTGGTTTATATTTGCACAACCTGTGGTTCGCATGAAGCTTCTGCTGTATTGAGGGGCATCACAACAGTAAGACACTCTGTGATGAAATGGTAATGGGTAGCGAGTGTTATTTGCAGAGGCCCTGCATGTGTAATACTCCTTTCCAATAATGACCCCTGACCCAGGAAGGAGATCCTGCAAGAGTACTTTGACATTTGCAGCTTCCTCCACCACGACGTGGTGCATATTCACAGGGAGATGTCCTCCTCTCTGGTGGCCATAGACCCTCACACAGAATATGAGAGTTTCATCCACCAGAATAGGTACGCAACTGCAAGCACCTCTCCCGAAGACATCTACAAAAAAAAAAAAAAAAAGTGTAGAGAACCATGCTTTAAACCAGCATTGCAAGTAACTTTGTGTATGTGTTTGTGTGTGCTCTTGCTTATGTGTCCGTTGGTAGGTCCGTGGGAGAGATTGTTGCATGTGCAGAGTTTGACTGCAGTTTAATTGAAGATACAGAACAGCTAAATCCAAGGGAGCTAGAAATGAATGATCTCACACTTGAAAAAATTCAGCACAAGTGAGTACAAGCAGAGATTGGGCAACATCTAAAGTGAGTGTCCAACTCTTGTGCACACACAATACATTACCACCGTTAACACTGATCTCCAGTGATCTGCCACTACTCTCACCTTTCTAAATTTTTTCATTTTTTCCAAACTACTCTCTTCATCAACCATAGGAAGGGTCCTTGGCAGCAATTCCTTCCTCATCTCTAAAATCTGGTATTTCTGCCCCTTTCAGTTCATCTCTGCACCTTCCCACACACTTCCTCATAATCCTCTTTCCTCTCTCTCCATCCTCACCTCCCAGACTGACTTCGGTAGAGGAGGAGCTGATGGAATTGGCCAGGGCTGTTGGCTCACAGCAGGTGTCAGTCGATCAGATGGAGCTGGAGTTAGAGCAGGAGGAGGAGGGTGTAAGGAAGGGACAGAGGTGAGCTAACCTTGGACACAAGCCAAAATCAATTACCCTCTGATGTTATGCTGTCAAAATTGAGTGGAGGCTCAGAATTGTCCAGAATATTCTGTATTTGCTTGTCCCCCGGTGAGGAGGTTAAGTGTAGGGTCAGCTAGATGAGAGCACCTTGCAAGCTGGTAGGGATTCAGTGTCTCTCCCAAACTCATTTTAAAAGGGTAGATGCCTGCCAGCAAGGAGGCTTGAACCTCACTTCATCTGGCTCAAGAACTTCCTGTCTAGCCATAAACTACCGGCCCTCTGCCTCCCTGTACATATCTCTTTAAACAGTGAAGATGAGCAAAAAATGGAACAAATTATTGCTCACTGCTCACATAAGTGGCAGTCTCTCCTATCAGTGTGACTTGGATTGCATTTGAATGAGCTATGGCTGAGTAAGCGGTATGATCTCAGAAACGAATAACCTGTCGTATATGACAGATTATAATTCGGGGACACAGTCAAAATTAAGGAACTCCCTCCTCTCATTTGTCCTCATGAAGCTGTCTGAAGGTATTGAAACTTCCTCATCCTGCAGGAGCTATGAAGTCATTAACAACATCTGTAGGACAGATAGAAACACTGCTGTGATCGGCAGCGACCCGATGTGAGAGGAGCCGGGGTGTGTATTTAGTCGTGGTGGTGGGAATGTGTGGAGGACTGGAGTGTGGGGTGGGGAAATTGATTGACCTTAGTCATCCGGGTGACAAAAATCTCTGAAAATCAAGTTAACTGCATTTTTCCTCGGTCGGGGCGCCTGTTCGGGGGGGGGGGGATAGCGTGATCCCCCCACACGCTACATCCCCCTGGCAAAACTCCTCCCTGTCAGGTGAAAAGAAGTGGCTGGCGACTCCACATGTATCGGCGGAGGCATGTGGTAGTCTGCAGCTCTCCCCGGATCGGCAGAGGGGGTGGAGCAGCGACCGGGATGGCTCAGAAGAGTGGGGTAATTGTGGAGAAAAAGGGGGGGGGGTGTTCTTGCTATGGGTGTTGTTATGGGCAGTGACAGTTGTTGCCGAGCATAAGGCTGACATTCGCTCACCAGAATTGCTCATGAGACCTCCAGTTCATGCTTGAAACCACTGTATGCCAGCGTGTTGCCTTTCTCCACTGTAAGGGTGTACCAGTTCAGCAAGAGACATGCACTAGAGGAGGGTCGACATCAGGTTGCACTGTCCCTGGCCGCCAGAGCCAAGCTTGAGGCTCAGAGGCTGCTGCTGAAGGAGAAGCTGGACCGGCTGGGGACGAGTGAGCCCCCCTCTGGCCTGCAGCTGGATGAGGACTGCGCCACAGTTTCTACCAACATCCCCAGAGTATGTTCACTTGTTTGGATTCTTTCTTTGTCTTTATTGTATTTTAACCCAATTGTTCACCCTGTCAGTCTGGAATGAAGAGAATGAGAAAGAATTTGCCTTGCCCTCCCCCCCTTTCCCCCTCAAAATCTCTCACTGACGTCTCATAAATAAACGCTGCATGCACAAACAAGAAAGCATGACAAAGTACTTATCGTACCTGTTTTCATACTGTTATAAAGGTTAGTAATGCCTGTTGTGACAAAGCACCTAGCATACCTGCTGTCACAATGTTATGCTTGCTGAAAAGCAAAAAAAAAAAAACAAAACTAAGCAACCCATATATTTTGGCTTTCTTTTTAGATTTACTAAAATAAGGGCAAGCTTACTTAAATGTTGGCTAGTAACGTTTTTTTTGTCTTCTGCAAGTGAAACCAGTGCATTGACTGTCATTCACTCAAAGCTACGCTCCTGAAGATGTAAACAAACATCATTTTTTCATTCTTTCTCCCGCAGGCATATTTTGAGATGATAGCAAATATATGAATGCCCAATTCATTAATTTTTTTTCCGCCATTTGAATGGTTATTGTCTATCAGGACTTTAATGGTGAAATGACACGGCACATAATGTTTTATGTCTTCAACATAGCAGCCAAATGCAGAAGAATAAGGCAGGTAGTGTCGAGCTGGAAGAGGAAGCAAAGTTATGACTAACAAGCAGCTATATAGATAGCAGCATAAAATCACAGAAGATCTTTATTGACAAATACTTGAACATTAATAGCAAAAATCCAGATGCAACCATGTTTTTTTTTTTTTTTGCTCTGTGGTGGGGAAGGTGCTGCTGACACAACTGCACTTCAGCCCTGTCCACCTCAGTGCCAATATGGATCAGTCTGTCCATCCATCTGTCACGTGGGATATGTCAGTAATCACCGACTGCATTTTGATGAAACTTGGACTAATGCTGCGTCGTGACACACAATTATGAAATAACGACTTGTTCAACATAGACCCTCTGAGAGCCAACAAGATCCCTAACTGTATGCACGCAACATTTTCCCACAATTTGAGCAAGACTTTCGAAATGTGGTACACACACACACACACATTTCCCCCATCAGAACTTTTTCTGCTTCTAGCAACATGAAGCATAGCACTTTTCCCTTTTATTTCTGCTAATTTACTTCTTTCTTTTTTTTTGTTGTTTTTTTGCATAGTCCACTTCCATTATCTCAATTTCCACGAGTTGAAAGTTTCTAAATTATGGTTTCAGGGGGACCCCTTCACTGTATATAACAAAATACTGAACCATAGCATTTTGTCATAGTGCTCCCCACAGGACATCATCGTGAAATCACCTGACTCCTCTTAGATTTGATCCAGTATAACTCTTCTTCCCTTGCACCTAGACACACACCATGACACACATGTATACACACCATGCATGAATCTCTTCAAGTTGAACATTCGTCCCTCATAATCAGGTTAAAGTACTTGGGGAAGTGATGTGTTTTGCGTTGGAAAAAACATCAGTAAAGAAGGGCAGGTTATAACTCTAGCTTTAACTCTCAGATTATATTGGGAGGGAGTGGGACACGCCTTCATTTGCAGGGGTCACAAAATGTTTACTGTTGTTTCACCACATGCATTTGAATTGCGTGGTCTCACAACAACAATCTGTAGCAATGTGGCTTTGAAGCAGGCCAAGAAGTGGGCCAGTAGGATAGTGGTGGACCCATCACACCCGGCTCACTGCCTCATCAGAAAACTTCCATCCGGCCACAGGTTCTGCTCCATCATGACCTGCTCCCACCAGACACCTGAACAGTTTTTTCCCTAAGGCTATCACTCTCCTCACAAACCCATCTTAGCTCCCACTTTATCCTGACTGCCCTCCACGCATCATCACCAATGCCCCCCCCCACACACACACACAAACACACTGTGTAGGATGGTACAACCCCTACTATGGACCCAACCGTCCTGTCAGGACTGTGCAATATGTGGCATGTTGTAGCATAAATTAGTATATATATATTTTTTTTAAATTTATGGTTATTTTTATTTTAGTACGTTTCTCCTTCTACTTTCACTTTTACATAATCTTAGTGTGTCCTTCCATATCTTATTCTGCTTTCTATTCTGCAACTATTCTATTCTGCAACTTCCTGTGTACATGGTGCTTTTGGCAAATAAAGCAATTCTGATTCTGAATACATTCACAGCAAATATATATATATATAATCCAGTTAGTCAAGTACATTTTCTTGCTTATAGCATGAAACAGGCTTGTACTGTCTCATAGAAAATTTACTTGACTCACTGGATTATTTTGCTCCTTATTTGTTGAGCACTATTCCTAACGTTGAGTGTTTCTTTTAACCAAGTTTTATATATATATATATATATATACATATATAGCGTTTTTTTTATTTCTTCCTGAAACCGTCAATGGTGTTATAAGTGCTCAACTAATGAGCGGAATATCAAAACAGATACAGGGAAAAAAAAGTTTTAATACACTGCAGTATAGGTCTGTTTCATGCGTCACACACTCATCAGCTGCTAAATGAGCGCACGACGCATGAAACAGGCCTATACTGCAATGTATTAAAACTTTTTTTCCTGTATCTGTGTTGATATATATATATATATACACTACCGTTCAAAAGTTTGGGATCACATTGAAATGTCCATATTTTTGAAGGAAAAGCACTGTACTTTTCAATGAAGATAACTTTAAACTAGTCTTAACTTTAAAGAAACACACTCTATACATTGCTAATGTGGTAAATGACTATTCTAGCTGCAAATGTCTGGTTTTTGGTGCAATATCTACATAGGTGTATAGAGGCCCATTTCAAGCAACTATCACTCCAGTGTTCTAATGGTACAATGTGTTTGCTCATTGGCTCAGAAGGCTAATTGATGATTAGAAAACCCTTGTGCAATCATGTTCACACATCTGAAAACAGTTTAGCTCGTTACAGAAGCTACAAAACTGACCTTCCTTTGAGCAGATTGAGTTTCTGGAGCATCACATTTGTGGGGTCAATTAAACGCTCAAAATGGCCAGAAAAAGAGAACTTTCATCTGAAACTCGACAGTCTATTCTTGTTCTTAGAAATGAAGGCTATTCCATGCGAGAAATTGAAGATTTCCTACACCGGTGTGTACTACTCCCTTCAGAGGACAGCACAAACAGGCTCTAACCAGAGTAGAAAAAGAAGTGGGAGGCCGCGTTGCACAACTGAGCAAGAAGATAAGTACATTAGAGTCTCTAGTTTGAGAAACAGACGCCTCACAGGTCCCCAACTGGCATCTTCATTAAATAGTACCCGCAAAACACCAGTGTCAACATCTACAGTGAAGAGGCGGCTGCGGGATTCTGGGCTTCAGGGCAGAGTGGCAAAGAAAAAGCCATATCTGAGACTGACCAATAAAAGAAAAAGATTAAGATGGGCAAAAGAACACAGACATTGGACAGAGGAAGACTGGAAAAAAGTGTTGTGGACGGATGAATCCAAGTTTGAGGTGTTTGGATCACAAAGAAGAACGTTTGTGAGACGCAGAACAAATGAAAAGATGCTGGAAGAATGCCTGACGCCATCTGTTAAGCATGGTGGAGGTAATGTGATGGTCTGGGGTTGCTTTGGTGCTGGTAAGGTGGGAGATTTGTACAGGGTAAAAGGGATTCTGAATAAGGAAGGCTATCACTCCATTTTGCAACGCCATGCCATACCCAGTGGACAGCGCTTGATTGGAGCCAATTTCATCCTACAACAGGACAATGACCCTAAACACACCTCCAAATTGTGCAAGAACTATTTAGAGCAGAAGCAGGCAGCTGGTATTCTATCGGTAATGGAGTGGCCAGCGCAGTCACCAGATCTGAACCCCATTGAGCTGTTGTGGGAGCAGCTTGACCGTATGGTACGCCAGAAGTGCCCATCCAACCAATCCAACTTGTGGGAGCTGCTTCTGGAAGCGTGGGGTGCAATTTCTCCAGATTACCTCAACAAATTAACAGCTAGAATGCCAAAGGTCTGCAATGCTGTAATTGCTGCAAATGGAGGATTCTTTGACGAAAGCAAAGTTTGATGTAAAAAAAATCTTATTTCAAATACAAATCATTATTTCTAACCTTGTCAATGTCTTGACTCTATTTTCTATTCATTTCACAACATATGGTGGTGAATAAGTGTGACTTTTCATGGAAAACACAAAATTGTTTGGGTGATCCCAAACTTTTGAACGGTAGTGTGTGTATATATATATATATATATATATATATATATATATATATATATATATATATATGTGTGTGTGTGTGTCTTTGTGTGTGTGTGTGTCTTTGTGTGTGTGTGTACATATATACAGATACATATATACAGATACATATATATACATATATATACATATATATATATATATATACACACATATACATATATATATATAGTAAAATAACACGCTGTGTTATGTATTTGTGCTTCTACTCTGTGTTTTCAGGAACAGGAAAGGAACAGCCTTAAACTGCTCAGTATGGATGGGATCATGAACCACCTAGGTGGTCTGTTTAAACCCAAATATCCGGTAACTCGTGCTGACTGTCGAGACACAACTGTTACCTGGTACCATCAAGTGTGACTGTTCCTTTGGGGACATCAATAGTCCTACATGACATCCAAGCTTATACAGTGAACAGGGATTTTTCCCTTTCCAAGTCTTCACATGAATTACAGTGAAGCATAAAAAGAATGCCATACTCACACTCAATACAATTAAAGTTTCTATTTCTGCACCCTTGTATAACTCACACTTCTTCTTATGCAGAAAACAATTGATCATGTCTTGGTGTAAACACCAAAGCTTCAAAGCTTACTTCCCTATCATGGGATTTTCTTCCATTTTAGGGCCTAATGAGGGCAACTATGTGTAGGATCTGCTGTTCAATACTGCCTGCCCCTAAATCATTTTTATTCTTTGTTTTCATGCTGTCACATTACATGTCAACCATTTTATCACTCCAAAGAGTAAATATTTTATAAAGAAAAGTAATCCTGCGCTCCGCAACCAAATTTCCCGATAGTAAAAGGCCTCCTGCAATATTTTCTCTTGTTTTTTAAGGCTGAAAGTGATTTAAGTGATCATCTTTTAAATGTACTAATGAATATGTAAAAGCTACACCATACAGAATATGGTGTCTAAATCTTTAAGATTTACTCTTAATCTGATTTCAAATGTTGGCTTATTTTGGCAAAATGTGACTCAGTACTTGATTTCTCACAGGTTCCTCCAACTTTCATGTTGTATTTAGGGCAGGAAGGGAGAAGCAGGTTGATTATTTAAGGTGTTATGGACTGTAATCAATCAAAGAAGTAACCTACATCTCTTTTAGTTTCATTAGCGCGATTTCAGTGTTCAGTCTGTCGTTAATTACGCTGGTTTTGTTTTCTCAAGATACCCCCGGCCCTCACCCTAGTCCCCGAGGTTGAGCGTCCTCTGGGGCAGCAGGACTGGTACCATGGAGCAATCCCTCGCCTGGAGGTCCAGGAGCTGCTAAAGAACGATGGAGACTTCCTGGTCAGACAGAGTCAAGGCAAACAGGAGTACGTCCTCTCTGTCCACTCGGGTGGCAGCTGCAAGCATTTCCTCATACAGAGAACTGACGTGAGTCAATCTGAGACCACACCAGGGAAACAGAATAGTACTGCTGGACTACGGGTTGTACATGTATACAAGACACTGATTTTACAAATATTATGTGTGTGTGTGTGTGTGTGTGTGGGGGGGGGGTGCACTACATTATGTTATGGGAAGGTGGATGTTAGCAATTAAGAAAAAAAATTGTGAGTGTGTGTGTGTGTGTATATATATATATACACTACCGTTCAAAAGTTTGGGATCACCCAAACAATTTCGTGTTTTCCATGAAAAGTCACACTTATTCACCACCATATGTTGTGAAATGAATAGAAAATAGAGTCAAGACATTGACAAGGTTAGAAATAATGATTTGTATTTGAAATAAGATTTTTTTTACATCAAACTTTGCTTTCGTCAAAGAATCCTCCATTTGCAGCAATTACAGCATTGCAGACCTTTGGCATTCTAGCTGTTAATTTGTTGAGGTAATCTGGAGAAATTGCACCCCACGCTTCCAGAAGCAGCTCCCACAAGTTGGATTGGTTGGATGGGCACTTCTTTGAGCAGATTGAATTTCTGGAGCATCACATTTGTGGGGTCAATTAAACGCTCAAAATGGCCAGAAAAAGAGAACTTTCATCTGAAACTCGACAGTCTATTCTTGTTCTTAGAAATGAAGGCTATTCCATGCGAGAAATTGCTAAGAAATTGAAGATTTCCTACACCGGTGTGTACTACTCCCTTCAGAGGACAGCACAAACAGGCTCTAACAGGTACTATTTAATGAAGATGCCAGTTGGGGACCTGTGAGGCCTCTGTTTCTCAAACTAGAGACTCTAATGTACTTATCTTCTTGCTCAGTTGTGCAACGCGGCCTCCCACTTCTTTTTCTACTCTGGTTAGAGCCTGTTTGTGCTGTCCTCTGAAGGGAGTAGTACACACCGGTGTAGGAAATCTTCAATTTCTTAGCAATTTCTCGCATGGAATAGCCTTCATTTCTAAGAACAAGAATAGACTGTCGAGTTTCAGATGAAAGTTCTCTTTTTCTGGCCATTTTGAGCGTTTAATTGACCCCACAAATGTGATGCTCCAGAAACTCAATCTGCTCAAAGAAGTGCCCATCCAACCAATCCAACTTGTGGGAGCTGCTTCTGGAAGCGTGGGGTGCAATTTCTCCAGATTACCTCAACAAATTAACAGCTAGAATGCCAAAGGTCTGCAATGCTGTAATTGCTGCAAATGGAGGATTCTTTGACGAAAGCAAAGTTTGATGTAAAAAAAAATCTTATTTCAAATACAAATCATTATTTCTAACCTTGTCAATGTCTTGACTCTATTTTCTATTCATTTCACAACATATGGTGGTGAATAAGTGTGACTTTTCATGGAAAACACAAAATTGTTTGGGTGATCCCAAACTTTTGAACGGTAGTGTATATATATATATATATACATACATACATACATACATACATACATACATATATACATATAGTATATAACTTTGTTAAAAGAAACACTCAACGGTAGGGAAAGTGCTCAACAAATAAGGAGCAAAATAACCCAGTAATGTAAATTCTTTAAATTCGTTAATGGACAGGCTTGTACTGTCTATTAAAGAATTTACTTGAATCACTGGATTTTATATATATGTGTGTGCGTGTGTGTGTGTGTGTGTGTGTGTGTGTGTGTGTGTGTGTATGTCTATATATATATATATATATATATATATATATAATGTATAAAAGGTTCTGGGTTCGAGCCCTGGGGTAGTCCAACCTTGGGGATTGTCCTGGGTCGTCCTATGTGTGGAGTTTGCCTGTTCTCCCCGTGTCTGTGCGGATTTCCTCCGGTTGCTCCGGTTTCCTCGCACAGTCCAAAGGCATGCAGATCAGATGAATCAGCCGTGCTAAATTGTCCCTAGGTGTGTGTGTGTGGGGGGGGGGGGGGCTGTGATGGCCTGGCAGCCTGTCCAGGGTGTCTCCCCGCCTGCCACCTAATGACTGCTTGGATAGGCTCCAGCATCCCCGCGACCCTGAGAGCAGGATAAGCGGTTTGGATAATGGATGGATGGATATATATTTGTATATATATATATATGAGAGAGAGAGAGAATGCCCCTAAGGTTTTTTGGTGTGTGCGCACTTTTCCGTTTTTGTATTCCTGTGTGTGCATGTACATCTGTATGTGGGTGTGTCAATAGAATTTTTACCGTCTGGATGGAGAAGGCTTCAACAGTATCCCCCTGCTGGTGCATCACCTAGTCTCCACATGTCAACATGTCACCAGGAGGACAGACATTGTTCTTAAGAACCCTGTCCTTAAGGTATCCTTCAGTCACCTTCGCATACTCAGATGCGCCCGCACACACACACACACACACACACACACACACACACACACACACACAGATTCAAAATATAATCTCACACTTTTGTGGACATGGGAGGAGACAGTTTCCTAAAATAAAACCCTCATTTTGTATCTGGGATGTTGCTCAATATTATCCATCAAACACTGTTTCAGACAACGTGCTGCCTAGGCACATGCTGTGCAGCTGTAGCACCATTATGTTCATCAAAGCATCCACTAGTGCCACAACACAGAGGGATGGATGCACACTTACACTCCTTCTGTATCCCCATTCTGACCTACTTTCCCTCCCATTCTCACCGTCCTCTCTGCTCCTCTCACTGCTCTGTGTTTCTGTGTTTAATTCTCTTTTCCTCAGGACAAGTGGGTACTGGAACATGATGGTATCATCTTGGGACCCAGCATCGGGCGGGTGGGTAATCTGGACATCTGCTAGTGTAAAGATGAACTGATTATTATTTTACTAGGCCTCAACTTCTTCTACAACTTTTTGTGTTATTAATTTACAACTGCGTCAGTGCAGCAGTGAAGTTCGTTAGTGTCCTTAACTCCACTTTAGGTGTCGGTTTCCTGGAAATGTATTTATCATGTTCGCTGGTAACGTCGTTACATTTCTTTACATGTTTTGTCTGTGGCTGAAGGCCATTGTGTTTCTCTATTGACCAGGGTAATTTTGGGGAAGTATACAGCGGCCGTCTCAGCTCTGATAACAGCCCCGTCGCTGTGAAAGCCTGCAGAGAGAACTTGGCCCCAGAGCACAAGAGCAGGTTCCTGATGGAAGCCAGGTTTGAACCCATGCACACGCATGCAATTCTCCACACAAACACACGTGTGCACACACTTTGATGTCTGATTCATGAGGCATGCTTTTATTGGAAGGAAGAGGGTTTTTCTTTGTTCTTGTATCTTTTCCGCTCTTCATTATTACTCACACTTCCCCTTTCCTGAAGGATATTGAAGCAGTATGACCATCCTAACATTGTGAAGCTGATTGGGGTGTGCACACAGAAACAGCCAATCTACATCATCATGGAGTTAGTGCAAGGTACATATTCACACAGGATACAGGTTGTGTCTCGGTAGTCACTGTTTCCACATCTCCACCACAACTACAGGGTTTCCTTCTGTTTTCTGTGATAAAGAAGTAATTATTGTTTGCTTCCTCTCTCTTTTCCTCCAGTCATCATTGTATGGGCATTAGCCAGAAGCCGATTTTGAAAGGCTCAACCTCAGCTTTGTTTGACTGTGTGTGTGTGTGTGTGTGTGTGTGTGTGTGTGTGTGTGTGTGTGTGTGTGTGTGTGTGTGTGTGTGTGTGTGTGTGTGTGTGTGTGTGTGCGTGTTTGCCTGCTCCTACAGGCGGTGACTTTCTTTCCTTTCTGCGTTCTGAGGGTCAGAACCTCAAGGCTAAGATGTTGGTGAAAATGATAGAAAATATTGCATCAGGCATGGAATATCTGGAGAGCAAAAAGTGCATACACAGGTTGGTCAAATAAAATTAATCAGACATACACTCGGTCTACACTGAGTGAAATTTTATTTTATTTTAAATTTCACATTCAACATACAGGCATATACATGAAAAATGCACATTGATACATTGCAATACTGTATGAGAGTGTTTGCAGTATATACAACACATTACACATATTTTCATTTAGTTAACTTGACTATAACAACCCTAATGCCTTCAAATACAACACAATAGTATTTGGTTACTGTCCTGGTCGCTGCACTAGCGCCAATGGTTGTTCAGAGCGCCTGTTTGGGGGGGGGGACTGGGGGGAATAGCTAATCCTCCCACACGCTTCATCCCCCTGATGAAACTCCTCAGTCAGGTGAAAAGAAGCGGCTGGCGACTCCACATGTATTGGAGGAGACGTGGTAGTCTGCAGCCCTCCCTGGATCGGCAGAGGGGGTGGAGCAGAGACCGGGACAGCTCGTAAGAGTTGGGTAATTTGCCATGTACAACTGGGGAGAAAAAGGGGGAAAAATCTAAAAAAATTAAATTAAAAAAAAACCCGATAGTATTGAGTTACTTTGTACAAGACTTCCCTAAATTCAGCACATAGCCGATTTACCAGATTGTAGTTTTCCCCAAAGCACTTCCCCATACGTCGATTTAGCAGTATGATTGATTTAGACTGAGATGGATGAGTCTATTAAACCATTTGTCTAATGAACTACTCGTCTTAAAATACAGTGTCAGTGTGTCTCCACCCGACTGCGAGGATATAGAATGTGGATGTGGTGATGTAGCTATGACTCTGACAGTTAGTCATATATCCTGCTAACTTGCATGAGACTGCCTCAAAACCTTCAACATCACATCACCAGTTAGGGTTGGGTCAGCCGTGCTGCAAGTGTAAAAATTTCAACCGAGAGGGAAAAGCCCCTCGTTTGTATTTACTGAACGTGGTTTGATCAAGCAATCAGCTCGTGTTGAAATTATGTACATTGTTGATGGCTTTCATCAGGTAGAATTCCGGTCGCCATGTCTACAGCCAAGAAGAGTTGAGCATTGACTCACCAATTGCAATTTCCTATTGCATATTTTGTGTAAAGTACAAATAAAAGCAAAATTTGATCATAAACTCCACATATTCATAACCCTTGGACAACTTAGCCCAGTCTGAAGAATAACCACTGCTCTGAAGTGCATTTATAAAAATGGAGTTTCCAAAAATTAAAAAGGCTTTTTTCCCCCCAGGACCGATGTGGAAAGCAGCTCAGTCAAGACTTAAATGGCAGCAGCAGTATAATTTGGGAACTTTATAGTCGCTGTGACACAAACACATGCATAATGAACATCAACCAGCACTCTAGGCCAAGTCCACATGCACTTAAAGATAGCAAGTTAGGGGGCATCGGGGTAGCATAGCGGTCTATTCCGTTGCCTACCAACACGGGGATTGCTGGTTCGAATCCCAGCATTACCTCCAGCTTGGTCGAGCGTCCCTACAGACACAATTGGCTGTGTCTGCAGGTGGGAAGCCGGATGTGGGTATGTGTCCTGGTCGCTGCAGTAGCACCTCCTCTGGTCGGTCGGTGCGCCTGTTCGGGGGACTGGGGGGAATAGCATGAGCCTCCCATGCGCAACATCCCCCTGGCGAAATTCCTCACTGTCAGGTGAAAAGAAGTGGCTGGCGACCACGTGTATTGGAGGAGGCATGTGGTAGTCTGCAGCCCTCCCTGGATCAGCAGGGGGGCTGGAGCAGCGACCGGGACGGCTTGGAAGAGTGGGGTAATTGGCTGGCTGGATACAATTGGGGAGAAAAGGAGGGGTGATAAATAAATAAATAAAAAAGATAGCAATTTAGTCACTTATTCCCAAGTATTTTCATTACTTTGCATGCATGGGGCGAGATAGATGATATGAGATACACCATTAGCCTCTTTACCTCTATGGATGCCCTGTGCAGAAGGGGCATGGCATACATATTATAGTAAACTATATAGAGTGGCGACTATGCATACTGGATCCCAGAAGTGAGAAGGGGCAGATCCTGATTTCTGCAAGTCATAGCCTTTCATTCTCGCATCAATAAATGATTTGCTGACTGAGCCAATACAAACCTTTAGCCGAACTGGATCATTTAACACAGCGTTTCCCAACCCAGTCCTCAAGGAACACCTATCCTGCAGATTTTCATTGTAACCCTGCATAGGTAGCCCTGCTTGTACTTACTTAACCAATCATCTCACAGCACTCAATTATGCAAGGTGTGCAACAGCTGACATAATTCATTGCTGATTGGTTGAATAACTACAAACAGGTACCTATTCAGGGTTGCAAAGAAAATCTGCAGGATAGGTGTTTCTTGAGGACTAGGTTGGGAAACACTGGTCTAACATGAATCTGACTGCATGAATGATATGACAGCCTAGAGACATTATTTCAAATGTTGATTTGAAAACATCTCACTTTCAGGAATCAGAACAGCGAGGAAAGGTCAGTTTGAAAAAGAAATCACGGATGGGGGTTTTGTAGGCAGAACAGTGGTATTTGTGAAAGTGCCTGCCTCAGTGTGTCTGATGGCTAGGCCTCAGTGAAGGTTGTTAGGGGAGTGGAGGAGACAGGAAGCTCTGAACTCTGCCTTGTTAGACGTATGCTGTATGATTTGCCCAGCAGGAATGGGTGGCAGCCGTTTAGCCTGTACTGCTGCATATCAAAATTCTTCAGATGCAACACAATGGGGCATACCAGGAAGCATTGACATGACATGTGTGCTCTTTCTGTTTTCCCTTTTAGGACTATTCTCCCCTTTCCAGTTTACAGTTGTGATTTCTTTTGTACGTGGTGTTTATCTGCCTCTCCGACATGCAACTCCAATCAGCCTCTGCCACCCATTTTCCTACATCTTACTTCCTTTCTCTTTCTCGTTTCTAGGGACCTGGCAGCAAGAAACTGTCTAGTGGGGGAAAACAGCATTATCAAGATCAGTGACTTTGGGATGTCCCGTGAGCAAAACGATGGCGTCTACTCTGCCACAGGAGGCCTCAGACAGATCCCTGTCAAATGGACAGCCCCTGAAGCTCTCAACTATGGTACAACCCGTCTGCCTCTGCCATACAACCCAGAAATAACACTCAGTATTTTGTTATTCATATCTCTCCCTCTCTCTGTATATTTATATGCCCCAAGGCTGACATAAGCTTCTGAAGAATTCCTATTTCTCCATCCCTTAACTCAACCCTTTTCAACTTTTGAACCTGTGCAGTGAAATGTTAAGGACTGGCCGGTGGCTTTGTCAATGCTGCCCCCTGCTGTTGTTCTCAGGTCGTTATACCACAGAGAGTGACGTGTGGAGCTTTGGAGTTTTGCTGTGGGAGACGTTCTCCCAGGGAATGACTCCCTATACCTACATGAACAACCAACAGACACGGGAGGAGGTAGAGAGAGGTACAGAAAACGTAATTTTGGTTAGAAACATCACACACATACACACAGCCATGTAACGTTAAATGATTACATTGAGCAGTGTTTCCCCAACCAGTCCTCAAGCCACCCCTGTCCTGCAGATTTTCATTGTAACCCTGCATATGTAGGCCTGCTTGTACTTAATCAGCACTTGATTATGTCTGATTTGACACACCTAGAATAATTAAGTACTATGATATGATTGGTTGGGCGGCACGGTGGCCTGGTGGTTAGTGCTGTTGCTTCATGGCAAAAAGGTCCTGGGTTCAAACCCCGGGGTTGTCCAACCTTGGGGGTTGTCCCGGGTCATCCTCTGTGTGGAGTTTGCATGTTCTCCCCGTGTCTGTGAGGGTTTCCTCTGGGTGCTCCGCTTCCTCCCATAGTCCAAAGACATGTAGGTCAGGTGAGTCAGACTTACTAAAAAAATTGTCCTGAGGTGTGATTGTGTCTGGCCTGCAATGGACTGGCGACCTGTCCAGGATGTTTCCCCACCCAATGACTGCTGGGATAGGCTCCAGCATCCCGTGACCCTAATTAGGATAAGAGACTTGGAAAATGGACGGATGGATGGATATGATTGGTTGAGTAAGTACAAGCAGGCCTATGTATGCAGGGTTACAATGAAAATCTGCAGGACAGGGGGGCCTTGAGGACTGGTTGGGGAAGCGCTGGTCTATAGCATGCCCGGCTCTCTCCATTTGCATGGTGTGTGAGGTCCCATTTCTGTTTGCCTACCTCCTTAAGTTGCCAACGTGTTTCTGCACCATTATAATCCAGCCTAGGAGCTAGAGAGGATCTGAGCTTTTGACCCTGTCGTTATTGTCTGTCAGGTTACCGTATGCCGCCTCCAAAGTCATGTCCATCAGAGATCTACAACCTGATGTGTTGCTGCTGGCAGTGTGAGCCCCAGAACAGACCATCTTTCAAAAAACTCAAGGCCGAGCTCACTGCTCTCTATTACAAACTTAGATGACACACGTGTTTTTCAGAAGCAGAATCATGTTTATTGGCCATGTAGGTTTGCACAAACACCGAATTTGACTCCGGTTTTGATTGTGTATTTCAATTTATGTGTAAATTATTTTGTTTAATTGCTTGTTTGTTTGGTGTTATTTGATTTTAATTTTCTTTCTAACTGAAAGGACGGCACTGAAGGGCAGCACGGTGGCACAATGGTTAGCGTGGTCGCCTCACAGTAAGAGGGTGCTTGGTTCAATTCCTGGGGTAGTCCAACCTTGGGGGTCGTCCTGGGTCATCCTCTGTGTGGAGTTTGTATGTTCTCCCCATGTCTTCCTGGGGTTCCGCTGGGTGCTCCGGTTTCCTCTCACACTCCAAAGACATGTAGGTCAGGTGAATCGGCCATACTAAATTGTGCCTAGGTGTGAATGTGTCAGCCCCGTGATGGCCTGGCGGCCTGTCCAGGGTATCTCCCCGCCTGCCGCCCAATGACTGCTGGGATAGGCTCCAGCCTCCCTGTGACCCTGAGTAGGATAAGTGGCTTGGATAATGGGTGGATGGATGAAAGGAGTTAAGACATCCAGTTGGAAAACTAACTAAAGTGAACTACAATTGAAATCCAAATTGAGAACATTTTTTTGTTTTTTTCATACTCCAAATCATGAAATAACTCACAGACCAAAGGAGTTATTATGTGGACGTAAATGTTTCTGTAAGTGTTGTAGCTGAGTGGGTGTTGAAAGATGACTTTCTGGTTTGGTGTCATCATTTTTTTTCATACCTGTCTGGCAATGGAAAACAGCCAGAAATATGTTTCTTCTCGCGAATTTGAAGAGAAAAGCTGGATGTGATTTGCGCAAAAAAATCTCTGGGTCAGGCTACACAGCAGTTGTATATCTGGCAAAATTTCAGGTATAATATAATGTAAGAAACATAGATATTTAAGTGAGTACAGTAATTTTTTTTAAATGTCTTGTTATATAAATGCACCCAGCTTATCTTGTGAGAGGCTAAATTGCCTGCAACTTTTTATTTATGATGAACAAGTTAAGCTCTTTTCTGTCGTGCTGTTTTACAGTATGTCTGTGGAAATATAATAAAGATAGAAGTGAAGGAGGATTACTTTTGTGCTTCTCACCAAGGGATCGGTGTCCTGTGTGTGTTTTGTGTCATTCTTTGTACTTGACAGGAGATGCTGCTTCAGGGCATCTGTCTAGGGTAAATGGGGCCGTTCTGGTTCTGCAGAGTTGCTGTTTAGTTGTGTTTGTGTCTGTCTGTGTGTGTCTGTTGGTCTTCGGCGGTTCTTTGGTTGTTACAACATAGACAGTGACAATAACAAGGCATCTCCCCCACAACTAGATGAGTGTAACTTCACTTCCCGGTCATGAAGTTGTTTTTTTGTTTTTTTGCATGCAATAAAAGAGAAAAATAGGGGGGAAATGTGAACAAGTCACCTTATCAGTGGGTGAGCATGGTTTATATGCACCACATCTTCACTCCATATCACATTTAGTGTGCTTGAGAGGTTTAACTTGATGTTGTACAGCATACCAAATGCTGTATCAATATCAACCACTTGCAAAACAGTAATAAGGCATAGTCATGCAGCAGCATTTTATTCTTAAGCAATAATACTAATTAATAATAATTTATTCATATTATTTTATTCCTAATGGGAGCAGCCGAAAGTAGTAGTAGTAGTCATGCAGCAACATTTTAAGAATTATGATAACCAATTAACTAAGGCTATTTAACAAGAATCATCCATTTTGAATTAAAGTAGCATGTCCTGCAACCGACTGCAGCTATATTTATGCATGACATGAGAGTCAAAGTAAGACTTGGCAGTATGTAAGCCAAGTGTAAAATCCACTGGCTTCACTTCACCTCCTTCACTTTGCCATCATAACCTATTTCATTGTAACACGGCGATACCGTTTGTGTTTGGACTTTGTTTTGTGCAACATGGGGATCGTGAGACCTGTTCACATGGAAAACGATTTTCAGTTATACGACAGAACATTTTTTGCAATGGCTGTGTATGAACTACAAAGTTACAACTTTTCTTTAAAGGCTGGAAAATAAAATATGAATTTAACTGCAAAAAGTCACAAAATTCCTCTGGTATGAACTGCTTTGACTGAAGATGTGACAAATATGTTGAGCAAGCTAAGCTGGATATTTGGAGTGGGGTAGGTCAAACGGTTTGTTGTTGTTTTTTCTTTCCAGAATTGGTCTTTGGTCAAAGCAATGGTCTTAGTCTTTTCTTTTTTTGTATGTGGTGATGCTGGTCGCATGGCTTGGGTCCTGGGCTGTTCTGGTGGTGTCTGGACACTGCTTGGCATCCTGTGCATCATATTACTCATAAATTTTATAATTCTGTTATCCTCTGTCAATGTTGTATTGTGCAAATTGTGTAAACACAACATCCACTGCACGTTGTCCATCTTGGGAGAGAGATCCCTCCTCTATTGCTCTCCCTGAGGTTTCTTCCTATTTTTTTCTCCCTGTTAAAGGTTTTTTTTTTAATTTAGGGAGTTGTTCCTTACCCGCTGCGAGGGTCTAAGGACAAGATGTTGTGTTGCTGTAAAGCCCCTTGAGGCAAATTTGTAATTTGTGATATTAGGCTATACAAATAAAATTGACTTGACTTGATTGACTCGTTTCACTCGAGAGGCTAAACAAGAGAATACAACCGACAACATTTTGAAGAAATCTAGACTTTATTTTGGGAACACAGCTGAAAAGACATTACATTATGTCCCATTATACTTGCTAGGCCTACGTTTTACCAGTGAACGTAGTCCGATGCTGCAATCCCGTGCGTCATACTCCAGAGCAAGCCTTCACACAGAAGTCAGTTACAAACAAAAAGCAAATGCACCGACCAATGTCCTAACACAACGTACTAACCTATCAGAGGTTGCCATAGAGGACATCAGGCTATGCTTTCATGAACCTAGTAGCAGCACTTACTACACTCCCCAGCTATCCAGCGAACGTGCAACCCTCTCTGCTGCAGGCTCGAGTGTGTGAGAGAGGCCATGTGTTCCTGGTTATCAAGATAGCACTATTGGAGATAAGATAGCATTATTTTCCGTTTGTCAATTTCCGTTCTGCATCCAACACCATCTTACCAGAGCGTCTGCAAGCTAAACTTTTTCTTAGCTGGTAGGCCACCAACCTCCTGACAGAAAGGGGACAGGACAGCATTCCTCTTTTCTTTTTTTTAACATGGTAATGGTGGTCACGTGGCTGAGGTCCTGGGCCGTTCCGGTGGCGTCTGGACACTGCTTGGCATCCTCCTCATCATATTCTTCATATATCTTATAATTCCATTATAATTCTGTTATCCTCTTTCAATGGTGTACTCTGTAAATTGTGTAAACACAACATCCATTGCACGTTGTCCGTCTCGGGAGAGAGATCCCTCCTCTGTTGCTCTCCCTGAGGTTTCTTCCTATTTTTTCTCCCTGTTAAAGGGTTTTCTTTTTTTTTTTAGGGAGTTGTACCTTATCCGATGCAAGGGACGAAGGACAGGATGTTGTGTTGCTGTAAAGCCCCTTCAGGCAAATATGTAATTTGTGATATTGGGATATACAAATGAAACTGACTTGACTTGACTTGACAACATGTGAGGCTGGATAGGCACACATCAAACAGGCTACACCTCAGGACTGCTGCACCGCAATGGGTGTGCATGTGTTCTCTCCTCTGCTCCACTCCCAACATTATGGTTTGCACATCCAAGGACCTGACAAGATGATCACTGGGCTCTTATGGGGTCAGCACAAATCGGCGCACAGATGGGATAAAGCAGATGGCTCGCTGGTGCAGCCAATTCAGCTTAGAGCTCAATGCGTCTGTAGGTCTCCCATGCCTGCTGGCTTTGTCCCTCACACCATGGCTTCACTCTTAATGCTTTCCAGTGTCTGCTCCCAGACACGTTAGTTGGATGTGCTGCCACATGGGAGAGACTCACTTTACACTGACAGAAGGTGCCTTTTTGGCACCATGTGGGAACATAAGAGAGACACAGGTTCCTCTTCTACCATCAACTACCCTCACCAGCACACACTACATCTTGATGCGATTATTCTAAGTGTTGTGCATGTAACGAAAGTAACATTTCTAGTATTTTCCCATTCAGTCTGTAGTGTTGTTTTGCGTTCAATAATTTTTATGAACGACAAACAGTTCATGGCCTTGTAATGGCTCTGTTTTGGCCCCGTGGTGACAAAGGCAGAGCCAAAAACAGAAAACAATCTGTTGGCAGTAATCTAGTGAGCTCTAGCTGAATTTGGACATAAAATTCAAAATGCTCTTAAAGCAACGCTGACGTCCCAGCAGTGGTCAAGTGAGGATGTCAACAAAAAAAGTATCTAGAGACAGTTTGGCGAGACAAATCACATGTTTGTTCAGAGATGAAGCTCGGTGGCGGGGACACTCCCATATCTGTCTGCGGGAATGAATGAAAAGGGTCATGGAAAGTGCACGCTAAGCGATGCGAGGGCCCATCAAGACAGAAGCTGCACTTTTGTCTAGACGTGATTTACCTTGCCTACCAGTTGTATTTCACTAGTTGAGTGACAAAATTAAATGGCGATGTAATGGTTGCTGAGACAGTGTGCAACAACTCCGACAGGTTGAAGTGAGTTTGAGGTAATATCATTGTTTTGCACAATAGGGAAAAGTAAGCCACTCACAGATAAATTGGATCGCTGGTAATTTGGACCCTTGCCAATGAAGGAATGCAAACATAAAAAATATGAATGCAGAATCCATCACACGTCTCTGTTCCTTGAGTTTAAATTTACAAAGCTTACTCGAGAAAGCGTAACGGCAGTGCTCTTCAAAAACTCGGCTTAATTTATTCATTAATTTATTCATTATCCAAACCACTTATCCCTTATTTAGGGTCGCGGGGATGCTACAGCCTATCCCAGCAGTCATTGGGCGGCAGGCGGGGAGACACCCTGGACAGGCCGCCAGCCCATCACAGAGCCAACGCACACACACACATTCACACCTAGGGACAATTTAGTATGGCTGATTAACCTGTCCTGCAAGTCTTTGGACTGTAGGAGGAAACCGGAGCCCCCGGAGAAAACCCATGCGGACACGGGGAGAACATGCAAACTCCACACAGATGACGACCCAGGACGACCCTCAAGGTTGGACTATCCTGGGGCTCAAACCAGGACCTTCTTGCTGCGAGGCGACCGCACTAACCACTGCGCCACCGTGCTGCCCCGGCTTAATTTATTTCACACAAAAATCTGTAAACTTTTGTGCATATCTGTGAGACAGATCACATTTTAGTGTGGCTCTTGAAAAAAAAAATGCAAGAAACTATCCCCTTTGGTTGTTTAGGGCCCGTTTCTAAATGCATCGACAGAGCAAGAGTTACTCACGGAAACTTTTATGACATTGAAATTCAAAGAAACGCATCACATGTGATCTACATGAGTGGATAAAGCAGGGTGCTTTTGATGACTTTTGTTTCACCTCAGTAAATGTGACTTGGATATGTGAAGGCGTGGTCCCCGTCGCTCACCAGTCACTGGTTATTAAAGACGACAAGCTGACAGTCATGAGACACAAAGATGTCAAGTTGGCAAAGTAATTGCTTTCTCCTCTGCGTCTAAAACCAGCTCACCTGCTCGGTATGTTGTCAGCTGATCTTCCCTCGATGATGAGGCCTGCCAAAACATTTACCTGCCCTTACTCGCATATAGAAAACAAACAGCGGCTGTTACACAACATGGTGAACGGGTGGCATCAGGCCACTCAGTGAACTTTGACACCCAGGTGGTACTGTGTTGCAGTGTTGGGGGGGGGGGTCTGGCGAGTCACTTGATTCATATATCATTATTGATCTGTTAGCATCCAGCCCTAAACCATTACCAAGTCACATGTCTCTCTGGAGGAGGACCCCCGTTTAACCGGGAGAAGAACAGTCCAATCTCCATCTGCTGTCTGCATTGGTATAGACTTCCTGCTGGTAAGAGTTGGTAAGAGGTATGTTGCTTGTCTCAAA
This sequence comes from Lampris incognitus, assembly GCF_029633865.1. Classification (NCBI taxonomy): domain Eukaryota; kingdom Metazoa; phylum Chordata; class Actinopteri; order Lampriformes; family Lampridae; genus Lampris; species Lampris incognitus. The sequence goes on along the minus strand of NC_079214.1, from coordinate 48,221,460 downwards.
GTGGAATAATTAGGCAAAAATTATGACTGGATATTACAAAATCCATACAGTGGATTTTAGAACTAATTGGAGCCATATTTTCTTTCTTTTTTTTTTTGGATCAGTATATTCACTCCAGATTTGAAGGTGCCTCTATTGTTGATCCTTTTCCTGTTTGGTTATCCGATGAGTGCACCTTTGAAAATGGAAAGCAGTTTAAAAGTGCAGTTTGCACTACGAGGATCTATAGGAAGACACCACAGAAAGGGGTGATTTCTCAAAAACTGAAAATAATTTTCTAACTTTTCTGTGTCCTGGATGGGGCTGTGCGTTGCGTTCATGGATTCAGTCTAATTTTCTGTATGAAAAAGAGAGCAATCTCTGCTGTGAAATGGCTCATAATACTGAAGGGATTAACGCTGGAACTCGAGTGAGAGACGCGTTATGAGCGGATGGGATGAATGAAAGCTGACTTTGATGTCAACAAGTTGTCGTCTGTGACCAGTTGAGGTTAGCTTTCCCTCCCACATGGGAATTTTAATCTTGTACCTTGACTTTGGCATATTCAAAAGTGAGTTTCCCCATAAGCCTGAATACAACAACCAGTATGTAGGCTCTGCCACACCTCCTACTGGGTCCGCGGGCACGTGGCATGCCTCCAGAGAAACACACAAAAGACATGCTTTACATTTCAGGCCCAATCCTTTTTGTCATCAGGGGGCACTTGGAGCGTGAACTAATGAAAGCCCTTGATCTATGAAGAAGATAGGCATTGAACTCTGACCCCCCCACCCATACCCCGATAATTAAATGTCTGGTCTTCCTCAGAGCCAAGATTTCTGAGAGAGCTTCTCCTACGGTCCTCGCCAGAAGGTTGTGTGACATCCTCAAGGCGCTCACTTAACTATGTGAAGACAATACAGCTCCGTCACATGGCAGAGCATGTGACAGAGCGAGCGTAGAGGAAATCTGTTATATTACTTATATCATCAATACCAGTGATTGGGAAAGACTGATATGGATATTATTATTATTGTTACTATTACCATTAGTATCATTTGATAACCTTGATTCGGTACTTTTGACTTCATACGATAAAAACGAGTGCAAAAGTTAAAAAAAGGAGATTTAATTCGTGTTATATCCCACTAATATCAAACAATCAATCACAGCTTGCACAAAACCAAACTCTGGCCTCGGTTTTATCTGAATGTCCCATCTGTACCATAAGTGGCTGTCACCCAGCCTGCTGTGTGTCTCTATTATATCTCCCCATATCTGTTACAAGACCAGTTCTGTACCTGCTTGGCTGGTACCTGTTTTCTCTGCTTATTCATAGTCTTCGTGCTGCTGCAGCCCCCAACCCTGGCTCCCCTCCAGATTGACAGTTAAATCATTTGACGGCTCTGACGTTTCCTCAAGTTGCGCCATTGAAAGAGACAAAAATCTCGACTGTGATCACTTGCAGTAACCCTATGCATCTCCATAGATGATGTACTACACGTTTTATATTTATTTTCTTTCCACAGCTGTAGCCTTTGCTTGCAACTGCATCAATTGGTGAGGTGAATTCAAAGGAAACAGACACCCGAGCTGCATGTAAACGGAGCAGCGGTTCTTACATTGATATCATTGCATTTTCCCAGCCTTTGAATGTGTGCATGATTTCACAACCTCGGCGGGAAAAATGATATGGCGGTGATGCATAGCATGAGGGGAGAAGCGTGGGAGCGTGAAGTCGCTCCGATTGTGTGAATGAGCAAATTTGACTGCACATTACTTCAATATAAAACCAGCGGCTTGCATGCTCACATTTCTATGTGAAACCTCTTCCTGTGTCAACCACAGTGGTTACAGATAATCACAGAAAAATTAAAATCCTGTGGTAAATTGTAAGTGAGGCAATATATTAGACCTGGCATGAACGGCAGGGTTACGAAGATTCTACAAAGGGAAGGTTTTGGGAGTGCAAAGGGAACGTAAAAACAAAAACCTCACATGGATGAATTGCAGTTTTTCATTGATCTGTGCCTGTAGATTGACAGGACCTCATAATATCTCGAGCTGCATCACTTGGTGCTCACGGCAACGACAGTGCAGAATGCCCCGAGCATGTGACAGAGAAACTCTCTGGAATGTTACCGTGCCGATAAGATCTGAGGCCAACACGTTGTTCCCTCTGTCACATGGACAGGGGCTCCTGTGTTGAAATTGGGTTTTTTTGTTTGGGAGCTCTTGGTTCGTAACACCCACACACACTTGATCCCTGCATTTGCACTCATCATTTGTATAGTACATAAACGGTTATGCCAACCCTCAGCCTCAGATGTGATTTTCCTTGTTCTGTTATCGATGCCAGATTTACTTGGCACATATTGCTCTTATTGTCATTCTATTTAAGTACCCTATTCTTCAGTTATTTAGCCTATTTCATTGCATCCTTGCCTCCCCTTCTCATAAATAATGAAACAAAACATACATTTGCTACGATTTTTTCTATCATATTCCATTTACCACAAACGAGAAGTACTCTCTCTGCTCGCCAAGAATCTCATTCACCAATCTTAATCATATTCAGTCACATTACTTTATTCGCCACTCCATTTATTTATTTTAATAACTGATCAGTCTAACGGTTAACTGGACCAAAAAGACAGACAATAGCAGAATTCTGTTCCTTCGCCGCAACGATTGAAAGCAAGACATAATGATTTCTGTACCTCTGACTTTCCCTTAAGCCACACAAAACATTTGTAATATTCAAAATATATGAGGTATAAGTTGAAGCTGCAGCTGCACGGTTTACAGTATGTCCATCCATCCATTATCCAAGCCACTTATCCTGCTCTCAGGGTCGCGGGGATGCTGGAGCCTATCCCAGCAGTCATTGGGCAGCAGGCAGAGAGACACCCTGGACAGGCCGCCAGGCCATCACAGGGCCGTTTACAGTATGTATTTACAGTATCTAAATTGACATTTACAGTATGTCCATTTAGAATATAGTCAGTCATTTATGATTGTACACGTGTGTGTGTGTGTGTGTGTGTGTGTGTGTGTGCGCGTGCGTGCGTGCGTGCGTGTGTGCATGCGTCCTGTTGAGCAAACACAGGGCCAGTACCTGGGCAGACCTAGCAAGAGGTTTGAAGCGGGGCCCTCATGCAGTCAAGGCAGCAAGTGTTATATAATGCCCTATAACAGCCTGTCAGAAATAGCAGGAAACCAGATTGCATCTGGAATGCTCTTTGTCATCACAAAGAGTGATAGAGCCCCAACACATGATTGAATGTCAAAGACGAAATCTGCTCCGGGTGATTGTAATACAGATTGCCGATCAGAGTACACATTTCACGTGAATGGGCAAAAGTGGGCAGCCAAAGCCATGACATTGCTCAGTCATAGACTTGACATTTAGTCCGGGCTTCATTTAATTCAGTTTTAACAAGATATGCAACACTTAAGATATTTAAACCAATCATGGTGCCTGCTCCTAGGGATTTATATGTATTGAGCAATCTTTTCATTCTTGTTATTGGTGGTATTTACTGTTCTACACCCAGGGCCTTGTGCATAGGAGTCACCAATCTTGCACTTTCCCAGACTTCAATGACACATAATATACCTTCAGTGTTAAAATATATACATCCTGACCAATTTAGACAGCTATGACGGACTTGTGCCCTGTCCAGGGGCTGATCGTTCCTTGCACCAGTGCATGTTGGGATAGGCTCCAGCAACTCCCGGGACCCAGATCAGAATAAGTCGGCATAGATAATGGATGGATGGATGGATGGATGGATTGATAGTTTAGGCAGATTAGTGCACTAATCCTGCTAACATTTGCCTATTTGAAGCCATCAAAGGATACCATCATTGCATTTGTTAGGTTGCTATGTGACTTTTCAGTAATGGTTCATCAGCCAGTGTGACAGGTTTATTTATATAAAACCACATTAAGGCTATCCTATTACAAAGCTGCCGTTCAGATGTCACTTCTTATGGTGGATTAGGCCTACCTTTTTTACACAGAGCAAATGGTCGCTTTTCCCTATCAGCGTCCAGTTACAGATGTATTATGGAGTGCCTGAGGCATTTACAGACAAGCAGATTAAGGAGAACATTGCAGTAATTGAGTTTATGGGCCAGAAGAAACTCCTTCAGGATCCGACTTCTCAGTAAACACTGTTAACATTTGCCTTTTAAAGAGAGCAAAGGTGCATTTTTCAAAAATGGTGCTTATACCCAAGCAACAATTGCAGTCTCTTTTAATGTAAAGTCTGTCCCAGTTGCAAAGGACGGATGTTTGCTGTGTGATAACCAGTATGCCATGATGTCCACTGAAATGAAAGTCATGAGGGTTATTAAGTATATGTTGGCACACTGAGCAGATTAGATTATTGTGATTAATTTACTGAGAATAAATCACGATAATCAAATTGAAACAAAAATGTCAAGATCTCAATTTGGTCATTTACCCTGTAAAAGAGGAGAGGTTACGCAGCACAAGGTCAGTCTGTTTTTGGCCTGAAAGTCAATATCAGCATCAGCACCAGTCGTCTGCAGTAGAGCATTTTTGTCAAACAGGGATGGAAGGAATCAGAAGCAATTTATTTTGCAATTTTTCTCTTTGCTTTCTTATTACACATTTGAGAAAGAATGTGCCAGCAACACATTCTGGTGGCAGAAGGAGGAATGGGGATGAGCAGGTAAGGTCACACCTTCCACAGGACACACCTCTCCAAAGATCGATATAAAGCTGGTCATATGTTGCATTACCGAAAGTCTCAAGGGCACTGCTGGAGTGAAGAACAGGGCATTACTCATCTGCACCTAACTAGCTGGCACCATGGGAAACTGTGCACAAGGTGTAAAGGACTACTTCTGCCGGCAAAAAAATACCAACGTGCGGGTTAGTCTGCCGGCTGTCTGCTTCATCTGGCAAATCGCCATGATTGTACTGTTTGGAGTCTTCATCCGCTATGATGAGGAGTCGGATGCCCACTGGGTGGAGCACAAGCGGTCCCATAACATCACCAGCGATATTGAAAATGACTTCTACTTCAGATATCCCAGTAAGTTGATCCATGGAAAAACCTGTTGCATATTTGAGATGAATATATTGCAGCATATTGTTGAACATACAATGCCATGCATTGGTAGGGGACGATTGCATGATGAGATTGAGACATAATCTGTGCAGTTATCACATACAGTACCAGACTCTTACTGCACCCATCTCATCTACTGCTCTCCCCAACATGACATTAAACGTAAATGACTAACTTGTTTTTCTAGTGATTGTGGTCCATCAGCATTGGAGTGTGTGTGTGTGTGTGTGTGTGTGTGTGTGTGTGTGTGTGTGTGTGTGTGTGTGTGTGTGTGTATATATATGTGTGTATATATATATATATATATAAACAACTACTTTTCTGATGCTTGTTTACTGACAACAAAATGGTGACTGGCTTCTTTTTTTAATTCATAACCAGTCCCTTAGACTTTGATTTACAAATGAACAATATTGTGTACAGTTTCTGACATTTCATCCATCATGTCTCATGTCAATCATTTCATTCGTATGTGTCAATAATTCCCAGAATATCACCCTGTACTTTCAGTTATACACAATTCGGCACACAAAATTCTCAGTTATTTTAGTAAAGAGGAAATCTTCCTCCATTGACCTTTGGAAGACTTATTCATTTCTTCAAATGTAACATTTAAATGTCATATGATGGGAAGTAAAACATTTTCTATTACCGAGTATGAATTAATTGAGATGTGACCAAGGGCAAATGACGCGGGGCGCCGCTGTCAATGGTCAAGCATGCCGTTTTGTAGGATGGATATAGACAGAAAATGTACTGGAAGCCTTAATCAGAATTTACTTGAATAACTAAACAATTTTACAATTATGAATGTGATCTGAAATGATGCAAAACAGCACACTGCCAATATACAGGAACAAATTAACTCAGCAAACCCAATGGGAAGATTTACATCGAGGTTGGGAACATTTCTTGAATTCTTGCTCATTCCCATGGTATTGTGTTGTGTCACATTGCATTTTTTTTGTTGATACGATTCTTTCTTCTTTTTTTTCTGTGACTCTCTATATCCTATTTATCTGACTTTATAGTACACTAGCTCTGCTGCAGGTTGTCTCCTTCAGTTGAATTAGCCTTTGACTGTCAAGTCAATCGTTTGGTTTCTCTTCCTCTCACCAGGCTTCCAGGATGTGCATGTCATGATCTTTGTTGGATTTGGCTTTCTCATGACCTTCCTGAAACGCTACAGTTTCGGTGGTGTCGGCTTCAACTTCCTGATTGCATCCTTCGGTCTGCAGTGGGCTCTGCTCATGCAGGGCTGGTTCCACTCCCTCGATCACTCCACTGGAAAGATCTACATCGGCGTGGAGAGGTAAGGCGCTGCACCAAAAGCACAGCAAAAACACTCTCCTTAGGGTTAAAAAAAAACATGGAGATCTGATGGAGAAAAAAACCCAAAACTTTTCAAATGTGTTTATTGATTTCAAAGTGAAACTGTTACAGACCATCTTGACAAATGGCAAGTCAAGATACATGGCAGGTTCATTCATCACCCCTGTCTCAACATGGATACACGAGCTTTTGTGTGATTCAGGGTCATGATGTCACAAAACATTTTCCTCATAGCAACGCCGAGGAGCAAACTGTAAAAATTATTTTAAGAGCTTGCTTTTCAAGTTTGTGAAACGTATGCATAGTTGACTCTGTCTGGCTCATAAGTCATTTCAATCATCGCTGATATATTCCTCCTTCTCCACCCTTCATTCTTGTTTGCAGTTTGATCAACGCAGACTTCTGTGTGGCTGGCTGTCTGATAGCCTACGGCGCCCTCCTGGGAAAAGTCAGTCCGGTCCAGATGATGGTGGTTACCCTATTCGGTATCACACTCTTTGCCGTGGAGGAGTACATCATCCTCAGCCTTCTTCATGTGAGTCTCAGCAAGAGCTTCACAACAGGGATCCTTCGGATGATGATGATCCCTTCTGTTCCCTTTCTGTTACTCAGTTTGCTGTTGTCTAAGTCTATTGAACCAGCATCACTGTCCCTGTCTCCACTATGTAGCCGCATAAATTCCTCATACAGTATAACTAACACTCGCAGTATATGTGGTGTGCTGTTGTGCTGAACTTCTCATATTCCCACAGGCTCGGGATGCCGGTGGTTCAATGGTTATCCATGCCTTTGGAGGCTATTATGGTTTGGCCATCTCCTGGATCCTCTACCGTCCAAACCTACATCAAAGCAAGCGCCTCAATGGATCTGTCTACCATTCAGACGTATTTGCCATGATTGGTAAGTTTCAAGCGTCTAATTTTAGACTGTCCACTGTATTTTCCATCTCATCTTCACAGGATAATGATCTCCAGGCTACTTTTATTTTAGCCATTGTTGATTAAAAGCATATGGAGAATGCATGTGTGCTTGTGCTGATCTATTATTGTACATGTAGTTTACTGCGTCGTATCAAATCCTCTCACCCTTTTACACAATCCACAGGTACACTGTTCCTATGGATGTTCTGGCCCAGTTTCAACTCAGCCATCACAGACCATGGGGATGGACAGCACAGAGCAGCCATCAACACCTACCTGGCCCTGGCTTCCTCTGTCCTCACCACTGTGGCAATCTCCAGCATGTCTCAGAAGAGAGGCAAACTGGACATGGTAAAGCTTTACCAATTAAAGACAAAAAACTAATAAACCTCAAACTGTATCAAAACATTTATGTATGAGCTGTATGTGTCAGTGGTGTTTAATAGATCAAGCCAAAAGCAAGAAAAGTAAAGTGCACTTACTATATAGGTTTTTGCATCCACCCTGACAAACGTCCTTCTTTAACCTGACAGGTACACATCCAGAACTCGACCCTGGCTGGTGGTGTTGCAATGGGAACAGCAGCTGAGTTCATGATCACTCCATATGGTTCACTCATCGTGGGCTTCTGCTGTGGCATCATCTCCACCTTTGGCTACCTCTTCATCACTGTGAGCCTATTTTTCTCGAACCGGTGTTTTGAAATAGCAAGCGTACTTAGAATCTGTTGCAGACTAAAAAATATGAGAAAAGAACTTGACAAATTGATTTGCCGGATGAGAAGGAATGGTAAAAGAGAACCATAACTTTGTTTTAAGGAAAATTGATGAATAGAGTAAGGAGGCCAACATAACCCCCCTCCCCAAATCCAGGTGGAAGTGTAGACTAAGAGAATACAAAAGAAACAATGGTACAATTATGTTTGTGGAAACCCTGCTTTCAGAACCGCATTTTTATGTTTCCTTCATCTGTAACATCAGAGAGTTTCACTGCCAAGTTTGTGACCATTGATCGCAAATTGTCTTGAATAGCGGGTTAAATATAGGTAATGATGAACATGCATTTGGCTTTTCCCAACCAGCCATTCTTGGAGAAGTATCTAAAAATCCAGGATACATGTGGAGTCCACAACCTGCATGCCCTGCCTGGGATGCTCGGTGGTTTTATTGGAGCCATTACTGCTGCAGCTGCCACTGAGTCTGTCTATTCAGCAGAAGGGTGAGTCACAGGCATGCACATACACACGTTTGTATGTTTATGTTGGTGTGTGTTTGTAGGCATGTGTGTGTGTGTATGCATGCGCACTTATACATTTTGAAAATCCTGACCCAGCATCGTGATTCAGATGATTCATACTCATCAAAATCTCTACTTGTGTGCTACCATATGAGAAGTTGGCAAAGTTGCCATTAAAAAAAGAAAGAAAACCCGGGTAAATGGATGCTTATAATGGAATCAGTGTTTCTGTTTGAGATCTGACTGACTGAAAGAACTGACATCTCTTTTGCAAAACAGTTAAATGTGCAAAACTAACTATTAACTTTTTTTCTGCCCAGACTGAAGAACACGTTTGACTTCAAAGGTTCCTTCGCGAGCAGAACTGTTGGGATGCAGGGAGGATTCCAGGCTGCGGGCACATGTGTGGCCATCGCATTTGGTCTTGTTGGAGGAGCTCTTGTTGGTAAGTTTGGACAGTGTACTGTATTGTACAGTAGTGTCTAATTAAGCAATAGCTCACTCCAGGCCGCGGTATATTGTGATCATATCACAGCAGAGGAACACCCCTTAGCTGTGATATATTGGGCAAACAACGCCCCTTAGCTGTGATATAATCACAATATACCATGGCCTGGAATGAGCTATTGCTTTTATAAAATGGTTACCAAGTATGGCAATATTAAAGACAGTTTTTTTGTTAACATGTTCGTAAAGATTTCATAAAGCATTGTTCTTACAAAGAAATAGGCCCTCCTGGCAGCCTGCCAACAGTGCAAAGCGGTTGCTACAACACGCGGAGTGATACTGAATTGTGTAAAGGAATTAGACGTCATCGCCGTTGTATATGGTTATTATCCCACAGCTAAACAACCAATCAGATTGCTTGATTTAAGCTATCCATTTTATAAACCCTATCATGTCTAGCTGCCATGTGGTCTCATCACTTACATTTACAGAAACCTGAAGCAGAAGTGTAATGAAATTCATTAATACAGCAGAGCACAATTTAAAACATTTTGACACCAATTCAAATTTGCTTTTAAAGGTCGTTTCATGGTATTAAGAGTAAAGTAAGTTTCCATGTACCAAAAAAAGATAAACAATGAAAGGTTAATTAACAAGGCAAATTCTAAGCCTCAGTGCAAATGGGATGATATAAAATTAGATAAAATTATATGATATCCCTAAACCATTAAATACACTACAAATAGGCAGAGTTACAATCATGTGATTTTTGAAAATGCGCTCCCCCCCAAAGTCTTCTAATCTAATGTGTTCAAACAACATTTTAAAACAAAAGACCCATAATTGGAAAAAAAAGCCTTTGGTTTACATAATAAAGAAGAATAGTCAGTTTGGTATTTCCAAAAAACTCATAGGGCTATGCCATGATGCAACCAAAACCACAGTCTAAACTTATTTTGCATGTTATTTATCTATTTACTTAGGAAGAGGCAAATTAACACAATCAACCATGACAGGTTGTAGCTGAGGTGGGACATGTGTATCACGCCTCTTTCTTTTCCCTTTCAAGGTTTGATCTTGAGGCTCCCTATCTGGGGCGATCCCGCCGATGACAACTGCTACGATGATGAAGTCTATTGGGAGGTGAGTGTTATTCAGCAACTGGCCACTAGATGGCAATATCATCCCAATAACTAAAAGGGAATACTTATTTGTCTTGAAACCATTGTGTCATTTTCCTGGGCAAGCTGTAGTTACTGGTTCGTCTGCTGATGATAAATGTCTCCCTCAGGTTCCCGAGGATGAGGAGATCATCCCCCCCGTACTGGAGTACAATAACCACATGATTCACAAGCATCAAGACATGTGAGTCCAGATTGTGTGTTGAGCCTCAGTAGCTGTCTGTTCCAATAGAAGTTGATGAAACACAAATGTCCATATCCTTTTTTTCCCTTTTTTTTTTTACACCCATTTCTCCTTCATCATGAATTTTACTAACTTATAAATCCGTCTTTCCTCCTCTACAGATCTGAGTCCAACTTCTCTGTGGAACAAAGCTAGAGCCACACAGCCTGTTCCCCTGAACTGGATGCAGCCATGACACAGCTCTTATTTATGAAGAAATGTCCCGCTGAAAAGCAACTTCCAGGAGTAAAAGGCCTTTTTTTTTTTTTTACTCACAGGTCCTCTGATGACATCATTGGTCTTTTCATCAGTCATTTGATATACCTCATAACATTGCGATCGTTCAAGTTTTGAAACCTTGTGGTCACTATGGGTCAGCACAAAACAGCTAACCATTATCCCAGGGATACAAACCCCCCCCCCCCCAAAAACACTGAACAATGATGTGAGTCATTATTTATAATATGTGGTATTGTTTTTGAAGGAATTTTAGATTCTCTTTATAGATTTTGTTTGATTGTGGCAGCAAATCAATGGAATTTGAATATGGATAGAGATTGGCATTAGACCAGGCTTTGAGTCCAAGTGTCGTACTGAGAAGCAGCCACCTCAAACATTAGCACTTTGTCAATTCAATGTCAGCTATGACTATAAAACAAGAAAATGAGGAGCTATTGCAACATGTCTTGCAAAATTAACTACCACCTGATTATTTAAAAGACTATATCATATTTTGTGACTTCACACAGCTTTGACTTTATCCGAGATGAGACAACATTTTGATGGTGTGACCATAATTTCTTTTGTCCAAGATTGAATATGGTGTTTCCATATTCAGCTAGTCTGTTTTCAGTGATTTAATGTAATCTATTATCGTGTAGTTTTTGCATAGATAAATCTTGTTCCGAATGAAATGCATTTTGGTTTTTGCTCTACATCTAAAGAGCCTTGGTGAGAACAAACACATGCTCTATACTTTTTTTGATCATCGTATGAGTGTCTTTAAATATCATGTTTTCTAAGTGAATATTTCATAATGTGTTTCAGACAAGCTATTGCAGTATTTAAGCAATGAGTCATTGGTAAATAGTATGTCTTATTAGTATAAGTAGTGTAAGAGCTATGTCTTAGAAATTATGTATAGACCTTTGTACACTGCTTGTATATATATATATATATAAAAATATACGTCTTCCTTTGATTGCACACCACCTATTCTGCAGGTAAGATAAAGAAACAGTAAAAGTTTCATAAAGTAACTGTGCTGTCGAATGTGACTTTATGACTTAATTGTGAATCATAATCTGTTTGCCTGATCTATTTAAAATCTCAGTTGGTAATGTTCACAAAACAGCTGGAATGACTGGAGTGAAACAATAAAGGAGTGTATTTTCTTTAATCTTACTACTCCTGAATTCAGGTTGCACAGCAACGTGGTCAAATAGTCACGTAAACACCTCATTAGTTCCATACATCTGTGAAAATATACATCAAGGAAAACCCAAAGGAGTTTTGTTAACAGCTTTGACAGGCAACATCTTAGTCACCCACATCTCTCTAACGCCAAAACAGTTGTTTTTTTTTACACAATAGCTTACCCATGTTTTACAGTAAGAGATAGGGACAGCCTGAAAACATCTTTTTTGAAAGTGATCATCAAAGTGAAACTTTAATTGCTTCTGAGGTGATGATGACAATGCTGATGATGAGGAGGATGATAATGATGATAATAATGAGGATGACAATGATGATGATGAAAATAATGATGATAAGGAGGAAGATGATGATGATGAAAATGATGATGATTATGTTTAATGCCATTTAACATTTCAAGCATTGTTGGGTATTGTTTTGTGAACCACTGAAGTGGAGAGTGAAGATTTCATTTCCAACTTTCTGCACTGTTTATTTGTACAAGGCATGTGATTTTGAGCCTTCAACATGGAAACTGCAACATCACTGTACAATCTCCATTTTTGCAAAAAAAAGCTTTTCATTTCAATAATAGAATAGAAGGATACAACATATTGTGGAAAAAATTAGGACTATACCTCAATGACATCTAGTATCTACTAGGGATGAAGGACAGAAGGCCGCAGGTCTAACCCCGATTTAAAGCTAAATTAGCATCACATAGCTGGACATATGTGTGGGTGTGGAGGGTTAAACAGAGGGGCTGAACAAGTCTAATGGGAGTTTTTGTCCATGTGGTCATCATAGGCTTTCTGCCCCCAGGGCTAACATCCCTGATCCCTTCATTCTGATGGTAATGAGACACGGACATGCCGGTCAATCAGGTCACCGTCTGACCAGTCCCTAATGAACTCTAAACACACTGGGTGGACATCAGCTTTGTGCTCCCCTGATGGTTTGGCTGGTGGCAGGATGTTTATTGAGTGAAGAAGGTTGCCAAGTGATTTGATGGGGTTAAATGAGTTAACCACGAGTCTTGTCTATTGCAATTTACATACTTCAGAGAAGACCCTTGTCATGTGAAAAGGCGTACAATGAATTAATAGCCTTTAATTAGCATTGCACTATATTATTTGTGCCGTACTTCTGTGTTATATTTTCACTTGCAGGCGGTCAAAATATTTGCATTCATTACATAATGAACTAAATGAAAAGCAAGACCTGTTGGCAGCTATGAAGTTAAAAAATAAAGAGTCATTTTAAGCTTGAGCTTTAAACATTTTTCCAAGCATTTAGCATGAACAGAATGGTGAGGCATCATATATGCAAGCTCAATTATGTATGTTCACATGCACACACACGTGTACACACACACACACACACACACAGACACACACACACACACACACACACAGAGTTATTTATTTCTGTTCCATCCTTGTGATACAACACAACTATGAAAAGTGAACAGATAACTTCATATGCTAACATCTTAAGCACTGCTGTTATATCAGTTTCTGATTCTAATTCCCTTACACTCATACTGTGCTTTTGTATTAATGATGACCTCCAGCATCTCATAAACACTTCATATCAATTATTATTACCTATTGTCTAACTAAACACTCCAACTTAGTTTCTCATCTTATCCCAGGGTGGTGCTCAGCGTGCCACGCATAGGATGTTGTTGGATTTTCGCCATTTCTGTAGCCTCTCTCCGATGAAGGCACATCACGTTAGCTGCTGGCATAATGTGTAAATAACAACACTGCCACGAGCTTCAACTTTCGCACATAAAGGATGAAATTTGATTGTTATTAATGAGGCCTTATAAGTTTAGAGGACTGCATGGCATAAATGAGGGTGAGTTGAAAAATTGGATGCATATGAGGTATTCAATCCAATAATTTTACATAGTTTACCTACAAGGAAGGGAAGGTCAGATAGGAATTTTGCCACATAAGATGGTCCTGTATGGCTGTAAGCCCAGACAGGACATTTGAACTGAAGGAAACAGGATTTATGAAGTTGGGAGTTTTTTTTTCTTCTTCTTTTTTTTAAAGATTCGGCTCACACTAATGATACATATTTCCTTGATAAATCTGAATAAATTCTAATAAATAAAAAAGGTGGGTTTTTTTGGGGGGGGGGTACAGTACTTAAAGAGACACTCATCTTTTAAGTTCTCTATATGGTGAATGCAGGTATGCAGGCGGGCCGGATAGATCCCTGTGTAGTTGCTCTTGAAAAGACCTGATGTCGGAAGAGAGTGCGCGTAGAAGCTCCTCTCATGAATCATATGACCCCTGGGAGAGTGTTTGTGAAACCACTTGGGCTGCTATTGTCCTCCAAGGACTGGCCTCATCTGAAAAGCAGCAGAAAGCCTGTAATCAGATTAAAGGTTGCTGGAAAGGGGAGGAGGGATTTTTAGGAATAGGGAAGAAGTTGTGGACGTTCTCTAATCAGTACCTGCCATTGAAGTGCAGAAGAAGGACTAAATAACTCAGCAGGGGGGGAGGCGGGAACCAAGCTAGGGGGACAAATTGGCCTGTTGTCAGATGGGGATAATGGGGTGGGGAGGGAGCGAAGCACAATCAGTGAGGTTAGAAGAAGGGTAGAATGGACGGAATGGGAAAAGGAGAACTGAAGAACTCCAGAGGTGGTGGCCTTCTCCCATCCTGCCTCAGTAATTATATCACCTTTGTGAGCTGATTGGAGCAGGCTGCAGAGTCCATCTGGGCTAATATATGTATGCAATAGCCTCTATTTTCTCACTGTCCTTCAGTGGTTTCACCGACCCACAGAGGGAGCTTTCAGAGGCTCCCTTGGCTCTAAATAGGGCTAATCAGCATGCTCCTGAAAAGCTCTCCTGCCATCAGAGGCCCAAGATACCTAAATATCACATGGTAATGACAGACAATGGGCATTTCCCTGCTCCCTGTCTGCATACAGATGTCAGAGTAATGGAGACACCATTTCATGAGATAATGTTATTTTGCAAAAAAAAATAAAGTTGCAGAGATTTGTTGTTCTCGTCTAAGGAGAAATTTAGTTTTAAATTTCAGGATACAACAAGAAGCAAGCGAGAGAGGCAGGCAGAGAAAAGGTTGGGGAACCATCTAATAATCTAATCAACAAAGGTAACTTCCCTAATATCCAGAGTTTGTAATGCTAACTCTGTATCACAAGGTACTCCACCAAGTGGGCTCCCTGAAGCACTCTCTAGTATTGTCCTTACTTCATGATTACTCATCATATGTGTATTTACTGAATACAAAGCATTATCCAAGGTGAATATATCACCACTTTTTATCCATCTGACAAGAGTCCGTGTGCCGGGGGTCAAAGGGGAAAGTCTCAGGGGGAATGACCCCTGTGGTAACACTGGTAAGGAGGAGAACCAGAAAAATCCCCATTCATTTCAGGGGAATGCTTTGATTCCAGCACAAAGGCCACAGAATCCCTGCTAGTGTGAAAGAAGTAGAAATCAGAGCTGCTTTGAAACATACAACAGGGATGAAAACTAAATGGCTTGGCTAATTGGGAGCTCCACCTGCCCCTGGCCTTTGGTTAGGCCACAAGATGAGATATAGATGCCATTTCAGCATGTTAATCTTTTTTGTATAATTTCTTGGCTTTGCAGACAAAATGAAGGTCAAGATGAGGGAAGATGATGACTAAAATTGAACATTATTCCCATCACTGCTGTTCCTTTTCATAGTTAGGACTCATCCATGAAAGTGAATAATGTATCACAATGATATTAGTAAAACAGGATTTTTGCTTGTTTATCATGATTAGGGTTAATATCATATTTATTGTCTGTAGTACAGTACCACCTGTACACTAACAAAGAGGTAAACATGTATTTATCTTCAGAGTGTTGTCCTATTAGCACTGTGCAAGGGTTCACAGATATATAAGGGCCATTCTACCGAATTGGTGCACACTGTGCCCCACAACCTACTACTACTACTTTCGGCTGCTCCCGTTAGGGGTTGCCACAGCTGATCATGCGTTTCCTGCGTCTTCCTCTGTCACACCAGCCACCTGCATGTCTTCCCTCACCACATCCATGAACCTCCTATTTGGCCTTCCTCTTTTCCTCTTTCCTGGCAGCTCCATATTCAGCCCCATAAACTGTGCCCCCCAACCAAAGAACAAATTTAAAAAGCATTTAAGTTGCAAAACCTAGATGTTTACTAAGATCCTTCTATTATCTACTGAAACCAAAAATAATATTTGAGATAGCAGTAAGCTTAATATATTGTAATGATCACGGATGAATAGGCTCGCTTAGCCTTTGGCTAACGGGTCGGACCCTTTAGTCGACTGGTTAACGTTGTCGCCCGCAGTGCAGGAGATACGGGTTCGCGTCCCAGCTGTGGCGGTTCCCACGGCTGCCCCCCGAATTCACTACATGGTGTCAGAAGTGGGATGGTGAGATCGTGAAGGACTGTGAGGCCATCGTAAGCGTTTCCCGAAGGAGGGGGTGTGGAATACACAAGTTCACGCCCCGGCTGTGATGGTCTGGCTGGGGTCGCCCTTCCCGAAGGAAGGGGGCAATGTAACAATTACGAATGAATAGGCTCGGTAGCCCTTGGCTAAGAGGTTGAACCCTTTAGTCAAGCGGTTAGCGAAGTCGCTCGCGGTGCGGAATACACGAGTTCGTGCCCCAGCTGTGACGATCCGGCTGGGGACGCCCTTCCCGAAGGAAGGGGGCAATGTAACGATCATGGATGAATAGGCTTGCTTAGCCCTTGGCTAACGGGTTGGACCCTTTAGTCAACTGGTTAACATTGTCGCCTGTGGTGCAGGAGCCCCAAGTTTGCGTCCTGGCTGTGGTGATTCGCGGGGACGCGAATCCCAAAGGAAGGGGGCAATGTAACGATCATGGATGAATAGGCTCGGTAGCCCTTGGCTAACGGGTCGGACCCTTTAGTCGACTGGTTAATGTTGCCACCCGCAGTGCAGGGCAGTCGAGGAACCGTCGCCACACCTGGGACGCGAACCCGTATCTCCCGCACCGCGGGCGACAACGTTAGCCAGTCGACTAAAGGGTCCAACCTGTTAGCCAAGGGCTACCGAGTCTATTCATCCAGGATCATTACAATATATAAAATCATCATTGCATATTTTCCATTGTTTTTAAAAAGATCTTTTTGATTTTTTTTTAAAAGTGAAGTTAAAAAATACATTTATTTCATATTTTCTTTGTAAGTCACAAAGCCTAATGTAAAAAATGTTGTCCAGCATTTTCATGTCACAACCAAAACAGTGTAAGTTTTAGTTCATGGGCTGAGATTGATTTTAGCCACAACCCTAGATCTTTGATCAGGAACTATGCCTGCGTTCTTCTCTCTCATGGCTGCATGGTGAGAAGACATGTCCCATTATTTTGAAGTAAATGTATTCAAAAGTCTGAAAATCAGCATGTAATTTTAAGGAACGTCATTGCATAAACACATTTTGTGTGTCTGACATTCTTCTGTAAGTCGGGTTGTTGTGAAGTGTCTAGTGTGTTGGTGTAGTATTCTGTGCCTGTCATGTCTCACTCGCAACCTTCACCGCTGGCTAGCAGAAAAGCGAACAGGAGAGCTGAGCACGTAAGTCTCTCCAACAGCAAGCCCTATGTAGTGCCTCCTCGTGGCGACACACGGTAACTGGGTACACCTCGGATCCTGGCTGAACTACAAGGGACTCGGAGGAGGTCTTGCCCCTAGACGTGCGGATATTCCCTGATGCCCACGAACCAGCCCCCAGCTATGGGTTAAATAGTGCCACTGCCCCTAGTGGATACCTCGGGAGAGGAATAGGCTACGGGAGTAAACCCCTACAGGAAATCAACGTCTACAGTGCTGTTGTTTTTTGTTTTTCTTGTTCTTTTGTATCTGTTTAAGTCGGAGAGTACTGCTGGCATCGTGTGTGGCTGCCGCTTCTCCCTCTCATAGCCCCCCCCTCCCATCCACCCCTGTATGTTTGTGTTATGTTTATCCGTTGTCTTGTTTCACCCCGTTTATTGTAAAGCGACTTTGAGTGTTAGAAAAGCGCTATATAAGATTTATTATTATTATTATCATTATTATTATTATCCATCCATTATCCAAACCACTTATCCTGCTCCCAGGGTCATGGGGATGCTGAAGCCTATCCCAGCAGTCACTGGGCTGCAGACGGGGAGACACCCTGGACAGGGTGCCAGTCCATCACAGGGCGTATTGTTTTTTTTCTGCAATTAAACAAACTTTTTATGGTATCAATGCAAAAAAATTTGCTTTTACGCGTGTTCAACTGTTCAGAACTGTGCTAGCTAACCATGTGCTGACTAGCATCTTTGAGATGGACTCAAAATTATTTAAAATTGTCACTACAGAAACAGTCATGACTGAAACATGTGGCGAAGTTTTGGTTGTGACATGATTGTTTTGTTAGTGACAAAAGGGAAATAAATAAAATTTTAGCAAAGTTATTCAAATAAAAAGATAAACTCCGTATCAGTTAAAATTCTGTAATGTTATGTGGTTTGAATACCAGCTGAAATATAACAATTTAAATGCGAGTCTGCGATTCTAGCGAAAGGTTGTTGATTTGAACTCAACAGCCAATCAAATTACACCCTTCCCGTGTTCCTGAGGCAACGTGTTGATTGGCTGGAATAGAGTATGGTTCGGTCCGAGTCACTTTGTTTCCCATTTAAAGAGCCAGGACTGTGTACTAACACCAGAGTGTTTTTGAGCGCACACACAATTTTCCGCTAGAGGACCATCCATCCATTGTCCGAACCGCTTATCCTGCTCTCAGGGCTGCAGGGATGCTGGAGCCTATCCCAGCAGTCATTGGGCGGCAGGCACCCTGGACAGGCCGCTAGAGGACCATGAGGAGATATTTGCTGAATATCAGGTGAATAAAAATACACAGAAAAGACAAACTGCAATTAGACGGCATTGTCACTGTAAGTAAAACAAGACTAATGCAGGGATCAGACTACATGATATTTTTGTCTTTCGTGATGGTCACCATGTCAGATTGGGCAATCACAGAGGCATAAATTCTTGCCGTGTCTTGGCCAGGGGACTGGCAACACCCTGTATGACCCTGACCAATCATCGTATGTTGCCTTTCACAATCTTGCGCGAGTTCATAGGTCGTCGGGGGGGGGGGGGGGGTCAAGAAATTCAATTTTTAGCATTTCAGTCGTACCAAGACACATTTATTTCAAAATGTTTTGTCATTGCTGCTGTGCCCTCACAGGGTACTGATGGAAAATATAAAATGCACTGTGGTGACCCCTGAAAAACAAGGAATAAGCCAAAAGAAGAAGATTTCAAGATGTTTCCAACTCTAACTTTGAACCAATTCTGTAGAATGGCCTATATATATATATAGTATGTTTGTGTACCCACAGAAAACTTCAAGGGGGTGTGATGAGTGTGAGTTGGCAAGATTTTCTATCCCTCAGATTGATTTCATGATCACCGGTACCTCAGGGCATTGTATTGTAAGCTCATGGTGTTGATGCTCAGGATCTCAGCCAGGTGATTAGACAAAGAACGAGAGATAATCCTCATTTGTTTACCTCTCGGTTGCTCTTCCTTAATTCAGCCACAGATGGAGCAGACATCCCCTTGAAAGCGCAGAGGTGCAAAAGTTCAACATGAGTCGTTTGACATCTGTAAGTAGAATGAGATTCAATTTGGCACTGTGAGCTTTTGGCTCGTGTAAGGTAAATACACCCCCCGCCCCCCTCCCCCGTCTAGCAAGTACAAGCAAAGTGCTCATTGGCAGCTCATTTCAATTTCGACCACAGTCCTGGTAAGTGTTACTCTTCTGCCACTGTATGGTACTTTATGGTTGAATGCTGGAGAACTAGCTTTCAACATCATGAGGGTTCAGCTCCAAGGTACAGGCAACACTGCTCACCTCAGCCCCAGTGTCGGTTTGAACTGTTGAATAGAATAGGAATTAACTGATTGAAAACCTCTACCTAATCAATTTCCCTTCCACAAGACAGAATAATCTAAATACGTTTCCCTCACTGTCAAGGGAACATGATAATTGGTGGATAGAAAAAGGTGAAATTATTACAAAACACATCTCCCCAATGAGAGATGAAAGGAAGTATTGGTACTACTTTACAATAAGACTACCCTTATAAAGGGTTTGTGAATGGTTTATAGTTAGTTTATTTATTAGGTTGTGAACACTTTTCAAATCATTAATAAACTGTTATAACCCATGACCTGTTGCTTGCCAAATAGTGAGCCAACACTATTTGTTCTCTACTGTTTAAGCCTCAGATCTCACTGGTTACTTAGCTAGCAACTAGCAAGATCTGAGATTTAACAGAATAGATGGATAAAAATTGCAGCAGTAACTTTATCTTGCCAAATAGTGAGCCTGCATCGTTGTATGAAAACTGTTATAACTTGTTTATAATTGTTTATTAATTATTTATAAAGTGTTTACAACCTAATTAATAACCTGATTATAAACCATTTCCATCCATCCGTTATCCAAACCGCTTTACCCTGCTCTCAGGGTCACGGGGATGCTGGAGCCTATCCCATCAGGCATTTGGCGACAGGCGGGGAGACACCCTGGACAGGCCACCAGGCCATCACAGGGCATAAACCATTTATAAACCATTTATAAATTCTTTATAAGGGTAATCTTATTGTAAAGTGTTATCGAAGTATTTTATAGAAGTACAGAATAAATTTTCCTGATTCCTGACTTAGGAAAATGCCCCAGCAGACCCTCTGGTCTGCCATCTGGGGTTTTGATCAGTTTTGTGTTGTGTGTGTGGGATTGTGCAGCAAATAAACAAATATGGTTTGGGCTGTCATGCTCTGGAGAAACACAGGACCTCATAATTGCAGTTCATTTTCCTCATGTTAAATTCCATTCACTTTGCACCCCCCAATCACTGAATATTTCATCTCTTGCTTTAGACGTTGAAGACTAAGGTCAGCTGTAACCTTTTCCTTGAATGCAAGCTTCCCGTTCGCTTCCTTCCCACCCTCAGTAAGCTATTTAGTAAATGGCGCTCAGCAGAGCTGTTAAAACCTCTTTTGCACCTCCATGGCAAGCAACAACTGATTAGTCATGAGCTTATCCTCCAAGAATCTGTGCTTTTCTTTATATCCCATCCAATTTTTTTCTTTTTCTTCTCTATTGGATCGGGGACTGAGAGAGAGTACTGTCTTTTCAGAACCACCAAATGAACGTCACACCAAATAAATTAAAAGTGCTCTTTAGGTGGAGACAGAGAAGGTCCTTGCACAACTTGCATTGCCAAGAAGGAAGGCCTTCTCATTGATATGCTTCTGTTGGTGCCTCGCCGGAGGCTGGTTGCTAGGCAAGATAGAAAACTGGAAAGTGCATGTGGCCAGTCTACTAGCATTGTTCTGCCCGGCGAGACATCTCTGTCCATCGGGAGAGGTGATTGACAAGGCCTTGCCTGCCTCATGTTGGCCTGGCCCCAGTTGGGACTTTGAGTCTACTGGGTGGCGCGCGCACGCACGCACGCACGCACGCACGCACGCACGCACGCACGCACGCACGCACACACACACACACACACACACACACACACACACACACACACACACACACACAATATGGGTTAACAAGGCTAAGGTTTGCCTGACCAATTAATTTCTGTAATGAAAAGATTCCACACATTCTTGTTGATGGGTGTTAGATGGGGATCAAGGAATCATTCAAAAAAGGGGTTTTGAAACTCATACTCCACAAATGTGCCTTGGTGTTCAGCATTGTTCCACAAAAGCCGTAGCATTCCATCACAGATTCACATAGACACAGGCTACAATTTTAAGGTAATAAACCATCTTTTTCCAAAACTACTTTCACCCTATGTATACGTGGACCTTTCCATGCCTGTCTAAATAGAGATAAACTGCCCGTGTATCAAAGGGGATTAAAATGCATTCCATCTCTTCCTGTCTGGATGCAGTCTCACAGACACACAGTGTGCATGGTCAGACTGTCAGCCACGAGCAAGAATGCAGGAACATTTTCCTCTTGCTGTGCTGTGAGATTGTTAGAGAAGAGGTGGACCTGAGAGGCCTCTTACTTATTATGCATCCATATTCATGGCCAAATGTATGCAGATGTTTGGGGCATGGGGATGGGGGTGGGTGGGGTTGTGTCTGACCTCCCTGTCTGGGACTACTCTATAGGCCAGCATTAGAGGCAGAAATGTGTGATAGGTCTGAGACATCGTCTGTGTTGGCCTCCTCTCCCAAGCGGTTGCCTGCCATCACCTCTGAATTATAATGGAGCGAGGTACTGGGCTACTCCACTGCTCCAGGCAGCTAGTGAGGGACATGCAAAAAGACAAATTCCAACAACTGCTTGTAAAATCAGCCAAGAAAGTAACCTTAATATTAAATTACTACATGCTAAGATCATAATTATATGTTACTGTGGTGTAGGCATTCTACATTGAGAACAGCCAGCCAATGAAAACCCTGAACAACACATTTTAAACATCACAGGAACGTTTGATGATTGTTTCATTCAACCTCTTTTTGCAGAAAGAAAGCGTCACAACTAAGAGCCTGCTCACGAGATTGCGCTGACGGAGATAGGCCGGTTATCTCACACACCACTGTGAGACAAGTGCAACGGAAAGAGGGGAGAGCCAGTGAAGAAAGGAGGAAACCAGGGACGGAGAAGGAGGGGAGTGGGATGATTCTCTAGGGAAGGGTGGGTGTTTGGGTGAAAAGCGACAGCATGTGTATTGTTTGAGGCCCTGACTCGCCACCCTGGAGAGCTCCCCGTTCCCACGGTTTGCTCAACAAACAAACGCATTCCCCCTCCACTGCCCCTCTCCCCCATGCACCCGCTCTCAGTGGTGATGTCATTAATTACCATCAAAATGACCGTGACTGCAAGCAAGTGTGCGTGCGTCTGCCAGCGAGTGTTTGTGTGCATGTGTGTGTGAGTAAGGCAGAGAGGGAGATGGAGGGAAAGAGAAAGAAAGAGACCATTGTCTGTTCTGAAATAAAGAAATCTCCACTGAAGCATTGTAAATGGGAAAGGCAGAAAAATGGACCAAATACGGGGTTCTGTGAGTGAGAGCTGGCCTGTCACATCTTGTCAGAGCCTCACAAAACCTGATGTGCACACATTGCCCTTCCTGGACCACTGAGAGACACTGTGCCCCTGTGCTTGTGTGCTCTCCTGGTGTAATTCAGCCTTTTCCCTGTCAACCCCTGAGTAGCATAGAGATCGTTTTTTTGGGACAGTCTATAGTGTATGTGTGTGTGTTTCTGTCCATCCGCATGCAGCCTGTGTGAGTGTCTGTGTGCGCGTGCACATGCACATGCATGAACAGTAAATGTTAGGGTGCATAAGTTCATATACTATGTGTGCCGATGTGTGGAATATCTTTCATACAAATGAAGCTCTTAGCATCAGTTCAAGCAGGAAGACAGATGTTAATTCTAGTTATCCTCACTCACCTGGTCTCTGCCTCTGTTGTTAGCCAATGATTACTCTCAGAGAGGTTAGTGGGCTTTTCTGTCAGCCAATGGCCAGCTTGCTAATACTAGTATCTGAATATCTTACCTGACATATCTCTTTGCTGTCATTACAGTCTATTCAGCTCACCCCTCCACCACCTCACTGCCCCTCACGTCAAGGCCCTCTCCGAGGCTCCCGGGGGGAACATCTCTGGACCCAAATGTATCTTATGAGTCATAAGATAAATTATGACAATTTATAGGGTCATACGTTATGACCCTATAAATTGTTATCAGTGACAGGGTCGATGTTAAAGTTCTTTTAGATATTATATTAAACATTGTTCTCACTTCACTATTTTTAGGGTGTCTTTCATGTTTGAACTAACCCAGCCACTGAGGATGCACAAACCAGTGCATTCTTAATCCGGTCCCAAACCCAGATAAATGGGGTGTGCATCGGGAAAAACACCCGGCATAAAACCTTTTCCAAATCAAATATGCGGATCGTAAGTCAGATTTCCATGCCAAATCGGTCGAGGCCCGGGTTTACCAATGACCGGTACTGTTGGCCAGCAGGGTGCCGGTGGAAACTATGCTACTGTTGGGTGAAGGACAAGGAGAGGGGGATGGCATGTCTAGGGGAAGCGGGAGAGGAGGAAGGGTAGAAGTGTGGAGGTGAGAGTCGGAACTTTCAATGTTGGCACTATGACCGGTAAAGGGAGAGAGCTGGCTGATATGATGGAGAGAAGGAAGGTAGATATACCGTGTGTGCAAGAGACCAGGTGGAAGAGGAGTAAGGCCAGGACCATCGGAGGTGGGTTCAAACTCTTCTACCATGGTGCAGATGGGAGGAGAAATGGGCTAGGGGTAATTTTGAAGGAAGAGTATGTCAAGAGTGTGTTGGAGTGTGTTGGAGTAGTAGTAGCAGTAATTTCATGTTTGAACTATCTTGCAGGAAACCAAAGCAGCCTTTTGCAAACAAGAGAGAGAAGAAGAATGAGATACCAAGTTAGGGAGTGACAAAGGTGAAGCATGTCAAGTCACCTTCATAGTGAGGGACTAGGTCATGGGTATTCAGTCATGTGCCATGGAGGTCCAAGTGTATGCAGGTTTTCTTTCCAACCAAACACTACACCAGCTGATTTCCTCCATCAGCACTCCTTCAACCAGACAGGGGAGGACTAATCACTGAAATCAGTTGGCGTAGTGTTGAAGAAGAAAACCTGCATACAAACAGCCCTCCATGGCACATGATGGAAGGCCGAATCAGTTTAAAATCCTCTCACATAAAACAACACAAGACATGTATGTGTGTGTGTGTTTCCGTTTGTGTAGAGCCAATAATTACCTGAAGAGTACCTGATGAGTTATGAGCCTTTATTTTAAAGCGATCCATTTCTATTGATTCATCACTGACAGTATCTCTAGGAATGATTGTGACATAACTTAAAATAAAGGAAAAGGAGGGAAACGAAAAGAAAAGAAACGGTCTTGTCTTCTAAAAAAAACCTCTTTTTCGTGGTTATTTTGGAAAGTGGAAAGTTGAAAAATACTCCAGTCTCATACCCAGAACCAGGCCCATCTCTGTCTTTTGTACATTTTTAATTTGGGCACCATCCTCCAAGCTCATCAGTGGCCCCTAAGAAGCTGGAATAATGGCTTGCATTCAAGGCATGAGTTAGATGGATAAATCACTTTACTCGATTGGTAATGTTTATATCTTCACCATCCCCTTTCTGTTGAGGTCATCATAACACAAATTTTCAGGTTGTAATTTGTATTTGATTGCAGTGTGTGTGCGCGTGTGTGTGTGTGTGTGTGTGTGTTGGGGGGGGGTGTACACAATTCATGATTTTCCTCCAAGACCGAACGAGACATTCTTTGCCATTACTTTTTTACCTGTACTTGACTAAAACAACCTTCTGGGATATGAACCCAGCTTCACACGGCCTGCATGCATCTAGCACAGCCCATCATGTAGCACTGAGGTTCATCACAAATTGGAAAGCCCGTATTCTTCATTGTTTCCCATATGACTGGATTGATTGATTGGCCTGCAATGTCCACTGGTCAACTCAACCACGGGAATATTAATATCTATAAAGCAAGTCTTTGTCTTCTCCTGTCTTGCCTTGTGGCTATGTCAATCAACAAAGTGCTCAAAATGACTGTACCAGGAATTGAGATTTCTGTCTGTCCCCAAATGCATGAACTGAAATGGGAAAAAGCTTTTTACATTTCCTGCTTGATCTGCTTGAAAATATGGAGTGTTTTAAATCTTGATCTTAATAGGTGCCTTTATATTTATTTTGAAAACTTTGGCGCTGGGAACATCTGATTTTAAATATTTAGTGAAGTTACATGCCCCAAGTTGCCCTTTTATTGTGACCTTTATCTTAACTTTTTAAATTGTCTTCGTTTTCAAAATTCCATTTGCTTGTACTTTGTGTTGTCTGCCTTGTGAAAGAGATGTGCACGGATAGACACATTAAGCCACAGAAGAAACCTTTATTTCGGGGCACATGACACCTTCGATCTCAAAGTACCGAAGACGTCACACAGAATGGATGAACAAGTCAAACGGCTCAGTTCAAATGATGAGAGGTGGGCCATGTTTCCAGTAGATGGCGCCACTATGACAGACAGCGTTACTGGATAGTTATGGCCTGATCCAGTGTCATGGAGCGTAAACCCCTTTTTGACCTAAAAACAGCTATAGTTTTAATTCATAATTTGGAGATTTCATTCTACAAACTTGAATGACTCAAGGCATGAGTTGGAGGCAAAATTGAAAAATTACTGTTTTTTTTTGTATGTATGTATGTTTTCTTTTTTAACCTCTTTTTCCATGCACAGTCAACGTAACATATACACCAAAGAAGGTTGAATCAGTTCATCTGGATACAACATTTATTGACAGATACGTTTAGTCACTCCATCACTATGTAACATACACATATGTTGGCCTCTGGGCAGCTACACTTGAGGTTTAAATGTATTGCTCAAGGGTAAAATCATGTTGTTCTTAGGGGGAGGGAGCAGTGTCTCTGATTTATTTGCCTTGTAATGATGTTTTAGCAGAGTTCAGATTCACACCAGTGAAATTCAGGTTACATGCTTATTTCTTTAACCTCATGGCCAGCCACACCCAATCAGGGTTGTAATACTCAAGTCCAGAACTCGGACTCGAGTCCGATTTGAGTACTGATTTTCAAGTCTCATGACTCGACTTGGACTTGAGCACTGATGACTCGGACTCGGACTCGAGCATTGACTGCATTTAGACTCGGAAGTTGAGATGAGGACTGGGTCTTGTTAATTGATAAAGACTGTTTTTTGTTTTTGTTAGTTTTTAAAGTAAACTACATTAGTTTTAAAGTACATTCAAAGTAAATAAACTCCATTTGAAATGGTGACCCTGTGTCATTTTTGTTTAATGTAGACTTTTTTTTATTTGTATGTCAGCTTTTTTACGATGCCAGAGTGGAGCACTGGAGCCCATCCTGGAACTCAACTCAGACTCAACCTTGATGACTCAGACTCGGACTCAGGCTCAGGTAATGGGGACTTGACTCGGACTCTTCTGTGGGGACTTGGACTTGAACACTGGGGACTCGAGACTCGACTCGGACTCGAGGTTTAGTGACTCGAATACAACACTGCACCCAATTAAGCATTCAATGCTTTATATCCTTTTGAAATGTGTAGGCAATGTATATCTAAATGCACTCGCATTTGGAGAAGGAACCCAATCATCCTAACGTGCAGTCAATATCTTTGGTTAAAATAGGTGAATTTGAAGAAGCACTTTAGACGATGGACTGTCGAGATATTACTCCTCAATATAATGAATACATTTGTGCATCTTGGATTTTATTCCTTTCTGCAACATCAGAAGTTGAGAAAGGGACTGTTATTCTTAATCGTACTTTGTTGAAAAACGGTATACTTATTGCAACTTGCTGCAGGAAGGATGTCTTTCCACATCAAATGTTGCACTAGAATATGATGAATCCAACACTAAGATCTGGCCAAAGTTGTTTGAAACTCTGACATTTTTAAATAAAGGAAGATACAACACTCTTTGGGGAGCCGGCTGGCTCGATGCCCCACTGCCTGGTTACATTAACATTCACAGAGTACCACCATGGCCTAAATTCCTGAAATTGAGGATCTCTCCATCCCTCTTTCTCTGTCTCTCCCTGTTTTGCCCCCCCCCACCCTTCTCTCACTCTCAGTCATTCTTGCTATACAATGACATCACTATGTCACTTTCTCTAACAAACCCGGCACCCTCTATCCACTCATTCATGGCTCTGAATGGACCCCACTGTTAGATGACCAAACACAGTGACCCTGACTAAATATTGGGCCCTCTGTTATTTTTGATGCTGTGTCTCACTGTGTTCCCAGTCACTGTGCTCCAGTCGGGTTCCCATTACTGGCAGCAAGAAAAGCAGAAGAAGAGAGTAGCTCATGATCATGGCTCCTTTTCAGTGGCATATACTTCCAAGACAACAGGATAAAAAAAAAATGCTCTCTTTATTTTTATAATGGTTTAGGTTACCTTTATCAGGCCAAAAGCAGGCCAAAAATATGGCCAGTTTGAAGTCAGAGTAAATTTCATATTACTAAGATTGCATTTAGCTCAATTTTCCCATTCAAAAAAGGTTGTTTAGGAATTATACGAGAGACTGAAACATTCATCAGCCTTTACATCTCTAGCTCTCAGGTTATCTTATAAAGATGTATGTTATTAAACAGTTATATATTCTTAGGGTGGCTGACTTAATAGCATTCTGGTTCAATATTGATGGATATTATGGCTATATCTACTCAAACCAATGGTGTGATGGCTAAAGCCTGTGTCAGCAGGCATTGGGAGGGAGGTAGGTAGACACCCTGGACAGACCAACCGCCAGTCTATCACATGGCCCACATACAGTTGCTCACACACTCACTTACACCTATGGACAATTTAGAGAGTCCAATTCATCTAACATATATGTCTTTGGACTGTGAGAGGAAAACAGTACTCGAGGGAAACCCTCGCAAACACAGAGAACATACAAGCTCTCCACAGTGAGGCTGGAATAACAACAAGAGCCTTTTGCTGTGAAGAAACATGCTAACCACTGAGCCCCAGTGACATCTTGAATATGCTATAACTTGTATTTGTTAATAAAATCCCTCAAGCACTGTTAGGGTTAGACCAACCCACTTATTGAGCCTATCAAGGGGGGTAATTTGATCACTCTCTTCAAATGCAGCACTAAGGTCAAGTACACGAAGAGTGTATTAGCCACTGCAATGTGGACAATCATGTGCAATAATCCTATTTTGAGCTTTAAAAGTCACTGCTATCTTTTATTGTCTCATCATAATTTTTGCTACCTCACTTATTTTTACTACCTCACTTGTTTATAATAAATGTTGTTTGTTCTTGTTTTTATCTTGTTTTTTAATCATTTACCTTGTCTAGTGTTGTTGGTCTGAGAGTCACCAAATGAAATTTCGTTGTGTGCGCACAATGACAATGAAGTATCTTATCTTATCTTATTAATCCGTGTCAGCATGCAAAAAGTCATTTGGCATCCTAAGAAGCATTGCTTTGGGTAAGTAATGAAAAAGTGAAACCCAATTAGAGTTTCTCAAACATGGTTTTAGTTGCACCACTTCCATGAGCTGTTTGAAAACCTGTCACAGCCCTGACCATGCCTCCAGTTATTACCCTGGCATTTCCCTTTTCCCCTGTGTCTCCTGTTTCCCCTGACACACTCTCTCGCTCTCTCTCTATCTCTCTCTCTGTAAGTGGTGTAGGAATGGTTTCCTTCCTTGGCACTCTTCGGCTCCCTCCTAACTGTGGCTCAATCACTTCCCCTGGTCAGCCTGCACACCTGCCTTCCATCAACTCGTCAACTCAACAATATATCTCCGGTTCTCCAGCCACTAATCGCCAGATCGTTGTTTCAACTACAGTGGATCACCACCCTGCCTGCCTGCCCGTTTACTTAACCCCTGAGCTTATCCTCAGCCATCCATGCTTACGCCCTTGTCCACCTGTCCTGCTCAACTCTGTAACCACCATCCAGCTCAGCTCAGCTCTACCATCACATCTCTACCTTGCCTGCCATCCTCATGCCCCTTTTACTTCTACATTAAACTTTTGGGTGGGTGGGCTAACAAATACAATATATCCATCTATAGTTCACACTGCAGCAACAGCAACATAACATCAGAGATACCAAGTTAGAGCAATGACACTATATACCTTGTTATAGTAATTGCTCTACAACATCACTATAGAAAGTATAAGAATGGCCTGATGCCAAAAACAAAAACCCCCTCTCTCTCTCTCTCTCTCTCTCTCTCTCTCTCTCTCTCTCTCTCTCTCTCTCTCTCTCTCTCACACACACACACACACACACACACCATTTGACTCTGTACACATTAGCACATACCATCTTTAATAAGCACAACATATGGAAGAAAGATGGAATGACATGCTACATGATAGAACAGAATGCAGAATCGTGTAGCCTACAGTGTCAGAAAAGGGCTCCCCTAAGGATGCACAACAAAACGTGTCCCAACTGAAACGACTGCCAATATTGCAACTGTTTTCATCACAACTGTTTTGCAACACATTGTCAAACATGTCCCGAATAAAACAATTTGGTAAGCACAGCAAAAATAAGGGTCATTATAGAAGAGAGACAAGCAATATGTAGACAGGAAAGCTAAACGCGTCTGATGGTCTTTTAAGAGGTCTATAGGCTTGGGCCTACCTTATTTGAAGAGAAGCTCATATCGACGACCTTTCTGGGATGCAAACAGGTTAATCACCATGTCATTGAGGTCCGATGATTTTTGGATGAAGTTCCACTCAATGTCATAGCCAGGGCGTTCAGCATATCCTGTCCCATAGTACTTCGGAGGAATGAGTTGATCCTCTTAAGTGTACTGAAACACCTCTCTGACTTTGCAGACGTCATGGGGGTTGAGATGGATATTTGTGTTAATTTCAACGTTTCAGAAAAAGTGCTCTGAAGATTGTTCTCAGATTGTCCCCTGAGCACAATCACGCACTGGCTTACACATGCCACGTCGGTTGTCCCATCCGCTTGCAAAGCCACAAATGGTGCCTGCGATATTTCATCAGCCAATTTTTGTCTATAAACTGCTAACATACACTTTGGCTTGTCTTAGACGTGTACTTGGCAACCTGAGTGTTTGACAGGTGATCGGCTAACTGGCTAACCAAAAAAAAAAAAAAGAGAGAGAGGGAGAGAGAGGACTGGCCAGCGACGTCCAGAAACGCCCCGCTGGATTGAAGTCGGAGATTCGTCGGACCCCCGCAGAGCTAGCTCATGTGCCCCACAAAATTTAATAGTCCACAATCCGTGACAATGAATGCCTGTTTTTTTTTACCAGCTCGTCGTGTCTCTGTATAGAAATGTGGTGGCCCTCCTCAGGTTGACTGGCGATGCTAACTTTACCCAGCACTGATAGCTTTGCGTTATTTTAATGACTTGTGCTGCATTCGTGTTTCCTAATTTCGTCGGATAAATGGTTCAAATCCACAATTCCTTGCTGGGTCCAAGCCGCTTCTCCCCCAAAAAGCACGCATGGGGAACAGGAAAGCGAATTCTTAGCTACTGGCCGTTAGCCAGTCCTTTCGTAACACAAAACTTACGATTTTGTCGTTTGTCCTTTTGTGTTATTTGAACATCGTTTGGGCGATGTGTCCCCAGTCTCTTCACTTCCAATTTTTCTTCAAAAGACATTAAAGAAAATGGATGAGAAAGTAAATAATCCCCCTCGTTCACGCAAACGCCCGCGGCCGCCATTGCCACTGTCGCTCACTTTTCTCCCTTTCCACTCACACACAAATAGCACTTCGCTCTATGTGCTGTCATTGTTGAAAAGTCAGTGGCCTGTGGGCTGATTGACTTTGGCCCAAATGATCAGCAAATCAAGGGGGCGTGCCAAGAGTCACCTGTCACTCACGTAACACGAAGATGAACGGAAGCTGATGCAACTGTGTTTGGTTGACGCTAGATCCAGCGGGGTGTAGGCACGGAAATAGACGTGATTGGTTGTTGCGTCGGCGCGCGCTGTCTGCCAGACCGACAGACAGAGCAATAGTTAGGGCGAATTAAGTTAACGTTAGTTAGCTAGCGATAGCAATAGCGGTTGGGTTACAGTACGAACTGACAATGTTCAGGTCAGTGGTAGGCTAGCTAGCTAAATGTTTCAGTGCGCATCGTTTGTTTCAAGTCAATGCGCTTTCAGGTTCCACGCTGTCTATTGGCCGACGCAACAGCCAATCACGACTGCAACAGCCAATCACGGCTACTTCCGTGCCTACGCCCAGTTGGATATAGATTGGTTGTTGGTTAGGGTTTAAACGATTTTTGAATTTCCATTGTTAGCAAGCGTTGACGTAAGCTATCGTTGCAGTACGATCTGGCAATGTTTAGGTCAGTTGTAAGCTAGCTAGCTAAATGTTTAGGTGCGCATCGTTTGTTTCAAGTCAGTGCGCTTCGAGGTTCCGCGCCGTCTATTGGCCGACGCAACAGATAGATCGAACGGGGTGTAGGCACGGAAGTAGCCGTGATTGGCTGTTGCGTTGGCCAATAGACAGCGCTATTAGGCTGTAAAAAAATTAGCCAATTTAGATGTATTTTGTGTTTTTCTTGTGACTATTTAGTGCTGTTGCTGCTCTTACGTTCCACCAAAATTTAAAATAATCGGTTCTAAGGTTTTTTAACAATAAATTTCTCATCTTTATTGTAAAAGAGGGGGGGGGGTCCTGTTAGCCCATTTATACCAGCCGCCCCCTCTTAATTCCATTGTCTGTGTCCGTATTTGGGTCCGCGTCTACGGATCGTAACAGAATGATCTGGCCAGCAGGGACCCACCCAGCAGACGCCGACCACCTCCGCCAAGCTCTCGCCACCCAGGGTGCCCTCGTGGGACAACAAGACCAGCAGAACCCTCAAGTCACTCTCAGCCAACGTGGCCCAGATTGGACTTAAAGTCAACCAAGTTTCCACAAAATTTTCCTCTCCAGCTCCGCTGCTGCAGTACAACCTTCAACCCATCTAGCTCTCAAGCCCAGACAACCACAAATCCCTGCGCCGGAGTGCTACGTTGGAAACTTGGGGACGTGCGGGTCTTTTCCGATGTAATGTTCGTGCAACAACCCTCTCCCTACATAACCGATGAGGCAAGAATATCTCATATCGCGTCCGTGTGGCGTGGCGGTCAATTCGTGGCTACCAACACGGGGATCATTGGTTCGAATCCCCGTGTTATCTCTGGCTTGGTCCTCGCTCAAGTAACTCGTGTTACTGAGTCCCTGCACCTCATCTTGTCCGGGAATCATCGTGAGTCCATCGCAGTCCAATTTCACATCTTTTCCGCCCATAACCCCTTCATCCTCGGTCAGACCTGGTTAAAACGTGATCCCCACATTGATTAGTCCAGCAATACAGGTCAGAGCTGGAGCTCTTTTTTGCATTCATCTTGCCTGAAATCTGCCCTATTCCCTATAGAGGCCGCTACTCCCTCATCAGACACCAAACCCCCAGACCTGTCATCTATTCCCACAGTTTAGCATGCATGACCTGGGAGAAGTTTTTAGTAAACAGCAAGCTCTTTGCCCCCACATTGCCCTTATGATTGCACCATTGATCTGCTCCCAGGAGCTCCCTTGCCTTCCAGCCTCCTTCTCAACCTGTCTCGCCCTGGGAGAGAGAATCCATGGAAACGTACATCCACTACTCCTTAGCTGCCGGTGTCATAAGGCCATCATCCTCCCCTGTTGATACAGGTTTTTTTTGTTTGTTTCCAAGAAAGACCATTAATTGCACCCCTGCATTGACCACCATGATTCAAATAACAACAGTTAAAAACAAATATCTTCTTCCTCTGATTAATTCTGCCTTTGAACCACTCCAGGGAGCCACCATCTTCTCCATACTCGACCTCAGAAACTCCTACCACCTGGTCCGAATCAAGAAATTATATGAATGGGAAACTGCCTTTAATACACCTCTTGGCTACTTTGAGTATTTAGTCATGCCCTTCAGTTTAACCAGTGCCCCTGCTGTCTTCCAGGCTCTTGTCAACGTCTTTCATTATCTTCTGAACCGGTCAGATTTTGTTTATATAGATCAGACAAGGGCAACTCGGAATGCGGCCCCTGTCCTCACTCAGTACAGTCTGTGGCTCAATTTCCAAATATCAATAAAATGTTGGTATCTCAGGCGTTGGAAGCAAGCGGGCCATTTGAACCGGATCCCAATTGTATTATATGGTCCACTGATATGGATTGATCCCTCGAAACGCAAGAGGTGCGTAGCCAAGCAACTGCTTACACATGGTCTCATCTTGGAGCCACTGTCATCGCTGACCTCAAAGCCAAAACATATCAACAGCAGAGCCTTTTTTTTACCAAAACTATGTCTACACAGGAGTCCTCTCTCAAGGCATCTTATGCTGTTTCCCTTCACTTTGCTAAAGCAAAGAAGCCCTTGTCAGATTGCGAAACAGTGAAGCTGTGTGCAGTAGAGATGGCTAAAGCTTTCTGAGGTAATATGGCTGTGGGTGAATTTCAATGGCTTCATCAGTGTGTGAATGTGAGGCTATATAAAAATGCAGTCTTTTTACCATTTTGAGCTAAAGGCATGTTTATTTGTAATGTCATGGAATGGGAAGGCAGAATAGAAATGCACTATAAAACGTGAATATTAGTTGTTGCACTTAGTGTTAATGTTAAATTTTGTACCATTACTGAATGATTTTTGAGACCCCATTGCACTGAAATTATGGCATATCACTCAAGAATGTGGACGTTTTGTTTCTGTTTTAAGCTCATTAAATAGAAATGTTGATATAATAAACTTTGATTACTGGTGTATATATTTTGTTTCCATTAAATTAGTAGCTATAATTCGTTAATTAAGTGATGGGGCCCTGTGATGACCTGGCGGCCTGTCCAGGTTGTCTCCCCGCCTATCGCCCAATGACTGCTGGGATAGGCTCCAGCATCCCCGCAACTCTGAGAACAGGATAAGCGGTTTGAGTAATGGATGGATGGATGAGTGTTGGGGTTACAGTATCCCACTAGTGGAAGTGCACAGTCACAATCTGTCCTGCTGATAGTGAGGATAACATTTTTGTGGCCCGCTCTATCATCAAAGTTGTCCATTCCTGATATGATATCCTTATCTTCTCCCAGAACATGGAGGAACACATCCAGCATATGAGGCAAGTTCTCCAAAGACTACTGGAGAACAAACTGATTGTCAAAGCTGAAAAATGTGAATTCCATGTCAACTATGTTGGGTTTCTAGGATATATCAATGAGAGTGGGCAGGTGAAGATGGATCCTGGAAAGATGCAGGCAGTGGCAGAGTGGCCCATACCCACATCTTTGAAACAACTCCAGTATTTTCTGGGCTTCGGTAAATTTTACAGAAGGTTCATCAGAGACTACAGCTGTGTTGCGACACCTCTTACCCAACTCACCTTATCAGCTACTCCCTTTTCCTGGACTCCTGAGGCAGGTGCTGCCTTCCCCGAGCTAAAGAAAGACACTTTACATCAGCACCTGTCATTGTCCAACCAGACCCTTCAAGTCAGTTCATCATGGAGTTTGATGCTTCAGATACAGGGGTTGGAGCAGTTATTATCCAGCACTCAGCTTCTGACCAGAAACTCCACCCCTGTGCATTCTTCTCTCACTGATTATCCCCTGCTGAGCAGAATTATGATGTTGGGAACAGGGAACTGGTCAGTTAAGCTCACTCTGGAGGAACAGGCTAGAGGGAGCAGAACACCCATTTAATGTTTGGATGGATCACAAGAACCTGGCCTACATCCAGACCACCAAACGATTCAATTCCCATCAAGCCCATTGGGTGCTGTTCTTTGTGACAACTTAGTTTCACTTTCACTTACCGACCTGGTCCCAGAAACATCAAACCTGACACCCTCTCCCGACAATGATCCAGCCAAACCAGATACCTCATTTGCGTGGTGGCCGCAGTGACTTGGGAATTGAATCCCTCGTCTAGGAACTCAACCGGACCCAGGAAATGGCCCTCATAACTCTTTTTTTCTTTTCTTTTTTTTGCCGGATTCAGTTCACTCACAGGTCCTGATACCAGGGTGACAGGGAGGGATAACCGGGAGGTATCAGCCAAACTTTGTCCCTTCTGAAAAGGCATTTCTGGTGGCCTTCCATGGATGCTGATACCCCTGCATTTGTGCTTGCTTGCACCGTTCATAGTATTTCATCTCACCAGCCTACTCTGCCCCCTTCCAGCCCCAAGTCAACCATGGAGCCACATTGACCTTGACTGTGTAACCGGACTTCCACCATCTCAAGGTAACACCGTTACACTCACCACTGTTCCAAGGCTGTAGATTATTTTTCCCCTACCAAAGCTTCCCACAGCCTCGGAAACCGCTGCCTTGGTGGTCCACAACACTATCTAACGCCACAGGATCCCATCTGACATTGTCTCTGACTGTGGACCACAGATCTGTGGTATTCTGTGGGGCTCTCAGAGCATCAGTGAGTCTCTTATCAGGTTACCATCTCCAGACCAATGGACAGATGGAGTATTCCAACCAGGACCTGGGAGCTGTGCTTCGCTGTTTCACAGCCCAGAACCCCTTTAGCAGAGCGAATATGTAAATTGTTTTACTCAAAGCGTGCACATCTGGATAAAAGCATGAAAATGGGTACAAGGGGTTTTTAGAGTATGCTTATTCCACAAATAGCGGGAACCACGACGTCACTCCAACGGTTCCTGCCGAAAATGAAAAATTCAAGATGGCCACCATAAAACACCGTTTTTGCCAATAAATCAGCCATGAATATTTCTATGATTAAAAGGCATATACCCAGGTTTTTTTGGGGGGTCAACAAATGCAATAAAACATATCTCAAATCTGTTAAAGTACATCTTTATACAAAAAAATAAATTCAAAATAAATTCAAAATGGCCACCATAAAGTACGTTTTCGACTAAAAATAAGCCGTAAGAGACAATATTCAAACTGACTATACATGTTTAAGGGTCAACAACTCCAATGCATCACATGTCAAAACTCAAATGTTACATATTCACACAGGAAAACACAACAGAAATTCAAAATGACCGCCACCATAACAATTTTGTTTGCAAAATGTACCTTCATTGACATGACTGCCACCATAACAATTTTTTGAAAAATGTACCTTCACCGACATGATACTAATTTATATCTTAGGTAAAACAATTCAAAACAATACGTGTGAGACATCACACGGAGCCTCTTCTACCAAAAACTGAACACTGAATATGGCAGTCACTCTAATTACCACAATACTAGTATTTAAATTAGGCTTTTGCTTTGATGACTTTAGTAGAAAATCATGGTGAAAAGTTGCTGCCTAATAAAATGAATTTTTTAAATGGAATGTTATTTATTATGATTTTTACTGTACCTTTATCTATATTTTAGGTCAAATATTCATATTCACTCACTTAGTCTCTCTCACATTGTCCTGAACAATAGCACAACTGTGTGCACTTGAGATTCGCTTTAATGCACTTGCATCTCTTCGTGCACGACTTTTTACAGCCTCATATCAACAGTTCCTGGCAGGCCCTGGCTGCCTCTGGAAGTGTGGTCCAGCAGGTAGACCATGGGGAATCTTCCTTTACTCTCTCCCAGCCCCATAAACCTGGTGATGGAATCATGGGGTCCCCTACTGTCCCCAGATGTGTCCTGCCTTATAAACAGCCCTTTCACATGCTGTTCAAGGGCATGCAGCATTGGAGGAATGTTTTCTATCTTACGATTTTGAGAAAACAGCTGCGTCCTCGCTTCGTTCACGTGGCTGAGTGTTGATGTTCTCTGATATAAGAGGACAACATATCTCTCTATTTCTTCCAAGTCGTCAGGTGATACCTGGCCTGGTGCATTAGATAGCCTAGCAAAAAGCGGCTTGAGGTGAGGCATACTGCACCAAACAGCCCAAGCTGTTCTCTTTCCAACACCATGGAAGGCAGAAACAGTATCACAACCTGATACTGTGTGGAAGAATAGGAGGCCCCAGGATGTGTCTTTGCCCAATTCAGCAGCAATTAGGTGGCATCGGATATAGCGCAGCTTAGCACCATGACCAAATGCTATCAATATTTCACAGTCCTGCAAAACACTAACTACTGCGGTTGCAATTATGTGTTTAATGGTGTCCATTTTGAATTTTTGATTTTGGGCGGGAACCGTTGGAGTGACGTCGTGGCTCCCACTATTTTTCAAATCAGCATACTCTAAAAAAAACCCAGGTACCCATTTTCATGCTTTTATCCAGTTGTGCACACCTCAGTCACTTATCTGCCTCGCTACTTCTGCTGGTGTAATCACCTTCCCTATATTGAATATGCTCACAATTCCTTGCCCAGTGCTGCCACAGGCATGTCACCCTTTGAATGCTCTGTGGGTTATCAGCCGTCTCTGTTTCATGCTCAGGAGGGTGAAATCGTCATACCCTTGGTTCAGGCCCATTTTTGCCACTGTTGACTGATGGGTCCATGGTGCGGTATCAGACCATTTATTGCAGCATTTACTAGTCACACCGTAGACACACCATAGAACCACCTTAAGAGCTGTTCGCCTTCCAGCTAGGTGCTAAATAAATGATGATGATCAATGAACTATAAGTTGTGAATTCGTTCTGTGCATAGCGAACAAGACCATCGTCTTCAACTTTCAGTTTAGTTCTGCCGTTTTCTCGCAGCGGCGCACAGCATCATGGGAGACCAGAGTTTTTCAAATAAAGGTCACATAACAAAAGGAAGTGTAATTCGCTGTTAATATCAATCAGGACTGTACTTTAGGCACCAAATACAAATCAATAATGAGCACCATACAAATCAATAATAATAAAAAATATTATGACAAAATTATACGGGTCATTTACACTCCCACCAAATCATTAATGTTTCGAATATAGAAAATCAAGCATAAGCAAAAACAAATGATTTCTCAACTCAAAATGACCATAAACCATAAGTATCGTGGGAAAGGAGTGTCAAGTATTTTAAAACAAAATAAAAAAAAAACGCATCTCAAGAGATGCAAGGCATGTGTTAGTTAGTAACTAACTAGTCACTATCTAGTAACAAGACCAGTTTTTGAACTGGCCGTTCAAGCACTGTCTGCTTGGTGAGCTGTTCACCTTTTTTGCCTAGGTTTCTATCCCCTAGACAGATCTTCACCCTCCTAACCAGTCCATCTCTATCTACTACAGTCTCTAAAACTCTACCCAACCTCCATTCATTTCTGAGTCTCAGATATGAACACTGTCCGTAGCCAGTCGTGCTTGCATCGGAGAAGTGGTGTAACTCCTGTCTGGTGACCCTCCCAAAGTTTGCAGGTGCATAGCTCCGGGGAATGTCTATCTTCTCCATGTTGGTAAGATCATTTTTCCATCTCTCCCACCGTGGGTGAAGTTCATCAGTCAGAGGATCATCCCAACCCGTTCCATGTCTGCACATTTCCTGCAGTACTCCCTTTCCGATGAGCAAGAATGGGGTGACAAACCCTAGGGGGTCATGCAAGGAGGCAACCGTAGACAGTATACCTCGGCGTGTTGCAGGTTGATCCTTGAGATTGACGTTGAACTTCAAGCAGTCTGACTCGATGTGCCATTGGATCCCCAACGCTCTTTCTGAAGGCAGGTCATCCAAGGTAAGGTTAAGATCTTGGATTTCTGATGCACGTTCAGATGACGGTATGCTTTCTATTACAGCTCTGTCGTTGGACACAAATTTGTGGAGTCTAAGGCCACCCAGGGCACAAAGTTCTCTGGCTTCTCGAGCGAGCTGAACAGCCTTCTCTGTACTGTCCATACTTGCGACACCGTCATCGACATAAAAGTCTCTCAGAATGAACTGTGAACCTAGGGGGTATAGGTCTCTGTTCTCAGTAGCCAGGTACTTCAAGCCGTAGTTTGTGCAACCAGGCGATGAGGCAGCACGGAAGATATGCACCCTCATTCGGTACTCTTGAGGTTGCGTGCTGACATCTCCTTTCTTCCACCACAGGAAGCGCAGGTAATCCTGATCGGTCTTGCTCACGTGGAATTGGTGAAACATCTTTTCTATGTCGCACATCAACGCAGTAGAATGCAGTCGGAAGCGAAGGAGAACACCATTGAGATTGTTCATCAAGTCGGGTCCGGTGAGCAGATGATCGTTTAGACTGGTTCCCTTGTATTTGGCAGAGCAGTTGAATACCACGCGCAGTTTGTCTGGCTTCTTGGCGTGGTAGACACCATGATGAGGTATGTACCATTTTTCTCCTTCCTTCCCATCATCATGTACTTCCTCTGCGTCACCCTTTTCTATGACATCCTCCATGAACTTGATGTACTGTTCTTTGTATCTTTCATCCTTTGACAGCTTCCTCTTCAGATGGCTGAGACGAACGATGGCAAGCTGTTTGTTGTCAGGTAGGTTGGGTCTCTCCTTAAAAGGTAAGGGCATTTCGTAGTGACCTTGACTGTTCTTCTGGATGCCGTTTTTGAGTTTGTCCAGGAACAAGATATCTTCCTGGGACACCGTCTTTTCATCCTCCTTGGCATCTTTGAAGTCGGACTCCAGAATGCGAATAGCATCTGCAGGGGTGACTGGCGGGAGCTCCTTCACAGCTACCCGGAAACACTGTCTCGCCACGCTTGGAGTGTCAAGGCACGGTGAAGAGCAACCCACGATGCTCCATCCAAGGTCGGTTCGGATTGCGTAAGGCTCTTCATTTCCTCCTGCTATTACGTCTCTTGGTGCCATTGCCCTCGCACAGTTGTATCCTATTAAAAGACCAATATCACAATCTTGCAGCGGTGGATGTTGAGATATAACACCAGTGTATTTGTATGACTATGTGTTACTGTGTACTATTATTTTGTTTACGACTTTGTTTGTCCACAAGTGGGCGGTGTTGCGCTTGCATGCGTGGATTGATTACGTCACTGAGACGCCGTTCATTTTTCTTCATCTCCCCAAACTACCGTATAAACGAAGGCTGCATTTTTCCCTCCAGCAGAAGTTCGGTAGTCAGTACGATTCTTTATAACGGTTTAATAATCCACTTCATCTGCGCAGAGATGGACATAAAGTATTAGTCTAGTCTTCTAACA
Source organism: Lampris incognitus (assembly GCF_029633865.1). Lineage (NCBI taxonomy): Eukaryota > Metazoa > Chordata > Actinopteri > Lampriformes > Lampridae > Lampris > Lampris incognitus. The sequence continues at coordinate 48,180,926 of NC_079214.1, read as the reverse complement.
GGTTATGGGCCCAGATAACGTTGGATTATTTAGTAGTTTGATAAAAGAAGTACACGAAGTGTGATAACCTCGGATGGCGGGATGCGCGCAGGTTAGCACGGAGTAGCAAGTTAGCAAGTGTGAAGCTAGTTAGCATCGAGAGAGCCTATCGGGAAGCTAACGGAACGCTAAGCTAACGCTACCTGGGGAGATGGAGCGGAAGAAGAGCAGGTGGCCCACATTCAATGGACAGGCCGATGAGTATGAACTGTGGGAAGAGCGAATGCTCTGTTGCATGCATGGTGTGGGGCTGAAAACCACCATTCTTACCGAGCCCGTGGGACCTTTGACAGCGGAAGAGCAGGCCCTAGACGAGGAGCGGAACGCGGACGCCTACTGCGCATTGGCGCCTTTATTGGACAACACAAGTTTGGGACTGATCTTCAGAGAAACGAAGAACAAAGGTAGAGAGAGTCTACGGGTGTTGCGGGAACATTACATTGGTAAGGGCAGACCCCGGATTGTCACTCTGTATGTAACATTGACTGGGCTAAAGAAAGCTGATAATGAGACGATAACCGAATACATTATCCGAGCTGAACAAATCATTACGGCTCTCAAAGGGGCGGGAGAAGCACCGAGTGAGGGACTAATGATGGCCATGGTGATGAGGGGGTTACCCGAGAGATATAAGCCATTCACTCTAATGGTGACACATGGCGACAGTGAGTTGACATTGGGACAATTTAAGGCCAAATTGAGAAACTTTGAGGCGGCTGAAGATGTAGCTAATGCTACAGCATCGGACGAGACGTCCGAGAGGGTGATGAAGGCCCACGCAGCGCCTAAGAAAAAGCCAGTGAAACGCTGGGAGGGAGATGATGAACAAACGGTGTGCTGGCGATGCGGTGACAAAGGCCATCGGAAATCGGACTGTTCACGCAGCGTGTGGTGCAGCTTCTGCCGGGTCAAGGGTCACACGGACAAAGTGTGCAAGAAGAAGGACCGCGCTGATGGAGCCAGGTGTGCACGCGAGCAAGGTGGCGGCGGCGGGGGTGGTCACGGAGCAGGTCGAGGTCAGGGACCGGGGAATGCTGCGGAAGAAGAGAACTACATCTTCAGAGTGCAGGCTGGAGAGACCAGCTCAGCAGGACCAGGACGACGGCAACAGTTCAAACCAGGATTGATTGTGGACTGTGGGGCTTCTTCCCACATAGTCAATGATAAGAAGTTCAAGAGCTTTGACAGCTCGTTCGAGCCAGAGAAACACTGCATGGAGCTGGCGGACGGTAAGCGCACCTTTGGTGTGGTGCAGGGGAGATGCTACGGTATGTCTGCTCGACAGTGAGGGGCGATGGTGTAGAGTGACACTGCGGAACGCACTATATATTCCATCGTACCCCCAAGAGCTCTTCTCTGTGAAGTCTGCGACAGCACACGGAGCCAGTGTGTTCTTCGAAGAGGGCAGAGATGCCCTGATGTCACCGGATGGTACCAGGTTTGACATTTTTGTACAGGGGAAAATGTACTATTTGCAAACTGAATGTGTTGTTGAAAAGTGCCATGTGAGCCATGATATAGAAACTTGGCATGAGATAATGGGCCACTGCAACTATGACGATATCGTAAAGCTACAGGATATCACTGATGGTATGCATATAAAGGGTAAAGTGTGTAAACCTGACAAAGAGTGTGCAGTATGCATAGAAGGGAAGTTTACCCAAAACAGGAACAGGAAATCTACAAAGCCAAGACACCACTGGAGTTGGTAAACACTGATTTAGCCGGTCCTGTGGCAAACGAGTCCATTAATGGTTTCAGGTACATGCAATCATTTACAGATGTGTGCACAGGGGCAGTGTGTGTTTATTTCTTAAAAACAAAGAGTGACACAGTGCAAGCGACCGAGAAATTTCTGGCAGATGTAGCTCCCTATGGGACAGTGAAATGCATAAGGTCGGATAATGGAACTGAGTTTACAGGCAAGGAGTTTCAAACCCTGTTGAGACGGAACAAAATAAGACATGAGACGTCCTGCCCATACTCTCCCCATCAAAATGGCGTTGCAGAGAGAGAAGGACGCACACTATTCGAGATGGCAAGGTGTATGCTAATGGATAGTGGTCTACCAAAGAGCCTCTGGCATTATGCTGTACAGGAGGCAGCCCACACCAGAAACAGATGCTTCAACAAGCACACAGGCACTACGCCATACACGGCAATGACAGGAAAAAAGTGCAACATGGCTAGAATACAAAAATTCGGGACAGAATGCTATGCTTACCAGCAGGACAAGGGAAAGTTAGATTCTAGATGCGAAAGGGGGCGTTTTGTAGGACACGACAAGAATAGCCCGGCCTACCTAGTCTACTACCCTGACCAAGAGAAAGTACAGAAACACAGACTAGTTAAGTTTATACACAAGGCAACTAGTGAAAATGAGACTCAAACACCAGGTCTGCACCCAGAAGACTGGGTAAGAGAGAGAAAGTCTGTTGAGACAGCTGCAACTCAGCCTAGAGTACAGAAAAATGTACAGACTGACGGTACACCGTCAGCACCTGAGGATGATGACGAAGAGCACCCAAGGGTGACGTCACAAGCCTCAGCCAGTGGGAGGTACCCCCAAAGGGAACGCAACCCTCCGAGATACCTGATCGACTATAGTCAGGGCGACAGTGATGACAGCTCACTCACTACTATAGATTATGCATACAGGGCAGTGTGCGGTGTCCCTCTGACCTTTAAAGAGGCTATGGAATCGCCAGAATCAGAAAAGTGGTCCAGGGCAATGGACGAGGAAATGGAGTCTCTAAGAGACAACAAAACATTCACCCTTACGAAATTGCCAGAGGGCAAGAAAACAGTGGGAGGAAGGTGGGTGTATTCGATAAAGACAGATATAGACGGACACGACAAGTACAAGGCTAGATTTGTAGCAAAGGGATATAGCCAGAGAGCTGGGGTGGATTATGGGGAGACATTTTCGCCGACAGCCAACCTAACAAGTGCTCGAGTGCTTCTACAGAAGGCGGCTCAATATGACTTGATTTTACACCAGATGGATGTAATGACGAAGCCCGCATCCAAGGTAAAACTGAAGACATTTGCTAAGGCAATGTTTGGTGTGTGAAATGTGAGTGGTATGGGTTATACCAAGTTTTTTTTTATTTTGTTCTATAAATATGAAAAGGTATACAGTAAGCTCATGATTCATAAGTGGGAGTGTTGAGATATAACACCAGTGTATTTGTATGACTATGTGTTACTGTGTACTATTATTTTGTTTACGACTTTGTTTGTCCACAAGTGGGCGGTGTTGCGCTTGCATGCGTGGATTGATTACGTCACTGAGACGCCGTTCATTTTTCTTCATCTCCCCAAACTACCGTATAAACGAAGGCTGCATTTTCCCCTCCAGCAGAAGTTCGGTAGTCAGTACGATTCTTTATAACGGTTTAATAATCCACTTCATCTGCGCAGAGATGAACATAAAGTATTAGTCTAGTCTTCTAACAGTGGAATCTCGTCTATGACTGCGGAGAGATGATTCCATTGTCTGGCTGTTTCACTCGTAGGAATGTGGGCGCGGTTCACCGGTATACCGTCCTTAGCGTAGGCAGGAGGAAGGTCGATGTGAAGGGAAGATCTGTAACCGCGCACACGAAGCCCCGAGACTCGTTGGCTTTTCACGATGGTGTCACGTCCTATCATTGTCGTTAACTTCAGTTTCACTGGACAGGACTCTGCCTTTAGAGCGCTGCTCACTTCCTGGTCGACGAATGTGGTGTCACTCTGTGTATCCAGCAGGGCGTAGACAAGTTTTTCTGTTCCTGAGTTGTTCTTGGACGACACCCATACGGGCACAATCATCGATGTGTTGGTAGACTGTCCAGTCGTGACGGTATGTGACATTGCAGTCGCGGCAACTTCTGATTCATTAGCGTTGCTTGGGGGAGTGTTTTCACGAGCTGCAGACGGTTCCCTTTTCACGTGGTTGTCATTGTGAAGACAGGTGGGTTGTTTGCCTTTGCAGGTGTTGCAGGTATGTCTATGTCGACAGTCCTTCGCGCTATGGCCAGGTTTGGTGCAGCCATAGCAGAGCTTGTTCTCTTTCACGAATTCTCTTCTCTCCTCCAGAGTCTTGGCGATGAACTTGGGACATGCATGTAGCCCGTGTTGACTGTCTTGGCAGAACGCACAGGGGTTTTTTTTCTTTCCGCTGGCTGGCTTTTGCTTGTCACTGTCCGTTTCAGTTTGCGTACTCAGAACACTCGCCTTGCTCCTCTTAGGGTCCCTGTTATTCAGTTTTGCTGTGCTAGACTCGGAGTTGCGTAAGGCATAAGGTGAGGTGATCGGATTGCATGCGATCGCTGCCTCCTTTGCCATGAAGGTGGTGAAGTCCTTGAAGCTGGGGAATTCTTGATTCCTGCCCAAAGCTTCCGTAGCCTTCCTGTTCCATCGAGATGCTGCCCAGTCTGGCAGTTTGTGGACCAGCTTCATGTTCTCTTCACAATCATTCAATATTTCGAGGCTCTTCACATGAGACATTGCGTCTTGGCAGGCGTTCAAGAAGTCGGAAAAGTGTCTAACTCCCTCTGCATCCCTTGGTTGGATTTTTGGCCACTTTGTGAGCCTGTCTCTGAAGGCTCTCTGTATGACGAAGGCCTGTCCGTATCGGTGATTCAGTTTGCTCCATGCGTCCTTGTAAGACTCGCCATCGTTTCTGTAGAAGGTCCCTTCCAGTGTCTTACGAGCTGGGCCGCCTACATATTTCCTCAAGTAGTAAAGCTTGTCTGCTGAGGAGATGGCCTTTGAGTCAATGAGTGACATGAATGAAGTTCTCCACTCAATGAACTGAATGGGGTCGCCATTAAATACCGATGGCTCTGGCACTGGAAGTCTATTCAGGGCTATACTATCTTGGAGGGCCCGGGCGAGGGACGACACGTTTACGTCAGGTGACGATGCCGTTATATTGAGGGTTTGGTTGCTGGTAGCTGGGGAGCCGTGAAGATTTCTTTCAGGATCATTAGAGTGGACACTGCCGCCCTGTGATGTTCCCTGGTTATAGACTTGAAGTCTGGCCCGTGCAGCCCTTAAGTCCTTTTCTGCCTGTAGACGTTCAAGAGCGCGTTTTTCAACTTCAAGCTGCCACCTTTGTTGCTCCTCTAGCGTCCTTCGTTGCTCCTCTAGTGTCCTTTGTTGCTCCTCCAAACGTTGTATCTTCTCCCTTTGCTTATCTTCTTCAAGCAACCCTTCGAACTCCGCTTCCTTTGCTGCAAGCTCTGCTGCCGCGTCCACACGTTTGACTGTTAAAGTGCTGCCTTCGTGGCTGTGGACTGACTTTGACACTCTTGAGACAGTGGATCCATAGATTGAGCGCGCATAGCCGCCCTTGAGTAGCTCCTTGAGACGTCGTTGTGCTTGTTCTGCATCAAATTCTAAATCGATGTCTACAATCCTCTCGTCGGCGCTTTTCTTAATCTTGTAGCTGCCTCACATGCATCAACACGGCTTCTCATTTCGGCTGAGGGTGTGAAGTGACCTCGTATGTCATTATAGGTGTTCAACACAGCCTCTTTATCCTTCTCCAAAGTATCAAGCAGAGATGCCAGCTCAGTTTCCTTGAGGTCTTTCTTTAGCCGCTCTCTTGACTCACGAGCTCGACTCTTCCATTTTTCGTACGCTGAGAGGAGCTTTCTCTCCTTCTTCCTCACCTCCTCTTGTTGCAGTTCAAGCATTTTAGGAGTCGAGATCTTCATTCGAGTCGAGCGTCGGAGGCTATCCCCATTTTGTTCTTCAAGTTGACTTTGGAGGCTACTTAGTGTTTCTTCCTTAGTTTGAAGTTCCTTCTCTAAGTGTTCTATCTCGGTAGCCTCTAGCGTTTCGTTGAGAGCCTCTTGTAGCTTACTAATTTTAAGCTGTAGTCTATTTATCTGATTCTCTAGCTCCGACTGTGGGGCAGGATTCTCTGTTTCGGTCATATTCAATTCTGCCATGATAAATGTGATGTAATGAATTGTTTGCCTTTACTATAGCCCATAGACTACCCGAATAGAGGAGCAGAGAACCTGGTATAGCTACAGACAGCTTAGAGGACTAGAGCCTATTACTGTAGGCTGACTGTTATATTACTGACTGCAAGGTTATAATATCAATCTCTCCACTGAATACAACATTCAGTTACCATTCAGACTGTATAAATCATGCATTAAACATTTTCCCCTTTTTTTTTACAGTCAACAAGGAAGGATGATCAGTAAATGGATAGTAATAATAATAACAGTCAATAAACAAAGTCACTAGATTCACTTGTTACTTTGTGTGAACTTATTTGTTCCATAAAGTCCCATCAGCTTCACATTGAGAAACATCAAATTCAATAAATGTCCATTGTTGTTGATGTCTTTTTCTTCTTAAACCTTTTCTTCTCAAACCATATGTTTATCAATGTTATCAGTGAAGATGAATTGTTCCTTATCAATCAATGAAATGTTCCATACCTTTAGAGTCTGACCGTCACACCAAACCTTCAAGCCAGCTGCCTGCCGGTATCAGACCATTTATTGCAGCATTTACTAGTCACACCGTAGACACACCATAGAACCACCTTAAGAGCTGTTCGCCTTCCAGCTAGGTGCTAAATAAATGATGAAGATCAATGAACTATAAATTGTGAATTCGTTCTGTGCATAGCGAACATGACCATCGTCTTCAACTTTCAGTTTAGCTCTGCCGTTTTCTCGCAGCGGCGCACAGCATTATGGGAGACCAGAGTTATTCAAATAAAGGTCACATAACAAAAGGAAGTGTAATTCGCTGTTATATCAATCAGGACTGTACTTTAGGCACCAAATACAAATCAATAATGAGCACCATACAAATCAATAATAATAAAAAATATTATGACAAAATTATATGGGTCATTTACACTAATGCATTGCTGACCATCACTGGACTCCAGCACCAAAGTACCAGCCAAGTTAAAGTGTGGCTTTCTTCAAAAGATATTCCTTTACAAACTGAATCCAGAAAATTAACACCCTGATACATTGGACCTTTATGGGATAGGCTGTACCACCAATCCCTCTGCCCTTAAACTCAAGTTGCCTTTCTCCATGAGAATTCATTCCACCTTTTATGTCTCCCAGTTTCTATCAGTCCATTGTACCCTCCAGCTGTTCCTCCACCCACCTGGGTCATCAACGACCACCTAGCCTACACTGTCAGCAGCTGTTGGATGTATGCCACTGAGGCCGTGGCTACCAGTATCTGGTTGACTGGGAAGAATACGGCCCAGAGGAACACAGCTGGATATCCGGCCAGCTCATCCAGGACTTCCACAGTTTTCCCATCTGTCTCTGTGTTTATGTAGTGTGGATGTGGCTTCCTTTTTTGGCACTCTCCGGCTCCCTCCTGATTGCGGCTCATTCACTACACCTGCCTTCCATCAACTCAACAATATATCGCCAGATCGTTGTAGTCTCTCGCTCTTGGCTGCTCTGCAATAGCATATAAAGAGTTGTTCCTTGTGTTGTTGGCATTACCTGTATTTAAGATTTCCTTGTGTTTCCAGGATCACTACTCTTTGGTTCCCCTGCCTGCCTGCCTGGCCTGCTTGCTTACTATACCCCTGAGCTTATCCTCAGCCAGCCACGCTCACTTCTTGACCGCCTGTCTTGCTCAGCTCAACTCTGCTAACCACCATCCAGCTCAGCTTAGCTCTGACAGCCGCCATGGCCTCTCTACTTTCCACTTTGCCAGCCATCCTATTTCCCCTTTATTCCCACAATAAACCCTTTTTATATTACTAATTCCATTGTCTGCATTTGGGTCCGCCTCTACTGATTGTAACAAATCAACTTTTTTCTAGGACCTGGAAAATTTAAAGGCAGCTTGGAATTAAGTGCATTGGGAGTTTTGCAACAGAGAAGGGTCAAGTTTTTTTAGACTGGGTTAAATACTTGCTCACTTGATGTACTCTAGAGCACAACCGGAGGTAAGGCAACTATTTCCAATATGGACCTGTCTGGGTCCAACAGATGCTATACCTATTTCAGAATGGATTGTGGGAATGACATCAAGTGGGCGAATTGATGATTTCATGAGATTTGTTTTGCTGAGGTCCTGTGAAAAAATGGGGCTAAACAGGACAGGGCAGGCTAGGTTAGCAGAATTGGGGTACAAAAAATAGAATATAATCCAATACTAATCTTATTTACAAAATATAATAGAACATTTTCAGTCAAGAGCCTATGACAATTCAGCAAGTAGGGTTAACAAGTTTGCCAAAGGTGATTTCTCATAGGTAGTAGTAATTCAGAGATTAAGTAGCTCCGACGTCCTGCATTCATAGATTGCATGTGGACACAAAACTGTCCATGTAGAGATAGTGGACTTCAAGTTTTATTTATTCCCAATATCTCTAAGCATTTTGACTTTCTTTTCTCGGCATTTAAAAGTCATTGTTCATTCATATTAACTACATTGTTCTAGAGGTCTAGTTGGATTCATTGCATAGTTTTAAGATCCCATATGTAGTATTTTAAGGTATTTGTTTTTGTTTGACATTAACTGCAAAGTGCATGAAGATGGTAAAACTAAACACATGACAGTAAACAGCTTGAAGAAAGGTTTTATATCATCTTGGTAGAAACAACATATGAAAAACATACACACAAGAGGTATCTTTTTTCTCATCTAAAAGGATACAAATTCTCCGTTAGGAAAATTACCACTTGCGCTCTGAGCAATCCTTTTGTCAGTGCAACTTTTGAAGCAAGTCAGGCTGCCAAAGCCAGATGATGGCCATAGATTATATTTTTTTTTTTTTAAAACTGCAAGATACAGTCAGACCACTGCTTCTAAACCACCATTCAATCTGACTGCAAAGTGTTGGGAGTCCCTCAACGGTTTCAACTATACCATAATGGCAATGATTTAATAATATCCTCTAATATTGTTGCAGACACTAGCATGAAGTACAAATGTCCTGTAAAACCAACTTACTGAGATACTATACAAGCAACACACTAGCCACACGCAAACTCAAATGATTAAAATTATTTGCTGTTTTACCTTTTTTTTCTTCGTGGAAGTATCCAAATCACAGCATTGGTGCAGGTGTGCATCATGGCATGGGCACAGACGGGATTCAGTGAAACTCTGAAACCCCAAAAGAAAGAAATACAACTTTCACCTTAAAATCTAAGTTTCCACAGGGAAACCATTTCTCTCACCCATGTCTGTGTTCATTTCCCCCATAGCCAAGGAAAAAAACAGTGAAATTGATGGAGGAATGAAGAAAGGGAAACAAAATGCATAGATGAAACCAAACATGGAAGGCTGAAAAGATACTAGACCTTTTCCATTTAGATAGAAATTATGTATACTGCTTTCACATCTCAAAGGAAACTTCTTGAGTTCACTGAGCACCCCACCCCCCAAAAAAAGGAACATGTAGTTTTAGCTATGAAATTTCCAAAAACAATTGCTGAAAGATTTAGGATGCATAGAGTTGTGTAACAGGATGTCAGGCTGAAACAAGCAAGTAGACAGGGTATAACCTTGGGGGAAAAAAGGACCTGTTGCAGTGTGCTAAAAAAAACAACAACAAAAAACTGGTGAACTTCTGCTGGTGAAGTTGTGAAACACTGTGTGCAATAAACGAGACTGTGGGGGTTCAACAGCCTTTATTCTCAGGAAATGAATTGCAGTCAAATTTAAAAGACTTCCTATCGGCCATGCCTGTGGTTATTTACTTATATACTTGCTAAGAAACACCCGAGAAAAACTATTACAATTGGTCAGGTGCTATAATCGAACAATTCCCTTTCACGGCCTTGATATATTTTATGGCACGATTCATACAGGATGGAAAAAAAATCTCCATATAGGTTAAATCCTTGCTTTTGTTAGCATAACATTTACAGGCATGTGGTAGTTTCCAAAAGAAGACATCATCTCTCAGGTTTTAAACTGCTGCGTCTTGTAAACCTCAAAGACTCTGCTGATGTGGTGACTGGAGCCACGGCAACAAGGATGCGTAAAGCTTATCTACGATTATGAGAGGATATGACATTTACCAGGCAAAAACACACAAGGCCCAGATGGTGAGCTGTCTGACAGCAGCTACGCTTGTTGTTAAATGCACCATGTCTAAAAAGATGGGTGTGTGTGTGTGTGTGTGTGTGTGTGTGTGTGTGTGTGTGTGTGTGTGTGTGTGTGTGTGTGTGTGTGTGTGTGTGTGTGTGTGTGTGTGTGTTTATATGTGTCATGTATGTAAAAAAGCAAGAGGAGCGGGGCAGTGTGGGTTTGGTGACTGTGGGCGTACAGTTGACATGTGTAAAGACAGTAATCTATCTGAGACAGCCCCCATCTCTTCCATGGAGACTTTATATAACATGGTTCTTTGGGTAGGAAGCAAGTATCTAGCCTTGGCAAGCTTCTTTTTTCTCTCTCTCTCTTTCTCTCTCTCTTTTTTTGTTGGAATAATTTGAAAAGACTGAAAAGTAATAAAAGGAAAAACTGTTCTAATTGTGTTGAAGTAGGGCTTATTTAGATGATGAAAAGCAACTTGTGGTGTGATAGTGGCCCCTTATTTTTGCCAAATAAGGAGCGGCAATGATGAGGTGAGAAACAGTGAATGCCTAAAACAAACTGTAGAGGGGCTTTACTAAAGTGGCCAGAGGCTCGAGATATATTAAATTACCATGATTGGGACTTCAGGCATGATTAAAGCCTGTTTGAGAGGCTGGGGAGCCTGAAAGTGGTGCTATTCATGTCTGGGGAGCCGGGTCAATAGGTCGGGGAAGTTCACAGGACCTGATTCCTTTCTTATGCTAACACAGAATACAGACCCCAATGCTCACTGGCTTGGAAGATATAAATGACTGAGCAATAATCTGTACCCCTCCGCAGCCACAAATCTAGTTTATGGCTAATTGCGCTCTTCCTTCTGTCCATTCAGGAGATCGGTTTACACCGATGTCCTTGAAAAACGCTGCTTTCTCTAGTCATCTTAATTAATTCGTACAGATGGAAAGATAGAGGATTGTGTTTTGATGACTCTGTTCTCGGGGCTTCGGGAATACTGAGTGATACTCTTTCACACGATGGTTATGAATTTTAATGCACTGATTTATCCTGTTTGACTGTATGCTTCAGCATTTTTACCTTGTAAATATTACATAAAACCTCCCATACTGTATGTGTGATACACAATACTGTAATCAGAGTATTACAAATCTCCTCAGAAGATATCAATCATGTTCAACTGTAGAGAATCAACTGTTAGGCCTTCAAGCGATGACTATTAAATCATCATACTCTCTCTGTTCTCACATATACTTCTATTATTGCATCTTTAAATGGCAGATTTTAGGGTGCAGCGATGTAAAATGACCAAGATGTTGTCTCAAAGGCTTCGGTTATTTACATAGCGTGCCACGCATAAAACAATGCTTTGTTCTTTTGCAACAACCCTGAAGATTAATTTTTCAGCAATGTTAAGTATGGGGACCCCTAATGACGCCCTGTACAATAGACTAGATCTATCTTCTTTTGACAAGCATAAAATCTGAGCAGAATGAGAGAGTGAATACAAATGATCATCGAGTGCCATGTGACAGGACACCTGCAGCCGGCAGCTCGTGTGCCAGGCTTGCTGGAGGCAGTTCCTCTTTCGTCTCTCACACATACAGTGGTTTGACTGAATTCCTGCCATGGCAATGTGTCATTTTTTCCAAAGAGGTATATTTCATACAGTTTAAAACTGGACTCAAAACTTAAAAGTATGAACTAAAGCAGAATGATTCTTTGCCTGGATGTGTCCTGGCTTGGAAACAAAGGGCTGAAATATAACAAGCAATGGCAGAATAGTGAAATATTAAAACTTGCATTTATTCATAAATGTTTGGCTTCTTTCCTCACTATGTATTGTAACGTGCATGGATAAGAAGACACGCTGGCCCTTGGCTGGCGTGTCTGAGCCTTTAGTCGAGCGGTTAGCGATGTCTCCTGCGGTGCGGGCGATACAGGTTCGCTTCCCGGCCGCGGCAGTTCCTGTGGTTGCGTTGTCCCCCGAATTCGCTACATTGGTGTCAGAAGTGGGATGGAGCGACCGTAGGGCCATCGGAAGCGTATGCGCCCTGAGGCGTAAAGGAGCTGATATGCTTAAGCGCGGGGACGCACTTCCCGAAGGAGGGGGGGTACTGTAACGTGCATGGATAAGAAGACACGCTGGCCGCTGGCTGGCGGGTCTGAGCCTTTAGTCGAGCGGTTAGCGATGTCTCCTGCGGTGCGGGAGATACAGGTTCGCACCCCGGCCGCGGCAGTTCCTGTGGTTGCGTTGTCCCCCGAATTCGCTACAGTATAAACAGTGTTACACAGTCTAGTTATAACACAAGATACGCCCGGGACATGATATGTACTCTCATACCCTCAAACCTTAATATACACTGTCATAACGTAATATACACAGTATACCCCTTATATCTTAATATACACTGTAAAATACAAAATGTTGTTTTTACAGTAGAAAACTGGCAGCTGTGGACCGCATGGACCGTTTATGGTGGAGTAATGTATTTGTTTTTTCAGAAAAGAGATGTAAAAATTATTATTTTGTCTGATATATATATATATATATATATATATATATATATATTTCCTTTTCTTCTTTTTCTTGTTTTTACGGTATCTCTCTGAAACAGAAACTGTATTCAACCTATTTAGAATTTACGGTCTTTTACTGTCATGGTTTGACAGTTTTTCACCATAAAATTTACATACATTTTTTTACAGTGTACAGATAAAATGCAATGGGTAATTACATTACATATATTATTAGAATAAAAAAAAAGTTAAAACCTGCAAAATCTTAAATTGGTTTGAAATAGCTCTGTGAAGCTGATTTGTAAGTAGAAATGGTGGCATTGTGCGAACAGATACCATCAGTGGCAAGTTTATGACTGAAGTTATAGAAACCAATACACAATTGTATCAATATCAGCAAGGCAATTGCTTTTAGATTGGTAACACATATTTATTAAATGGGTTGTGATTATAAACATGAAAACATGCAGAAAGCCCCTATGATACCAAAACATTCAGACTATGGCTGAGACATTAGATATCTAGTCAATGACTTATTTTGACATTCATCTGCTGTTGATGGATTGTTCTCATTGGTCTGTAGGGAATAGAGAGACAACCCACTGACCTCTGACTGGGCCAAAACACACAGCAAGGAGACACATACCAGCACTAACCTCTGCTGTCTCCCCAAGTTCCCATACTTTACTTCTATCATGATAGTGCTGCTGCATTTGTACAAATCGTTTTTGTTCTTTCTCTCTTTTATTCATTGATTCACTCTTCTTTTCTATTTAATTTTTTGTGCAAAACAAAGTCAGAGAGATAATGCAATTACATGTATTTCCCTGTCTTTATGTGAAATAATGAAAATGATCTAAATTAAAGAAGCTACAACTTCCCCATTAACGCTGCAGGCTGTAGCGTGTAAAGGATAAGCACGTGTCGGCTGGTTTGCCTTTGTGGGGTCAAGCTGTGCCCTGACCCCCTGAATGGACAGGTCATGACCCTCTGTTTAGGAGACAAATCCTCTTTGGACACACACACACACACACACACACACACACACACACACACACACACACACACACACACACACACACACACACACACACACACACACACACACACACACACACATCATATCTGGAGATAAAACACAGGTCAGTACCAATGTACCAAAACCTCGGCACAAGGACCCTTTTTGACCAGCTATATGATATAAAGGACTTGTGTAAAGATTTTGATTATGCTGAGAAACGGGCCTGTGAAATTAAGCAAATAAAGAGTTCGACATTCTTTATTTGAAAGAAAGAAAGAGGAAGTGTAAAATAGCATTCAAAACTCAAAACTGTCTCGATTTGACTCTGAGCAATACTGTTAAGAGTGTGGGCCTCATGTAGACCTCGTGTAGGCCTCATGTAGGCCTAATGTAGACCTCATGTAGACCTCATGTATGTAGCCCTCATGAAGGCCTCTTGTAAACCTCATGTACGCCTCATGTAGACCTCATGTAGGTCTCTTGTATGTAGGTCTCTTGTATGTAGCCCTCATGTAAGCCTCATATAGACTCATGTAGGCCTCATGTAGGCCTCATGCATTCCTGCAGTCTCATGCAGGAAGGTTACTGAATGACTAAATCTCACGGGATCCACATGTATGACTAAACCATCCAAAACTTTTTTTGCAATTCATTTTATTGTGCAAATTTAAAAACAATCATTCTGCTGAAATCAGATTTGTCACATGCCATCTGAATAGATAAATTGAAAACTTAGTGGACAAACAATTTGGATTGTGATAAAATTTCACCTTGTTGTTTTACATAGTGGCCATACTTCAACTGTAAATAATGATTGTCATTGGTATTAGTCAGTAACTAGTCATTCAAATATTTAAAAAAAAGCATTGCATGAAATCACATATACTGAAAAACACTTCCAGCTGCATTGCATTTGACCCCAGCAGGGAGAACCATGCGGAAAACAATTTATATATATATACACATTTTTTTCGAGTTTTTCCCCTTATCCCACCCGATTAACCCAATTGCATTTGACCGGAAATCTTGTCGAATAACTCCCCTGGCTCACGTTTCCACAGGAAGGAGATAGTCGTAACACCAGCTTCCTTCAGGCTCGTGTCGGCTGCTCTCGCTATTTTACACGCTGAGGCCTCGCATGGATTGCATTACCTTCAGGCCGCGAAGGAGCCGAATGCTTTCGGTTGCTTGGCTGCAGGCACCCGGATGGGCCAGAGGGGTCGCTGGCGAACGACGAGCCCCCGAACACTACACCTCTACACCCACTATCCCTGGGGTAAGGGTGGCCTAATGAATGCCTTACCCCGTGGACGCTCTGGCCGTGACTGGGACGCGAATCTCCCAGCCACATGACGAGCAGACTGCAAGAACGGCGGTTTATTCCGCTCGACCATCACAGCGGCCGGAAACAATTAATTTTAACAAGAAAAAAAATATTCTTCTCAAAATGCCACTTTCCAACAAATATTTGCAGTAAATTTCCCTCAAATGAAGCCAAATATTACAAGAAGAGTTCTTAATTTCCAAAATTCATAATTTCTTGAGCAATACATGAGAACTTTGGGAGAACATCTGTTAAAGTGTAGTCAGTGCTACACACATTTCAGGTTTGTCGGAGATCCTTCTCACGCCTACAAATGCAGAGATGGCAGCGACACTTCCAAAGCACACGGCCATTATCATCACTACTGTAGTCTTCTTTTCCACGACTGCAGAAACACTGCTTGAGCCCTGGCCTGGCAAGGCCCACGTGATAAATAATGGGGCCATACACAGCAAGGCGGCATCAGCAGTATCTGGTCCATTTCTGGAAATAGATAGAAAAAAGAGAGGAGAAAAAACAACAACCTGTCAATCAACATAATTCCACAATGTGCGTTGGACAGTTAACACACTGTGTATTTATTGTCCTTGTGCCAGCTGCGTCTGTCTGATCTGCCACCATCTTGACATGAAATACAGGTGCTGTGTTTTCATTACCTTCTATATGTAGTGGACTCAGGCCACTTCAGGTTTCACCAAATTACATATAGGGAGAGGTTTATGGACCATCTAATTCCGCTGGGAGACTTGGGCTGACCCTTTTCTTTTGTCAATTTTCACCCTTTCTCTCATTCAAACCTCTTCTTTCTTTCTTTCGTTGGCTCCACAATGAGGGATCTCACTTTTTTTTTAATGTCCTCTCATATCTTTTCTCTGTGTGGCTGCCACCCCCAAGCCCCTTAGACAGCATGCAGCTTATGCAAATCATCAGCCCTTTTATGCTCAATACTCGTCCTCAAACTTTGAATGAGACCTCAACGAAATCTCACTCTGTCTCTGTCTCTCTTGCACACGCACACACACACACACGCACACACGCACGCACGCACGTACACACACAAGCATGTACACATTACCTCACAAATATACGTTGATTCATTAAGATTCAAACATTTATATCACTCCCACAGTTCTTAGACAACATCTGTAGCATCATTCCTTCATGTCATATTTCTAAATGATTTGTAAGCCTCAGCCTGATTGTGTAAGATACAGGTTAGCTCAATGAGAGATGCAGAGGAGAAGGATGGAGACTGAGGAAAGAGTGACAGGAATGCATTGGTTACAAATCAAGAGTGACATTAGGAGGTGGATGGATGGATGGATGGATGGATGGATGGACGGAGGTGCTGGGGGAGGGGTGTTGGGGAATGGGAGGGTGTGTGTATGTGTGATGAATGTGAACTACTCTGTGTTCCCAGGCTCTGGGCGGCATTTGAGGGATCAGAGGGGTGGGGGACAGGAGGGGATGGGCGGGCATACAGAGAGCCTTTGCCCAGCTGTAAGGAAACCTGAGTGACTCCTCTCACACTCTCTGACAGGCAGTCTTTTTCACCAGCGAATACCTAGGGCCCTCTAGCCCGCTGCCATAACAACACCACGGCCCCGCCGTCACAGTAACACCAGAGTCAGCACACAACACATGGGTCCCCAAAAGCCAGCTTGCCTAGGACATTTCCATTGGCTGTGTGTGTGTGTGTGTGCGTGTGTGTGTGTGTGTGTGTGTGTGTGTGTGTGTGTGTGTGTGTTTAGAAAGGGGGGTTGACAGCTAGGGGCAACAGAAGTGAATTAAGAAGTACAGAATCTCAATTAGGAGTGTCTAGACGTTCCTACCACGGTGAACTTGAACTTGACTGGACCTTTGTCTGAACGGTGGGGTAGGATAGACTTGTAATGAAGACAACGGCCATCTATCATTTAGAATTCATCCCTTGCTCTGGGTCCAAAAAGACAAAAAAAAAATCTCTTTTATTTTTAGTTAAGACTATTTTGATTTTGTTTGCAAATGCAAAGATTTCAGTCCTGTTCTTTGCATTGTCAATTTTTTTAATTTTTTTAAAATTTCCCATTGATGAATAATGGCTTGTCTAAAGACAGGTCCACAAATGATCAAAATAAAAATGAATGAATCCTTTTTCATAAATCTTACATTCCTTTATGTTAGACATAGATATACATCTCTGCACCGGAAAGGCAGTTGTAAAGTATACCGCAGTCATATGATTTTACGTCAGTGACCATAATAACTGCAGTCTGTTATCTATATAAACCATGAATATGTCCATTGAGATAGTACCATATAATTGTGGTATACTGCCATCCCCGGGGCTGAAGGTGGGGGTAATGGTTATTTGCTTCAGTCAAAAGCCTGTGAATGGTGGCTAGGCCGTGTCAGGGTCTTAGCTGCTCAGACCCACTCAGCCATGGGAAAAAGGGTGCTGTGAAAGGTCCCCTGTCGCCGCTACAAAGCCCAGAACAAGCCATTGCAGGATAATCACATTTATCCCCAGATTAAGAGAAGATCGCAGCTGAGGTATCCTTGGGTGCGGGGGGGGGGGGGGGCAAGGGAGAGTGAAGAACACTCACCCTCCTCCCTCGCAGAAACACCAAAGTTGTTGTCTTCATTGATTCCTATGGTCAGACAGTTAGACAATGTTTTCATATGATGAATAAGGTGAACATGAGCTTTGGCTTTGCCTCTCGAATGTGGTGTCTCGGCTCGCCAAGTTTAAGGTAATGTCTAGGTCGAGATGATATATATTGAGAAGTGGGGCTTTGCTTGCCTCTTTGGAGCAGGCTTCAAATATTGAAATTCGGAGAATTAAAAAAAAAGCCTCACAATACAAGGAATCAGGACTGTAATAAAGGACTACTGGCAGTACCCATCACCACTCTCACCAACAGACACACCTGACTTTTTTTTTACCAACCTAATTTGGACGACCAAATTTTATAGTTTTGATCTAAGACTGATCAGTGATTTGTGCTGCATTTGAATGAAATTTGCAGACTTTTTTTCCCCATAGATCTGCCAGACTGCTTCAAAATTAACTACAGAGACAGGTAGCTCCCACTAAATACACACTCACTGTGCCATCTCTTTTTTGTACACACACACACACACACACACACACACACACACACACACACACACACACACACACACACACACACACACACACACACACACACACACACACACACACACAGAAATTGTGCTTCGTTCCAAAAAGCTATTTCAAGTTCAGTACGATATATTTGTCTCTGGGTGAATGTCTCCATTTTTCAGTTGTCCTGCTTCCTCGCTCATACCCCCCTCTATTTCTCTCCTCTTACGTCTCAACAACTATCATAACTTATGTACTTGGCATGCAATATACAACTTTTGTCATTTTTTTAAAGACATGGTTTTGCCTTTTTGCCAATTTCCACTGTAGAAGGTTTTTTTTCCCCTTACAACCGGGATACATCGCAATGTCCATTAAATTAATACCTACTCTGGATTTGACAGAACATAAATCAGGTATATATCTTCCATGAAACTAAAAAGACTTTCAGGCCATTTGCATTAACTATATAAATACCTTGATGCAACATACATGTACATGGAAGAGAATATACATGAGTTGTTCATTAATATTATATCTAAGGTTTCCTACATAAACTGAAACACACACGCACACATACACACACACGCGCACACACACACACACCGGATGTTTTGCCACAAGTTAAATTGTGCATCTTGGTAAATTTGGTTGATCGTTCAATCCATATGCTAGTTCATACTGACTAAACAGCAAGGTTAAAGCTTAAACTTACAGATGGCTCACTATAATTACAGTGTTCCTCACTCTAAAATCTGTAAAAATGTTATTTAACCAGCACAGTCCGAGCACAACCATTCCATTTAAAATATAAAAAACCCCACTTTAATACAACAACAATTGCTGCTCATCGAACATATGTCATTAGTTTTACTGTAAATACACTCATTAATACATAAGATGTTCAGACTTTCTCAGCATGAATCTTTGATTTCAAGGTAAAGGTGTTGCTCTGTGCTCAAGTCAAAAGTGAAAAATTAATAAGTTGCTTTCTATCATTCTTTTTTTTTCAAAAAGTGTAGACAATGTGTAGGGAATCTCATCAGATCAAATTTGTATTATCCCAGAATGGCAACTATGACATGATTTACAAAAGTTAGAAAAATGCCAATATGGGAATCCTTCTTTTTGGCTTTGTTAATGAACCCAGCCAGCAGAAAGGCTGTCGTATGTCTTAGAGAGACTGCACACGGCAGCAGGTGAAATCTGCCACGATCATTTTATTTTGCAGGGGATAAAAAGGTTTAGCTTACTGGACCAGTTAATTAATATCAATTAGCTAGTAATGCTTGTCTTAGCTAGGTTAGCTATATCACAGCCTTGACCTTAATGTTACTGTCTTTTTGTTCAGTCACTCCATTATGTTAGGGGAGGCCAGTATTGGTCTTTTTCTCAAAATCATATGAATGACATGGGCTTATTAGCGAATACCTATTAACCTTTGCTATAAAGAAAAAAAAAGCTCACCTCACTGCAGGGATTTCTTGGTATGAGAGAAGACGATGGAAAGACTTGCAGTCAACACACCAAAGTATTATTTTTATACAGAATCAGCCAGGATGAGGTAACCAGTTGGTGTGTGACGGAGAGAGGCAAAAGAGAAGAAACTGGCCTGCTGTCTCTCATCTTTATTGTTCCAGCAGTCACTGGGGTCGACCACAGCAGTAGCTAACTGCAAACCCAGAAATGAGTGGGCTAGCCTCAGTTTTTTTTCCCAGTAACATAATGTAGCATTGTCATGTAAATACACGCTTGCACAAACACACACTGTTAGAGACATCCATTTAAAGACAGAAACTGGGAGAAAAACAAAATCCAGGGGACATTATTGTGGCTGTGCTACTGATGCAGGCATCTGCCACAGTCCAGTCAGCAGCATATTTCCCTACTCGCTACCCAGGTTTACTGAGGCACCTAGACAGATGAACAGTGTTCAAGAAAAAGGGGTGTGGCTGTCTGTCAATTGCCCCTTTCACAAGACAGCCATTGCTGGATAAAGCTCGGAAGCTCGGATCAGACTGATAGTCTGGATTTTGGCTACCGCTCATCGGCAGGTCGGCAACTGCCTGCCACCCAACCTCTGTCATCACACGGGCAGGAGACAACATCTATATTTTCCCATGTCTTCGGAGCACATATGCCCAAATGGCATCTGCCATCTAATTCAGACACAAGCCATTATTCCTATGCATTTTCCTATTTTATACATGCTTACACAGACTTGCCAGCACAGCTGCAGCATCAGCTGTGGTTCAGGCTTCTTTCAAGTAAGAAGCAAAAAACTCATGATATGGGAAATGAGGAGGCTAATATATGTAAATTCATTATTATTACTCTCAAAAGTTAGGCAAGCAATGACTTTAACAACAAAATCCCTACCTAGTATAGTGCTCCACATAATTCATGCCTACTGATTTAATGATAACTACAAGACAGTCTTTGTTTACAGGACAGATTTAACTTTCACTCATAAAAATAAAAATGGGAAAAGATATCTGACTGACTCATTGAGAAAATTTAGGCTGAGAATTAATAATCACAGAAGGAAATGCAGAATTTCAAAGTATAGCTGAGACACTGATACAGCCATGTTAAAACACACACACACACACACACACACACACACACACACACACACACACACACACACACACACACACACCAATATTTTATTCTCAATAAACTACTTTTATCAAAATGTAGTCTAGGTGCCCATTTCTCTGCTTTGCATAGAAAGGCATCTGTTATACAGGCCTTGAGAATATGCAAATGGACTATGTGCCCCTCTCTAAGGCAGGGGCTTCTTGTCTAATTACAACCTGGTTTGTATTAAAGGCACAGTTATCCTTTAATAAGCTGTGGTTGTTGTTTCTGGAAGCATCTTTGAACACATTGAAAAATGTTTAGGACATTATGAAGAGGGCATGTGGAGGAAGGTAGGCCGATGGTAGGAAAAGCTAATGTTTGTCAACCTTCTAATTCAATATTCCACCTTACACAAATAAATTCATCTTAGTAATAATCATGATGCCTGCACTTTTGCCCATTTTAGGATAAAAGGAAATAATCCTTTGTCATTATTTTACCAATTCAATTTACTTTCTCGCATTCTGTGGCAAAAAAATAATATATATATATAAAACCTTTAGGCTTTTGATTTTACAATGACAGGCCCAGTTGAAACAGGCTTTTTAGTGGGCAGCTATTATGTTATGGTCATCATTTGCCTTACATTTAAATCGTTTTTTAAGCAGTGAACATGTCATGTAAACGTGTACTGATTCTCCTCATTGGGACAAAGCCGCCAGTGTTTTAAGCCAGCCTACATGTGCATGAGGCGGCCGTGCCAAGCTGCGTCTTTAAGCACGCCCCCGTCAGCTGTCAGTCACTGATGGGGTCCCCCCCAGGTCTGCTTTTGCCCCCGCGCACGCAGAAACACACACAAAAGCGGCAACGTATAAACAACTGTTTCTGTTACTGACATCTATCGTTTAGGTCTTCTGGGGTAAACATGTCCCGAGTTCTTACTGACAAAGTCATGTCTACTTGTTATTATTAATATTAATATTCGATGTCCTGCTTTGTGTCTTCCTTTGATGGTTGAGATACCAGCAAGCATGTATGTCCGTGTTCATTCTCATTTTTACAGCAGGCCTGTGTGCAACTGGTGAAAAGGTGCCATCTCGAACAATACAGAGCATCCTTTACATTAACGTAACGAAATTATGTATATTTTAGGTATTTTAAAATGCCCCCCCCCCCCACACACACACACACTCCTTCGGCAGATGACGAACTGTAAATGGCCTAACGGGCAGATTGGACAAACTCTCGAGTCAAAGTGGGACTCGACCGAGAGAGAGAGAGAGAGAGAGAGAGAGAGAGAGAGAGAGAGAGAGAGAGAGAGAGAGAGAGAGAGAGAGAGAGAGAGAGAGAGAGAGAGAGAGAGAGAGAGAGAGAGAGAGAGAGACGCTCCAACTCTTGACGTGCACGAAAACGCGTCACATATAAACCGACGCCATTAGAGGTCTTTGTGGAAGCTGCCTTCACACTGATGAAATCACCTTCGCAAGCCTTTCCCTTAAAAATCTCCCTGACATGAATTATGGCCACTGACTCCGCCATTTGAATTCCTATTTTGGTAATTATTTGGTCCGTCCTTTGGTTTCCGGTTGTGTCCCGTTACTCTCGTCCCCCGTTTGTCCTTATCGCCTTATCGTGTATTTACAGGTGGAATTCGTTTTCCGCTGCGGACAAATGTTCACGTGAACGCGGTCAGTATAATATCAATTGCCGTTAACACCAGCGGTGTGTAGTGGCGAATGGTCAGTTATCTTTTTAGGGCTGATTTAGGCCCAACAAGTGCCCTCATATCCTCGATGTTTTAGAAAACAGAATTACCCAAAATACATAGAAATGTATTATGCTATTTAATAATGAACCGTTTTCATAAACTGAAGCAAAATAAATAAATAAATCCAATATTTAATAGTTCAACTGTTTTTCAATCCCGTGTCACCACTACGGGCTACCGTTAAAAAGTGAGCCTATTTTCTTTTCTAAGATAAAGAGAAAATACACTTTTGGGCCATGGTATGATTTTCTAGTTCATCTTATCTCTCTGTACATTACTTCTATGTGCATCCGTCAAATGAAGACATTTTTTTAACAAAGTTACGTCCACCTCTGGCCCAGCTGTGGTTTAAAACGCACCCTTACGAGAACTAGAAACGCGTCTGTGAAAACAGTAGGGCCTGTCTGTCTCCTATAGCCTGATCAACAGACATCACAGACATAAACATGCTTGTTTTCATCGGATGGTGTAATTCAAAGAAGTGTGAGAATAACGAGGAGGAGGGATTATAATACTAACCATGATGTAGGATTGTGTGAGCTGCAAGATCTGAGCAACGTCTGTCTATTGAATTTAATTTCAATATTCGGTTGAATTGTGCGCGGAACACAATCTGCTACCGGTTTTCTAATTAAAAAGAAGAATAAGAATAAGAATAAGAATAAGAATAAGAATAAGAAAACCCCAGCAGGATGCCAGTGTTGGATGCGTGACTGAAGACGAGCGTTGTCTTTCTGTCAGGGTCTGCCTCGCCGCCACGTGCCAGCCAGGTCACACGGAGAGGAGCCCACTATACAGAAGACAACGCGGATCAGGGGGCAAATAAGACAAATGTGGATTGCGACCCTATACTTGAGGCGACCACAGCCATCTTAGGAGCAGTAAGTAGCAAGACTCTCCATCAAGATGGCTTCTGTCGCGACACTGGAAGTAAACAGTCATTTAGCGGGCAAGGGTGGCTGTTCCTGCTTGCCTCATCTCCAATTTTGTCATCCGCGAGGCTTCAAGTGATCGAGGTGAGATTTGAGAGTTAACAAAAAAAGAAAAGAAAAAAAGGGGGGAGGGTATTTGACCTCCCCTAAGTCTTACACTTTTTGGCCATTTGTCCGTTTTTCCATTCTTCCACATACACGCACGCGTACGCCACGCACGCGCACAATTGTATAGTACACATATAATATCCTCTACATAACTGCTATCTTCATTGGGAGAAATAGTAGCCCAGTATTGCTGCCTATTAAAGCATAAACGTATGTCTTATAATTCAATGAAATCTATACAGTTGAATTTTCATATAGTGGTTTTTTATAAATCAGCTATTAAACGCTAAATTAATATTGTTGTAATTCAACTTTAGCACGCGGGGGGGGGGGGTGCAATGCTGAATGCTGAATGTATTGGTTCGTTAATGGGCAGAGAATGTCATGAGCCTCTTGCTGTTTTCAACTTGCTGGGACAGCAGCCAGCTTATATGTGACGCCATTTAAGCAGCACGATATTTCACAGAGGCTGTACCGAGGCTATTAAAATTACCAGATATAATTTCCAAATAAAGATTTAAAGATAATCCCTATCGTGTCAAACTGTTTAAATGTCTTACTTGACAAAAAGTGCGAAAAGAAAATTTACTCTCAGCTTGTGAGGTTTAAAATCTGACGTGAATTAATATTTCTGACTAGATATTTATCCATGTAGTATTTGTGGCTTTCATGGTTCGCTGTGTGTGGGTTGCTGGTGAGAACATAAAGCGACTGTGTTTAATGAGGAAACAGGAAGACCTAAACAAACGAGCGCGAGACACTGATGAGAGCGATTGTACCTACAATTAGTTAGTTTTATTGTTCCCCCAAAATCTCTGATTAACTGCGGCGTATTAAAATCAAAGCCGGAAGCCGGAAGTCGCTAATTATGCAGGGCTCCCGCATGCCCGCCGCTAACAGACCTGAAACTTTGTCGACTCAGCTGAGTCGGTAGTGGAGAGCGCGAGGCCGCATCCCCACACAGCGCGTGGCCCAGTGGTTAGCGCTGTCGCCTCACAGCAAGAGGGTCCTGGGTTCAAACCCCGGTATGCACATTCTCCCCGTGTCTGCGTGCGTTTCTGCCGGACGCTCCGGTTTCCTCCCACCCTCAAGAAGACATGCATGTTCGGGTTAATACTCCTGTCAGTCTACACAGTCTCCCTCCCAGCTCGTGCCCCTGACCGAGGCAACAGAAAGAGGAGCCGGAATTGGTCCCCGGGTGCTGCAGCTGCACTGCGGCTGCCCACTGCTCCTCGCATAAGATGGGTTAAATGCAGAGGATGGATTTCGTTGTATGCTTGCTTACAATGCCAAATAACGTGTCTTCCTTTCTATCATCTGGTGTGCCCTTGGCTATCTTTGTCCCTTTTGTTGTTGTAATACATTTTCCTGACTCACACTGCTGTGAATGGCTGTCATTTTCCCTCGATGTCAGACTCTGTTACACATTTTGCACCCACAGTATTATTGCAAATCACATTCTGAGTAACTACTTCTGATGTGTGTTGGTTAAGAATGCTGTGTGTTTTCCCCCCATATGTTTCTGTTTTCGTGCAACTATAGCTTTTGATGGTAGAGATGGTTCAGTACTGCGATGCAGTACACGTGTATTGTCAAGATTATTTTCCCCCACAAGTGTTTTGGATATTTTCAACCAGTTATTTCAATGCAAACTGACACCTGACCATGTAGTCGAGTTATGGATTTACTTCTTTACTGTACAGTCTGCATCCTGCATGGACTCAATTCACTTTTTTTTTCTTTTTTTAAATTCACTTGCAGACAGGTTAGAAGAGAGCTAGGCATGCATTGGGTGACAGAAAGAGGTTTTATTAACTTTCAGACGATGCTCAGCATGCAGAAAAATTGGCATCAAGGTGTGACTCTTAAGATTCACCCCCGAGTCTGGGGGGTTAACATGGTACAGCAAAGCTAAAAGGCGTTTAAGGGTGATGAGGGTAGATTCAAGGTGAATGTCACTGAATTTCAATTAGTTCATACTGTCTCACTGTGCATTTATATTGTTCTTTATGATCAGCGTTATAAATTCTCCACTAACGACTGTCCTGAATATTGATATATGACTTCACACATGGGTGCACAGGGAGAAAACTTTGCTCATAAAGAGTGTGATGGTGACGTGTTGCACTCCGCTCTTGGTGTCTAAAAGTTGTAATCAGTTCTGGTCAGGCTGCTGGTCAGCAGAGTTAATTTATTCATAAAACACTAAACAGGGACTGTGTTGAATATTTCACAGTTTTAGAAAAAACTTACATATGCACATTTGATATGTAATTAGATGTAATCTGATATGGGTCTATCTACAGGTTTACATATTGCCTTGTTGCAACAATTCAAACGTGCAAAAAAAGATGTTCACAAAAATATCACTAAGAATAAAATTGTATCTGTGCAATTTGGATTGTGCAACTCTTGAAGCTCACAAAAAGGAGATTACAACTTACCTGGACAAAGCAGCAGGTCTTCTCGTAAGACTCCTCCCAAACTCAACTCTGCTTTTTGTCTCATGTCTGTTGTGCAGCATCCTGCAGGTTTGGAGGCCATCCCTACTTTCGGTTATCTAGCTTTATGATGGATGATTAACACTCATACAGCTAGATAACCAAAGATAGGAACAGGCTCCATCTCGTCTTATGTGGTGCAGTCATTCTGACAATTTCTACAAACAAAGTAAATTATTATGAAGATGCAATATAACCACTGTACTCTATTATCGATGGGCCCTGAGATGTGTTGATGTTTAAATGGGAATAAACACAACTGTAATTCAGTCAATCGACTTACCAGTGTAATTACCATTGGAGTATAAATGTGAAGTGGTGTATAGATGCATTTCCTCAGCTACACATGCATGCATAACTGTATGGGCCTGTTGTCAGGGAACAGGATTAGGCTACCATGACAGTGTAGTGAAATAGCTGATGGAAAGGTTTTCTGGTTTAGTCTATATTTATGCCTCATGTTCTCTCTGTGGATCTTGCCTACTTTCTGCACATTTTCCAAAAGCCTTTAAAATCCTCTCTAACTCACCCCCCCGCCCCCGAGAGGCCATAAGGCTGTACCATTTTAATCAGCCTCACAGAATATGTGTCTCCATCACTGTCAAGCCTGCACATTAGTAGTCTTCATCACACTGCACATCAGTAGTCTTCATCACCCTGCACATCAGTAGTCTTCATCACCCTGCACATCAGTAGTCTTTGTCACCCTACACAAAGTTACAGGATGGAAACCCGTCGAACCATCGAGAGTCCTTTAAATGTCGGGGGGATGTGGGCAGTTGGAGAAATAATTAGAAGGACAGACTAACCTATCCTATTCGTCTGGTTAAATGTCTCTACATGTTTCAGCATTTGCACTTGTTACTAAACACTACTGATATGTTGAAAACATCCTTTCCTGGGTTTAAATGATGTTGAGCATGAAGGATTTGCTCTAAAATGGACTTCACACAAAACGGGTTGGTTGGAATAAACAGCAAATTTATCCCATAATTCTCGGTTGTAATTTAACAGGATGCGGAGGCACGCAGCTAGAACAGGGTGAACTTCAGAGTAACCTTCCGATGAACCCGCGTTTCCGGTCAGCGTCTGACGTCAGACGGCTTAATTGGAAAAGAAGATTGCATGGTGAGGCCTGCGTTACTTTTCTTTTTTTTTCAAACAGCGAGAAAACATGCAAAAATGTGTTTAATAAACACTTTGAAATAGAAATGTGTAAATAAAAACATGATGCATTACAGCTCCTGATTACAATGAGCCAAGGCAAACAGTAAATATCAACAGCAAACCGTTTGTCGTGTCATGACCTTCTGTGAGTATGAAAAGCTTTGGTCACAATGAATATCCTGTCATAGTTCAGGGAAAATGGGAAAATATAAAGCTGGGCTCCACATTTATTCTAAACACAATTTAATGCGACAAATTAGTGCAGAAACAAATCGTGATTTGTTTATTACACAGTGGGTGATGTAGACTAAAGGCCTTATTTAGCCAATCAGAGATCATCATCTATAGGATGTAAGCAATGAGGGAGCCTGTTGATAATGGCTTTGACTTTAAATGCTACCAATCTTAGTCTGTTGATGAATGTACTAGTACTCCTTATACAATTTCTTGTTTTGTTTGTTTTGGGTTTTTTGTCTTGTTTTGTTTGTTTGTTTTTCTGCAGAAACACTCATGCCGGACCAATTCGTGTAGGGCTGAAGCCTGAGAGATGTTATAGTGTTTTCCTTGGCTAAATGATGTGAGTATAGTCTCACCCATGACAATATAGGTACAGCATGAGACATCAAGACAACTGAATGCATAAAGCCTCTTACTTTCCATTGTGAGAAGCGCGTGTCTCTCTCGCATCCAAGAGAGAGCTACAGCATCCACGTGTCACGAGAAGGGCACATTTCGGTGCAGGACCCCGCAGGCCCACCCTGACACCGGACAGTTTATCTGCAGCCCTGACAGGTGAGCGGGTACACGGGTCAGGTCGATAAATCCCACGCAATCCGCTTTTCTTTTTCTTTTTTTGCGAGACCGTCGATCTCTGGCTGGCTAGACGGTGCAACGGATGGATGGATGGATGGATGGATGGATGGATGGATGCTCACATCAGCGTCCGCTTGGAGTGATCCGTGTTGAATATCATGGTTTTTTTTTATATCCGTCATTCGAAGATTACTTCAGTCCATTAATTCATTTCCTTCCTGTCATCATGCAGCCGAGGTTTTTCATCCCGTGCTTTCTAATCCAGAGGAGTGCTGTGGCTCGCTCGTGTACCCACCGCGAGAGCCCCCCCTGTGTCTGACTGCCGGGCCAGTCGGACGTTTTCCTAAATGCCTCCTCCTCTGATACGGCTCTTCTGCACTGACGTCACCAGCCGCAAGTTGCCGACTGGCCAATCACAAACATCCCCCCCGTCTGTCACACTTCGTGCTATTTTGTCATATTCAAAAGTTTCGGGTTTTTTTTCCCTCTCCCCGCAAACTCCTTCACTTATTTCGCAACGTATCCGTTTAACTCGACAGATTTAGGCTAAAGCCTCGTTTATAGGTTGCTGTTTGAAAACCGTCAAGTCAAATAGAAATAAGAAAAAAAAAGATTAACGCAACCTTCTTGTCTCAGGCCTGGTGATGACCGTGTGTCTACTGTTCTTTTATAATGAAATGCGTGGGCTAAAAATAAACAAAAGTTTGAGTTAAGATATGAAATGGTATTATCTGGAAGGCTAAACATAGGCAGCCTTTCTTTTAGAGGGGGAAAAAACAATGAAAGCGGAATGACTGCCAGGATCTATTTTGGTCTGATCGTCTCCCAGTCAGTCGTCTGAGTAAATGATCAGGTGTGAAATAAAGCAGATGAAGGAGTGGTAAAACACGGTAGACCAGACGGATCAGTTCTCACACCACTGACTGACAGCAGGCCTGCAGCCGAATAATAACATGAGGTAGGCCAAAGAGTGCGTGAATTTGCGGTAATTTACATTGGTAAGGTCGTTTAAGCCCAATCACTTTACTTCGAAGGTTATCCATCCATCCATTCATCCATCCATTATCCAAACCGCTTATCCAAACTGATAATAACAACAATAAACTGTTTAGGGACCATAGCAGTAAAAGCAGGCGCCTTTTGTGTTTGCTTTGGTGGGCATTGGAAACGACTGAACTGTCTGCAGAGATGACCATATATTGTTAAACTCTGAATCAAATTTGGTTGAACGGCTAAAACGGAACAGTAGGACTGTAGCACCACCAAGACTTGCCATAAAACTGCACAACCGTGAGCTAAAAGCTTATGCTTCTGCAAGCGGATTTTGATTTATCGTAACTATTTTGGATGACCGGACCCGAAAAAAGAGGGAAAAAAAGAAGTGTGAAATAATAAAAGTTTAGAGCTAGCCCATTCTCAAGCAGAGGCTATACTGACCTCTAGTGTCCATTTAGTGTTTAATTCATAATGCAGGTCACGGTTCGTTTGTATCCATTTTTATGACACATACGAATACCAATAAATCACACGTTATCTAATATTCACAACCAAAATGCATGTAGCAATACACGGTGGTTTATTGTTGGCAGGAGAAACATGTCATTCACGATTGGGGGGGGGGATTAATTGAATATAGAAGAGGCTACAAGAAGATTTTATACTAAAATTACAAGTTTTCAATCTTTGCAGCTGAAACTTCTGGCCTATAATTAGTCATTTTCAGTGGTTTAAAGAATTGCTCTGACGCCCCAGGGCTATGGGATGTTTACGTTTACAGTTTGGTTTTGATATAAACCCTCCCGGCAGCGCCCCCTGCTGGTTATGTTGGTGAGGCGCACAAAGGACACAAACTCATGTACCTCAGAGTTAAACTCCTAAAGTTATTTAAATAGTTGCTCTCATAATTTGCCTATTATTTTTGCCTTTATATTTTAATTTGTGTGAGGAATTTCACACAGCAAATTATAAATCAAAAATTTTTTTGCTCAAATTTCGAGATGCACATGTTTTACGCATACTGAGGATGAAGTCACCCAGAGGGCAACAAGTTCATTCTTGGGTCCAGGCTTGATACAATGATGGCCGTAAACTCAATGTTAACCTCATATGTAAGGTGATTCTCCTATCACCTCATCTGAGATTACAGCACAGGTGGAATATTTTGCCTATTAAGTGGGGCTTTGTATTTAAGCAGACTACATTTTCTTACAATAACCCAATTACAACAGTTTACCTAAAAGAGGATATTCCTCCTAGGCTTCGTACTAAACAACATACACAATCACAACTCATTTCACGTATGTTCTTGTGGTTTTTGGGTTTAGCCTTTGCCCCTTTCCTTGGTGTAGCTATTGCTTTAACATTTTAAAAAAAATCACGGCAAACAGTGCCAATAAACGTAGTACAAATAAACAACACGAGATGGTCGGGTGAATCCACAACAAGGTAAATTGCATATTAACTTTGAATATACCCCGGAAAGCAATATTTCTTTGCTGATTTGACCATTAATCATACACAGTGCCTCCAATAATCAATTGTTTGGAAGCAATCACAAATTATATACAATACGTCATGGCTAAAGGGCTCATTTTAAAAGGGTATTTACTGGAAGGAGGTTATCATCAAACATCTCAGCTGTAACGCAGAAGTGCTCAAGCTGTCCTCATTTCCCCCTCCACCAAGTAATTGTCCAGGAGGAAATAAGTGATAGTAAGGGGGAAAAGGATGGAGCAGTTATGAAGCCTGTCAATCAACACTGGAGCCAAATACAGACAGCTCGGGGTACTTAGCAGTCCAAAAACAGCTCCTTTGATCCACGACCACAAACATTTGTGCATTCATGCATTGCCTGCTCTCCCAAAAACGGAGGAGAAAGATTCCCAGCCTTGGTGGTGGTCACTTTCAATAGAAGGATCTAAGATCAAGTTTGTCCAGGAAATGAATGACAGGACAATCTAAACTTTTGATGCCATTACCAGTTGACATCTTTTCATCACTGACACATGGACAGGTTACAAAAGAGACATCAGATGGCAGACATTTTTTGAAATGGCGAGATGGGCAAGCTGTGGCAAAAATTTGTGCTTAATTCTATCAAACTGTCAATGTATATCCCAAATTTAGATTACAGTCACAAGAAAAACCATAAAAACAGAAATAGAAAGAGGGAAAAAAAGATAAGGGCAAAACTGAAAAAGTAGAAGGTTGATAGACATTACAAAAAAGGACCTCGTTTTATTCAAAAAGAACGATACAAATAAGACAAATGTGAAATATTCATGATAAATGGCTGGGGAAAGGCCTCGCCCTACATCCATTACTGTATCTAGAAATATAAACAATATGTCGGTTAAAGTGCTTCGTATAAAAATGAACAGCTTTCTTTGTTGGAAAAAAAAACTAACTGTACAAGTACAAAAAAGTGGTGATATACAAAATAAAAAAAACCCCATCAGAACACAAATACAATAATTGTGAAATCACAGACAAACTGTGATCAAGAATGTACATTTTTTTTTCTTTAAACAGGGTTTTTCCGTACATCGATCAATGCATTGTTTGAGATTAGTGGTCCTGTGTTCAGGCTGGATCGGCGCAACTCCCTACGAGATTTAACAAGGGGCAGGGATGTCGTTGTGCCCCGGGGACCCGGTCCCGTTTGAACAACATGATTGACAGGAGCCTCCCCAGTCGCCTGGAGACATAGCTCCTCCATGACAGCCGGTTCCTCCGTGGGGAGAGAGGACCGTCTCCATGTGGATGGAAGAGGAGCATTTACCAGCTCCCTCATTTCCTCCCTGGATTTGGGAGGTTTCTCATGCTGCCCTGCTCCTCTGCCTCCTTGGCTGTCTTCCTGGCCTTGGCACAGCTTCTCCATGCTGCCAACACTTGGTGGCTTGCCCTCAAATGTCAACACTGCAAGATCACATACCATGAGGACAATAAGAATTACACCAAAACACAACTTGTTGTTTGAAATGTTGGGGCATTAGAAACGGAACATTCAAATTATAACACATAACCTTAACCCAAACTTTCTATTTGACATTTTCTCTGGAGATTTCTATACTGTAATGTGAGGCAGTCACTTCATTCTAAAGCACTTTATGCTTGGACTGGAAAATCACTATTGAAATGCGTTCATTCATTCGCTCATTCAAATGCAGTCATTCATTCATTTAAGTCCAGCAAATGCTTGGTGGAGGTGTGGAGGAGCACTATGGTGAATTTCGAGGAAGCTCGTTCACAGGTAAGATGCATGATGGGGGAATATAACGTACAAATCTCTAAGATTTGAACTGACAGAAAACTGAGTTATGGTTCTTTTTACAAAAGTGAGAAAGCTTTCCATAATGATATCCAGTAGTCAATGGATGGGTATTTGCAGATTATTTTAAACAGTCATTTTTAAAAGCAGGAAGCGGAGTATGATTCATTTACTTTTATTTACTTAAAGCCTTTTCACTGAAAGTGGGTGAAAACAATGTATATGAACACGGCATAATATTATACCTTTGGCATATTCCTTTGGCTGGTTGATTGAACTGCAAACCTCCCTGAGCCTGTTGCTCAATTCTAGATTTGCAGCCTTGTAGTGGTTCAGCTCCTTGCTGAGGTTATGGATCCATCCCTCATACTGTCTTTGCCTTCCTGCCAGGCCCTCATCTATTTGCTCTGCAGAGAGGGTATACATGATGGAATACAAACACAATACAGCATGACACTGGCACAAGTTTTGTGTGGCGCTTAACACTAGAACGACCAGGATTTCACTCCTACCTACAATGACCATGGGCGGTCAAAATGACGGCTGGTTTTTAAATTCTATATTCTGTCAAATTAAATACCCAATTGAGATATTAATGCATTGCATATGTTAGTATGTCTGTTAGGAAACGACTGACACCAAAATCAACCTTTTAACAACTATAATACTATTTTTAAACAATTTAAACTTCAGAGAGACATGGGCTCAATTTTGCTTGAATAGCAAAATTGAAAAAGTGAAACGGAAAACACATTTCTAATCTAACAAATGTAACAAGGCCTATAAAACGTGAAATGTAAAAAAAGAACTGAAAATAACCATTGAAACAGTCCCAAACAACGACCAGAACTTAAAAACTACTAGAACGACCATGGGAGGTTTTTTAAACTTTATACTGTCAAGATAAATACCCAACTGAGGTATTAATGCACTGCATATGCTAGTATGTCTGTTAAGAAACGACTTACACCAAAATTAACATTTTAACAACTTTAATACTATTTTCCAACAATATAAAATCGCCGCTGTCCAACGCCTGTAAGTACTGCAACCTTAGTGGTAGTCATGGTGTGTCTGAAACGGCAGCTGTAAGACATGTTGGATATAATAAAATATCAAGTGTAGACTATTACTCTGCACTGAAGAACGCTAGTGTGTTTCTAGGACAGAGCAATGAACTTCGTGAAGGAAATGATGCGACCAACACACGTCATACTGAACTGAGGCGCAAATTACGAGCAGTCATTTTGACCGCTCATGGTTGTTTTAGGTAGATCTCATCATAACTTTTTTATACAATTGATCTAAAACTCATTTTAATGCAAATATATGCAATTTTAGGAGAATTCAGGGAGTGACAGGTCTGTATCTTTTTTTTAAAACAAAGTTATTAAACTTTGAAAATTCAAAACGGTAAAAATGGCAGCTTAGTCGTTCTAGTGTTAACTGACATGTGGAAACGTCAAAAATGACATTAAACAGATAATACAAACTTACGCAAGAAAGTCAATTTTTTGATAATACTACAAGGCGTATTGTGTTGACTTAAGCCATAACTGTTAAGTGCTTGGCATTACTCATTATCTAATCTTAAGTCCAATTCCAAACACAATGACCATTTGAAAGGCTAACAAGTATGCTCTCAATCCTACCTTCTAATCAAACTACAGCAACTGGATGTATGATAAGTGCATGTACACACAAATTCTTTAGGAAAAAGTCAGCCTACACACACACACACACACACATAGACACTGGTACATGTTTGACACCCACCACGACACTGCTGCAGGAGAAGCTGTACACTCCTTTCATGCTCCTTCTGCTGCTGTGTAAGCCGGCGATCTGTGTCCAGCTGTGTGCGATCCAGAGCATTCTCCAACCAGTGCACCAGCTGCAGCTGTTCATCTAGTCGCATTTCAAGCTCAGCTAAAGCCAACTGCAGTTTACGCTCTTCCTCACGAAGAGACACCACCTAAACAGGGACATACAAACAGTCTGAGCATTTAATATTTGATAGAATGGGCTTAGCATACAACACTTTCAAAACCTGAGTGACCTTTACAGCAGGAAAAAAAAATAGTAACCTTGAAAAGTGCAGATGATTTGAGAAGAATCTTTGTATGCCAAAAAAAAAACAAAAAACAATAACCATGGAGAAAATAACTTTTTCTAGGAATGATGCAGTGTTGTTGCATGTGCAATAAAAAGGTCTCAAATTTGGAACAAACTTCCATTAACAGTTGGTAGCCAAATGGCAGGACCAAATACATCATACTGATGTTCACAACTGCTTGAACTCTGTGGTGCACCAGGTCTGAGTTGTGACTCTTGAAACCACTGTGACAGGTGTGGGGAGTAGGGCTGTCCCGAATACCTTGTTTTGGACTACGAATATTTGGCTGCAAGTATCTGAATGTATTTGAAGCTGCGCCACAATGGGGGGGGCTGACTGTACAATATTTAAATATAAATTGCTTGTTTGCTGTTATGTATTTTTTTGGCCCCCCCCCCCCAAAAAAACAGCAAACCCCCCCCCCCTTTCTCCCCAATTGTATCCAGCCAATTACCCTACGCTTCCGAGCCATCCCGATCTCTGCCCCACCCCCTCTGCCAATCTGGGGAAGGCTGCAGACTACCACATGCCTCCTCCAATACATGTGGAGTCGCCAGCCGCTTTTCACCTGACAGTGAGGAGTTTCGCCAGGGGGACGTAGCACTCTGGCTTACTAGAAGAAGTTTTGCTCTTTGCTTGCTATTTGGGATTCAATCATTTAGGCCTATAATGGCATGTCTGAAGAACTATTTTGATTCGCTTGAGCCAAAAGCAAAAAAAGGATATCAAGACAAGCTAAGCTTAGTGGATGGCATGGGTCCATATGTTGTTCCTAAAAAGAACTGGACCACAAGCCTGGCTGAATATTCTACAATAACATATCCAGACATTGTGAACTACCTGCTATTTATTTACAAAGCGTGCCTACACCTGTGAAGAAATTAAGAATTTCAAGAGTCTAGAGGCCTACAATCAATTTTTGTGGGGATGGGTTAAAGAAATACCATTGCTTAAAGCTTCTAATGGGAACATCCTTGTTCATTGCAGGCTAAGATAACTTGAGAAAATATTTCCTTCTTCTGTACTATGCATTCATTTGAAATGGACCCTGTCAAATAAAGCAGGGGTTAAAGTTATTGTCCAAATTTAAAGAAACTTTGCTTTCATTGTTTATTTTGATATCATTTGCTTTAATTATTAACAAGGAATGTGCAATTCATTTGATACCTTAGATGCCTATTTTAAATGCTATTCAATTATAATTTCTTATCTTATTTCTTTCCAGGTACGGCACTCACAAAGAATGAATGAAACAGCCCTCCACGCCTGGATAATTTCAAAAAAGGATGGGCAAACATTAGCTGGACATTGCAATTGTATGGCAGGTGTCGGTGAGTCATGTACTCATGTTGCAGCTCTCCTCTTTGCCATAGAGGCAACAGTAAGAATCAGGGATTCGAAGACATGCACAGAGAAGAAGGCATACTGGATGCTTCCTCTGTCTTTGGAAAAGGTACCCTACAGTACGGTGTCTGAAATAGACTTCACTGCCTCGAAATCTAAGAAGAGAAATTTGGACCTTACAATTGATCAAAGGGAAGTGAGGCAAAGAAATATTCAGCCATCTCCCACTACTGCAGTACCTCCTCCAACATATGATGAAATTACAAAGTTTTACAAAAGTCTCAGTGGAAACAAACAGAAACCTGTTATTCTTTCACTGATTGAGCCATATTCAGATAGCTACAGCCCAGCATCATTGAATAGGTCGATGCCAAAGGTTTCATCAGAACTAAATGGTGAAGAAACATATGCCACGACATACAAACAATTAATGATCATTGTGGAAAGATTGACCTGAGCGTAACTGATAAGCAAATAAAATGTGTTGAAGAGCTAACTCAGGAACAGGCAAAATCTAAGCTTTGGCTACAATTCAAGGCAGGACGTATTTCCTCATCAACATTAAAATCTTGCTGTAGGACATATATTAAGTGCCCTTCTCAAAGCCTCATCAAGAGAATTTGTTACCATCACTCATATAGTTTCACTACTGCCTTCATCTTCGTTTGCCTGTTGTTGCTTCCGTTTTTGACCTCTAATGATTCTTTTCAGGGATGAATCTGCAGGACGCCTGAATTTGTTGTGTCCCAAGTTTAAAGTAGGTGCCCAGCCTATGTTCGCCTTGTCGAAAAGAGCAGCTGGTTTCCCGGAGACGAAGTGATCTGAACAAACTCTGATGTTGGTTTGCTTCTCCATGGTCAAATCTGATCTCCTAATCCGAGCCAACCAGATGGCTCATCTATCTCTGAAATTAATTTTGCATCTTCACCTTGATGTGTGATAACTTTTGGTAATCTGAAAAAAAATTTCTTATCCCTTCCAATTCTGTTTGAACACCAACAATTGCACAAAAGTTAACCATGACTGATGTACTCCTTTTGATCGGGTAGGCTTATGGCCCAAAACGGTAGGCACTAACTCGAAGAATTTTTCCTACTTCCGTCAGAGCCAGGTACTTACCAAGTTAAAAAAAAGAAAAAGAAAAAAAAGAAACTGTTCTGTAGATAACAAATGGCAGCAGGCAATAATTTTACGGAGTAAGAATGAACTTTTCTTAACTTATAAACGCACTTTCAAGCAAAAACAAGTGGCGAGCACACATGTTGCATAGAATAAACAAACAGTTGCTACATGTATCCACAGCTAAGTTGTGATCCAACATGGCGGCAACAAGGAAGTCACGTGACCGATTGGAATAATGAATTGCCAACTGCCACTGGCAACTGGCACAGTGGAAGGGAATTTGAATACTGATTTTGCCCCGTCAATTACAATCGAAACTATCGAAGGCTTTGACGCATTCGGGTCAGCCCTAGTAGTGAGGTTGGCATGAATGAAAGAAATTGCCTATTGATTTGACAGGACCGCGCACACAGAAATACAGTCAAAATAAGGCTTATGTGTCAGACGCGCCATCATTTTGCAGACAAAGAGAAAAGTATCTCGACTGATGCGGAGCACACAAACCTTGTCAAAGTACTTGCAGAGTAGGGCTCTTGTCTCTGAGGCAGATAAGTAACTGAGTTTGGCCATAAGGTTCATCTCCCACTGGGAGAGCATGCTGGCAGAGGCCCTCAGCTGTCTCTGTCTCTGAGTGATGGCCTCATTCTTGTACTCAATAGCTGCATCTAGAGCCTCAATCGCCTCATCCAACTGGAACAGAGTCCGCTCCTCCTGTGGACACATCATCAGAGGGAACAGGAGAGGTTAATGGGACTCCAACCTGCACAAAGATTCACTGGCAAATACTCTCCCTTAAGAATGTTGCCAAGCTATCACTTCTTTTTTGCAGCTAGGATTTTTTTTACTTGTGCATCAAGAACTTAGTTGTAGCTCCTGCAGTAGCTGGAAGTACCTAAAACCAGTTTGACACCACAACACTCTTTTGCCTCAGCTGGAATGTTTTCAAGTGTTGGTGTCTGTAATAATAAAAACATTCAGTTCTTACAACTATTAGAGACACAAAAACTAGTTCTTTTCCATGTAAACAAAAGACAAAGGATCAAGAATCAGTCACAGAGTCCCAAATAGACAAACAGCTTTGATTATGCCAGATCAACAAAATGACACCCATGTCAAGCATCTGACCTCAGGAGAAAGGAGGCTGCCCTGCCGTAGTTTATCATCCAGCTCTACTCTTTGTTTAAGGAGCGTGTCCTTCTCTTGCCGCAGGTTGGAGATCTCTTGTCGAATCTGTTGGGAATCCTGGGCACTGCTGCTGCGGAGGAGGCCATTCCTCTCACTCAGCTCCCGCTCAAGAGACTCAATGCGCCCTGAAAGGGTCATCAGGTCTTTACTAAGGGCCTGCAGAGGAGAGGATTGAATTGGTAAGTATTTCCACAGTTCTAGGGTGAACGAAGCAAGTCTGACGGTTTGTTATTACCTGGCTGGAGCGCATTCTTTTTGTTTCCAGGCCACTACGTTCCTGGAGGAGGGCCTCTTTCTTAGCTACGATCTCCTCCCGTTTGGTAAGCTCCCCTTCCAGGTCCTCCAATCCTCTCCTCTGTTCAAGTACCCGCTCCATTTCCTCATCCAGCCAGCGCTTCTGCTCCTCAATCTTCTGCTCAAATGAAACATTTACAAAACACATAAAACACAAAATCCTTATGACGATAATAACCCTAAACAAAGACTTCTATCTGAAACATACAAGTTTTCTAGCACTGCTCGTTTGTACGTGATATAAAATTGTTTGATTTATATGGAAATTTCGCCAATTGTTTTGTGTATGTGCAATCAGTACCGATGAGCAATGTAGTTGACTGAAGCAATACAATCCCTGCTGTGTACTATACTGATGGAGAAATTGGTGTTGTTCAACTCAGAGAGCCTTTCCCACAGTACCTACACATACCAGAATGCATTGCAAGTAAGCTTCTGTATCATCGTCCATAAAATCCTCTGTGCTAGTGTTGTGGGATGTCATTTACACCATCAGAATCGTAGCTTAGTCGAGAGAATGAGGATGTGTTTTTTTTAGCAGGGTGTTTAGAGTAGATTAGAGCATTAGAAACCCTGCTAGGCTGTAGTTTTTAAAGGAAAAATAATTTTCCTCATGCTATCCCTCTCGCAGACGGACAGAGATGAGGTTGAAAATCGGTGAATTTTCCCTTTAAAGAATGTTGCTTATTGTGTCTGAGACTAAAGCAGAGAATTTGAAGCGGCCATTGGTCACAGTCTGGTTGTAAGCTATAGGTTTATTTTTACATAGAGCCTGAACTGGTCTAACCAAGTTTAACTGGTCTCATCAGCAGCATGTCTGCTACATAAACAGTCTAAACACAATGCCTCAGCTTGTGCCCAGACCCTTTCTGATTTTAGTCCTGCATTCAAAAGTGTTAACAGTGAGGGCAATACACGAGAACCAAAGGAATGCCTACTAAATGAACTAAAGGAAAAAATTGGCAACTGTAGGCTTATTGTACAGGTCTGTACACTTGCGTTTGCAAAACCCAACAGGCATTTTATAAATCATAGGCATCCAGATTCTATAGGTTAACCAGGTGTGTAAACCATGTTTTAGTGTTGTGTTTGGAATGTCTTTTTTTCTTTCTCACCTTTGTATATTTTTTATAATAATAATTGAAAAGTGATTTGAAAAAAACCAACAAGTGCTTTATTAACAGGCATATGTACATGATATACAAACCCCAATTCCAATGAAGTTGGGACGTTGTGTAAAACGTGAATAAAAACAGAATACAATGATTTTCAAATCCTTTTCGACCTATATTCAATTGAATACACTACAAAGACAAGATATTTAATGTTCAAACCGATAAACTTTATTGTTTTTTGCAAATATTCACTCATTTTGAATTTGATGCCTGCAACACGTTCCAAAGAAGCTGGGACAGGGGCAACAAAAGACTGGGAAAGTTGAGGAATGCTCAAAAAACACCTATTTGGAACATTCCACATGTGAACAGGTTAATTGGAAACAGGTGAGTGTCATGACTGGGTATAAAAGGAGCATCCCCGAAAAGCTCAGTCGTTCACAAGCAAGGATGGGGCAAGGTTCACCACTTTGTGAACAACTGCATGAGCAAATAGTCCAACAGTTGCAAGGAATTTAGGGATTTCATCATCTACAGTCCATAATATCATCAAAAGATTCAGAGAATCCGGAGAAATCTCTGCACGTAAGCAGCAAGGCCAAGAACCAACACTGAATGCCCGTGACCTTCGACCCCTCAGGCGGCACTGCATTAAAACCAACATCATTCTGTAAAGGATATTACCATGTGGGCTCGGGAACACTTGGGGAAAACCATCGTCAGTTAACACAGTTCGTCGCTACATCTACAAGTGCAAGTTAAAACTCTCCCATTCAAAGTGAAAGCCATATATCAACAACACCCAGAAACACCGCTGGCTTCTCTGTGCCTGAGCTCATCTGAGATGGACTGACGCAACGTGGAAAAATGTGCTGTGGTCTGACGAGTCCACATTTCAAATTGTTTTTGGAAATCATGGACGTCGTGTCCTCTGGGCTAAAGAGGAAAAGGACCATCCAGATTTTTATCAGCGCAAAGTTCAAAAGCCAGCATCTGTGATGGTATGGGGGTGTGTTAGTGCCCATGGCATGGGTAATTTGCACATCTGTGAAGGCTCCATTAATGCTGAAAGGTACATACAGGTTTTGGAGCAACATATGCTGCGATCCAAGCGATGTCTTTTTCAGGGACGTCCCTGCTTATTTCAGCAAGACGATGCCAAGCCACATTCTGCACGTGTTACAACAGCGTGGCTTCGTAGTAAAAGAGTGCGGGTACTAGACTGGCCTGCCTGCAGTCCAGACCTGTCTCCCATTGAAAATGTGTGGCGCATTATGAAGTGCAAAATACGACAACGGAGACCCCGGAATGTTGAGCAACTGAAGT
Source organism: Lampris incognitus (assembly GCF_029633865.1). Classification (NCBI taxonomy): domain Eukaryota; kingdom Metazoa; phylum Chordata; class Actinopteri; order Lampriformes; family Lampridae; genus Lampris; species Lampris incognitus. The sequence continues at coordinate 48,140,231 of NC_079214.1, read as the reverse complement.
CGTACATCAAGCAAGATTGGGAAAGAATTCCACCTACAAAGCTTCAACAATTAGTGTCCTCAGTTCCCAAACGCTTATTGAGTGTTGTTAAAAGGAAAGGTGATGTAACACAGTGGTAAACAAGCCCCTGTCCCAGCTTTTTTGGAACATGTTGCAGGCATCAAATTCAACATGAGTGAATATTTGCAAAAAACAATGAAGTTTATCAGTTTGAACATTAAATATCTTGTCTTTGTATTCAATTGAATATAGGTCGAAAAGGATTTGCAAATCATTGTATCCTGTTTTTATTTACGTTTTACACAACGTCCCAACTTCATTGGAATTGGGGTTTGTACAATCTACGCATAAAAAGACAGAATAGGTGACAGTGTCACACATGGGGTTTAATTTGAGATGCTTAGCTTCATGGGCAAACTGCAGATGGCAGCATTGACTGAAATTAGAGCATATCTGTTGCAAGAGATGCATGACTAAAGAACGAGCTTGATGTAGACCAGGGGTGAGAATTTCAGGTTTATCGGAGGCTGACCTCCACAGCTAATTACTAAGTATTTGCATGTCTCATCAAGCTAAACGTAAGGTGTTTAAAGGCCTTTAAAATGATGACCAGAATGAAAATCATAATCACGATCACAACTGAAACAGTCATGATTATTATAACCACTGTATGAACAACTGTGTCCAGCACTGCATGAAAGGGCAGATTTCCCACCAAGGATTAAAAGTTAAATTCTGAATTACAAGTTCACAACCTCTAAATAACTACATCCTGAGTTTTTGGTCCAACCTGTTGTTCTTCCAGTGAGACAACGGAGCCATTACTGCCGCTGCGTCTCTGTCTTTGAAAGGCTGCAATCTCCTCTGTCTTTATCCTCAGAATCTTCTGCTGCTGCTCATTCTTTATCTCCAATTCCTACAAAAGGGTGCAGATAGATGGCAGTGGACAGAAATAAGCTGTTAAAGGGATATGAGCACATAAAACTAGATATTTGGCCACAATGTTGAAAAGGGACAACCACCAATTTTTTTTTTTAACTGACAGCCAAGGTTAAAAGCCACAGGTTTCCTTAGGTCTACAGTACCTATATGTAATGGTTTTAGTCCAAAATTGCACATTTTCAGTGTTTCTGACAAATTGGTTATGGAACACAACTGCCCTTTTGCATGTGAGACATACAACATGATGTTCCAGAGGTGTATACTGTATTTCCCAGAGTACAAGTCGCATGTCGTTGTTGCGAGGAAAAAAACATATACTATAAGTCGCTTCGGTGTATAAGTCCCATTTATCTGTTGGTACAGTATAGATGTGTGGGTAAGGGTTTTTAATACCCACACTCACCCAACCCGTTATGAGAGCCAATCTGCACCACCCGACCCACTAAAATATGCATTAATTAACCAACTGAACCCGACCAGCGAACCAGAGTGTTAGGAAGTTAAACTAGTAATAATTCCCTCTCTAATGTCTATTTTAAACTGCTGTGAAAGCCAATAAATTCCCCTTTCAAACAGCTGTGTTCATTCAAATTTCTTGCCAAAAACAAAATTTTACAAGAACATTTGAACACATCATGATAAGGCTCCATTCGGTAAGAAATTTTCTTTTGCATTTTGCTTCATGGCCAGAGCTACCTTGTTTCTGTAGAGAAGCAGAAAATAAATTGATTTGATTTGGTCAAAAGGCAACCAGGTGGAAAGATTTCACAAGAATCGTCATGGCATATTATTATTGCTAGCTCTACAGAAAAAAAGTTGAATTATTAGCCTACATATCTGTGTGTTTCAGTCACTGCATGTCCAGGATACCACCTGCTCTAGATGGCAGGAGAGAAAGCTTAACTCTCTGAGCACAGAGCTTCTCTTACCATCAGAGAGTGAAATTAACTATGTGTGTGTGTGTGTGTGTGTGTGTGTGTGTGTGTGTGTGTGTGTGTGTGTGTGTGTGTCAGGGGTCACATTAACTGAATATTTTCTGTCTTTGACCGATTTTTTTTAACAATGACAGAAAAATCTAAAGGCTGTCCGTCATTTGACCGATTAAATTCACATGCAACACTTCCCTGGGAGAAATGTTCCCAGACCTCAAAACTTTGGCAGAAGTGGCGCTGGTAATTCCAGTTTCCAGCATGGCAGCAGAGCGCGAGTTTAGCATGCAGAACAACATTAAAACGGCCATGAGAAGCTGTCTGTCCGTAGCAAAAACACAATACTTAATGGCAATCGCCTCTGCAGCTGTCTCCCTTGATGAGTTTGATTACACTCAAGCGAGCACACACTTCAAGTCCATGCAGACCTGGAGGAAGGTTTGAGTTCAGTGTTAAGCATAGCGCAACAGCAGGTCAATTGTGTTTTGATTTTTTGAATTTAATTTATTTTAAATGATTTGTTCATATTTTAATTGTCAGCCTAATTGTCGAATTCCGTAAAATTGCATCGTTCACATTTGCTTGTTTATGCACAATAGCCGCGGCGGTGTTAATTAGTGCCCCCATATTGTTTATTGTTTTTCCGCTGTCACTGCGGGGGGGAAATCACTAACTAAAGCTGTTTCAAATTCATATTCTGCCCATTCTTCTTGTTAAATCTGAGGTTCAGATATTAGGTTTTACTGTAAAAAAATAAAATAAATCATTCATATGTTGACATGAAAAGAGTGTCGGTGTCTCGTTTGTTCCTTTTTTCCCCCTCTCTTATAAATGCATAATCTAAGTTTGTTCTTCTGTCTATATTAGCGTTATTCTGCATTTTAAATGTATTGTGGTCAATTGTTTTTGAAAATGAAATACTATTAAATAGGCTATATCTCATTAAAAAATGAAAATTAATATGACGGGTAATAACTGATGATGACCGGATTTTTATGACCCTGTCTGTCATCATGACGGACAACGAGAAAGTCTAGCGTGACCTCTGGTGTGTGTGTGTGTGTAGGGACAACCAGCTGCGAAGCAGCAGCAAACAACAGCTCTACTCTCTGCTATGCTCACATATTACGAGAATGTAATTAATATTTTCCTCATTAATGATGCATTATTTCTCCACCCGTGACCCACTATTAATCAGAGTGTCTGACTAAAAGTTAGTTAGATAGCAGCAAGCAGCTGGCTAAACTGTTTCAATTAAATGACTAACAAAAAAAATGTAAAAAATCCATTTAAATGTGTCCTTATCTTAGACTCGAGGTTTGAAGGCCTACTCAAGTTCAATGAAGGCAATGCAGTGCCCTCTTGATGCTCGATCTGTGCTTTGTTTAACCAGCGTAACATATTTGCGAGGTCCTACCAGCAAGCCGTTCGTGACTGAGGGGATAGATGGACCAGTACTGTAGGTGCATTTCAGGTGTCGCGCTGAGTAAGCTAGCCAGTGATAGTAAGTAACAGCATGAGAAGACACGCTCCATTGAAGTCAGTGCTCGGTTCAGTTGTCATTTGCTAAGTGATGGTTTAAGATAAATAAATAAATAATGTATAAAATCCCTTTCGTCCCAAAGGTATCCCAGGGAAGATCTCTGTTCATCCCAAACACATTTTCTATTGTCCCCAGGGCGATGGGACATCTTGTCGACTTCTCTGACTGGACCTGGAGAAATCATTTGAAACCAACTGTTCGGTTTAAAACCAATGTCTTGGAAATACAGTGTTTGGCTGCCTAGCAGTGAATAAATGTTACAAATTCTTCCCAGAGGACGCTGTGATTCATTTACATTCATTGTAGATGTACAATGAACATAAGCGAACATACATAGTATATACATTTATAGAGAAGTGGATTCACTAAAACTAACCACTGGGTAGGCCCTTTAAAAGGTCACGATGTATGCATCATTAACACTAGTCTACCCAGATTGGATAGGTTGGATTAATGCCAACCACTCTGCATAACTTGAATTCAACTCTTGCATTCTGCTACTGTGTATGATCCTGTCATAGCATTCAGACGGACTTCTTATTTGAATTTATTCTATGTATCTAGCATGAGAGTTAAGTTATAAACAATTGTGGTAACACCTAAACATTTAGAGAAAGCGAAGTTTCAGATGAAAATTAATGAATATACAGCACCATTTGCATGATGTAGACACTGCTGAATTGGCCGGAGGATATAACATTATACTACCACAAGATTCACAGTGACTTCTCCTGAGCTACAAACCTTAACTCTGTGTGTTCTCCGCTGCATCTCAGTCTCCAGACGACGTTTCTGCTGGCTCTCCTGGCGCAGCCGTTTTTGCAACTGCTCCTGCTGCTGCCTCATGCTCTGGACACTGCGCTCCAGCTCTGACACACGACGTTCATTCAGTGCCGGCAGAGAAGCCAGACGAGCAGTATCTCTCTGACGCTGGCTTAAGACCTAATACACAACAAAAAGCATTTTCTATTAAAAATTAACACACTCAACAAAGACTTTTGTTGTGCTTTATACAGTATGAAAAATGGCAAGTAAAATACAGACAGGACATACCAAACAGCACTAAAATCCTCTTTGATTCACTCTAAGTGAACTGGTTTTGCCTTTTGGAACTGAGAGCTTTGAGGTCTGTTGACTTCAACAGACTGTCTTTCAGATATACTGCCATCACTGACCACTGGTCGTCATTGTTCTGTTGCTCACTAAAGTTGTATTTGTCTCTCGACCATGGCTGCACATGTGTGTTAATATAGATGTGTGGTTGTCAAACCTGGACTTTACTCTGAGCGGCAGCTATCTTCCTGCGACACTCCTGGGCTCTGGTCCTGTCAGTGGCACTGGTCTCCCTCTCTTGCCTCTCCAGTTCTTGCAGTTGCCTCTGGGCCTCCTGCAACTCTTGCCGTGCCTGCAGGCCTTCACTCTCCAAGGTAGTGATTTTATGACTGTACTGCCTATTCAGAGCTTGGGCATCCTTACCTGTAATATCACACACCCAAATTTAATAAAGATACAGTGTTTATGGACCAGAGAGAATGGAAGGAGACACATTTATTGAGCGGCAAAGATGTAGTATCTCTTTACAAAAAAAAAGAACAGTTGTTTCTCAAAAGAGCCGCAATTTCAGGGTAAAATTTTTTCATGAGGTTCTTAATATATGGTCAAGGGGAGAGGAAGTTGTTATTTAACATTTGTGATTACTTATGATGGATTATTACTCAATGGTCTCAAATGGTCTTTGCACATTGCAAAAAACGGAGACTCAATGGACATAAGGCATACTATCTCTGAAGAGGGATATGAAAGTAAGATGTATGTACCAGTCTTGACCAGCTCTCTGATGAGTTCCTCCTTCATTCGGATGGTGACTGAAAGTTCCCTAATCTTCTGCTGGGCCTGTAGAAGCCCCCACTCGGAGACTGCCTCAAAACCCTTTAGACTGTCACGGACAGGGGTCCTCTCGACAGTGCAATTGGCTACATAGAGAAATAATTCGAGAGAAATGCATGTCATGTCAAATTAAGATACTGACCACAAGTGACAAGCAGTCAGCAGGGTGTCACAGTGAGTTAGGAGGCTGCCCTTCCCTGGAAGGCTGATGTTGAAAATCCCAATGACTGTGAGCAGATGCTCTGTTTAAGTATCCCTGAGCAAAACCCCTGTTCTGCAGTCTACTCTGCATTATGACCAACCTGTGGAGCACAGGCAGTTTTCCTCTGGGGAACAACAGTTTCACCATAAAAAAGGTCCCTTTCACATCTTGTATGTATCATCTAAACTTGGGGCAGGTTAGTAGGTTAGAGCAGTTTGACTCACATGCTTTTCTGAGCGAAGTGGAGAGCTGGTCTGGGAAAGGCAGCTGAGGTATCTGGCCTTTGCTACCAGAAACTAGTCCCCCTAATAGCATGTCTCTCTTGGTCCAGGTAAGGTTAGCCTGTCTGAGAGAAGTAATGTCACAATGTATAAACAAAATGAGCACAAGCAGAAATTACTTAAGTGATTTATACTGTCAGCAAAAGAATAATAAATATTTCAAGATTTCATTTTCTTAATAAAAAGAAACCAAATCAATTCCTGTGTGCTATCACGTCCATCAGAATAGTGAGCCAATGATATTAGTAATATACCTGCACTTTTCCCGGATCAGGCTGGTACGACTGTCCTCTTCCTCTGTGACCTTAATTTCTGGTCCACCTCCTGAGACCTCATGTTCTTCAAAAGGGTTACCTGGATTCCAACCGTACTGTTCCTGCTCACCGCATGCTCCATTATCAAGACAGTCCACCGGACTGGCCTATAACCACAGGTATACACCCACAGCTCTAAATACAAGCATGTTTGGACTTCGTCTGGAAAATGGCTTGGACAAGAACTATGTTCTTCATTGAATTTGTACATATTCACATGAGATCTGTGTTCACATTTTATATGTCATTTACCAATGATCTATTGAAAGCATAATGCATGAAGTTGAGAATGAATAAATTTTAACTTCATGTACTATGGTGTTTCCCCCTTTTTTTCGTGAATTTGGGTCATCACGTCTTCTTCATAATGCGAACTTCGATAAAAAACATTGCCCTGCAGATATAAACCTAATAAATGACCTTATACATTATCACTAGCTCTTTCACAAAGTTATGAGAAATTATTTGCCATTTTCATATTTGACTCACAAAGTATGTCTATGCAGGTTGCTTTATCAATCATCATTATGATTATATATGAAGATACTTAAAAAAAAATTCCACGTGAGTACTGATATCTAAGTACCTTTCCTTTTTAAACTCAGACAAACACATCAATTAGATTTTGGTTGTTTTTTTTTTTTTTTTTTACTAAAAAATGTCAAAAAAATTTAAAAAAAAAGAGAGCAAAGACACCATGATTCATTCATGCTAGCTAAACATCAGCTTTTACACACAATGTATTTTCCAAGGTAACAGGCTAAAAAATTGGCTCTCCTAATCAAGTACCTGTCTGTTGGTGCCTCCATTCTGGGTGCGCCGTGTAGAGCCTAGAGGGGCAGTGTGTGGCCGTGGTCTCAAGTTGATGCCGAGCCTGGGCAGCCCTGGTGTAGACATCAGATATTGTAGCTCCACTATCAGGTCCTGTTGCTCCTGCAGCTTATCACTCTGAGAGGGGAACATCATCAAATAAGTCTGTAACATATCATCTATGGCAAACAAACAAAAACATACTGTCCATCTTTCAAGATCCTATCTCAGAAGACTGCAATTATGAGCCATGAATATGATGATGTTCATGCATAAGGATGACCTTACTTGTTGCTTGTACTGCTCCATTGCATCCTCCAGAGCTGCAAGGAAGTCTGTATTCTCTTTCTCCAACTGCTGGATTTGGGCTTGAAGTTGAGCAATACTCTCATCTCTCTCTCCATCTTTCTCATTTTCATTCTCATGGCTCCAACTCTCTCCCACAGCATCTGATTCCTGGGTAATAAATAATACATGTATTCTAGCGTAGCATCAAACAGGCTCAGAAAGCATTTAAACAGTTATAACCATATGAATTAATCCACTGGAAAATATAGTTTGATGCAGGTGTGTGTGAATACAGTATTACTCTTTCTGGGCACCTTCACATACTGTATGTTTGTGTGTGTCTAACCTGGCTCTTCAAACCACTCCTTCCCCTCCTCAATGCCAAACTGTCCTCTGTGGAGCTGTTCTCAATGCCACTATCTGGTCCTGAGGCGGTGGTGAGTCCACTCCGCTCCTCCTCCACTGAAGAGAGCCACTCCTTCACTCTGAGACTCTGTTCTGCAGTAAGAGCTCCTTCACTCTGCAACTCCCGCAGCAACCTGTAGATTAAACAGGCCCAAAGGAAGTGCATTAGGATGCATCAGAATGAAGAAGAACCAACCATCCATGAAGTCATTAGTGTTATCGATCTATGATCAACAGTAAGGAGGAACTGCTCCATCCTCGGTGGAATCAAAGCAACGCCAAAAAGTAAGACTACATACTTATACATTTTGAACGTTAATACACTTAAAGCTAATCTTTAAGGTTTACATACAAAAAAATGTATGTGTTATTGAGACAATAGCTTACATCTTCACCAAAGCAGCCAAATGCAGAAGAACAAAGTTGATCTTGCTAACAACTAGAAATGGCTTAACAAGCTTGTAAAAGACCTTCACCAAAAATACTAAAACATCAGTAACCAAATTTGGGTTACGTCATTTCCGTTTTCGACTTCCATGTTTCCTTTGCTCAGCACTGGGCAAAACAACAGCACCAGATACTCTATTTCCTTTCAAATTGATCTGATTTGGAGTGGCCAAACACCAATTTAATAAGTATCCCCAAAAGTGTCGGTAGGGTAAAACGAAAATAACAATCTTCAGATTGTAGCTTTGAAATCCAACAGACAGAAAGAAAAAAAAAACCAAACATTTGATTTGATGGCCATTTGTGGCCTTTGACTACTCCAACTTGGATTATATTTATTTTCCTCCATTCTGTCATCTAAATTCTATAATCTATTTAGAAGAACATCATGGGTTGACATTTTACTAGCATTATCAGCTCATTGAGGTGTTCTCAGATCTATAAGAAAGCAGAAAAATACACCTACTTAAGAGGAAGCAGGATGCATTGTATCTGTGACACTAACATGAAGAATGATGGCCACAGCTCAAGAACTTTTTTTCCAATTAGTGTTGGACATAGCAATGTGGTAAAAAAGGTTTGGGAATTCATTTATAGTTTACAACGCATATCCTTTCCAAAAATTACAAAGAGAATTTAGCATTACTAACTTTTTGTAGGCATGCAGCAACCATACAAAAAATAAACTGTCAATAATTCCAGAAAAAAAAACAAAAAAACAGGAGTCTTAATATTATTGCGAAATATATTTCAACGGTAATTATTGTGAACTAAAACAAATTTGAGAGCTGAATAATCTGCTTTTGGGCTAACCTGTAGGCAGTGTCGGTGCATGTCCTGTAGTGGGCACTCTGGGCATGCAGCCTGCTGATCTCTGCCTCTCCATGTCGAGGTCTCCTGTGTGGATCAGCATGAGAGATGATGCGGGTCTCAGAGCGCTGGCGGTTCTCCAGTGCTCTGCGCAGGGCCTTGATTTGTTGCTCCAGTCCCTCCACCCGATCTGGCTCACCCTTGCAGTTCACAGTAGCCCGGTTCTGAATGTTACGTGCCCGCATGGCGTAGTTCAGTGTGTTCAAACTCTCGTCAAAGTCCATGGAAGAGGGACTGATGCAAGCGATCATAAGTGTTTTTGAATTTCCTCCCAAAGAGTCTTTCAGGATTCTAGATAAAATGGGTATTACATATTAAAAACAAAATATAATGAAGTACTCCAAAACAAATCTGTAGTATCTTACAAATTATTAATATACCTGGTGATTTTAGAATCTCTGTATGGTATGTGAGTGCCTTTTCTCTTCGGGTCACCCAGTGCTCCTATGACATTTCCCAGAGCTAGCAGGCCGCTGTTGATCTGGATGCTTTCCTTCAACCTTTCCCCGGTGTTTCCTGTCCGCAGAATGCGTTCTGAGCCAGCCAAGTCCACAAAGTGGAATTTAGAGGACAGGATTTGAGGCCTGGCACCCGTTGAGCTCCCGTAGAGGCGCGAGCCTCCCCGACGTTGGTCCATGTGCACTGTGAAAATGGTGTGTGAACGACTGGAGTGGGGATTCATTTGAGTTGCCCCTGTGTGCCTGGCAGTGTTTCCTGACTCCAGCAAACTTAGCACCTCGTCAAGGCTCTCCACTTCACACTCCTTAATTCCATACAACACTACAAAGTCACACACAGACAAACCAGTTACACTCATTTAAACCATATCACAACAGCAAAAAAAATAGATGAGTTGAATAAGAAAATAAGAGGCTAAAAAGTTTGAAATTTGTTCCGTACCGATGTTGCCCTTATCCTCTCTGATGTGGATGTCCTTACTGGCTGTCTCTACCTCCAGCAAGTCCTTAAATTCTTCTTTGTAAACCTCCAGGTAGGAGACTCGGACTGAGAAGTCTGTGAGGTCATTTTCATCTAGCAGCTTGAAGATTTCTGCCACAGCTCTGGGAATAATGCCCTGTTCTTCATCCCTAAAGGAAGCTATAATCACAAAAATAAGGGACATAAACTGTCAATTAAGAATGCTCACTGTTTCTTATTAAAACTGAACCAGAATGCAGTACTTGGCATAATTAATATGCACCGTCCTTTCCTTCTGGTCCATTTTCTTTAAGATTGAATACCAATGGCAGTAATAACTGTCTGGTTACCTATAAAGCTAAGAGATACTCAATGTTGGTGAGCTCAACTGTTGTGCCTGCTAGCCCTCTACCTCTTGTTATGCTGCGGCTGTCTCAGAAACATCACATGTACCATCTTCCTAACAGATTCCTGCTCTTCCACGACATGATGAACTACAGATGGACATACACATGAATTTGTACTTAGCTGAACTGAATTCCAATTTCAGTGTAGTCAGATGCCAGAAAATTTTGTTTTAAATAGATAAAATACTATACCATAAATAGATTTTTTCATTAGGCATCAGTGTCAAATGACAATTGAAGCAAATGGCTTTATTCCATCCATCCATCCATTATCCAAACCGCTTATCTTGGTCTAAGGGTCGTGGGGATGCTGGAGCCTATCCCAGCAGTCATTGGGCGGCAGGCGGAAAGATACCCTGGACAGGCCACCAGGCCATTTTCCAGTTTCAATTACATTAGAGGAATCAAAGAGGAAAATTACAAGGGATGTTTTTGGGCTTTTTGTGATACACAAGTTTGTTATACAACTTTTTTGAAAGCAGTGTTGGTTGGGATTAGGTGGCGGCTTCACAGCATGACAACATGAAGATTGTGACAACTGAATTTGAGTTTGAGCTTGTTATACTTACTGCTTTTCAGTGATGTTCTCTCAAAAAGACAGGAAGTGTATAAATCAATACTAACTGTCAGTGAATTACTGGTATATGATGAGACTATCATTTCAAAACATTTTTCAAGTTCACAGCCTCATATTATTTATAATATATTTAACATACTATACAGTTAACTGGTAACTGTAAATAAGATTAAATGAAGAGCCTAATTCAGGGGACATGCGGAAGCTCTCTCACCTATATTAAGACTGCAGACAGACATCATGCTGTTTTAACTGATTTTAATCTCTCGTGTTAAACACAAACTCAAAAACAATAAACTGGCTATCAAGCCCTTTTAAATAGCATCGGCATCTATGTTTCTGTGCCGGGTAGTGACAAGCCTTGCTGTTTATGAAGAGCAGGACAGTTTTCATCAGAGCTCCTCGCCCTCCTTCTCCACTGTTGCACCCCACGGCAATTTCACGGCATTTTTTTTTAATGCTTGGGTGGGCGGTGAAGTGATAAAATTGTGGGTTTCATCACCCATTAATAATTTCATGAGATGAGGGCAGAAGCATCTGTTGTTAACAAATTCTCTAATGCAAGATAAACTGCTCAAAAAAGGTGAAAGTTTAACAGAGCAAAGAAACAGAAATAAAGAAACTTACAAATATTGGCCTCGCCAATCGTGTAAGTCTTGCCTGAGCCTGTCTGTCCATAAGCAAACACTGTAGCATTGAAACCCTGGAAGAAGGCCTCTATGAGTGGTTGGACAGATACAGAATACACCTCCTCCTGGCACCAAGTTTCTTCAAACAGAAAGTCACAAAGGAAGTGTCGGTCGTGGCCCAGAGTAACCCGGCGTTGTTCAGGGTCCACAGTGATGCAGCTCTCGTGGTTGTGCAGAATTTCTTTGGGCAGTAGAGGACGCACCCGGATAGCGACCTGTACTGCAGACTCATCCCCTCTGCCCTGACCACTTGGCACCTTGGGAGACATATCTGCTACACCCTCTTCCTTCTTCTTCTGCTATGAGTGCATCGTCATTGGGCCACTAGAAAATAAGAACAATCACCAGTCACCAATCTTTTGTTGTTCTAAAGGCTGAAATTGTGGACGAAAGTGAATATAGTATATACCTGTAGAGCCATTTGCTGTCATATTTACCGACTCTGATTAAGTGTTTCACAACAATGACCACAATGTGGTCTCTTTGCCATAGCCGGGCAACCATGAAACAATCCCAACTAAAATTTGTCATCCAACAGTTAAGTAATGTTAGCACAACTGTCATGCAACTTATTACAATAAGTGCAAACTTTTACTTTCTATCTGTATGTCAACTGTCAAAAGTGATATATTTTGGCGAGTAAACATTAATATGCTGAATACCAGTAACCTTAATTAAGGAAATCTTGACGCTGAAGGAATGAGCGTGGTTTGTGGTTAGAAAAGAGCATCAAGATCAGGATTAAAAGATGCTATGTGTATTCTTCCTGATGTCTGCTGTTCAGCGATGTGAATAACAAGTCAGAGAAAGCATACAAATTCAAATAGACTCACAGCCCATTTGCCAACATTGTCTATTTTTGGACACCATTAGTAGAGATTGTTTGCTGCATAGTTTTCTGAGGATATTGGGCTAAACAAAATAAACTGACTTGACTTGATTGCAAGTGTGAGCCAAGTCTTCATGAGGGGCGGGATGTCAAATGGGTATGGCGGTTTTATTCCACAGTAAAAATACGCAACGGTAAGTAAACCATTTCAAATTTTAACCTTCATAATATAAGTGTTTAATTACGTGTTTTAAGAGGCCATCGGTTTCATTATGAAAAGGTGGTTACCCACTGCCCATCATTAACCAAAGTCTTCCACTAATCTCCCTACAAAGTACGCAACTGAGCAGGCGCAGTATGCAATGTGAACTTGGCTGCAGTGACTGCACTCTGGAGAGCGTCTGCCCTTCTAAGAGGAAAAAGTCAGAACCATGGTCTTATTTTGTAACATTAAAAGTGCTCAAGAGAACGAACACCCTTTGTGCAGAACACACAGAAAGGAAGTTGCAGCGAAGCGGGGTGTTACACCAAAATCTGTGACAGCATATGACCTCTACTACTACTACTACTTTCAGCTGCTCCCATTAGGGGTCGCCACAGCGGATCATCCGTTTCCATTTCTTCCTGTCTTCTGCGTCTTCCTCTGTCACACCAGCCACCTGCATGTCCTCCCTCACCACATCCATAAACCTCCTCTTTGGCCTTCCTCTTTTCCTCTTTCTTGGCAGCTCCATATTCAGCATCCTTCTCCCAATATACCCAGCATCTCTCCTCCACACATGTCCAAGCCATCTCAATCTTGCCTCTCTTGCTTTGTCTCCAAACCGTCCAACTTGAGCGGTCCCTCTAATATAATCATTCCTAATCCTGTCCTCCTTCGTTACTCCCAGTGAAAATCTTAGCATCTTCAACTCTGCCACCTCCAGCTCTGCCTCCTGTCTTTTCATCAGTGCCACTGTCTCCAAACCATATAACATAGCTGGTCTCACAACCATCCTGTAAACCTTCCCTTTAACTCTTGCTGGTACCCTTCTGTCGCAAATCACTCCTGACACTCTTCTCCACCCACTCCACCCTGCCTGCACTCTCTTCTTCACCTCTCTACTGCACTCCCCGTTACTTTGGACAGTTGACCCCAAGTATTTTGTGACAGCATATGACCATACTCTTAAAACACAGTATTTCAGCCAGGATACAGCTACTAGATATCGTTGAATTTACGTATAAAGTCAGAAATGGTTAAGTTTAGGCACATGATTGGAAACAGTTAATTTTAGACGTGGCTTTAGTGTGGTCAGGAAAGACAAAAATATAATGTAGCACCTTTAAGCCTTTGAGTTGCAACCATCCAACCTGCTAAAGAGTTCTTGAGCAAAACATTAATCCTAAAGGTTTTAGAGGTGCTGTTCTGTAGGTGGCCCTGTTCTCAGATATCCCAGGACGGGAGCAAGCAAATGAAACTTTCCCAATTATTATTACCATCTCATTACATTGCCAACCTGTCATTTCCCACCCAAGGGACGGAAAAGGCAGGTTATGTCTTTCTCCTGTATCACCTTCAACCTAGACCGTGTGTGTGTGTCTGTCATTCTGGCAATATATTCTAATTGCTTTGCATGTAACAGAAATGACACACCCACTCAAAAGTTCTACCATGCATGACATCTGATTCCTCAAGCGATCAAAGTGGACTTTATTTGACAAGTTGACTCTGACCTGATATCCTTCCACAAAACTTTAGAGGAAATTACCAGAGAATACTGCTACAAAATAGAGTTGCATGATATTGGCAAAAATCACACTGCAATATTTTTTTCTCTGCAATATATATTGTGATATTAAAAATACAGGAATTTCCACCAGATGTCTTGAATAACTGTATTCGTAAAGAATTAATCATTCTATAATGATTGGGTGATTTTGTAGGGGAGTGGTTGGGAAACTGTGAAAAGTTAGTGGTGCCTTTTTTTCATCATTCATACAGGAAGAGAAGGAGATGGAGCCAGACAGACGACGCGGCGCGACGGCTGAGAACAGTGATGTACAGATCGGCTCCAGCGTCATCCGAATTTGCATGTACGCATCATCCACCTGCCACCCACCCGAACTAATTATTTTCTCTGATTTAGAGACCCACACCCCATCACACATTACCATTATTTCTCAGTGGGACATATGTGAGCGTGATGATATGGTAACATAAACCATATTTTAGGTACCAGTTTTGTGGCTATCACATAAACATACAGCGCTTCACAGCTGTTGCATAGGACATACCAGGCACTTTACTCATCAAGTATTTCTCATTATATCTCATTATACTCATTAAGTATTTCACTAAATTGCTCCCACACAGAACTTTTCTGCCCTTCTTCTTTTTTTTGTAATATTCCTTTTTTAATTCTCTCTTGGTTCTTTTTTGCCTCCATTGCTGCTTAAGACAAATGGATGCCACAATTGGCGCAATTGGGGTCTAGTTTGATAATTTGTGCCTGACGAAAAATGAAGCTTAGAATATGTTCATGTAATTAATATCTTCCTCATTAATTATATATCATTTCACCCACCCGCAACCCATCCACTATTAATCAGAATGTTAATTTTTATGACTCAGCCCCCCCCAAACCGCAGATTAACCGCAGTGCAAGCAGATATAACTGTGCTCCATGCATCACTAGCCGAGAAGCAGACGAACACATCGAGGTGTCATTTGTCCAAACGGAGTGAGAAATAACTAAGTTCCGTGCATTAAATCAGAGTAAATAATGCTACAGACAAACTTCTCTTGTAGATTAGTTGTGGAAAATGAGCACCGTGTGAGTTTTCGTTTTATAGCAAGCAGCAAAAAGTTGTATCATGAGGTGTTCGACTTAATTTGCCTTGCTTCACATCGCACGTCCTGTGATGTCACTATTACGCATGCATACATCGTGATGACGATGCTAAAACAATATATTGTGCACCCCTACACAATATCAATTGTCTGGTGATGTTTATTAATTGCAGAATTCAAACCTTCAATAAATAGCATAAATTTTTAATTGCACAATAAAAATGACTATGAATACAGCCTCAATATGACTTTTGTGTACACTGATATAGGAACCATGAACCAGAGGGTTTTATTTTACAAATGTATTTATAACACTTTCTCTGTAAATACAGATTCCTGCTTGTAAATTTAAGGCAATGGCAATTTCTTAGTGTAAAGATTAATCTCTAATGGGTGGAAAAGAGTGTCAGGAGTGATGTGCAACAGAAGGGTACCAGCAAGAGTTAAAGGGAAGCTTGACAAGATAGTAGTGAGACCAGCTATGTTGTACGGTTTGGAGCCAGTGGAACTGACGAAAAGACAGGACGCGGAACTGGAGGTGGCAAAGTTGAAGATGCTAAGATTTTTGATGGGAGTGATGAAGAAGGACAGGATTAGGAATGAGTATATCAGAGTGACAGCGCAGGTTGGACGGTTTGGAGACAAAGAAAGAGAGTTAAGCTTGAGATGGTTTGGACATGTGCGGAGGAGAGATGCTGGGGATAATGGGAGAAGGATGCTGAAGATGGAGTGCCAGGCAAGAGGAAAAGAGGAAGGCCAAAGAGGAGGTTTATGGTTGTGGTGAGGGAGGACATGCAGGTGGTTGGCATAACAGAGGAAGCTGCAGAAGACAGGAAGAAACGGATAATCCGCTGTGGTGACCCTTAACGGGAGCAGCCTAAAGTAGTAGTATTAATGAAACATGCAGCATTGAAAATGTCTATGGAAAAAGGTTTTCGTAAACTACTGGGACCTGTTGCTCTAACCTTTTCATCACTGGTTATGTGTGTCAACACAGCATGCAGGCCTATACTGTTAAGCTAATGATAGGCACAGATGAGTGACGCAAACACGGCATGACTAAGCTTCATTAAAGACAATAGCAATACAGTAAACAGAAATCATTGCAAATAAATAATTTCATTCAAGGGAATGAATACATTTAATTCTGTGACTCCTTTGTTGCAACATGAAAGCACCATTTTTGATTTCTTTCTCAGCCCCAGTCATCATAGCAACCCTGATGTCACTAGCATGTTGTGTTGCTGTAAAGCCCCTTGAGGCGAATTTGTAATTTATATTATTGGGCTATACAAATAAAACTGACTTGACTAGCACTGTTAATGCCTCACAGTTAATAGGTAATACGGCCTTTATAGGACAGGTACTTATGAAATACTTATTAACAGCCCTGTGATGCCCTGGCGGCCTGTCCAGGTGTGTTTCCCCGCCTGCCGCCCAATGACTGCTGGGATAGGCTCCAGCATCCCCGCCACCCTTAGAGCAGGATAAGCGGTTTGGATAATGGATGGATGGATACAACACCACATGATCAGCGGACTTCAAGCTCTGCTATTATTAGATAAGAAATTAAATGTATGTTCTATATTTTATTTAGATGAGCTCCCCTGAGAAAAATGACCCCCTCATCTAGTTTATACCCAAACTCCTCCAGGTAGGAACAATCCATTAATTTCTGCAATGAAGGGGCAGATGTGAATGAGTGAATATAACAGTTTCTTCTCAACTGTTGTATCTCCTCTATTCAGGTATGATTGATACCGTTATTTAGATGATATTCCTTTATATCATATCAGTTATTTCAACATTGACAGTATATGTACAACTTTATTTTGTAGTGGCAAAAAAAAGAGAATTAAAACTCTGAAATTACAACAAGAGGCTCTCAATCTTTAGTGTAATATTGCATAGAGACGGCCTAGTTATGTACTAAACTACGAGTAATAATATATCGAGGTGATATTCTTTGCATTTTGGTTTCTCATTAAAAAAATCTAAATACTCGGAACCGGGATTCGACAAGAACCGGATTACAAAAGCGGAACCAGGATCCTTAAAATCCTGATGACACCCAACCCTGAGAATTACGAAAATGCAACTTGATTGATTGAATGACCACAACGAATTAAACAACCTCGGCAGCCACTCGTGAGAGTAAAAAAAACAAAAACAAAACAAAGAACAAACAAAACTCGTCTTAGTATTTAAAATTGAGCAAAACTAGTTTGCTATACCCAATGTAAAACAGTTAACGCTAGCTGAAGTCACCAGGCTGCAAAAACCTCACTTCACTCCCCTTCAGATCGCCCTCCATCACATGGCGTGTTTTGCGTTAGGAGATAAATAACCCCGCGCGGACAACTTGTTGCGCGAAGTGACGTTAACTATGGAAACAGTGTGTCTGCTGGCTATTCCAAGCGACCTTAACGACGGAAAATCGTCAAACTGAATTTTGACGCTAAACTTGCTTTGCAGGTTAGACGCGCTCACTTAGTTAACATTAGCTAGTTAGCCAGCTGTCCGAACAACAAAAGCAAAACATGAGCATGAGGTCGTCTAAAAACGCCGACTATGTGTAATGATACACCCACGTATACCCACAGCAGAGCAACGCTTTAACGCAAAAAAACAGCAGCAACAACAAATAAGTTAAAGTTAGCGCTTTGGTTCCTCTTGCCGGGAGCGAAGTCTTACTCACTTTCCGAAGTTGGAGAGTTTGGATCTAAAACTCTGGGGAACAGCAGGGATTTCTCTCACAAGTTGAAGGGCCAGTACAACGGGCGGGGCTAAAGCGTCTGGGTTTTTAAAAAAAAATTTTTTTTTAAGGATTTATCCAGCGGTCACTTATGAAGAACATCAAATTCAAGCCGAGCAGAGCCAACACTGGACAATCATGAAGGTGATAACGGTCAAAATTATCACAGACTTCACTTGAGGCTGACATATCTGTTACACGAAAAGGAAGAAGAAAAATAACAGCTATTCTTCTTCTTAACTTCAATGTCCGGCAGACTAGACGTTTATAGGCGCGTTGCTGCCACCCTCAGTTTCCTTATTGCATCTCCAGTCTTTCCGCGTTATTAATCCCTTCTTTCTATTTTTTAGAATAAACCACAGAAATGCAACAACGTTCAAAACGTGGAGATCCCCAGCTCGGTTAGTTGACAAAGAGGTTGATTTTGATGGGCGGGGTTTCCGGTCATCGAATCAGGCCTACAATCGGGTCTTCCATACAACGGACTATTAAGGCCACATTTTCCTCCTCCACCAAAAGAGGCAAATTTCCTCCTCCAAGTCCATGTAGTTCTTTCTTCGCAATGGACAGTTTCTTGCACAATCTTTTCAAAGTCCTGATACTTATGATAATGTGGTGCTGATGTGCCAAAAGTTTAAGTATTACATTATGTGTGAAACCTAGTATACTAAAGTATAACTTCATAACATACTCCACGTCCTCATTTTAACACAGGCGCCTGGGTGCTCTTCTGATACGTCCCCTCTTAGATCCATCCATCCATCCAGTATCCTAACCGCTTATCCTACTCAGGGTCGCCGGGATGCTGGAGCCTATTGGGCGGTAGGCGGGGAGACACCCTGGACAGGCCGCCAGTCCATCACAGGGCCCACACACACACACACGCACACACGCACACACGCCTTGGGACAATTTTTAGTATTGCCGAGTCACCTGACCTACATGCCTTTGGATTGTGGGAGGAAACCGGAGCACGTGGAGAAAACCCACGCAGACACGGGGAAAACATACAAACTCCACACAGAGGACAACCCTGGATGACCCCCAAGGTTGGACTACACCAGGGCTCAAACCCAGGACTTTCTTGTTGTGAAGCAACCGCACTAACCACTATGCCACTGTGCTGCCCCCCTCTAAGATAATACGTAAAATTATGACGTTATTCTCATAATATTATGAAAGGATGCTGAATATGGAGCTGCCAGGGAAGAGGAGAAGAGGAAGGCCAAAGAGGAGGTTTATGGATGTGGTGAGGGAAGACATGCAGGTGGCTGGTGTGACAGAGGAAGACGCAGAAGACATGAAGAAATGGAAACGGATGATCCGCTGTGGCGACCCCTAATGGGAGCAGCCGAAAGTAGTAGTAGTAGATTCTCATAATATTATGACTTTATTCTCGAAATCTCAGAAATTTGTTTTCCCTCAATGCAGCCCTAATACTCAGAATCAGATCAGAATCAGAATCTTGTTTAATGGCAATGTAGGTTTGCACTACATGGATTTTGACTCCAGTTTTGTAGCTCTCTCAGTGTACTTAACATACAATAACAACATTATACAACACAACAAGCTTCAGATAGATACACAAGTATTGACTTATACAGGTGAAATAGGTGATAAAGTGCAATGGTGCGAGAATATATCAGAGATGCTGAAATAAATGTTAGCAGGTTACTTACATACATGCCTGAGATAGATGGACATGACAGAGCGTATACGTAAAATGTACAGTACAGTACAAAACGGTTGGATTCATTAGACAGTGTTAAGTGTTCATACTCTGCCATAGCTTAAAAAAGTTACTGACTTGTTGAAGATAAAACCTTTTCAATTATTTTACTTACTTTTGGTCTTATTTCTAGTTTTGCCTTGTCTGGTTTTATTTCTTTGTAAAGCACTTTGTAACATTGTTTTAGAAAAGTGCTATATAAATAAGTTATTGTTATTATTTCTGTATCACAGAAAGTTGAATCAGTTCATCTGGAGACAACGTTTATTGAGATAGAAATGTTTCATCATTCATCTAAGCCACCTCTTCAGTCTCATCTGACTGCAGGTATCCCCACCCTTATAAACAATATAGTGGCATAACGACCAAAAACAACGATCGGTTTCATATGCAAATTGCCGTCACCATTAAGTAGAGTTACTGTAAGTTAAGTTACTGCAGTTGCAAATTACAGGGGTATCCAGGTTACACTTATTAAGAGAGGCTTAATGACAGCAGTTTTAAGGCCTTTGGAAAACTACCGGAGAGAAGAGAACTATTAACTATTTGCAACAGGTCTGTTGCCAGGCAGCTTAAACGTTTGTACAGAGGCTTGATGGAATAGGATCACGACAGCAGGTGGATGAGTTGAGAGAGAAAGCATAATTTCCTCGAGCAATTTGTAGCTGAGGGCATCAAATTGTGACTTAGAATCGTAGATGAGTGAGTGATGTGAGTTTTCCGAACTATCTATTGTCATGACAAAATATGACAGGGTGCTTATTCTTGGTTAATTTAATATTCATGTGTGTTGTCCTTCCCCATTCCCTTACGTCACATTTTTTTAATCTTAAAGACTTGTCTAACCTCATTCAATCTGTTAAAGGGGCCACACATTCCAAAGGCTGCATCTTAGACCTTGTACTCTCATCTGGTTTCTCTCTCAATTGTCTTAATCTGGTGGATATGCCTGTATCTGACCATAAAGCTGTCATTTTCAAAGTCCCACAGCTCACTATTCCTAATCACTAGCCTAAAACACGCTCTCACATTATCAACGCCGGCTGTGCAGTTAAATTCTGTGATGCTTTTCATTCATCACCCTTTTTTGATTTTGACAGACTTTATTCTACCATGGTGCAAACGGGAGGAAAAATGGTACCCCTAATTCTGAAGGAAGAGTATGTCAAGAGTGTGCTGGAGGTGAAGAGAGTGTTAGAACGCAAATCTCATGGGAGCAGGCAGTTTTAACTTTGCTGCGGGCAGTCCAGCGCCGTGTACAGAGTGTGGCCAACTGGCTACATGGGTGCCACATTGCCTACCAACTGGTAGGCAGCCCCATGCGTGCGCTATTCAAAATCGCGCTCACTTCATGATCTCTCAAGCTGCACTTTCAAAGAAATAAGGGAAAACAGAGATGGGGTGTTGGGTGAGGTTCTCAGGCATGGTGAGCGTGATTTTTGAAATGTCTTATGGGTGGGGAATGAGTCGTCCACAATTAGCAGTTAGCCAGCAGTAAGTGTACATTTGAGTGAATAATAAGTGAGATGCACAGATATAGAAGAGGAAACAATAGGTGTGATGCACAGATATAGTAAGTTTGACACCTGGAGTGTGTTATTTCTAAAAATAAAAGGTGTTATGACTTTCAGAGCAGCTCGAAATTCTACAGACGCTGGCACTGGATTTTTCATGCGAATGGATCCAAATAGGTTTTCAGCACAGTGCTGAGTGAATCTTGCCATCAGTATGAACAAATGCCCTCTCTGCAGCAGCGCTTGGTGTACATTTTTTTATCATTGCGTACCAGTAGTCAGAGTAGGTGGTTTAACACCAGATCAGCAGCAGAGGCTATGGTAATAACGTGTTTCACTTTTTCAGTCCATGATGAAGGTGATGAGATCAGGAAGAAACCCACCAGCAGTCATAACACAGTCGCAGGCGCCGAGCATGGGCCTCTGCTGCATACATGTAGATTTCAACCCAAAGAATTTACTCCAGAGACTTTAGTTTTTATCCACTGCACTACTGGTGTGGTGGATAAATTGGTGATCAGTACCAGTATTATATATTTTGCAACGTTCAGTAGGCTACTAGTGAATGATAATGAGCAATAATATCAGGGACACTTGAGAAATATTAGGCCTACCTGTTTTGAGGTTTAGCCAGTGCAGCGTCAGTTCTGTATCGGGGCTCTTGTCTAGTTTATCTCAACACTACCCACACACTGCCTCGGCTTAGGCTCAGGCCTGTCACTCAATCCATCCCATTTGACAATCTGACACTGTTTACATTTGCCTGATTTCTGTCAATGGCTATACATGGCTTGGATGTGCTATACAACTGATTTCCACACATCAATACCTTACAGACCCCGGATTGCTCTAGGGAAGTTAGTTTATCGAAAAATCGTAAACACTGAAATGAACTCACCGAGCACAAGTAGGAATAAACTGAGGGGGACCAGCCCAGCCTGTGGATCTTCAAGGTCCAAACTGCCCTCCTTCGGGCATCCTGTGTAAATCGATGCATCATATGGCCTTGTCCCGGCCGAGCGGAACAGCCCCAAGCCGCACAACACACCGTTTCTCCTTCAACTGCAACAAATCGACGAGAAATGGACGGAAACGCAAGAAAAATCATTGAAACGTCATAATGACACAGGCTCTCAGCCAATCACAGCGCGTGTTACAAAAATCAAAGGATGGCCAGACTCTCTCTATACACGGCGCTGGGGCGGTCAAAAAATAAACTGTGGGTGCTGCGATTTAGCTAGCACTAACAAGGAAGATGGAGTCAACAAATGAACAGTGTTGTAGTTCTCGAGACCGGTCTCGAGACCAGGATCCCATGGTCTTGGTCTCGGACATATTTTGTCTCGGTCTTGTCTTGGTCTCGGATATTGGTCTTGCATTTCTCAAATTTGTATCGAGTGAAAATTAAGTGGAGGCAATTTAAAAAATAATAGGTTGGTGAGAATCAGCCGGTAGGCTGCGCTGCAGACACACACAGTCATCCACGCACTGAACACAGATTGTAGCTAGATGCGTAATTGACGAAGCTCGAGAACACATTTTACATTCAACGAACGTTACTGTTTTCTAAATGGCTATTTAATATCGGAATGGGAGGCTAATTAATCACCTACCTCCAAAAGTAGAGTCGCTACTTTGGCCTTTTTCTTAGATAGGCTACAGTATGTTTAAAGTTGACTGTAACAGATCATATGAAGCATCGTAGCCTACTTTTCAGAACAGTATAGCTTTTTACTAAACTATGACTAATCCGTGTATTTACACTAACAGGCTACGTGTATTTTAGCACAATGTAAACATATTTGTATTAACCATTCGCGTGAAATGTAACCCAGTCCCATTTCCTCATTCGCTAAAATAGATTACGATCGTAATCAACACAAAGCAGAAAGCGGGGTGATACTAAAGTGAAGTCCCAGTGATGTTGTACTGAATATCAGCACTCATTGGCTGCCTCTCGTCAAATCAAAGTACTTGGTCGGAACTAGCTAACTGTTGTAAAGATGCCATTCCTTCCTTTCTCGTTACCATTGGCAACTGTGTACGTTAACGTTACTGTTCATTTCTATTGCGAGCCACGGCTCAGTTCGTTGTGATTCTCGCTGCTGAATACGCGCACACTAGCTAATAATAATTAAGTTAATTAATCATGTCTGCGTTGTCGTCAATAATTCGCTTCGGGTACACTAATTGTAATGTCCGTAGACGCCTTGTCTTACTGACATAAGAATAATTCAAGAACGAGCCGACTTCGTAGGTTCTTAACTGTGTAGCTTTTACTAGCGTTCATCCGAGTTACAGCCTTCATAACATGCGCGTCTCCAACTTCCTGTATACGTCACACGCACTGCACGTACACCCGTGAGTAGGTCAAGTTAAACACGTGACCTTTCATTCATTACATCTCCTCCTCTAAGATTATTTTCTAAACATTTCTCTGAACATTTACTGCCAACAATTTTAACCTGTATATCACCCCCCTTTTCACAAAAAATAAAAAATCCCCCGCAGTACACAAGTCCATACGCCTCACAAATCCAGCCGGATTGCAGGCTTGCTCACCCTGCCAGAGCGAGTAACATATGGTGTGGAAGTTGGCATTTCTGCTGCTCGGGACTCATCCGTGTTTCCACTCTCCCCTGGAGTGACATGGTCAGGATCCCTGCTGACAGAGGTGAGTGTTTTGGGTGTAGCCAACAGGTGGCGCCTGTTCCTTCTGTAATGTTCACCTTGAGCTGTCTCCACTATGTAGGATCTGGGAGCGGAGCTCTGACTGTGAACAACTGCTGGCATTGTCCATGTTTTCTGTCCATCAAGTTTGGTGAGTACTGCGTCACCCGAGTTCAGTGGGCGCAGTGTCCGCACGCCGTTCCTGCGGTTGTAGTAGAAAGCCTGCCTCGATTTGGCTGCGGCGTCAGCGGTTTTGATCAGTTCCTCTTTAGGCCAGGCCGGTTTCAGGTTATGCTGCAATGTGGGTAAGGTGGTTCTGATTCTCCTACCCATGAGCAATTCCGCTGGACTGGCTCCAGTGGAAGAAGAGGGTGTAGCTCTGTATGTCAACAGGGCGAGGAGAGGGTCTTCCTGCCTTAATATGCTTTTGGCTATCTGAACAGCCCTCTCTGCCTGTCCATTACTCTGGGGGTAGTGTGGGCTTGAAGTCACATGGATGAAATCATAATCCTCACTGAACCTCCTCATCTCTTCTGAAACTAGCTGTGGCCCATTATCGCTAACTACAATTTCAGGGATACCAAAACGTGCAAATGTAGCCTTCAGCCTAGCTACAACCTGACTGCTAGTAGTTGTTGGTAGATTTAGGATCTCCAAAAACCTGGAATAATAGTCAGACACTATCAAGTAGTTTTGCTTTTTGTACTCACACAGGTCTATGCCAACTTTCTGCCATGGTCTGGATGGGAGCTCACTTGACATTAAAGGCTCTTTTCTCTGTGTGTTCTTGTGTTCTCTGCAGAATTGACATTGCTGTATCTTTGTTGTAATGTGCTCTGTCATTTTGGGCCACCACACTGACTGGCTAGCTCTCTCTCTGCACTTAGCTATCCCCTGGTGCCCGTCGTGTATTCTGTCTAAGATCACCTCCCTCATCTCTGTGGGAATGACGATACGACTGCCTCTGATGACTAAACCATCTACCTCAGATAACTCCCCTCTCACCTGATAAAAGTCTCTGACTGTCTCCGGCACTTTATCGACATACTCAGGCCAGCCGTGTCTGATGAAGCCCAACACTGTCTGGAGCTGCAGATCCCCATCCATGCTCTGTTTTATCTCCTGCATCCTTTGAGGTGTGGCAGGCACCTGGCACACGATGGCATCAATGTGCGCTGCAACATCATCATGAGAAGCACCATCTCCGTAGCGCTGCTCTGGGCCTCTGGAGAGTGCATCAGCCACAGCTAAAGTTTTGCCTGGTGCGTATTCAGCCACTGCATTGAAACGCATCAGCCTCATTAACAGTCTCTGGCACCTAATGGGCACATTATCCAAGTCTTTGCTGTTCATGAGAGGCACTAGTGGTTTATGATCGGTGACAAGTCTGAAATTGTCAAGCCCAAACAAGTACTTCTCGAACCTTTCACATGCCCAGACGCTGGCTAAGCACTCTTTCTCGATCTGTGCGTACCTTGTCTCTGCGTCACTCAGCCGTCGGGAGCAGTAGGCCACGGGCTTCCAGTGTTCCCCGTGCTGCTGGAGCAGAACGCCTCCCAGCCCGTAGCTGCTGGCATCTGCTGACACCACCGTAGCCTTAGTGACGTCATAAAAGGTGAGTACCGGGGCGGTGGCGAGTGCTGCTTTAAGGTCTTGGAATGCTGTGTTCTGTGCAGGTCCCCACAGCCACTCTGTCGTTGCTTTAAGCAGTCCATAAAGCGGCTGACCTACAGTGGACAGCTCTGGGACGTATTTTGCCAAATAGTTCACCATCCCGAGGAACCTTTGAGTTCCGTCACGTTCTGGGGCTGAGGAAAGTTCTCTATTCCGGCCACTTTGTCCGGGTCAGGTCTGATGCCTGCCTCGTTGATGATATGACCAAGGAAGCGGACTTGTTTCTGTTTGAACTTGCATTTCGCTTGGTTCAGTTTGAGACCTGCTGTTTCAATGACCCCCAGCGCCTCTGCTAGGCGCCGGTCATGGATTTCCTCAGTCTCTCCATGTATAAGGATGTCATCCATGTACACCTCTGTGCCCTCTAGCCCGGTCAGAGTTTCCGCCATCTTTCTCTGGAAAATCTCTGGAGCACTCGTTATACCAAATGGAAGGCGGCAGAAAGCATACCTCCCAAATGGGGTGATGAAAGTGGTGAGCCCCCTGCTGTCTTCATGCAAGGGGATCTGGTAAAACCCACTTGCTGCATCCAACGTTGTGAAGAACTTTGACCCTGCGAGCCTTGGCATTATTTCCTCCATAGTGGGCAGCACGTATTTCTCACGTTTCACCGCTCGATTCAGCCTCCTGAGGTCAGCGCAGCAGCGAACCTCTTTCTTGTTCGGTTTCAGCACCGGCACCATAGCGGCGCACCATTCTGTGGGCTGAGTCACTTTTTCAATAATGCCCTCATTTTCCATGCGCTGCAGTTCTTTCTTAACCAGTGGTACAAGTGGCAGTGGTATCCGTCTGGCTGTAT
Source organism: Lampris incognitus (assembly GCF_029633865.1). Taxonomy (NCBI): domain Eukaryota; kingdom Metazoa; phylum Chordata; class Actinopteri; order Lampriformes; family Lampridae; genus Lampris; species Lampris incognitus. Next base: position 48,113,919 of record NC_079214.1, on the reverse strand, counting down.
GCACCGCGTATGGCTGGGCACCCTCCACCAGAGCTATTTTCACTGGGTCTGTTTTCAGCAGTCCACTTGAACCGAAAACTCCACTGACCTCATTCATCCGCTTCACTAGACCCATCTCCACTGCCTCTGGACGACTCAGCAGACAGCTGCCTCTCCCCTTGATCACATACACTGGAAAGGAGTATTGTTTCTCCTTGTAGTTGGTTGTGGCTTGAAACGGTCCTATGCAGCTGATGTTTCCACCTGGGCTTATGAAGCATGTGTCAGGAGGTCCCAGTTTTATGTTTGGCTTCAGCTTTTTAAATGTCCCTTGGTTGATAACAGTAGCGTCAGCCCCCGTGTCAATTTTAAAGGTTATTGGTACATCACTTATTGTTAAACTAACAGTCCAATCTTCCTGACTGCTCTCTTTGCCAACTTCTCCCAGAAAGTACAGCTGTTTAACCTCTTCAGTGACTTCTCTCACCGCTTTAGAGTGACATACACGCTCCCAATGTCCCTTTTTATGACACTTGTTGCACTTACTGTTCGTTGCAGGACACTTCCGCTCATCGGTGTGCTGCGTCTTGCCGCACCTCCCGCATTCGTCTACTTTGTTGGTTGCCGGACTGCCGCCACCATGACGCTGTCCGCCCTTTTTGTTTTGGCGTTCGTCCCGCCATCGGACAACATTGACGTTAGCCAGCAGGGCCTCTGGTTGGTTAGCTTGGAGGCTGAGCTGCTTTGTTATTGCCTCCGCCTGGCGCACTTGTTCAATGACTTTCACCAGAGTAAGGTCCGCTGTGAGCTGGAACTGACGGGAGAGCACCTTATCTTTTATGCCCACTACCAGACGATCTCTGATATGTTCATCCCTCTTGTCCCCAAACTCACAGTGTTCAGACAGCTCATACAATGTCCGGATGTACATCTCCGCTGTCTCTCCTGGCTGCTGGCTACGTTGATAGAAGCACGCCCTCTCATGTATGATGTTACGGCGGGGAATAAAGTAGTCGTCGACTTTTTCAGTACGATATCATAGTCCACTTTATCACCCTCCGCCGCGAAGTCAAACGAGCTGAATATCTTTTCAGCCTCGCTGCCCATTGCATAAATCAGCGAACTCACTTGAATCTCCCCGTCGTCTTTATCCAGCTTTGTCGCGAGCCTGAAGCGCGAAAACCGTTGTCTCCACTCCGGCCATTCAACGGGGCAGTCAAACTTGAATTCACTCGGCGGATTAAACCTCGGCATGACCACTCGTGTTCAGATACACAGACTATTCTGACACCATGTAATGTCCGTAGACGCCTTGTCTTACTGACATAAGAATAATTCAAGAACGAGCCGACTTCGTAGGTTCTTAACTGTGTAGCTTTTACTAGCGTTCATCCGAGTTACAACCTTCATAACATGCGCGTCTCCAACTTCCTGTATACGTCACACGCACTGCACGTACACCCATGAGTAGGTCAAGTTAAACACGTGACCTTTCATTCATTACACTAATAACAAAGAGTTTGTGTCTAATATGAAAAGAAGCATCAAGCCGTCTGCAAGTTTTGCCACAAATCGATCACGGAGACCGTTGGGACAACATCAAGCTTCTATAGGCATATGGAGCCATAAAGCCATAAAGACAGGTTAGTCATTCGTGCAATAGCTTTTATATTGTTAGCAAAGCAAGCCAACTGTTAAATTTTGGGTCTTTTGTCATGTAACGTTCGCTCTTTTGGGCGAGTCAACTACGGTGATTATGCTAGACTAGAGCTAGCATAGCTAGTTATATAGCTAGCTCACACACTTGGAATGTTTAAATTCAGTGTAAAACTGGAATGCGCCCCAGCTATTTATTTTGTACAGTTTTCTAAATTAGCTAACATTAGGTAGCTAGCTGTGAATTAAAGCAATTTCCAGCATTAATTCTTATAAGAGCAAGTATTAATAGCTACAGTATGATACAGCTAACGTTATCGATTTATGGTTTCCTATGGAGCTAAGGTAGCTGGCCTGTTCTTCCTTTAAAATTAGCTTAGCTTGCAGCTAGCCAGCCAAATCGTTACCAGACACAGACTTAGATGTTATACGGTACATAACCTGCATTTATTGCATAATAACGTTTAAAATAGTCACCTATTTTAAATATTAAAATAGTCACTGACACCGATGTGTAAATATTCTAATACTTCTGTATGTAGCTAGCTAATAGCTATTTGCTATTTTTTAAATTTCATTTAATCTTTCTTTTCTTTCTTTTTTCCATCTCCACCTAACAGGTTCAGTGAATATAAAGCTGGAAAATTTACTTCATTTGAGCAGAACTCTCAGCCAAGTGTGTCATCCTTTTTACAGCCCTGGGTGCAGCAGGTGTACAGTCAAACCTCGACTAGACAACAGGCCATCAACAATGCAGTAATATGTGACTTGATTGTTGGATGCCGTTTGCCTCTGTCACTTTTGGAAAACGACAACTTCTGACACTTTATGAAAATTATGGATGATCGATATACCCCAATGTCAAGGAGAACCATGACAGACAAACATATCCCTCATCTAGTGGATAAGGTTAAAGCACATATTAAACATGACCTGAAGTGTCAGGCTTACATCTCAGTGACAGCAGACATTTGGTCTGATCGAACCTTGCGTTCTTTTTTAGGGTTAACTGCACATGTGTATAGCAGCACCAAAGATGTATTTGAGCTTAAGTCTTATCTCTTGGACTGTAGGCGTTTTACTGGACGACATTGTGGCGAGAACATTGCCTCTGCATTTTATGAGATCACGGAAGAATTTGCAATCAGTGAAAAGATTGACTACATAATAACAGACAACGCTTCCAACATGAAATGTGCTTTTAAAGTTAAAATGCCGCAACAATCAGATGATGCGCATGATAGTGGAGACGAGGTGGGAGACCTTGATGATGATGATTTATGGTAGGATCTGGAGGATGAGGATGGCAGTGCAGATATAACAAGGAGTACCTCCAGACAGCGTTTGTCATGCTTTGCTCATTCTCTGCAACTGGTAGTAGGAGATGGCTTAAAGGAAACTAAGTGTCTGCGATTGGTGCGATTGCCAAAGCTTCAAAGCTGTCGTCTTTGTTACATTGCAGCACTTCATTTAAAGATAAGTTTGAAGTCACTTTTGGCTATGGACGCTCTATCCCAGCAGCAAATGACACCCGCTGGAACTCTACTTTTAAGCAATTGAAAGCTATCACAGCATTGGATCACAGCATTCTCACAGACATGTGATCTGACTTTCCTAATGTTGTTTTCTCTCCACGCGAGTGGGCTCAGCTCAAAGAACTCTGCACCATTCTTGAGCCTTTTGCAGAGGCTACTGACCTCACACAAGGTGAGCAACTGGTGACAAGCAGCCTAGTTGTCCCCACAGTTTTGGACATTAACACCCACCTCATGAGGATGGAAGAGTAGAGGTGTGGGTAGGTATGGTGTCAAGGAGAGAAATGTGGAAGGACAGATGGTGATGGATTTTTCGAAAAGGATGGAAATGGCTATGGTGAATACATATTTCAAGAAGTGGGAGGAACACAGGGTGATACACTAGAGTGGAGGAAAGTGCACATAGGTGGACTATATCTTATGTAGAAGGCGCAATCTGAAAGGGATTGGACACTGCAAAGTGGTGACAGGGGAGGACGTAGCTAGGCAGCATCGGATGGTGGTCTGTAGGATGACTTTGGAGACCAAGAAGAGGAAGCGAGTGAAGACAGAGCCAAGGATCAAATGGTGGAAGTTGAAGAAGGAAGACTTTTGTGTGGAGTTCAAGGAGGCATTAATAAGACAGGCACTGGGTGGTAGTGAAGAGTTGCTGGATGGCTGGGCAAGCACTGCAGAAATAGTGAGGGAGACAGCTAGGAAGGTACTTGTTGTGTCACAAGGACAGAGAAAGGAAGACAAGGAGACTTGGTGGTGGAAGTACAGCAAAGTATACAGAGGAAGAGGTTGGCAAAGAAGAAGTGAGATAGTCAGAGAGATGAAGAAAGTAGACAGGAGTAAAACGAGATGCAGCATAAAGTGAAGAGAGAGGTGGCAAAGGCAAAGGAAAAGGCATATGGTGAGTTGTGTGAGAGGTTAGACACTAAGGAAGGTGAACAGGACTTGTACCAATTGGCTAGACAGAGGGACCGAGCTGAGAAGGATGTACAGCAGGTTAGGGCAATCAAGGATAGAGATGGAAATGTGCTGACAAGCAAGGAGAGTGTGCTGAGAAGGTGGAAGGAGTACTTTGAGGGGCTGATGAATGAAGAAAACGAGAGAGAGAGAGAGAGAGAGAGAGAGAGAGAGAGAGAGAGAGAGAGAGAGAGAGAGAGAGAGAGAGAGAGAGAGAGAGAGAGAGAGAGAGAGAGAGAGAGAGAGAGAGAGAGAGAGAGAGAGAGAGCGAGCGAGAGAAGGTTGGATGATGTGGGGATAGTGAATCAGGAAGTGCAGTGAATTAGCAAGGAGGAAGTGAGGGCAGCTATGAAGAGGATGAAGAGTGGAAAGGCAACTAGTCCTGATGAAATACCTGTGGAGGCATGGAGATGTTTAGGAGAGATGGCAGTGGAGTTTTTAACTAGACTGTTTAACACAATCTTGGAAAGTGAGAGGATACTTGAGAAGTGGAGAAGAAGCATACTGGTACCGATTTTCAAGAATAAGGGTGATGTGCTGAACTGTAGCATCTACAGAGGTATAAAGTTGATCAGCCACAGCATGAAGATATGGGAAAGAGTAGTAGAAGCTAGGTTAAGAAGAGAGGTGACGATTAGCGAGCAGCAGTATGGTTTCATGCCACAAAATAGCACAGTGCTCTTTCGTAGCATGAAACCATACTGCTGCCCTTTCGTGGCAAGACACCATACTGCTGCTACAACATTCTCAAAGCAAACATCGCATCTGAGATGTTTGCTTTGAGAATGTTGTAGTGGCAAACTTTGTGATAAAAAGAAAATAGTCAGTCTTGTCTCTCTGAGTACGTTTAATTTGCAGAAAATCACACGTATGTGGTCTCAGTCTCGCCAAGGCCAGATTGAGCCCAGAGCATTAGATACATGATTTTTTTTTATAGGGTCAGACAAACAACTTGCATATCAGGATGGAATGTGGTTTTCTGCTAACACCAGACAAAGGAAGCAGCCCCTCTCCCTCCCCATCTGTTTCTTCATGCATGGTTTTGGTACCTTCTGAATTGCAGCCACCCTCTTAGATGAGAGGTAAATCCCTCTCATCTCATCTCATTCTGCTTTTGTGACATGTCCTGAGTACTATACTTGTTGTTGTACATACTGTACTTTAGTCAGACTAACTTTATGGCCATTTTCTGGTAAAAACATTAACAGAGCTCTTGTATCTTTTCACAAGCTTGTTTGCTGGGGGAGCAGATGATCAAATCGTTGACATACTGTAATAGAGCTGATCCCCCTGGAAGGACTAACCCCTCCAAATTGTCCCTTAGCGCAGCGTTATACACTGTCGGTGACTCCACATAGCCTTGTGGCACCCAGGTCCAGGTCCCTTTGAATGAGAATGCAAACCAGTACTCACTGGCAGGATCAAGTCACTGAAAAAAGCATTAGCCAAATCAATTACTGAAAACCAACAGGAGTTTGACGGAACCTGTGTTAGAATGGTATGTGGATTTGGGATAGTCGGCGCACGCACATGAACAGCCACATTCACTGCTTGCAAATATTGCACAAACCTCCATTTGGTAGGTTGTCCTTTATCACGTATTTTCTTAACTGGGAAAATAAGTGTTCTCACCGGTAAGTCTTCGCATAGTACAATTACACCAGCTTTCACTAAAGATTCAAATACTGGGGTAATACCCTCGATAGCCTCTTTCTTTAGTGGATACTGGGGTTTGCAAGGCCTGTAATCTGATTTTGGTGTTATAACCAATGGTGAGGTGTTTTTTTATTTCTCCAACATCATATTTGTCTTTAGCTCAGAACATGGGAGGGATCTCTTCTAACTCTGGTGAATTTTGTGTCAATTGGGTGAATAACTGTACACATTCATTGTCTTTCCTGTTGTTTTTTTTTTGTGTTTCCAATTGCACTACTCTTGTGACTAAACAGTTTACTGGAAAGATTCTCCTATACACTATTCCTTGCTCACTATACTGCAGCCCTGTGTGTTTCTCCACTGGCTCCCAGTCTGTCAGAGTTTGACATTGCCACAACCAACTGCCCAGATCCTCCCATCTCGTTCCTTCACTCTTGGCCAGAGAGACATGAGGGCACGTCCCCACTGTATATATTGCTTTTTGTTCTATTGTTAGACTTACGGCTGCTGCTGCCTGCCTGTCATTCAGATATACACATTCTAGTCTTAGACTCTCCTTCTTTCCCTGTTCCCTGTACCATTTTTGTTCAAACTTTTCATCTGGTCGTACAGACACATAAGCTGTGCAATGTAATTCATCAGCAGTCATGTATTCTGTTCAGTCAGGCATGTCTGTCTTTTGTTTGTAGTTGTGTGTCATAGCAAGCAATTCTTCATTGCAGGAAGCAAAAGCAAGCAATTCTTCATTGCAGGTAGCATGTGGTAATAACTGCCATTCATAACAGTATAGTGGTGTCCCAGATTGCATTTCACAGCCTGTATGTTACATTCTTCCTGGTAGACCAATCCTACGTTCAGGCTACACATCAGATAGCGCCCCATTAAATTTATTGGACAGTGGCTGGAGAGGAGAAATTAGTGTTTGAGACTCGAGTTTCTGTGAGAACACGTTAGGGGAACCACGTATGATTCTACCATAGGGATTCCCCCCGCCTCAACTGTCTTAGCGTATCTTCCGCTAAGCTTTGTATTATTCTTTAACGCTTTTTCCTGTAATACAGAGATGGTTGCCCCCGAATCTACCAGCATCTCTACTTTCTCTTCCCCCACTGTCAGAGTTATCCTTGGTAAATCCATGTAATGTTTCCCTTTATACATTTCATATGTGGGAATTACATTATCTCTCGTTTATAGCATTCACTAAAATCCAGTTAAATTTGGTTTAGGGTCTTACCATCGTGATGTGTAGGCTGATTTTCAGGCATTCAGTCTTGGTGGTCGTCAGCAAGGCTCTCCATCTCCTTCCTCGACCCCACCACCACTTTGCCCCTGCCTGTCAATCAGTCTGATTCCTCTGGTACTGTGTAGGCATCGGGCTGTTGCCGTTCTCTGTTTGGACAGTCTCTCGCCCAGTGTCCTCTTTGTCCGCAACAGTAGCATTGATCAACATCTGTTCTTCCTCTCCCCAGACCTCTGCCACGACCCCCTTGTCCTCGTCCTCTCCACCTTCCTCTTCTCCCCCTCCTGCCTGTGCCAATTGCACCATCTGTGTCATGAGTAAACGACATAACTCAGTTGTTGTTGGCTTAAATTCTGTATAGAATATCTGGAGCCATGTTGAGGTGAAGGAGTATGTGGATGGGTTAGTGAGTGGTGGTGACGTGACAAGTGTTGGCTGAGGTGGGTGTCAGTCTGGGAGGATATGGCGGTGGTGAACCTCCCACTGTTGGTGGGTTGTCTTCCATGGGGCAGTTGTTCTGAGGGTGTCGCCTTGGCGGGGCTGAGTCCAGATCAGGATCGCCTATTTTGGCACACTGAGAGACTGGATTAGTGGTCCCTGCCTGTCGCTTTCTTTCCCTACGTTCAGAATCTCTTTCCCAACATTGTAATGCTTCCCAATCAAATTTGAACGGGATACATTTATTTTTTTTCCCTCTTTCAATCTATCTTGCATTTTCCTACCTGCTTTTTCCTTTTAGTATACACATTCTTTAACAGCCATATTTGATTTAAATGGAATAATCTCTTTTCTGGGAGTCCACACCCTATCCACATTTGAGCTTGACTTACCGATCGTTCACTGTAATTCCTTTTCATAAAAACATAATTTGGATAAGCGGGTAGTGGTGGGCTTGGGTTGGTCGATGCCTCATCTTTTGACTGTCTGGTACCCATTCTGTCTCTTTATATTTTTATTTCTCCTCCCTTTTTTTCACACTCCTGCTTGGTGAGGATTCTCTTTTTTCCCCACACTCCTGCTTGGTGAGGAGCCTCTTTCTTTTTTTCCCCTTTTCAGTCCTGCTTGTTAATCCTTACCTTATTATTCCTCAAATTTTTTCTTTTTCTTAAGTGCTTGTTCAATTCACAAGCGGTGATCAGCCCTGATAACAATTAACCCGTGTTCTGTTTGGGTCAAAATGACCCGTTTGAAATTACAACTACTAACCATAAACAGTATTGGGTATTTTTATATAACTATTAAGTCAAGTCAAGTTAACTTTATTTGTATAGCCCAATATCACAAATTACAAATTTGCCTCAGTGGGCTTTACAGCAACACAACATCCTGTCCTTAGACCCTCTCATCAGATAAGGAACAACTCCCTAAAAATCCAAAGGTGGCGTGGGTCAATATGACTGGTGAACAATACATCCATTGCTAATTAGTGATCAGAATATGAGGATTAATTATCAGCATCGACCTGCCATAGTAATCTTAATTCTCTAGCAGTGATTCAGCCCTGATTGTCAGCCCTGATAGACAGACAGACAGACAGAAGTATTAACCCTAACATGCATGTACATATTTTTGATGGTGGGAGAAACTGGAGCACCTGGAGAAAACCCACCACAGACACGGGGAGAACATGCAAACTCCACACAGAGGATGACTTGGGATGGCCCCCATGGTTGGACAACCCCGGGGTTCGAACCCAGGACCTTCTTGCTGTGAGGCGACAGTGCTAATCACTGGGCCACCATGCCACCATCCCTCTCCATTTAATCCCTCTTTACCCCCCCAATCCAGATGCACTGTTAAATTCGTTCAATGATCAGTGCCTATCCGTCCTTGACCAAACTGCACCATTTAAAACAAACCACTTAAAACCATTTAAAACTAGAAAAAAAAAACAAATAACCTCCCCTTGCTGAAAGATCTCACTCATGCCCTTAGAAGACTCCGTAGAAAATGAGAACAACAATGGAAGGTCAACAATTCCGAATTAGCACATAACCCCTTAAAAACCAAATGTTAATTTACCAGAAGGCAGTTAAGGATGTGAGATCAGCGTACCTCTCTGAACTAATATCAAAAGATAACCACAATCCTAAAGTTCTCTTTAGGGTAATTGATTCTCTTATTAATGGTCCCCCCACTTCTGTTTTTGAACCTGGTGTTGAGTTGTCCGAAAAATTTTTCCACTCATTTTGTAAATAAGGTGAAGAATATTAGGTCCCAAATCCAGTCAGGCTATTGCATTCGTTCCATTCCCCATGTTAATTTTGCATCTTTTACCCAGTTTGAACCATTACAATTTCAGTGTTAGAGAGTACAGTCTCCATTATGAACTCATCCTTCTGCATCTTAGACATCATTCCCACAAAGCTGCTCAAGGAGGTATTTTCAACTATCAGCTCCGTTTTTCTGCAAATTCTTAATAAATTTCTGGCCTCTGGTTCTTTCCAGACAGTTTTAAGCATGCCATTGTTCACCCACTGCTGACGAAACCTAATTTAGATCCACTGTCCTTAAGTAACTACAGACCAATCTTCAAATTGTCTTTTCTAACTAAGGTTCTGAAGAAATTAATTTCTTCTCAGTTGATTTCTTTTATGAACACTAATAGTGTTTTTGACAGTTACCAGTCTGGTTTTAGAGCAATTCCTAGTACCACTAATGACCCGCTGCTGACTGCAGATAGAGGTGACTGCTCGATTTTTAGTTCTTTTAGACTTAAGTGCTGCCTTTAATACAGTCGATCACAAAATCCTCTTACATCGCTTAGAGACCTGGGTTGGCATCAAGGGCTCGGCTCTTAGCTTATTACGCTCTTACCTCACCAACAGAACTTTTAACTGCCACAGATATTTTTATGTCATTATTTGATGTTTTGTTTGCATATATTGCTTATGTCGTTTATTTTCAGAAATATTGATTTGTTTTGCATTAAAGCTATGCAGGAAGTACGTTTACATTCTATGTTGTACAGGGATACATTAAGTTGTTGCAATTTCCTTCATGGCGCAACATGAAGTGGGAGATGTTTTTGCACTCCGCCTAAAAGTTTGAGTTACAAAAGGTATATTGCACTGCCTGTTTGAAGATTTTGTTTTTGTTCGGGTGGAGTCATTCCCTCTTGGTTGTGTGCAGCCAGTGAGTTCGATGGGGGATTTGATGACGGTGATGCTGAAGTACAATTAAGATGAATAAATCCATCAGTAACAGAAGAACCATGGTGTCATATATTTCCTGGAGGGAGTGATAGTGGAACTCACTGGATGCACACAAGCAAGAGGGAACAATCTAAGGAAATAAGTAACAGTAAGGAAAGAAAGCTGCAGTCAACACAACTACAAGATGTCACCAAGGAAACCACATCCAACAGAGTTGTGCAAGATGGCAATAGTACCCAGACTTCAGCAATAATACCTGTCCATGTATCAACACCAAGTGATTCAAGCAAGGAAGTTCTCATCTACACTCTGCTAGACACACAAAGTGACACTATATTCATTCTTGAGGAAGTGGCAGATGTTCTAGATATGAACACAGAACAAGTGAAGCTGAAAATATTTACAATGTCGTCAAAATGACAGTTGTACCCTGTATAAGACTCAAAGGTCTACAAATAAGAGGGCTATTCTCCTCTAAGAAGATAACAGTGCCAACAGCTTACACTTGTGAATTCATCCCTGTTAATTGGACATACATCCCAACTCCAGAGACCTCCAAGGCATGGCCTCATTTGGAGCATCTTGCAGAACACATTGCTCCACAAAAGGAATGTGAAATTGGTCCGCTGATTGGGTACAATTGCCCACAAACTCTAATGCCAAGAGAAGTTGTACGGGGGGGGGGGGGGGGACCAACCCTTGGTGGAGAAAACTGATCTAGGTTGGATCATAGTGAGTTATGGTGATCCATGCGAGCACTATGGTGATGCAATTGGAATAAGTCATCGCATCATTGTAAGGCAAGTGACACCTGAACCCAAACCAACAGTCAAGCTCAAAAGTGAAGTTCACTATGTTTGCAAGACTCCGATCAAAGAAATTATCACTCCAGGTGATATAATTAAGGTACTAGAATCCGATTTCAGTGAAAGAGTTGGAGAGAAGGCAACTGTCTCTCAGGAAGATCTCCACTTCTTGACGAAGCTGAAAGATGGAATCAAACACAAACAAGATGGTCATTATGAAACGCCCTTACCTTTCAAACAAGACAGACCAAATCTACCCAATAATAAATCATGTGCTGTTCAGTGTCCAATGTACTTGGAACGGAAGCTCAAGAGAGACCAAAAATACTACTCAAACTACGTGAACTTTGTGAAAGACATTATTGCTTGTGGTGATGCAGAGAGGGTCCCAGAAGAAGAACTCAACAATCAACCAGTTTGGTATATTCCCCACCACGGGGTATACTACTCTCAAAAGCCTGGGAATACACATGTTGTCTTCGATTGCTCAGCAAGGTTCCAAGACACATCATTGAACCACCTTCTTAATGGGCCAGAGCTCACAAACACCTTGGTGGGAGTTCTTCGTAGGTTTCGCAAGGGACCAGTTGCTATTATGTGTGATGTGGAACGAATGTTCCATGAGTTCCATGTAAGGCCTGAAGACCAAGACTACCTGAGATTCTTATGGTGGGAGAACTGTGATCTAGAATCTCCACCATCAATTTTTCGTGTGAAAGTCCATCTATTTGGGGCAGCCTCCTCACCTGGCTGTGCCCATTTTGGTCTTAAACATGTAGCCACTGAAGGTCAGTGTAATGTCCACAAGCAGATCATTGCAAGTTATAGTCTTTGTGACTGGGCTCTAGACTAAGTATGCACCCTACTGATAGGAGGGTATGGTAGCCAGCTAGGCAGTCAGGCACTTATGTTCGGTCAGGAAGCCTACGGCCATGTGTAACTATATCCTGTGAGACTTCACTAAAATCATCGTACACTCCAGTTGTTGTCTGCCCATTTATTGATGTTATGAGAAGCACAAAACATTACACTGGCGATGAGGATCAAACCTATGTGACGAAGAAAATTTCCGTTGAGAGAAAAAAAAGACAAAAGCACCGAGTTGCTAAGCTAAGCTAACAAGGACACAAGCTAACTCCCAAAATAACGTTACCATGTTGCTCGCAGGCAACGTCGCTCTCCTCCCCTTTGATACTGAAAGCGATCCCAGTTCTATTTGACCACGATGGACAAAATGGGTACAAAGGTTTGAAATTTATACCATAGCTATGAACATTACTGGAGATACTAGGCTAAAAGCATTGCTGTTGCACTTAGCAGGAGAGCGAGTGCATGATACCTATGATACTATGGCAGTCGAGGCAGACAAGTATGCAGATACGAAACAGAAACTTACAGGATACTTTTCACCCCAAAAGAATGTCCAGTATCAAGTCTACATATTCAGAAAAGCAGTGCAGCAACCAGGAGAAAATTTGGACTGCTACCACACCAGGCTACACATGCTAGCAAAGAACTGTGAGTTTACAAACATAGATTCTCAAATTAAAGCACAACTAATACACAGCTGCACATCATCCAGGCTTCACAGGAAGGCGCCGAGAGAGCCCGACAAAACACTTAATGGACTTCTGGACCACAGCAGAACTCTAGAGCTGTCTAAAATGCAGACTGCAGACAGGACAGGGTACAGCTGCTACAGTGAATGCGGTGCATGAGAAGGCTCAAAACAAGCCATCGGCTGGAAATGTATGCCCAATGAGAGGTAAACCAAACAAGTGTAGGAATCATGGAGGCAAATACGCACACATAGAGGACTGCCCAGCTAAAGGCAAGCTACGCAGGGTATGTGGTAAAAAAAAAACCCACTTTGCTAGACAGTGTCACTCAAAACTCAGAGGTAAGGACACAAAACAATATAAAGACAACAGTAAACAACAGAACGCACGTCAGAGAGTACACCATGTGACCAGCACTACATCCAGTGAAAGTAACAAGCCAGGTTCATCTAGCAGTGATGATGAATATGTGTTGATAGTAAACACAGAGACAGCAAAACTACCACAGACCAACATTAAGATAAACAACCTCAATGTGCCAATCTTGATAGACTCGGGGGCCACAGCGAACATCATCAGTGAAGCAACATTCAACAAACTAAAGCTACGCCCACAACTCAGGCCAACTGTAACGAAAATCTACCCCTATTGCTCCAAGATCCCTCTCCCTGTTGTTGGTGTGTTCAAAGGAAATGTTGTAGAAAAAGGAAACAAACAGTCTCAAGGCATGTTCTATGTGATTCAAGGGGACAGTTTCTCCATACTAAGCTATGACACATCTACGGAGCTAGGACTGATCAAGATAGTGACCTCCCTGTCACCCACACCAACCATCAGGACAGTTGCAGAGGAGCTTCTCGACAGCTACCCAGAGCTGTTTGATGGAATCTGCAAGCTGAAAGACTTCCAGGTTAAGCTCCATATCAACCCCAATGTCCAACCCACATGTCAACTGCACAGGCATGTGCCATTCCACATAAGGCAGAAAGTGGACGATGAACTGCGAAATCTGGAAGCGGATGACATAATTGAGACAGTGTCAGGTCCCATGCCATGGGTCTCTCCCATCGTCTCACCCCCGAAACAAAAAGACCCAGACAAAGTGAGAATCTGCGTGGACATGCATCAAGCAAACACTGCCATCGAATGTGAACATCACATCACACCCACCATGGATGATGTTATTCATGAACTGAATGGAGCCACTGTGTTTTCTAAGCTGGATCTGATAGCAGGGTACCACCAGCTAGTGCTCCACCCTGACAGCAGGTATAAACCATGTTCATCATCCACCTTGGTTTGAGGTGATATAAACGCCTGAACTTTGGTATCTCATCAGCTGCAGAGGTGTTTCAGAACACAATCTGCCAGATTCTCCAAGGCCTCAAAGGAGTGAAAAATCTGAGTGATGATATCATCATCTATGTACCTCCCAGTCTGAGCATGACAGCAACCTCAGAGCAGTGTTCCAGAGGCTCAAAGACAGCGGCCTCACACTCAATCAAAATAAATGTGAATCAACAAGTCCAGGCTCAAATTCTTTAGATTCATCTTTTCTGCCGATGGCATCTCAGCGGACCCCAAAAAGGTTGCAGTTGTACAGCAGTAGTTGATACTACTAAGTCAACTTCAGCTAACACAGTCATACCAGTTATAGACAAAGTATTCTCCATGTTTGGAATCCACAGAGTGCTCAAAACAGACAATGGCCCTCCATTTAATGGTGACCAGTTTGCAAACTACCTTAGGTTTCATCACACCCCAGTGGCCCTAGGCTAATGCCACTGCAGAATGTTTTATGTGCACACTAAGCAAGACCATCCATGTTGCAGGAACACAAGGCATACCATGGAAACAGCATCTTAACATCTTCCTTCGAGAGTATTGTTCCACACCACAGCACCACAGATGCTTCACCAGCGGAGCTTCTGTTCCAGTGGAATATCTACACAAAGATTCCCACAGTAACCATGCCACTTCCAACAGCTCAGATCATGGAATCCGAGCAAAAGATTGAGAAGCTAAAGTTAAGATGAAAGCTTATGCCGACACACGTTGTCACACAACAAGTACTCTTACCCCAGGAGACATCGTGCTCCACCTCCAGCCTAAGCTCAACAAGCTCACCACACCCTCCAACAGTGAACCATACACTGCGTCAAAGATCAAAGACTCAATGGTCACAGTAACAAAGGATGGACACTCTATCACGAGGAACTCATCCTTTTTCAAGAAAATCCCTACTGAGCTCCAGAGCATTCCACCAGAGCCAGATGACGATAGCGACGAGATTGTTGTCAACACACCACCTCCAAGATATTCTGTTTGGTGCAACAGACATCCTCCCGCCTATCGCCGTGAGTATGAGTAGTCTCACAAACCAATATGGACTGTTATGGACTGAGAGATTATTCTATCTCATGGACTGACAATATTGTTGTCATTTGAGACTGTTTACAAACAGAGTATTGTTCCATGGACTGTTCTATACAAGCAAGCTTAAAGCACAAAGGACTGTTTTGGTTGCACTATAGAAACTGACTTCAGTTGTTATTTCGTGGACAGCTACAGCAAATGCATTTATTGCAAATAACAAATAACAGTCAAAGTTAAGGCCATTATGGGTTTTATTTTTTATTATTGGTATCTGAGAATGCTTATAAGGAAAGTACTTCCGCAGCACTTTGGAAATTGAAACTGAGTTATTGTTAAAAAAAATGTTCTGGACTCTGTTAGTCATTGTTTAAGTTGAGACCTTTATTCTGTCGACGGATTTTTATTTTGAAGTACTTCCTCCGCGACCGGCAAATTGTAATCAGGAAGTGTTATACCATCTTACCAGTGCGTTGTGTGTGCCGCAAAAGGTTATCAGCCATCCTTGTTTCTTACGTCTTGATATACGCAATGTTTGTAAGTATTTCAGTTTATGTGGCTTATATTTACTACAGCATTACAAAGTCTATCCCATTCATTTTTCGTTTTATCTGTAGTATGTTATGCCGTGTTGTAATGCACTTTATTCTGGTATCAGCAAGTGCTCCCTCCACCATCTGCAGTTGGTACACAACACCGCTGCTCGGCTCATTACCAGGGAAAGAGGCATGACCATATCACTCCTGTGCTTGCCTTCCTACACTGGCTCCCTTTTATATTTTGAATTGATTTGAAAAATGTATTGCTCACTTTTAAGGCTTTAAATGGTATTGCTCCTACATACATTTCTGAGTTATTGACCTGATATACGCCCTCTTGGCCGTTAAGATCCACAGAGCCCTGTTGGTTATTCCTACATCTCAATTTGTTGCTGTTAGAGCCCCACAGTATGGACCACTCTTCCTATTGAACTAAGACAAACCAAGTCTCGAACTTCTTTTAAATCTCATCTTAAAACTTTTCTTTTTATGAAAGCTTTTACAAATTTTGATATTTGTTTTAATTAATCTATACTGTTTTTATTTGTACTCTTACTTATTTGGTCTTACTCTTATTTTTGCCTTGTCTGGTTTTATTTCCGTGTAAAGCACTTTTTAACATTGTTTTAAAAAGGTGCTATATATATAAAGTTATAGTTATATATGTCAAGCTATTATATAAATTTTCAAAGTGGCCTGATATTTTTGCCTGCCATAGTAGTACTGATGTCCAATGTTCTCAATTATAAAAGGTGGAAAATTCAATATACATTTATTGATGGGGATTTGTCAGATTATCAACAGTGAAAAACAATGTATGCATTGTTAGTATTTTTGTTTATGATGTTAGTGAAAAAGCATTTTCTAGTCTATCTCAATTCCAGGTTGTATAGACACAGTCGTTCTGTAGTTTTGTTTCTGCAATTTTGTTTTCCACTACCTACAGTTTTTCTGCACCCCCATTTTTGAATGTTTACAGAGGAGGAACCAAGTGTGCGCACAATATTTAGGTGCAAGACAAAAATCGCAAAACATGGAACAAAAGAGTTAGGTCTGCACACTGAAATGCTCCCAATGCTTATTCTATTCACCAATGCTTGCCAAATAAGCTCCCAATGCTTATTCTATTCGGCAGTGCTTGCCAAATAAAATAAACCTTTGGAGCATTTCAAGGTTTACAAAGGCAGCATTTCTCCAAGGTGCTTTTTGCTTGCCAGACATTTTTTTAACCTTGACTGGTGTAATGGCATCAATGGTACTTTCAATTTTCCAGTTAAAATGATCTAATAGTAGAAGTCAAGTGCTGGTAACACAGACATGGCCTAGATTAAAACAGTATTAGTATTCTTATTGATAAACTGCTTCTTGACTGAACCTCTTCTAATATGGGAGATGGGACTAACAGACATATCCATCCATCCATCCATCCATCCATCCATCCATCCATCCATCCATCCATCCATCCATCCATCCATCCATCCATCCATCAACCGAACCGCTTATCCTGCTGTCAGGGTCGCGGGGATGCTGGAGCCTATCCAAGCACTAATTGGGCAGCAGGTGGGGAGACACCCTGGACAGGCCGCCAGGCCATCACACAGGGCCAACACACACACACACACACACACACACACACACACACACACACACACACACACACACACACACACCTATTCGTACCTAGGGACAATTCAGTATGGCCGATTCACCTAACCTACATGTCTTTGGACTGTGGGAGGAAACCGGAGCACCCAGGGGAAACCCACGCAGACACGGGGAGAACATGCAAACTCCACACAGAGGACGACCCAGAACGACCCCCAAGGTTGGACTACTGGGGCTCGAACCCAGGACCTTCTTGCTGTGAGGCAACCGCGCTAACAGACATATCTAAAAAATAAAACACAGGAGTGGTCAGATAGAGCAAGGTACATCATGTCAATCTTTGAGATCAACAAGCCCTCCTTTGCTATATGTGGGCATTTTGACATGCTGAGTTAATCCACCTGTTTCCAGAATGGCAAAAAGGTCCTCAGTACTAATGTTATTGCAGTTGTCAATATGAATGTTAAAGTCACCAGTTATAACTGAACAGCCATAGTCAGTGCAGACAACAGACAATAATTCAGCAAGGTCTGAAAAAGAAACTGGTTGAATATTTTGGTGGCCTATAGATAGTAATAAAACTTGAGGGGAACACCTTAATAAAACAAATATTTACAAAAGATAAACAAAGATATTCAAGAGAAGTACAATCTCTATCTCCATCACATCTCTTATCAGCTCTCACAACATTCATAAACTTGAAATTTGGAGGGTCTGTCTCAATTTAAACTTGCTATACTTATCTTTATTTAAAAAAAAAAATAACTCCCCCCTTTCTCTTCCCAATTGTACTTGGCCAATTACCCCACTCTTCCGAGCCATCCTGGTCGCTGCTCCACCCCCTGTGCTAATCCGGGAAGGGTTGCAGACTACCACATGCCTCCTCCGATACATGTGGAGTCGCCAGCCGCCACTTCTTTTTACCTGACAGTGAGGAGTTTCACCGGGGGGACGCAGTGCGTGGGATCACGCTATCCCCCCCCCCCGAACAGGTGCCTCGACCAACCAGAGGAGGCGCTAATACAGCGACCAGGACACATACCCATATCTGGCTTCCCACCCGCAGACACAGCCAGTTCTTTCTGACGCCCGACCAAGACGGAGGTAACACGGGGATTCGAACCAGCAATCCCCGTGTTGGTGTGTAACGGAATAGACCACTATGCTACCCGGATGCCTCCTGTTATCTTTGTTTAACCAAGTTTCAGTTAAAAACATTAAATCAATGTTCTGATTAATAATAGGATCATTAAGTAAAAGTTCTTCGTTTGTAAGAGACTGGCATTAAATTATTCTATTTTAATTGTGGGGTCTTTGGCAGGCTTTGAGACAAATTGTTTTTGTTTTTGTAAAGGGACAGATACCAAATTTAACATATTAACCTTGTGGGGAGGGCATGTTGTACTCCTTTTGTTCCTGGACAAAACAGTAACATACCACTGACCCTCTACTTAAACATAAAACTACTTAAACATAAAACATAAAACATAAAAATCATTAACCCGTAACAAAAGTTTCATTTATGTCCAGCACGTCATATTTTATATTATTTGGATCATAGCCTCAAACAAATTGTATTTCAAATGTCAAGATTCTAGATGGCCAACAATTCCACAAGTAACTATAATTCTAGGTGTATCTGTATTCTATAGAATGAAATAATGAATTATGGATGCAAGAATGTCTGATCTCAAGTTCTGATGCAATTACAAATCAACACATCAGATTTCATACTCAATTTATTTGTTATTTTTTATCATTTCAATGATTTGTATAATTTGATAATAACCAACAGGACATTCTGTTTCCATAGTTTTATCTCAACATAAAAAAGAGATTTGTCAAAACAGAAAAAAGAAAACAGAAAAAAGAAAAAAGAAATTTGGCTTGTCAGTTGGGGGGGGCATTGGGGTGTCCAGTAAATTTAGCATGGTCGCCATGGCCCCCGCAGGCCACTCCTTGGGGGCGCCATTGCTGAAGATTGCAGCTTGATAATGGGATATCAAGGAGAGTCATCACTGGTGAAACAGGAGCCCAAAAAATCCCAGCAACCTTTGGCCAATAAGAAAAAAGAGCCAAACAGAATTTTTTTGTGTGTACAAGAGATGTGCATTGTGGGGGTGGGGGCATGGATTTGGGGTGTCAGCTTGATTCCAGCATTCACCAGATCATTCATCCTTTCTGGGAATGCTCAGGGGAACCAGGAGAGAGTGACAGGTGTGGGGGTGTATGTGCCTGGTTGTTGGCCGACTGGTGCTGGGGATCTAGATTAAAGCAGGAACGTAGCCTGGTGTGCTGCTGTAGTAGTTCATCCAAACACTTTATCTGTGACCTTAGTCTGTCTGAAGTCTTTCTGATAGGAGAATGGTGGGGAGACGGGGCACAATTTTGGATGTCCTGTGGCACCCTGTGTGAAGAGGGGGGTGGTGGTGATGTCAGGCACTGGCAGAGGGCAAATGGGCGAAGAATACAGTGACAGAAATTGTCTGTTAAGAACTTCGCCCCAGATTTGTTCAGATGCACACCATCCACTCGGAAAAAGTGTTTTTGTCCCCGGAACACATTAAAAATGTCAGTGAAGTTCAGTATTTTAAACGGCATGTTGTGGAAAGAATTTAGTGCCAGAAAATCTAATTGACCTTCTATCCCTCTGTTGACTGTCAGCAATGGTCCACTAATAAACACTGGGATTTCTAGCTTGGCCAGAGTCTGAAACAGTTTAACAAAGTCCTGTGTCAACAGTTCAGATTGCTCTCTGTGTGTATCATTAGTCTCCACATGCACAATGATTTGATTGATTTTCAAGTATTCTGATATTAGCTGCTGGATTTTTCCAGTTGATGTCAGAGACCAAAGCACCTGGGATACATCATGTTTTAGTCATCTTACCATTTATTTTTTGAAAAATGGCGTCGCCTACAGTTAAGGTGTGTGGTTCCATTATTTCCTCCAGTGAGGTCTCATGAGTTGGTTTCTTGTCTGAGCGAGTCCTTTTAAACTTGGGTGACTTGTCCCTTCCTATGCCTGTTAACGGCATTAGCCTCCCTATAAAATTCAGACAGATTTAACAATAGCTCATATCAGGCATTAAGTCAGTGACTGTGGCTTGTGTTCAGCTTCTTTAGTTGGCCCGATCAGAGGTAGGATGAGCCGCTCTCTTGGACCTGAGTGATTGCGCGGCTTTCCATTTGTCTTTGGGCTTAGCACCCCGTTTTTCAAAGTATTTCTCCATTGGCGCTGGTTCAGGTTCGGCTTTGCCGAGTTTTCGAAAAGTTTCATCCACAGCTGAAGATAGTGCTGCATTCAGAGCAGCTCACTGAGAGGAGACCCAGTCATATGCAGTGTGTCAGCAAGTCTGTTTTTCCAGCGCAAATATTTTGCATTCCAGCACAGCAATCTTCTGTAGTGATGTTAGTCAATTGTTCTACTGAGCGACAACAGATAAAAAGTTGAAGAAGTGAGTGATGACGACTTTTAGATGTTATAAGTGTAAGGATCCAGTTTTTCCACAGACACCACTGTTTACAGTTTAGGTAACGAAGCAGGAAAAATGGGAAAATATTTAAAAATATTGACTGAAACTAGAGCAAAGCAGAGAGCAAAGTGATAAAGCATCTGCACAGTAGCAAGGCAGAAGCACCAAATTTTCAGGTAACTTCAATTACATTTGGGAACTGCTGGCAAATAAGGCAAACACATTTGCCAAGGTCTATGCCATCCCACACCATGGGCATAACCTGACTCAGGGTGGCTGTGATAATGCCCAACCTGCTTGCAAGTTCACTCTGAAATGTTCCTGTCGCCAGCACCATTCGAACATTTACAATTATACCTTTGCACAACTGTTACGCACTTTTTGAAAAGGTTTTGCAACGTAACATGTTGATCAAAATACATGAGGGACATCTTGGTATGGAGAAGTCTGAGAGAAGGGCCAAAGCAGTATTATACTGGCCAGGTATGGGTTCGGACGTAGAGCAGACCATACGTTCATGTGAAACCTGTCAGAAACATAGGGCCAAGCAGGCAAAAGAGCCCATGTGGGTTGAGAATAATGAGGTGTGTAAAGCATGGAGCAAAGTGGTTATAGATCTGTTTGAGCTAGAAGGAAAAACCTATGTGCTTCTGGTTGACTATTTCTCAAACTACCCAGAGATGGTGCTTTAATGTTTCTACCTGATGACCGGATTTCTGTTTCAGTATGTTCATTACTTCCCTTTACAGGTGTTTCAGATACAGGTGAATTTGCAGTTATTTCAGATACAGGTGAGTTTGCATTATCAACATTCACGTTTATTTCCTCGGTAACACTTTGTTCCTTTTCAGGTACCTTCATTAAGTGTCTGCAATTTCTGCTGTATGTTGCCCCTTCTTGTGTTTGCACCTCATAGGATCTTAGAGCTACATTCTACAGTACCCTAGCTTCTAGGCAAGAAAGCCAAAGAAAGGGAACTGAATGTAAACAGACAAGATATGTATCCATTGTTCATTATAACAAATAAGGGAAATAAATAATAATGAATAGTTTAATTGTTAGATAATGTAAAAGAAAAAGTTACAAGTTCTAACATATTGCTGTAACCCTGTCATTGTTGCAAAGGGTAATTGCTTGCCTATGGTTCACATGGTTTGTTTTTTTACAGACAAAAATGTAAACAATGTTCTTGACAGGAGAGATGTGTCATACGTCATTGACATAATCTACTTGGTAAAAGCGGCTCGGGGAGCCAGTCGCACGTGTTTTTTGGGAGTTGCGCAATAAATGGAGACTGAAGGTTCCATAAGGCGTCTCATAAGACTCAACAACAAAACACGACAGCAATGTCCCTTCAATATCAAATAGTCATCATCGGCGGTCACTCGGGGTTGAGTATGACTCTCCTCCTTCTTGGTCCTTGTGGGTCTTCAGGTGGGCGAAGAGGCCAATCCTGGAGCCGCATATTTTGGTGCAGTGTGGGCAGGGGTGGGCGGTGGTAATTGTGGGATTGGTTTAGGCCTTTTTGGTGGAAACTCCCTCCTTTCTGCGTCTGCGCTTGTCTTCTGCAGCACGTAAGAGATCGTTATTATAAAGTGCAGCTCCTTCCCGGACAAGTTTTCTCCAGGTCGCCCTGTTGGTTGCTGTGTCCTCCCAGGTCTTAGGGTCTATGTGGCATTTTTTGATGTTGTTGGATGTTATCCTTATACCTTTTCTTTTGACCACCCGGGGCAGATTGTCCTGTGAGAAACTGGGAGTATAGGACTTGTTTTGGAAGGTGAGAGTCATAACTAACTAACTAAACCATCCAACCTGGTGTTTACAATCAAAATGTCTTTTTAGTGCTTGTTCATGTAGATCTTACTCATACCTCGTGTGCCCCTTCTAAGAATTCTCTGTCCACTGATGTACCCAGCAGCACCTCTGTAGTCAGCACGTTTTCCTGCGGCTCTTGCTTGTTGAATCTCTGGCCACAGCGCAGCTCGCGTCTCCCTGTCAGCCTTGCAGAGATCCTCTATAAAGCCGATCCCAAGCTCCCTGCAGACCCCTGAATCCTTGGTCATCTTCCCCAGCGCATCTCGGTGTGTTGTTCTCTGGGTGAACTGGATGATCACATGGCTTGTTTTGTTTTCTTCGCGTCTGCCAAGCCGGTGAACCGAGTCCACAATGTGGTTAATGTTTGAGGCCCATGATGGGGAAATTTTCACCAGCAAGTTGGCAACCAATTCACGTGCATCTTCGCCTTCTTTTTCTTTTATCCCTGGATCCTGAGATATTCCATCGGCGCTTGTATCGTCAAGGTCTAGGACTCGTTCCAGCAACTCTGCGTTAACTTTCTTTAAGGTCGACACTTCTCGCTCCGTGGTTCGTAGCTGAGTTCTGCAGTCTTTGATCTCTGCCGCATTGAACTCAACAGCTTTTGCTGTGCTAGCTAGCATGACTGAGTTTTTGCTGTAGCTGAGAACCGAGTGTATCCACCTTGTCTATTGTTGTTGTTGTTGTTTTTATTGCTGTCGAGACAGCATCCATTCCTTCCATACCTTCGGCTTTCTTTTTAGCTGCTGGAGGCGGGTTCTTGACCGGCGAAAATGGGTCTTTTCGTTTGGAGCACTCGGTGATTTCCATTTTAGTGGCGTAGTCATGGCCGTGGGAGGTAGCAGCCTTGTTACAGGAGGGTTAAGAAAGGGGATTTCTTCATCGTCATGGTTCAGTTCTTTTCCAGTGTGTTTATGGTTTTAATACTGGAGGGCGTTAAAACAGCTCAAAAAGTTCGAATGGTAAGGGTTGGTTGGTTAAGTTTGTGTAAAATTGGGGCAAGCAGATGGAGCTCAAAACTTTGGTTGCACCCGGTCCGCCATTTTGCCAAAGACCGTTATTCTGATTCTAATCCCCTCCAAACTACCGCCTGGTGGAGATGGTAACAGAGGAAAACTGGACAGGATACAGGACTGAGACGTTGTCATCAGAGCAGGACAAGACGTGAGACATGGAAATCAGGGCTGGAGTGTCCGGAACCGGGAGCGACCATGACACAAATACTCGTGTAATTTTTACTGATATTAAAGGCCACTGACATTTCATTTGCCCCGAATATCCCTTTTCAACTGGCTTCACTCCAGGCCTGTCCAGCAGTTCAGCAACCGCATTGTAATGGTTAACATTAAGCACCCCAGTTAGCTGGGGGGAGACTGGAGTAATGTAGCAGAGTAGTGACCATTTAGATTCCATTTAATTACATTTTTTCTTAAGTGCATATTAAAATGTTTAGGTGACACTGAATTCGCTTTTTTTGTTTTGTTTTCAGAACCTTAAAATCCATCAGTCACTGATAAACATTTCTTCTCCCCGTGTCTGCGTGGGTTTCCTCCAGGGGCTCTGGTTTCCTCCCACAATTCAAAGACAGGTCAGTCAGGTGAATTGGCCATGCTAAATTGTCCCTAGGAATGAATGTGTGTGTGTTTGTGTGTGTGTGTGTGTGTGTGTGTGTGTGTGTGTGTGTGTGTGTGTGTGTGTGTGTGTGTGTGTGTGTGTGTGTGTGTGTGATGGCCTGGCGGCCTGTCCAGGGTGTCTCCCCACCTGCCGCCCAATGACTGCTGGAATAGACTCCAGCATCCCCAGGACCCTGACAGCAGGATAAGTGGTTAAAGATAATGGATGGAAGGATGGATTATTTCTTTTAACAAACAATGTGACTGAAATAGATAAAAGATAGCTAAATGTATAAATGTGTAGATTCACATAATCACTCTACTGATCAAAGATGTTTTTCAGTCATGCTGCCAATCCCAATCATAAGGTATTCAAGACTAAAAACAAAAGCAAGGCAAGTTTATTTGCATAGCACCTTATCATCACAGAGGACACTCAAAGTGCTTTACAGGCAAAAGATAAGAAAAAAAAGCCTTAAAGCATAAAATAAGATAAATAAATATGATTCTGTAATGAAGGAGGCAGTAAGCAATGTGCCAGGTAAATTTTCTTCACCTGTATGGGTTTTTGATTTTCAGGAAGACCACATTTAAGACATTTAAATCTGTTTGCATCAGTATAGCAGGAATTCTGTGTTGCAATTGGAAAATATGTATAATCAATGAAAGAGAAATTGAAATGGAAAAAGATAACTACTACTACTATTACTACTACTTTTGGCTGCTCCCGTTAGTGGTCGCCACAATGGATCATCCGTTTCCATCTCTCTTGTCCTCTGCATATTCCTTTGTCTACCAGCCACCTACATGTCCTCTTTCACCACATCCATAAACCTCCTCTTTGGCCTTCCTCTTTTCCTCTTCCCTGGCAGGTCCATATTCAGCCCCCCTCTCCCAATATACCCAGCATCTCTCCTCTACACATGTCCAAACAATCTCAATCTTGCCTCTTTTGCTTTGTCTCCAAACCGTTCAACCTGAGCTGTCCCTAAAGATAACTAAATACTACAATTCTGTTTTGAGGCTGTTAAATGCAAATCAACAGAAGCAACTACACTACCGTTCAAAAGTTTGGGATCACCCAAACAATTTTGTGTTTTCCATGAAAAGTCACACTTATTCACCACCATATGTTGTGAAATGAATAGAAAATAGAGTCAAGACATTGACAAGGTTAGAAATAATGATTTGTATTTGAAATAAGATTTTTTTTACATCAAACTTTGCTTTCGTCAAAGAATCCTCCATTTGCAGCAATTACAGCATTGCAGACCTTTGGCATTCTAGCTGTTAATTTGTTGAGGTAATCTGGAGAAATTGCACCCCACGCTTCCAGAAGCAGCTCCCACAAGTTGGATTGGTTGGATGGGCACTTCTTTGAGCAGATTGAGTTTCTGGAGCATCACATTTGTGGGGTCAATTAAACGCTCAAAATGGCCAGAAAAAGAGAACTTTCATCTGAAACTCGACAGTCTATTCTTGTTCTTAGAAATGAAGGCTATTCCATGCGAGAAATTGCTAAGAAATTGAAGATTTCCTACACCGGTGTGTACTACTCCCTTCAGAGGACAGCACAAACAGGCTCTAACCAGAGTAGAAAAAGAAGTGGGAGGCCGCGTTGCACAACTGAGCAAGAAGATAAGTACATTAGAGTCTCTAGTTTGAGAAACAGAGGCCTCACAGGTCCCCAACTGGCATCTTCATTAAATAGTACCTGTTAGAGCCTGCTTGTGCTGTCCTCTGAAGGGAGTAGTACACACCGGTGTAGGAAATCTTCAATTTCTTAGCAATTTCTCGCATGGAATAGCCTTCATTTCTAAGAACAAGAATAGACTGTCGAGTTTCAGATGAAAGTTCTCTTTTTCTGGCCATTTTGAGCGTTTAATTGACCCCACAAATGTGATGCTCCAGAAACTCAATCTGCTCAAAGAAGTGCCCATCCAACCAATCCAACTTGTGGGAGCTGCTTCTGGAAGCGTGGGGTGCAATTTCTCCAGATTACCTCAACAAATTAACAGCTAGAATGCCAAAGGTCTGCAATGCTGTAATTGCTGCAAATGGAGGATTCTTTGACGAAAGCAAAGTTTGATGTAAAAAAAATCTTATTTCAAATACAAATCATTATTTCTAACCTTGTCAATGTCTTGACTCTATTTTCTATTCATTTCACAACATATGGTGGTGAATAAGTGTGACTTTTCATGGAAAACACAAAATTGTTTGGGTGATCCCAAACTTTTGAACGGTAGTGTATATCCTCAAATTAAGACTGTTAAATGAAAATAAACAGTAACAAAGTATAACTCCATACACAAATATATACTGCAATCCACAAATCTGTATTAAGATTGTTAAATGCAAAGAAGCAGAGACGTATACCCCTCCATCCACAAATAAATGATGTGTCATATAAATAAATGTAACATAATTTCTATGCGATCAAATATATTGTAACGTGCATGGATAAGTAGACACGTTACAATATTTTCATATTTTTAAACATAGTGGCATCTAGAGACCCTGTGACGTCACTGTGTTTTAGCGCTGCCATTTTTGTGTCCGGGTTACAGCGGCACAACCACTACTGCCAGAGTAGACTAGTTGTAGCGGCGAACCGTCAGGGCCTTCTAGGCCTTCGGTGAAGGCCTAAGACTCCACAGAAAAAGGAAACACTTTCATAAATATAATACAATCTTCTAATCAATCTGTTAATATCGCATTACATTTCGATTTCGACTACACATACGAATTCAGGATGCTCTGTTTGCAGTCTCGCGGCCAAAAAAAAAATCATCCAATCAGCTTATTCCCTCTGTTGTAACCGTGTGAGAAGACTCCTCCTGCCAGCGCCTTCGGCATCTCAAGTGAAGTTCTCCGCTGTCTAAATAAATTAGGTGTTAATACTGGATTGATAGATTACTCAACCAATCAGATTTTGATGTGTAACGGATGGGCGTATTCTTTTAATAGTTGAAACCGTTGTGGCTGCGTCCTGCAGCGCGTCGGGGTAGTTGGTAGCTAATGTTAGCTAGCGTTTGTGTTTTCAATTTAGTTAGCTAAGCTAGCTAGCCATGAATAAGAATAACGTCTCAATGAGAACTCATGAATGATGTGGTGGCAGATTTATTAGTCACACCATTTTCAAGACGATCGTTTGGGGAAAAGCAAAGGATTGTGGAGATGGGCAGACCAACCCCACAGTTAGCGGCGCTGACCCAACCGCGGAAGACGTATGTGCGGCATTTCACTTGTTTAGCTGTGACAGTCCCGGTTTCCACGGCATCTGTTGAAAGGACATTTTCAGCACTTAAAAGAATAAAAATGTATTCCAGGAATACAACGGGACAGACACGACTCACGGCACTGGCCTCCATTGCCATCGAAAAGGACATTCTGATGGATTTAAAAGCCAAAGGAGTGCTCTATGACCGTTTCATCCAGAAAGAAAGGAGAATGGATTTTGTCTTCAAATAGACAACACTGGTGAGTCAAATTTATTTTTTGTACAGTTAGTTGATTTACTTAATGTTTGATTGTTTTTATGCCCAGCGGCCCAGCTGGGACCTGTTTGTTGAGTTTCTTGATAGCATAATATGCCCAACGGGATTACTTCCAGTAAGGCTGTACGTTACACAATGTCGCCACACGATGTCGCTGTTGTGAAAGTGAAAAGTGTCAAATAACTTGACGATGGTGATGATTACCACTTTTGCGACTAAAACATTGTAGCATGGCGATATGACGGCTGTCTTTGGGTAATTATTAGGAGATGACGTCTCACCGAAGGCCTAGGTCTGAAATGCACAGTCCGCTACTGACTAGTTGTGATTCTAGAGTCTCTAGACACAAAAAAAGTTCATACAATATGCCCTGGATATGTTGCGCTGTTGGCTGTAACAACAGTCGTCAGAGAAACCCCGGACTACAATTTTATTCAATCCCAAAGGAGCTAGATCGGCGGAATAAAAGGCTGGCTTCAATCAAAAGGGACCACTGGCAGCCAACTTCTAACTCCAGATTGTGCAGTCAACACTTTGTCAGCGGTAAATTACTCTTGCCTTTAACTTAGCTAACTATTATTTATATCTTTTAACTCCCTTTTAGCACCTTCTTTCACTTGTACCTTAATAAAAAGGCTTCAATTGCCAGGGTTGCTCCAGTGTTCCTCTCTACCTTGATGCTTGTCCTCACTGAGAAGCACTGGATTGCTGATCAGCAGATACGTGCTGAGATCACCCTTCTTGTTAAATATACAGTACTTACCTGCAGCATAAAGGTGAATAAGAGAGAAAAATGTCTGAGAGAAAAAGATGAAAGGGAAATTACCTTGCTCAGGTTGGTCAATATCTTGATGGTATGCACACGTAATATTCTACCATTCTTGCCTCTGTCTGCTTAGGAAGAAAAAATGACATCCCCATGAGCCCTGATTATGTACCCAGCCTGTTTGCACACACTTCAGCTGGACAGTGGCAGAAAAACATCAATGCCAACAGTAGGTTTGAGCATACCCAGCAGATGAAACGGAAAAGGACTGAGACTTTGGCCCCTAGCAGTGACACTGACCATGAGACTGTGGCCCCTTCCAGCACCAGCAATGACACCGACAACACCATGGGAGTACAGGCAGACTGAGCACAATTACTCTCAAGCCACTCATAGCCCAGGCATCGTGGAACCATGCTCAAATGCAACCTGTAAAGCTACAGTTAAAGCATTAACAAATGAGTGTGTTCGACTTAGAGCAGAGGTTCATAGTCTAAAGGACAATGTTGATCTGCTTTCTTTTAATGAATAGGCATTTAAAGGAAATGATGAAATGGTACAAGAACTCACAGGCCTTCCAAGCTATGCTAAATTAATGGTTGTCTTTACCTTTCTGCCAGGATTTCTGAAAGCTAGTCAAAGACTGACTCCCTTTCATAGCTTTCTGTTAACGCTGATGAGAATGAGGCTCAATTTACCTCTATAATTTTTTTGTCTATTTATTTCATATGTCTAAGCACTGGCGGGTGGCCAGTACAAGGCGCTGGGGCGCTGTCCCCTTCAAACATCAAG
The DNA here is from genome assembly GCF_029633865.1 of Lampris incognitus. Lineage (NCBI taxonomy): Eukaryota > Metazoa > Chordata > Actinopteri > Lampriformes > Lampridae > Lampris > Lampris incognitus. Next base: position 48,084,904 of record NC_079214.1, on the reverse strand, counting down.
AGATGAAAATCTAGTTAAACGTGTTAAGTATAATTTAGTTGCATCTACTACTACTACTACTGCTTTCGGCTGCTCCATGAAAGTGTTGTTCAGTCTGTGAGCGCCTGTCAGCAGCCATTAAATATTGATTTCAAATGGTATTTGGTTGATTTTTGTCTGAATACATATACTTGTTGACTGAGGGGCGCCAGCCAAACGATACCTTATATAAGCCTTCAAACTTTTGGCGAGCAGGTGACCTGAGGCCGCTGTCTAATTGATTTCTTCAGATTTTCCACGGGGCGCAGTTCTGCGTGTCCCAGACACTCCAGAATTGGTATTGTTTTAATGTTTTTATGATCTAATGTGATTGGACAATTCTCATGGCTGTCAATCATGTTCACACCCACCACGATGCCTCGTCTTGACTGTCAATCATCCACCATCTACAAACCCTGATAAAATCTATAGGCCACATTGTCCTTCTTAATAACTCTGACTGTGTGGCATTAAAGCAGCTGTCAGGTGTGCTGCGCCAAGGTAAATTGCACCACCCCCCCCAAATTTTTTTAGCACCAGCCGCCACTGTGTCTAAGACAAGTGTTGCCAGAATATTTAATAGTACATTAGATGTCATGTATGTTAGACTGCCACACTTATATTTTGGCCATCAAAAGAACTAATTCAGGTCAGTCTGCCCATCTCTATCAGGGATAACTATAGCAACTGCACTTGTATCATTGACTGTTTTGAAATATTTATAGAGAAGCCAAAGAACTCGAGAGCTCGTGCACAGACGTACTCTCAGTACAAGCATCACAGCACTGTAAAATACCTGATATCAGTAACACCACAGGGTGTTATATCCTTTATGTCAAATGGCTGGGGTGGATGCAGAAGTGACAAGCACATCACAGAAAACTGTGGATATCTTGAGAAATTGTCACCAGGAGATGTCATTCTTGCAGATAGAGGCTTCAATGTCAAAGATATGGCTGGCCTGTATTGTGCACAGTTGAAAATCCCAGCATTCACCAAAGGCAAGCAGCAACTGCATCCACTGGAACTAGAAGCAACAAGGGGACTGGCTGCCATCAGCATCCATGTGGAAAGAGTCATTGGCCTGGTCAGGAACATGTACACCATCCTTCAGACCACCATCCCACTGTCTCTCTGCCAAGCAGCCACTCAAGGACAACCTACCTCCCTTGACAAGATGGTAACAGTTTGCTGTGCTCTTTGTAATATTTTGCCCATCTGTGGTCCCCACAGAATAGACAGGCAGTAGTTGCATGTAAAATGTAAAACTGATACATCAAGGTAATGTGACCTTTACTGTAACCTGTGGACTTGTATTTGGCTTTAAATAAACCAACAGTAATAGAGTTTACTTTTAATACAAAAGCAACCTTAACGTCTCCAGTAGTACATCATTCATTTCGTAATGTCTCCTACCATTTAAAAGAATAACTGTGTAGGGCTTAGAAATCATAGGTTGTCTGCCATCCAACATATATGTTATGTTTTATATTACTTTCTGCACAATCTACGGCATTTGCATGTGTTCAGTGATGTCAGATGAATGCGTACAGACCATAAAGACAGAAGAAAAAACAGCAACAGTAGATCAGGGGCCTCATAACATTTATTCCAATTACAGCATCCAACTTAAAAGGTGCAGGAGCCAGAGCCAGCAGAGGGTTGAGTGGGTGAAACCAACCATTTTCATTTCTGGTACAAACAGGTTAAAAAGCTATGGATCAGATAGACATGTTTTGTCTCCAGATGCCATATCTTTGTGTCGTTCACCCATCGTGCAAGTGCGTAGTGATAGGCATTGGTACTCTTGAAAGCCTTCAGGCTATCTCCGATTTATGGTGATGGGCTGTGTACAAGCTAAATATAATGGTCAGGAAAAGTAAGTTGGGGCTGGGGCAGACGCTCCGCAGAAGTTAAGGGACAAAATAAAGCTGAAGGTAATAAATAGGGATTGCTTACAATTATTGATGTTTTTTCCAAATACCGCTGTCTTTCTCTCTCATTCATGTGTGCAGTGTTGGCCGTCATGATGGCAATGATGATCACGGTAGAAAACTGTCAAGTCACTCAGACACAATTATGGCAGCAGGCATTTCGGAAGTGACGTATTTGGTACCCATGAATTTGCATGTGTACTGATGTGTTGTGACGCTCATATTGTGGCGGGGGGGGGGGGAGTGGAATTGTGAAATGTTTCACATTTCTCCCAATTTAGTGCCATTGTACATTTATTTACTGGACACAATCTAACAATGTATGTGTATTCACATGGTCGCTATGGTTGTAAATCAATGTGCACTCACACACAGTGTCGTGTAGTGGCTAACATATTCGTCCATGTAACAGAAAGTTACTGGTTCATATTCCTGTAAGTATATTATGTTGTTTTTTTCTTTCCTGCATCACAATGTTGGTTTTTCAGCAGGTTATTCAAAAATTTTGCAACAACTTTCATGTGAAATTTAAATAGACAGACAGCAAGAATAATAAAGAGTTTGGAGCAATAGCGTATTTCTCACAAAAAGGTTTTGATTACAACTTAACAGCTTTCTCGATAAGTTCCTCCACCAAAGTTGAGTTGTATGTTTTGAACAATTAGTAAAGAATCAACAGGTTCTATGTATACTTCTAGTCTGGGTGCTGGATCATCAAAGTGAATATTAAAAAAAGTAAAACATGGATAGCTCAGTAATTCTATAATGTATTGTTGTACATGAAGCATTAAAGTAATGTAATGCAATAATCATATTGAGGTGCTGTTCATGTTTACATGGACACTTTCGTGTCACAAAAGAAGAATACAAATACAGGCTGAGCGACACATGTATCTCCACTCAACAAATGTAGATTCAGCAATTTAAACACATTTAGGCACCACAACTATATTAGTGTTAAAAAAGAAACTATATTTTATCAAATATAAATAATGCAACATTTATTTATCTATATGATGGTTTACACAATACAAGCAAAACATCTATTAGTGGATGGAGATATAATAATGTTTCTGTTTATTTGCGTTTAACAAACTCAATGCGGATTTGTGGATTGCGGTATCGCTTTTGCTCATTTCATGACATATGTGTCTATTGAGATGCAGAATTCCTCCAATAGATGAACAAATCCATAAAGCTGGTTAAATTTTGCTGAAGAAATAAAAATATTTTACATACCTGTCACAACCGTAACTGCTTGGAGCTTTTTGTTAGTTCCTGATTGAAGAGTAGCAGTTCACAATTTCCTCAAAGAAAAGTACTTTTTATTTTTTTTACACAGCTAAAAAATCGCTTCCAAGGCCAGGTCAATCGTGACTAATCTACATGTGTCTGAACTGTTCATACTACATACTAGGATGCGAATTTTAGTGTGCATGATGTTAAAATGCAAATATAGTAAGGTATGTGCACACAACACAGACATGTTGGCGAGAGACCTTTTGGTCACTAATAGTCAAAACCGCACTGCATTGTACATACTGAATAGTATGCTGCAGTAGTGTGTAGTGTACACTGCATACTTTAAGTGTGTACTAAGAAGTATTCACAATTCGGCCAACCTTTATGTCTTTATCCATGCTCAATAATGTAGGTGATACAATCAAAGAAAGTTGAATCAGTTCATCTGGACACAACGTGTCCAGATATAGGACACGTTGATATAGGACACTATAGGGAGAGGCGTGGGTGTGCTATGGGTTCCCCAGTTTCACCTGTAGTGGCCAAATTGTATATGGAGGAAGTTGAAAAGAGCCATTATTTCAGATTTATGGATGACACCTGGGTTAAAATTAAATCTCAGGACTTATCACATTTCACCAACCACATTAACTATGTGGACAACCACATCAAGTTCACCAGGAAGGTTGTGAAAAATGACAGGTTAGGCTTCTTAGACTGAAATTGCAATTGGTGATGGGGGACATTTGATTGTTGATGTTTACCATAAACCAACACATACTGATTAGTACTTAAGGTTTGAGTCTCATCATCCACTGGAGCACAAACTAGAAGTCATCAGGAATCAGGAACAATTCATTTGTCATTTCGTCTCATGTAATGTACACAAAAGAGACAGAATTCTGTTTTCCCCAGCCCACAGCAGTGTAACACAAAAGACAAAAAAAAAACACATATTCAAAACTTGCCAAAAACAGTACCACCAAAAACATACAAAAACAGAGAATAAAGCAAAAAAACAAAAACAAAACACAAACAGCACAGCCCACCCAGTGCAACACAGTTCAAAAACTCCACCATCCAGAGAGTGAACGCCAGCCAGGATGACTCTTGGAACTGCTGGTCTGCATGGGCTAGCAGTTAGCTTAGCCTGCCCTTACATCCTGTCAGACTGCCCTCGGTGTTTCCTCTTTGGGCCCAGCTTTGGGCAGGGCCGTGGTCCTTGGGCTCATCGGACACAGCAGACCAGGCTCCCTCAGCCAATCCAACACTAGCTCTCCAGCCAGACACCTTCAGCACACCTCCCCCACAATCCACACAACAACACAAATGCAGATGCAGACAAAAACACTGCACAGTCAACGCTAGGTGAGGCTGCTGCCAGACTGCCTCAACATTTCCTCTCTGGCAGGGCCGTGGGCTAGCAGTTAGCTTAGCCTGCCCTGCTTTCACATCCTGTCAGACTGCCCTCGGTGTTTCCTCTTCAGGCACAGCTCCGGGCAGGACCGTGGTCCCTGGGCCCACAGGACGCAGCAGACCAAGCTCTCTCAGCTGATCCAATGCCAGCAAAACTGACGATCAGAAGAAAAAGAAAAACTTCCCACGATGACACAAACTTAGACACAGACGTAGACATGGACAAAGACACCGCATAATCGGTACTGGGTGAGGCCGCTGCAAACGTGAATTCATGCCGCCATCTTCCCACACCTGAGGCGGTGGATCAGAATGCTGTACCATCGAGCTGACAACGTCCTCACTGACACAGCAGCCAGGCAAGGAGAGAAATTCCACATTAAACACAGGCCCTGGTTAAGTGTGGTTATCCTAACTGGTTGTTTGTCAAAGCCAGGAAGATGCCCAAACAGTGTACCAGCCGATCAAAGAGAGGAGAAGGACAACAGCTGCCTAAGCGTAAACCAGTGGTGATTCTCTATGTGGCGGGAGTGTCAGAACAGTTGAGACACGTATTTTCCAAACACCGCGTATCAGTTGCTTTCAAACCTCAAAACACGCTGTGCCAGAAATTGGTCCACCCCAAGGATCAGGTCCCCCAGCACAAACAGCAATATAGTGTAAGCTGTTAAGTGCCAGGATTGTTGTGACTTGTACATTGGGGAAACCAAACAGATGCTGGCGAAGAGGATGGCACAACACAGAAGAGCTAACATGTCAGGTCATTACTCCGCAATCTGCACCCATCTACAGGCCAGTGGTTACTCTTTCAAGGATGAGGATGTGCACATCCTTGATAGGGAGGAACACTGGTTTGAATGGGGAGTCAATGAGGCCATCTATGTGAAGAGGGAACGACCATACCTGAACCAAGGGGGGGGGGGGGCTAAGAGTACATCTGTTGCCATTTTACAATGTTGTGATTGCAAACATTCCCAAATCCTCTGTGAATAGTGCACATAGCTATTGAAACTCCAGTTAATGGTCACGCCTATTTGCATATGAAACAGATCCTTGTTTTCGGTTGTTTGCACATTGTCCGTCCTCTGTTGCTCTCCCTGAGGTTTCTTCCTATTTTTTTTCTCCCTGTTAAAAGGTTTTTTTTTTTTTAAGGGAGTTGTTCCTTATCTGATACGAGGGTCTAAGGACAGGATGTTGTGTTGCTGTAAAGCCCCTTGAGACAAATTTGTAATTTGTGATATTTGGCTATACAAATAAAATTGACTTGACTTATGCCACTGTATTGTTTATAAGAATGGGGATACCTGAAGTCAGTTAAGACTGAAGAGGCCACTTAGATGAGTGATGAAATGCTTCTCTCAAAAACGTTGTTTCCAGATGAACTGATTCAACATTCTTTGACAACCTTTATGCTCACTTTTACTAGGCCGATGCTTTTTGCAGGGTTGCCAGGGTGTAACGATGGAGACAGCCTTCACTGAGGGCTGAAGGAAACACCCACTCTGATTTCTGTTATGTTCACAGTAACCAAAGGCAGAGGTGCCTGTCATTAGACCTGTGAATATGAAAATGCTCCAAGGGCCACAGGCTACAAAAAGGCTACAACTTAAATCTGCTCGATATATTTTTGATGGGTGTTTACACATTCACATAAGGCCAGTGTTTAATGTGATAAGGGCGTGGCTGTAGCTTGAAGAGTTAAAAAGGCAACAGCTGTACATTCTTAGACGTCAGGAACGTCAATTCTTTCAGCGATTTCACGGGTATGGTTTTATTAGAATCGCACAGATGGTAAAGTACTCCAGGAACAGCGTTGTTTTTAATTTAATGCAGACAAAAATGTTAACGCAGACAATGAGAATTATCTTTATGACCACAGTGTAGGGTGAACAGCTTGGCCTGTTTCAAAATGATGACTAGTTTTCAAGTGTTCGCCCATTTAGTAAGTTCCCGTACTCGCCATCAGGACTTTCACTGAGAAGCAGATGCTTTGAATATTGAGGCAGACTATGAGTTGTTGTCTGGATTCCGTATTCACAACAACAAAATCACTAGTCTTCCACAACATCCACAACATCGAAGGGCTTCGCTTTAGCCTGCAGCTCTTCCTGACTGACGGAAATCTAAATGCCATCCCTCTGAAAGGAAAGATGTGGCTTGGTCTCTTAATGCTGTGAAGAAGAAAACATAAATGGAGTTGTTAGGAAAATTATTGTTGCTTCAACAGTGTTGTTTGATTCACTTTACACTGACATTGCATACAAATAATCAAAACAACAACACATACCAATTACTTACTCTGACATATAATACGTGTTTTGACATGTGATAGTCAATCTGCCCTCACAAACCCTGTGTTGCTGGAGTTAATGTCACTAAATCCTGTTGCCCTTTCCACTGAGTGGGCAGAGAACCTTCAAAATCCATATTATTCTCTTTCATTTCCAGACTCTCATCTGTGACCCACTATATTCTCAGCACTTCAAGAAAAAGGACACTGTCAGTTCCCCAATATATGATTTGTGCATTGTAAAAGTTATTGAACCAGTGGAGGTTGTATATGCTTAAGTAGCATTCAATGCATTTTATGATCTGTGGACCCAATAATGCAAAAGTACAATCACTTAATAATAAACACCCAATAAAAGACCACATATAATTAACTGTTGTGTTACTACTGTTGTGAAAACGTTTTTTTTTTGGGGTGGGTTTTTTTTTCTTCCGAGCTGTCCCGGTCGCTGCTGCACCCCCTCTGCCCATCTGGGGACGGCTGCAGACGACCACATGCCTCCTCCAATGCATATGGAGTCACCAGTCGCTTCTTTTCACCTGACAGCGAGGAGTTTCTCCAGGGGGACATAGCGTGTGGGAGGATCACGTTATTCCCCCCAGTTCACCCTCCCTCCAAACAGGCACCCCAACCGGACCAGAGGAGGCGCTAATGCAGCGACCAGGACACATACCCACATCCGGCTTCCCACCCGCAGACACGTGCAATTATGTCTGTAGGGACGCCAGACCAAGCTGGAGGTAACACGGGGATTCGAACCGACGATCCTCGTGTTGGCAGGCAACGGAATAGACTGCTACGCTACCTGGATGCCCGTGAAAACTTTTTTAAAGTAATTATCTTCTTTGAGCAGTTTGATCCATCATTGCCACTCTATAAACAGGAATCTTTAAATAATATTGCTATTCTGTTTATTTATATCTGATTTATATACATATAGCACCATAAATATTTGGACACTGACAAAGTTATTATTTTAGCTGTCTACCACAACATATTGGAGTTAAATTATGAATATAAACTCAAAGTGCAGACTTTCACATTTAATTTGTGGGTATTAACATCCAAATCGGGTGAGAGGAGTAGGAATTATAGCACTTTTTATGTGTTGCCCCCTCCCCTTTTTAAGGGACCAAAATAAATTGGACAATTGGCTGCTCAGCTGTTCTATGGCCAGGTGTGTGTTATTCCCTCATTAAACTGAGTTGCTGAATACTCGATTCTGATTGGTCAATTACAGCATTCTACGGTCTGTTGGTTCTGAATAGCAGACCACTGCTATGAATAACAGACTGTTGCTATGGACACAGTTCTAACAGACTAACAACTCTATCGGACTATTCTTTTTTTTTAGCGGAAGCAATTAAATCGTTTTTAAATCAATATTTTGTGTAAAATTATTGATTTCTTTAGTAAGTCGCCGTGTAATAAGCAGGATAATGTACAGCGAACTAGTCATTATTGCAAAATAAACCCCTTCAGTGTGATGTAAGACCCCTGCACGTCCTGCATCACCCTTTCGGGGTTTATTTCGCAATAACGACTGATTCACTGTACATGATCCCTTACTTATTTCATTTATAAGTAAGCAGATAAAAGGTCTAGAGCTGATTTCAAGAGTGGCATTTGCGTTTGGAATCTGCTGCTGTTAACTCTCAATATGAAGTCCAAAGAGCTGTCAGTGCCAGTGAAGCAAGCCATCATTAGGCAAAAAAAACAAAACAACAAAGAACATCAGAGAGATAGCAAAACATAAGGTGTAGCCAAATGAACTATTTGATATTTTAAAAAAAAGAAAGAATGCAACTGGCAAGCTCAGGAACACCAAAGGCCTGGAAGACCACAGAAAATAACTGTGGTAGATAACAGAAGAATTCTTTCCCTGGTGAAGGACAACCATGCACAACAGTTGGCCAGATCAAGAGCACACTCCAGGAGGTAGGCGTATCTGTGTCAAAGTCAACAATCAAGAGAAGACTTCATTAGAGTAAATACAGAGGGTTTACCACAAGCTGTGAACCATTCTGGAACAACATCCTATGGACGGTTGAGACAAAGATCAACTTGTACCAGAAAGATGGGAAGAGAAGAGTATGGAGAAGGGACGGAACTGCTCATGATCCAAAGCATACCACCTCATCTGTGAAGCATAGTGGAGGTAGTGTTATGGCATGGCCATGTATGGCTGCCAGTGGAACTGGTTCCCTTGTTTTTATTGATGATGTGACTGCTGACAAAAGCAGGATGAATTCTGAAGTGTATAGAGCTATTTTATCTGCTCAGATTCACCCAAATGCTTCAAAACTCATTGGACGGCGCTTCACAGTGCAGATGGACAATGACTCAAAGCATACTGCGAAAGCAAACCAATACTTTTTTTTACAGCAAAGAAGTGGAATGTTCTGCATGGCCAAATCAGTCACCTGACCTGAATTCAATTGAGCATCCATTTCACTTGCTGAAAGGCAAAACTGAAGGCAAAACGCCCCACGAACAAGCAGGAACTGAAGACAGCTGAAGTAAAAGCCTGGCAGAGCTCCACCAGGGAAGAAACCCAGCATCTGGTGATGTCTGTGGGTTCCAGACTTAAGGCAGTCATTGACTACAAACGATTTTAAACCAAGTATTAAAAATGACATTTTAATTTATGATTATGTTAATTTGTCCAGTTACTTTTAAGCCCCCAAAATCGGGGGCTATGCATAAAAATGGTTCTAATTCCTACATGGTTCATACAATATTTTTGACAAAACCCTTAAATTAAAGCTGAGAGTCTACACTTAAAGATCTTGATTGTTTCATTTCAAATCCACTGTGGTGGCATACAGAGCTAAAATTATGGAAATCGTGTCACTGTCCAAATACTTAAGGACCTGACATACATACAAGTTCCTCTCTTCAGAGCGAGAGGAGTTAAGAGTGTTAGAGGTGAAGAAAGAAGAGAATCCAAGTCACGTTTAGACACGTGTGTGTGTGTGTGTGTGTGTGTGTGTGTGTGTGTGTGTGTGTGTGTGTGTGTGTGTGTGTGTGTGTGTGTGTGTGTGTGTGTGTGTGTGTAGAGCTTCTCTTCTTCACAAGTGTCTATTCCAGCATTTCTGCCTGTAATTTATATGGCGAGACAAGGAAGGGATTATATTTCTAAAAAATCAGGACACCATGATTGATGAGTGTATGAACTGAATCAAGCAATTTTGGACAAAGTTATGACTGAAAAAAAAAAGATTTCTGACCTGTTATGTGACTCTGACTGTGGCCCTGACCCAGTTATCTCAGAAACTTAATCAGGTCATCTCGAGACCATTGTCCACCAGATAATTTCATATCTGCTGCAGCTGTTTGTACATAAAGTTGTTGACAAACAGGAAGATAAACCATATTAAAAACAATACCACTCAAGATGGAGTAATACCAGGACAAAATTGATTCCACTTTATCAGCACAAAGGCAGCCAACATGAAAATGAGCTCTCCAGGGTTAGAGTACACTAAATGGATGGGCAGTGTGCTAACATGATTAGACTACACATTCAAGTTACCATGCCACATTTACTTATCAGGAACTGCATGGGTTGTGCATAACCAGGGGATCAATGACTCTGATAGGTGAAGTTATCAAAATGAAAACATGTACTAGAAAGTGATAGTGACAGGGCCCAAAAATCCTCTCATCAACCATCAATCAAATTCAACATGTTATAAAATGTAGATTAGCTTGTTTTCGATGCCAGTTAGGGTCCTAAAATTCATTTGTAAAGGCTAGATTTGGTCCAAGGGCTGGTTATATTTATATAACCTAGAAACTGGATAAATAAATAATTCCATGAAAATGAACTTATAGACCATGATTGGACAATAAATCAATAGCAGAGTGATGACATGAATGATGCTGTGAGCATTGCTGCTTTCAGGTCATGCTGTTAATATGGTAATTACAAGATGAGCACATGTGACCGCTCTAACATTGCCACAATTACCAGTTGGAAGGTCAGAACTTTGAAGCCCTGAGTTTCTGGGCATGTCATTTAAAAAGCTGGGGCAGTAATCATGAAAGTGTGGCAGCAGTAGATGGTAATATACACCTGTGCCATACTGCCGTCTTCCGAGTTCCCATGGGCAATGTGGACACAACCTCTTCTCACTTTGTATGAAGAGTGCAGCAAATATTTTGCATTGCTCTGGCATTACACAATGAGATAGAAACATTTTTTTCTACATGCTTCAATTAGGCCATCAGCCACGACACTGTACAAAACTGCTTCACAAGTACAACATTGCTGTAAATGAGATTCGCCAACTACAATTTGCTAGAGATTTGCCAGCAACAGTGCAGCTTCATACTCTTTATGAGTTTCACTTTGTCATTTCCTAGTTGAATAGAGAAGGCACAACATGCAGGCAGTCCGCATGGGAATGTAAAGCCCCAGCCAGGCCCTTTAGCAGCTGTTGTAGGTACAGCTTCTTAAACCCCATGTGACAAAAGTGCTGATTGACCAAATGGCAGACCAACATTGCCATCCAGTTGCTAAGGGGCTAAAGTTTTTGACATTTAAAGACAAGTCAGACTGAGAATTTACTTATGGATGCAACAGGCATTCTTCTCACAACGGTCCCGGCTCTCATAATTTCTTTTCACCCATAACCAATCTTTGGATTAAAAGACACCCAATTGTGGCAAATCAAAATTTTTACCCCCAGGTCCTTCAAATGGTACTTCAACACAGCTGCATGGAAGCTCAACAGACTTGAATGGGTGATGCGTGGATGGGCATTTTTAGCTTTTATTTGCAAGGACGGTAGAGAGCCTAGAAACAGGGTGAAGAGAGTAGGGGATTGACAATGGTGCATCTTTGTCCCTACTGATCCTTTTGTCCCTGCTTCTGATCTCAGTAGCAGGGATTCTGAGATCAGGCCCGAGCCTGCATGGTACACAGATAACGGGCTGAGCCACCAGCATGCCCTGACTACCAGTTTTTATTATGGTTCCCTGGATGTAAAAAACAAAAGTAGAGGACAAAATCAGAAAACTACAAGGGAATCACAAGACTCTACTGAAGATGAGATGGTTATTTGATGCTCCTGGCTACTTCCCACATCATACATTCTTTTTGCAACTTCTAGGGGTGAAGGAAATTGACTTCATCAAATAGGTTTTCACTATCAAATACTACTTACTTGTAATAACTCCAACAATAAACTGTGTATTTACTTGGAAACTCACTTTTAACAAGACCAGGTTGAAACGTGGTATATGACTGGGCCACGACTACATTTATTACACAGCTGTTTTTGCATGACTACATTTAAAAAGTGGCTTTTTTTTTTACATTGGTTCCATCAATAGCTGATGACGTAATAGAAAACTTCGCGCCGGATCATTTTGTAAGAGCAATGGCCAATGGGGAAACTCCAACTCAATCATCCGACCAATGGTGGAAACTCCATCACTCACTCAGGCACTCACTGTTACTCACGGACAACAGCATGTGTAGGCTTGGCCTCACTGTTGCGGTAGACATAATTGGTGCAGCAGAGAACAGTGTTGCATTACTGAAGTACAATGGATTGTGCTCTCCAGCTGAAATGAATGCCTGTTCTTTTTAAAATTACAGGCATGGTATATCAAGGAGAAAGGGGATGGGGTAATGTCAGCGTTAATCGGTTGTGAAAGAAAACACATGTTCTGCAGTCTGTAACTGTTCTCAGAGCAAAAGCAGTTTGTCCTTCATTTTACATAGCTGAAAACACGCATGTTGTGGAGTTAGAAAACAACGAGACAGGAGACGTGAGAGTAGACGTAGTCGAGGTAGTTTACTAGCTCCAACTTTGCATGTCATACATTCGACAACGACACTGAACTGAGAACCGGAAGTGCATTATCTGACCCCTCTCTTCTTCCCTTAAAGGTACACTGTCCTCTTAGGTGAATGTCTCTAGTTATATAGATGTGGGTCACCACACAGGCTCCCCCAGAATTCACCTACACAAAACAATGCAAAACAGCAAAAGCGCAAGTCATGAACATAAAAATAGACTCTACAACAGAACAGTCAATGACATAGTGCAAAGTCACGGGGAAAACAAGTGACGAGTCGGGGGGCGGACCCTGCGGCCATAACGGCTGCGCTTCACAGGAGGGGAAACAGATGGGGCCGAAACCCGGGCCATAGGCGGGGCCGAAGCAGGAACAGAGGCAGGTGCCGGGGCCGACCTAGGAGGGCGTCCCCGCCGTGGGGGTAGGGCCAATTGCATTGGCTCCCCAATGTCCAAGTGAGCGGTCTTGAGACTGTCTATAGCGACCCGCTCCGGCCTGCCCCCCATGTCCACCACAAAGTTCTTATCCCCCGCCTCCAGGACACGGAAGGGCCCGTCGTATGGGGGCTGCAGCGGGGACCGATGGCTGTCGTGCCTAACGAAGACGTACCTCGCCGATGGCAGATCCTTGGGGACGTAGGACCGGGGGAGGCAGTGTTGAGACATCGGAACGGGAGCGAAGGCACCGGCAGCACTGAGGTGAGAGGCGGCCGACCAGGGAGCCGTAGCATCCGGAAGAAACTCCCCCGGAACTCGCAGGGGCTGGCCATACACCAGCTCAGCGGAGGAGGTCTGGAGGTCTTCCTTCGGGGCCGAACGCAGGCCGAGCATGACCCATGGGAGCCGGTCCATCCAGTCGCAGCCAGTGAGGCTTGCCCGCAGAGCGGCTTTCATGTCCCGATGGAAACGCTCACAAAGTCCGTTGCTCTGCGGGTTGTACGCCGTAGTGCGGTGGATCTTCATCCCCAGGTGCTCAGCGACCGCCGTCCAGAGCTCCGAGGTAAACTGGGAGCCCCGGTCGCTCGTGATGTCACCCGGCGTGCCGAAACGGGCCACCCAGCAGCCGATGAACGCCCGTGCTACCTCTGCTGCCGTCGTGGAGGACAAGGGAATAGCCTCTGGCCACCTGGTGGCCCTGTCCACAATAGTGAGGAGGAACGTATAACCACGGGAGGGGGGCAGGGGACCCACCAGGTCAACATTGACGTGGTCAAACCGCCTCTCTGGAACCACAAACGGCGCCAATGGGGCCTTGGTATGGCGGTGCACCTTGGCGCTTTGGCACGCCACACACGAGCCAGCCCAGGCTCTAACATCCTTACGGAGCCCAGGCCAAACAAACTTGACGCTCACCAGCTTGGTCGAGGCCTTCACTCCCGGGTGGGAAAGGCCGTGGACGGTGTCGAAAACTCGGCGCCGCCAGGAAGTAGGCACCAGGGGGCGCGGTTGACCGGTGGAGATGTCACAGAGGAGGGTGGTGTTGGCTGCGTCGAACGTCACGTCCTCCAGCCGTAGCGCCGTAGGGGTCGACCGGTAGTCTTGAACGGTCGCGTCCTTGGCTTGGTCCGCTGCCATAGCGGCGTAGTCGAGTCCCAAGTGAACGGCGTTAACAACCGCCCGTGAAAGGCAGTCGGTGACGAAGTTATCCTTGCCCGACACGTGTTGTATGTCCGTGGTAAACTCGGAAACCGCCGCGAGATGGCGCTGCTGACGCCCAGACCACGGTTCTGAGGTTTTGGCCATACAGAACGTCAGCGGTTTGTGGTCCACGAAAGCGGTGAACTGTCGGCCCTCCAATAGGAACCTAAAGTGTCTGGTTGCGAGGAAGAGACCCAGTAGTTCCCTATCAAAGGTGCTGTATTTGCGCTCGCTCTCACGGAGTTGTTTACTGAAGAACGCCAACGGCTGCCAGCCCCCCCCCCCACCCACTGCTCACACACGGCCCCCACGGCGTAGTCGGAGGCATCCGTTGTAAGGGCTATGGGGGCGGCAGGCGACGGGTGAGCTAGCAGCGCAGCGTTGGCCAGCGCGGTCTTGGCGGCCACAAAAGCCTCGTCCATCCCCGAAGACCAGTCCAGCTCGTCCTTAGACTTCTTACCCCGCAGGGCCTCATACAGGGGACGCATGATGTGGGCGGCACGGGGCAGGAAACGGTTATAAAAGTTCACCATGCCCAGGAATTCCTGCAGCGACTGTACAGTGCGGGGGCGGGGGAACATGGTAACAGCCTCAACCCTGGCAGGGAGGGGAACGGCCCCCTGTGGAGTGATGTGGTGCCCGAGGAAGGTGATGGACGACTCCCCGAACTGACACTTAGCTGGGTTGATGATGAGGCCGTGTTCGCTGAGCCTGTCGAACAGCTGTCTGAGGTGCGTCATGTGTTCCTCCGCCGATACGCTGGCCACGAGGATGTTGTCTAAGTACACAAACAAAAATGGCATGTCGCGGAGCATAGAATCCATAAGGCGCTGAAACGTCTATGCCGCCCCTTTAAGGCTGAAAGGCATACGTAAAAACTCAAAGAGCCCAAAGGGTGTGATGACAGCCGTTTTTGGGACATCCAGTGGGTGGACCGGCACTTGGTGATACCCCCGCACTAAGTCGATTTTGGAATAGATGGCAGCGCCCGCCAGGTGGGTAGAGAAATCTTGTATGTGCGGTATGGGGTACCGGTCGGGGGTCGTGGCATTGTTTAGGCGACGGTAGTCCCCGCACGGGCGCCAACCCCCGTTGGCCTTAGTAACCATGTGAAGAGGGGAAGCCCACGGGCTGTCAGAACGGCGGACAATGCCGAGGCGCTCCATAGTCGAAAACTCCTCCCTGGCTATTGCGAGCTTGGCCGAGTCGAGGCGTCGGGCCCGGGCGTAAACTGGGGGGCCCACTGTGGTGATATGATGTTCCACGCCGTGCTTCGCCACCGCCGAGGAGAAGGTGGGTGTGGTGAGCTCGGGGAAATTTGCGAGCAGGCGTTGGTATGGATCCCCGGTGGAGAGTGTTAGCGAGGCACAGCGCTCCAGCGCCCCCAAGCGTGCAGGGGTATGACGCAAAAGAGACGGCATCAATCACGCGACAGTTTTTAACATCCACCAGCAGGTTGAAAGCACAGAGGAAATCCGCACCTACGAGCGGGGTGGATACAGCAGCCATCACAAAGTCCCAGCCGAAACGTCAGCCGCCAAAACACACGTCCACATGTCTGATACCGTACGTCCGAATGGACGTGCCGTTGGCGGCGTCCATCTGGGGGCCGTGACTGTCGGTCATCGCGTCCACAGCTTGTGCTGGTAGTATGCTGCGTTGAGCGCCAGAGTCAACCAGCAGCCGCCGGCCCGACAAGGAGTCTCTGATGAACAACAGCTTGCAGTCACGGCCGGCGAGCGCCGGCCTTGGCGTTTCCCTGAACCCTGTAACTGCAGGGTTTGCGACACCGTTTTGCTTTTGCCCCAAACCTGGCATGGTAATAACAGAGCCCGTCGTCAGGTTGGCGGCGGGCGGTCCATATAGTCGTACACAGGTGGTGGTGGGGCGGTCTGGTGGGGTAGCAGGGCATGCACAAACTGTTGCCGGTTGGCCAGGAAAACCCTGTCTGCTTCAGCAGCCAGAGAACGGTAGTCCTTGGAGGCGGCGAGAGGAGAACTGGCCAGTGCTGTGCGTACAGGTGCGGGGAGCTGCCTCAGAAAAATGTGTGTGAAAAGAAAGGCCGGATCAGCCGATCCCAGCACAGACAGCATTTTTTCCATTAACTCAGACGGTTTGCCGTCGCCGAGGCCATTCGGGGACAGTAAACGGTCTGCCTTCTCCAGCTCCGACAGTTCAAATAGTTTCAGGAGGAATGTCTTTATAGCATCGTACTTGCCAGCAGCTGGCGGAGCTCCCAACAGTGTCATTGCTCGCGCCGTTGTCGATGCGTCTAACGCCGCCACTACGTGGAAGTACTGCGTTGCATCCTGCGTTATCCCTCTCAGCTGGAACTGGGCTTCCACATGTTGAAACCACGGCCGTGGATTATGCTGCCAAAAGTCGGGTAGCTTCGCAGTAGCGGTGTAAATGCTAGCGTTAGCAATAGCCATGTTGTTAGCACCGGCGTCGTCGTTGTCAGACATACTCGTATTAGTACTTCGATCACGTCGGGGTCACCAATGTGGAGTTAGAAAACGAGACAGGAGACGTGAGAGTAGACGTAGTCGAGGTAGTTTACTAGCTCCAACTTTGCATGTCATACATTCGACAACGACACTGAACTGAGAACCGGAAGCGGAAGTGCATTATCTGACCCCTCTCTTCTTCCCTTAAAGGTACACTGTCCTCTTAGGTGAATGTCTCTAGTTATATAGATGTGGGTCACCACAGTGTATAATTTTACCTTTTCTGATTTAAATGTATCTACATGTTGGCACAATCTAGGTTTATATAATGGGATTAGTTTAGTTTACACACAATACATAGCACACTAGATTACATAAAACTGTTTTCACACTGAATCCGGCAATCCAGCACCTTCCCGCAGGGTTGTGCGGAGGTGTGGGTGTGTCACTCCATGGCCCATTTGTGTGACGTGAGGTTGTCGACTATGATCCGCTCAATCCAGAAGGCAGCGGTAATGCACCCAAAAGCTGATTGCCAACCGCCATTAAACTACAAATGAGAAAAATTAACGTCTTTGTACTCCCTCACGGCTGGGTGGTACAGCTCTGGAAAGGTCACAATGACGGCGATCAATCGCTTTTACATCTTCACAGTTACTCGGTAAAAACATGTTCTTCTTCGTTTATTGTTTAATGGTGGTTGACAAACTGCTTTGAAATGCAATACCGCCACCTTCTGGATTGGAGAAACAAGGTTCTTCCCGTGGGCGTCTACGGGCTGATCGCCGGCTTACGTGATTGGCCACCCCAGCGTGACGTGGGTTTGCGTGCCCGAAAAGTTGATTCTGGTTCTACTTCTTGCTGGACAACCGCTGTGTTTTGTTTTTTGCTTTTTTTGCTTTTTTTCCAAATGGCATTCGTAGGAATTCAAATAGGCCGAATGGGGTAGTCACCGCTGTCTTGGGGATGTCTGAGGGGTGCACGGGAACTTGATGATAACCACGGACCAGGTCGACTTTTGAGAAGACGCATTTGCCAGACAGGTTTGCAGAAAAGTCCTGGATATGCGGGACAGGATAGCGGTCGGGCGTGGTGGCGTCATTTAGTCGGCGGTAGTCCCCGCATGGGCGCCAACCTCCATCAGGCTTAGCGACGATGTGGAGTGGGGACGCCCACGGGCTGTCAGAGCGGCGGATGATCCCCATGCGTTCCAGGTGCTCGAACTCAGACTTGGCAATGGCGAGTTTGGCGGGGTCGAGACGCCTGGCTCTGGCGTAGACCGGGGGCCCCTTCGTAGCAATGTGATGCTCCACCCCATGCTTAGCGGTGGGTGCAGAGAAGGTAGGCTGGGTGAGGTCAGGGAACTCAGCGAGGAGGCGGTTGAACTTGTCTGCCTCTGAGAGAGAGTTGGCTAGACCTGCATAGGCCGCTTCCCTCCGCGTACATGCGAAGGAGGAGAAGGTTAAGGCATCGACCAGACGGCTGTTCTGAATGTCCACTAGCAAACCGTAAGCGCACAAAAAATCAGCTCCGAGGAGGGGAAGCGTTACATTGGCCATGACGAACTCCCACGTGAAACGTTGTCCACCAAAACACAGTTCTACAGACCGCACGCCGTAGGTGTGGATAGGGCTGCCGTCAGCCGTCGCCAACTGGGGGCCCCGCTCCCCGCCCATGATGTCGACGTCAGTAGCAGGGAGCACGCTTCTCTGTGCGCCCGTGTCACAAAGAAATCGCCGACCGTAGATGGTGTCGAGGATGAAGAGTAGCCTGCTCGTATCGCCAACACTCATGGCCACTACTGAGTGTAATGTCCGTAGACGCCTTGTCTTACTGACATAAGAATAATTCAAGAACGAGCCGACTTCGTAGGTTCTTAACTGTGTAGCTTTTACTAGCGTTCATCCGACATACAACCTTCATAACATGCGCGTCTCACTTCCTGTATACGTCACACGCACTGCACGTACACCCGTGAGTAGGTCAAGTTAAACACGTGACCTTTCATTCATTACATCTCCCCCTCTAAGATGATTTTCTAACCTGTATATCACCCCCCTTTTCACAAAAAAAATAAAAAATCCCCCACAGTACACAAGTCCATACGCCTCACAAATCCAGCCGGATTGCAGGCTTGCTCACCCTGCCAGAGCGAGTAACATATGGTGTGGAAGTTGGCATTTCTGCTGCTCGGGACTCATCCGTGTTTCCACTCTCCCCTGGAGTGACATGGTCAGGATCCCTGCTGACAAAGGTGAGTGTTTTAGGTGTGGCCAACAGGTGGCGCCTGTTCCTTCTGTAATGTTCACCTTGAGCTGTCTCCACTATGTAGGATCTGGGAGTGGAGCTCTGACTGTGAACAACTGCTGGCATTGTCCATGTTTTCTGTCCATCAAGTTTGGTGAGTACTGCGTCACCCGAGTTCAGTGGGCGCAGTGTCCGCACGCCGTTCCTGCGGTCGTAGTAGAAAGCCTGCCTCGATTTGGCTGCGGCGTCAGCGGTTTTGATCAGTTCCTCTTTAGGCCAGGCCGGTTTCAGGTTATGCTGCAATGTGGGTAAGGTGGTTCTGAGTCTCCTACCCATGAGCAATTCCGCTGGACTGGCTCCAGTGGAAGAAGAGGGTGTAGCTCTGTATGTCAACAGGGCGAGGAGAGGGTCTTCCTGCCTTAATATGCTTTTGGCTATCTGAACAGCCCTCTCTGCCCGTCCATTACTCTGGGGGTAGTGTGGGCTTGAAGTCACATGGATGAAATCATAATCCTCACTGAACCTCTTCATCTCTTCTGAAACTAGCTGTGGCCCATTATCGCTAACTACAATTTCAGGGATACCAAAACGTGCAAATGTAGCCTTCAGCCTAGCTACAACCTGACTGCTAGTAGTTGTTGGTAGATTTAGGATCTCCAAAAACCTGGAATAATAGTCAGACACTATCACGTAGTTTTGCTTTTTGTACTCACACAGGTCTATGCCAACTTTCTGCCATGGTCTGGATGGGAGCTCACTTGACATTAAAGGCTCTTTTCTCTGTGTGTTCTTGTGTTCTCTGCAGAATTGACATTGCTGTATCTTTGTTGTAATGTGCTCTGTCATTTTGGGCCACCACACTGACTGGCTAGCTCTCTCTCTGCACTTAACTATCCCCTGGTGCCCGTCGTGTATTCTGTCTAAGATCACCTCCCTCATCTCTGTGGGAATGACGATACGACTGCCTCTGATGACTAAACCATCTACCTCAGATAACTCCCCTCTCACCTGATAAAAGTCTCTGACTGTCTCCGGCACTTTATCGACATACTCAGGCCAGCCGTGTCTGATGAAGCCCAACACTGTCTGGAGCTGCAGATCCCCATCCGTGCTCTGTTTTATCTCCTGCATCCTTTGAGGTGTGGCAGGCACCTGGCACACGATGGCATCAATGTGCGCTGCAACATCATCATGAGAAGCACCATCTCCGTAGCACTGCTCTGGGCCTCTGGAGAGTGCATCAGCCACAGCTAAAGTTTTGCCTGGTGCGTATTCAGCCACTGCATTGAAACGCATCAGCCTCATTAACAGTCTCTGGCACCTAATGGGCACATTATCCAAGTCTTTGCTGTTCATGAGAGGCACTAGTGGTTTATGATCGGTGACAAGTCTGAAATTGTCAAGCCCAAACAAGTACTTCTCGAACCTTTCACATGCCCAGACGCTGGCTAAGCACTCTTTCTCGATCTGTGCGTACCTTGTCTCTGCGTCACTCAGCCGTCGGGAGCAGTAGGCCACGGGCTTCCAGTGTTCCCCGTGCTGCTGGAGCAGAACGCCTCCCAGCCCGTAGCTGCTGGCATCTGCTGACACCACCGTAGCCTTAGTGACGTCATAAAAGGTGAGTACCGGGGCGGTGGCGAGTGCTGCTTTAAGGTCTTGGAATGCTGTGTTCTGTGCAGGTCCCCACAGCCACTCTGTCGTTGCTTTAAGCAGTCCATAAAGCGGCTGACCTACAGTGGACAGCTCTGGGACGTATTTTGCCAAATAGTTCACCATCCCGAGGAACCTCTTGAGTTCCGTCACGTTCTGGGGCTGAGGAAAGTTCTCTATTCCGGCCACTTTGTCCGGGTCAGGTCTGATGCCTGCCTCGTCGATGACATGACCAAGGAAGCGGACTTGTTTCTGTTTTAACTTGCATTTCGCTTGGTTCAGTTTGAGACCTGCTGTTTCAATGACCCCCAGGGCCTCTGCTAGGCGCCGGTCATGGATTTCCTCAGTCTCTCCATGTATAAGGATGTCATCCATGTACACCTCTGTGCCCTCTAGCCCGGTCAGAGTTTCCGCCATCTTTCTCTGGAAAATCTCTGGAGCACTCGTTATACCAAATGGAAGGCGGCAGAAAGCATACCTCCCAAATGGGGTGATGAAAGTGGTGAGCCCCCTGCTGTCTTCATGCAAGGGGATCTGGTAAAACCCACTTGCTGCATCCAACGTTGTGAAGAACTTTGACCCTGCGAGCCTTGGCATTATTTCCTCCATAGTGGGCAGCACGTATTTCTCACGTTTCACCGCTCGATTCAGCCTCCTGAGGTCAGCGCAGCAGCGAACCTCTTTCTTGTTCGGTTTCAGCACCGGCACCATAGCGGCGCACCATTCTGTGGGCTGAGTCACTTTTTCAATAGTGCCCTCATTTTCCATGCGCTGCAGTTCTTTCTTAACCAGTGGTACAAGTGGCAGCGGTATCCGTCTGGCTGTATGCACCGCGTATGGCTGGGCACCCTCCACCAGAGCTATTTTCACTGGGTCTGTTTTCAGCAGTCCACTTGAACCGAAAACTCCACTGACCTCATTCATCCGCTTCACTAGACCCATCTCCACTGCCTCTGGACGACTCAGCAGACAGCTGCCTCTCCCCTTGATCACATACACTGGAAAGGAGTATTGTTTCTCCTTGTAGTTGGTTGTGGCTTGAAACTGTCCTATGCAGCTGATGTTTCCACCTTGGCTTATGAAGCATGTGTCAGGAGGTCCCAGTTTTATGTTTGGCTTCAGCTTTTTAAATGTCCCTTGGTTGATAACAGTAGCGTCAGCCCCCGTGTCAATTTTAAAGGTTATTGGTACATCACTTATTGTTAAACTAACAGTCCAATCTTCCTGACTGCTCTCTTTGCCAACTTCTCCCAGAAAGTACAGCTGTTTAACCTCTTCAGTGACTTCTCTCACCGCTTTAGAGTGACATACACGCTCCCAATGTCCCTTTTTATGACACTTGTTGCACTTACTGTTCGTTGCAGGACACTTCCGCTCATCGGTGTGCTGCGTCTTGCCGCACCTCCCGCATTCATCTACTTTGTTGGTTGCAGGTCTGCTGCCACCATGACGCTGTCCGCCCTTTTTGTTTTGGCGTCCGTCCCGCCGTCGGACAACATTGACGTTAGCCAGCTGGGCCTCTGGTTGGTTAGCTTGGAGGCTGAGCTGCTTTGTTATTGCCTCCGCCTGGCGCGCTTGTTCAATGACTTTCACCAGAGTAAGGTCCGCTGTGAGCTGGAACTGACGGGAGAGCACCTTATCTTTTATGCCCACTACCAGACGATCTCTGATATGGTCATCCCTCTTGTCCCCAAACTCACAGTGTTCAGACAGCTCATACAATGTCCGGATGTACATCTCCGCTGTCTCTCCTGGCTGCTGGCTACGTTGATAGAAGCACGCCCTCTCATGTATGATATTACGGCGGGGAATAAAGTAGTCGTCGAACCTTTTCAGTACGATATCATAGTCCACTTTATCACCCTCCGCCGCGAAGTCAAACGAGCTGAATATCTTTTCAGCCTCGCTGCCCATTGCATAAATCAGCGAACTCACTTGAATCTCCCCGTCGTCTTTATCCAGCTTTGTCGCGAGCCTGAAGCGCGAAAACCGTTGTTTCCACTCCGGCCATTCAACGGGGCAGTCAAACTTGAATTCACTCGGCGGATTAAACTTCGGCATGACCGCTCGTGTTCAGATACACAGACTATTCTGACACCATGTAATGTCCGTAGACGCCTTGTCTTACTGACATAAGAATAATTCAAGAACGAGCCGACTTCGTAGGTTCTTAACTGTGTAGCTTTTACTAGCGTTCATCCGACATACAACCTTCATAACATGCGCGTCTCACTTCCTGTATACGTCACACGCACTGCACGTACACCCGTGAGTAGGTCAAGTTAAACACGTGACCTTTCATTCATACACTGAGTGTTGGCCCTCTCGTTTCCCGTCGGCCTGTAGTTGCAGGGGGAACGGCACCGTTTAGCTTTCGCACCAAATCGAGCGTGGTACATACAGAGTCCAGAGGGCTTGTAGCGGTCTGATGCTGTGGCGCCACCGTCGGGCCACGCCCGCGATGTCGGCGGGGGGCCAGTGAAGGTAGGAGCCAGCACCCCGGCATGGGAGGAACGTTGTGTAGCGACGAAGAATCGGTCAGCCTCCTTTGCCAGCTCACGGGGATCAGTGATGGTGGAGTTAGCGAGCGCAGTCTGGACGTGGGGCGGCATGTTGCGCAGAAACAGCTCCATAAACAGGAAACATGGCTTTTCTTGACCCAGTAGGTTTAACATCCTGCTCATTAGCTCCGATGGTTTGCCATCTCCCAAGCCCTGAATTGCGAAGAGGCGACGTGCTCTCTCCGTTGTTGACAGTTCAAAAGTTTCAAGGAGATGTTTAAGTGCGGCGTATTTACCATCGGCCGGTGGGTTGGTTATGAAACCGCTTATCCTGGAAGCCGTAGCGCCCCCCAGCGCTGCCACTACGTAGTAGTACCTGGTCTCGTCTGCTGTTATGTCTTTGAGCGCGAACTGTGCCTCAGCCTGCGCGAACCATGTAGCCGCGGAAGACTCCCAAAACTCCGGCAGTTTAATTGCAACGGCGTTCGTAGCCATAATGTGTGTGATTTCAGAAAACTTATCCGAAAACCGACGTCGGGGTCACCAGTGTAAAGCCGAAGGAACGGAGAAGACCGTAGGTTCACACTTTAGCCGTGTAGGCAACTTTCTTTAATCCACGGTAAATCAGAGAGACAACCAAACCACAGCTCGACTGAGCGGAGGTGGCAAGAATAACCAGAAAACTGGCTGGACAACCATAACTTAACCCTGCGTTAACCTGCCAGGGCAACCATGACTTAACCCTTAGTTCCTAGGTTGAATTCTGTCCCCAATACGTGTCCACCACAAACTGATATATACATTTTCTTGGTATATGTGACGGGTGGGTGAGAAAAAAAGTGAGGCGAGAAAGAGCGACATAATGGAAACCCTGAGGAAAAACAATCAGTTGTGGAGTGAAAGGGGGAAAAAATCTGTTCTAGTTTTCTAGAGTAGTAACGAAACAAGGATGAGGTGGGCTTTAATTCAATACCTCTCGGGAAGAATAATCACCCCCTAAAGGTAGCACTTGGCCATCACCTTATTACAGTCTCCCCCAGTTAGCCAGTCTGTCATCAGGAAACTTGGTAGAAATTTCCTTAAAGGTTTTTTTATTTTTTTTTATCGAGCCTTCATTTCATTAGGTCTGTCTTCCCATGAGCATTAGTGCAGAGACTAATGGAGACAAATGGAGGTTTCTTCTGCCATTGTCTTCACTTGTAACAAACATAGAAACGTACTTCAGTAAAGTAAGAGATATGAGGTGATTCTTGCGCAATTTACGCACAGCTTGTCATTTCTAACCAAATGG
This sequence comes from Lampris incognitus, assembly GCF_029633865.1. Taxonomy (NCBI): domain Eukaryota; kingdom Metazoa; phylum Chordata; class Actinopteri; order Lampriformes; family Lampridae; genus Lampris; species Lampris incognitus. The sequence continues at coordinate 48,060,420 of NC_079214.1, read as the reverse complement.
GGCGTTCCCTGGGTTCTCTGCTGAGAAATTGATGCAGTTCGCTACATTACAGAGATCACAAGGATGCACTTAAGTCCTTGCCTTCTTTTTATTTCGAATCCATCAAAGTATAAGAAAAATCTACTTGGAGAAAATCATACACCATCAAAACACAAATGCACGGTTGGTTTTGAAATGCATAAATTCCTGACACTTTGTGTCATACCATGAACATACTATACTAAGTTTGGAAGGCGCAGACATGTTTATCGTCTCATTTGAAAAGACCACACATGCAACATTATTTATATAGTCATTACCTTAAGCTGCTGCAAGCAGTTTTTACTGATTTATTTACTCGTCTTAATTTACGTTTGATGCCTCTATATGACCAACATAATCAAATGAGGCTATCAGTGAGATTAGCTATTGCTATTTAACGATTCCAAATGCTTGTCTTCGAGTTGGATTCACTACAAAATGACAAAACAATTTACAGAACATAGGCAGGATACATACAATTAGCCACAATTAGAGATACAGTACCTCGCTGTATGTAATTTAAACAACTGTTTTCCCAAAACACCTCTATATCGCTCATTCTTCTCTTCAAAACGAATGCACAAGCTACTAGAGAATGAGTACAGCTCTTTATGACGTTGAAGCGGTTTCTCTATGACACATGGTAAATTTTATCCATGGGGGTGCAAAAAGTCAACAAAAATCCCAAACTCCTCATGGCAGCTTTAATTCCAGCTGACCAGACTGATAGTCACCTCATTCTTTTCAATACTAGGCATGATTCATCACCATCCTTTTGTATTTCTTTTATCCTTTGGTGAAGCCGGGAACTGGACCTGTGAGGCTCTATGAAACGTTTAGCACCACAGTGCATCAAGTAGTCCCTGTAACTACCGAATCTAGCATACCACACATAATAAAACGTAGGTGTCGGGATATGTTTTGGATGTGATCTAGAGGCATTGTGTGCTATAAGGTAGAGGGATATATTATATTATCCTTATAATTAATGAGCCTATAGTTCAGTATTTGGACCACTACAATTTGGAACAACCTGTCCAACCTGACCACCTACATGAAGAACCCTGTAACTTGGCTTGTTTAATCATATTCTAGACTGAATCCAAGACACTCTATACCCAAACTATACCAATTGATGTCCTTGTCAGTTGCAAAGCAAAATCAAATGCAACCCTTCTGGATCAATACACATTAGATTATAATTGTTCTTGAGTCCCCACTATGTGCAGTTTGATTAGATTTCAAGAGGAGCGTAACCAGAGTAATGGATGTATGACCACTCGGTTGACCTAAGAGGCTGCGAAATAGTGTTAAACTGCAGCTACTAATGCTTAGTTTTCGTTGCTTCAAGAGATAATTTTTGTTGGGTGTATTTTGCTCCAAAGTGTCCGACACAGGTACAACAGATGAAGCCATCGATTCCCTGAGAGCAGATGCGTTGTCAGTGTCACAAACAGCGGTACAGCTAGACCATGGTGACTCACCACTCAGCCTTCAGTCACCAGCGGATGGAGATGTGAGCTGTAACCCCCACCGTCTCTGCTCTGTTCATGTATGTATTATATGGTGGGAAAGAGACCCGTGAGGGTCACACTGATACACTTAGTGAGGTAAGGGCAGTGGCTGCTCAAGCAGACGGCAAGTGGCTTTGCATGCCCAGTTGAAAGCTACTGATGGAATGAGATGACAGCCTTGGCTTAGGTGTGTCTACAAAGTGATGAACATATTATGTTGAAATCATTCTTTATTGTAATTTTTGCTCAATTGGAGGGGGACTCAGTTTGAGTCCTTTGGAGTACGTCCACATCCATTCAGTTTTCATTCTATGGTAAACTGAGTGGGGCCTTTGGAACCCATTTGCAAATATTTATTCTTGAAATGCAGCGAATGTCATAAGTAGATATAGTGCAGCCATTTTAACACCTTACGCTATTATATTTTATAAATATTACACCACAGCTATGGTGTGGATGTTACATCTTTCTTTGACAAACCTATGACATTAAAGCATACTGAGCGAGGTAATGCTACCAATTTTCTTTTATGGCAACTTCAACATCCATAAGCATCCATGTTGATAGATAATGAAATGTGCAGTTCCAGCATAATCAAAACCAATAGTCAAATAACAGAGTTGGATGCAAGTAATGGCCCTGAGATGGCCTGGTGGCTTGTCCAGGGTGTCTCCCCGCCTGCCGCCCAATGACTGCTGGGATAGGCTCCAGCATTCCCGTGACCCTGAGAGCAGGAAAAGCGGTTTGGCTAATGGAATGGGATGAATGGATGCAAGTAAAAAAAAAAACAACTTTACACACTGCTTACAGATTTTTCTGTTGAGTTTCAAAGTGAATGGATCCAGAATTGTTTGTTAATGTCATAAGAATGACAAAGTATTTTAGAGTGTTATTTGCATGCCCACTTTTACTCTGAAATTTGGCACCGCTGTAAGACAAACTGCTTAACTCACCACTAAATCTGCTGATTGAGAAAATGTAAATAGGTAATATGAAAGCTGGAGCAGAACTGAGCACCTTGACTGCATCGCCTTGGCCTGTGAGTTTATAAGGAGATTATCAATAGTCACTCATCAGTAACACATCAGAAATTTAGTCATCTGTACTGTTGTGACTATATAATTAAAGGGTTAGCTGAAATAACATGAGCGTATGACCCAAGATAGGTTAAGCCCTATTGCAACTTGCAAGATCAAGAGAGGGATTGGAGAACGAGATAATTTTGATGTTGCTTTTGTAAAAATAGATAGTTTTATCTGTCCTCAAGGAGGAAAGTATTTCTTTGCCACAGTAGGTGCATATATAGCACAAACAAGTAAGACATACAGAATTATACAAAATACAGGATTTACAGGGACCCTTAATTACAGGGGTCACAGAACAGAGACAAAGACATAGATAGACACTGTACTCACCACAGACTGGATTTCTTGTAACTTAAGAGGAGGTTACATATTTAAAGCTCGTATGGCCGTGGGAACATAGCTCTTGCTAAAACGGGCCTTTCTGCACATGGGTAGTCTATACCTGCATCCAGAAGGAAGGGGGGTATTATGCTGGTAGAGTGGGGGGTCTGGGTCATGTGTGGTGTGAGTGGTTTGTAGATCACGATGAGATGATACAATCGGATAAATTGGGGATGGGAATACCAGTGCTGGCTAAATTAGTTATCTTTAAGAGTTTATTCTTATTGGTGACTGTAAGCATATGGAAAATAACAGGTGACACCATACAAAAGAACTGGCTCAGTACTGCTACAGTACAGGAGAAGAAGATGGGGATGGACAGTCAGGTGATCTAGTTTACGTGGCTGTAAGTCTCTGTTGAGAATGCTTGTAGTAAATGTCCATGGTATGGCTGACTGAAGCTGAGGTTATTCTCCACTGTAATGCCAAGGTATCTGAAAGACTCCACCACCTCCACCTTCTCTGGTTTGATGGTGAGAATGGCAGGATGGAGCAGTGTTTTTTTGGGGGGGGGCTGTCCCACGGGTTGTCCATTTGAAATCAGGGTGGGACTGAGTGGCTTAAATTGATTTGTTCAATATAGCTCTGTTTCAGCACTAATGGACATAGTTTTCAAAGAGAGCAAATAAAGGGGCTCTGTGTTTGCGAGTCCATGCGTGCACGTTAAGTGTTCACGCGCTTAGAGGCAGATGCTCACTGTCGGAGGCAGACTCAAGGTTTGCACCAAGTCTCTGATCCTGGATGCTGTGTACTTGTCTGCAGATGTCTTCGCCAAATCCAATTATATGAGAGAATCAACAGTGTAAACAGATTTGAGCATAAAAATTGAGACGTCAGCATGTCCCCCTTCATCGATCATAGTATCGTTACTCATGGTTACTAGATATGCTTAACCCTGCCTGAGCGATCGGGGGGAACCGCTCATCCTATTTAAAAAAAAAACACTTCATTTAGAACGACCCTAACCCAAATATGTCGTCCATTGGAAAAAAAAAGTAGGTCGATTGAATGGAACGACGAGTTTACGCTTCCGCATGTAGTGTGCGAGCTGCAGGATACGGGGACGGAATCAATAACAGACGTCCAAACACGCACAGCATTGTAAAAACGCCACATGCAGATGAATCATTGTGTGTGTGTGTGTGTGTGTGTGGGGGGGTGATAATTTCTGTTACGGGAGATTTAGTAGTCGTCCTAAATCCCATGCCACCTTGTTTCCACCTTCAGAAACAGGCACTCCATGACCCCAAGCCGCGGCGAGCGTTACGAAAATGACACAAATGCACGAGAGTTTGAAGCGGCGCTCGTCGCCCTCCCGCCGGAGCCCGGTCATTTAGATTAATTAACCCACTTTGTTCCTGGCATCGGTAAACACGATGAATTGCGAAATTCGACTGACGAGAGATTTTAAATCTCAAAAATATTTTTTCAAAACCATAAGGTGCCTTACCTAAACGAGGAGCCCATCAACAGGTCTTCGACTTGGAGAATTTCTTCTGCATTTTGCAATCAAATCCCTCCACATGTAAAACCGAGGGCAAACTGTTGCCTAAACTGTCTCACAGCCAAGAGAAAAGACGGTTATATAGACTTCATGTTTAAATAGTCTGCCCTGAACGTGACGTGTACGACTCTCTCTCCTCTCTCTCGCCCCCCCCCCCCGCTCTCTTTGGTGTGACACGCACACGCAATAATCTTTTATTGTATTCCTCTGCCCTTTTTTAAAAGTACAGTGGCCGATAAATTCAAATCACAATGACGTCTCCTCATGTGAAGAATAGATTAATAAATCACGAACAATTTAAAGCCGATGTAAGTAACTTTCTTTTAACACCATTTTGTGGGTGACATGTCCACAGGCCCATTATATGCAAGGCTGGATTAATACCCCCAGGGGCCCCTGGGCACTGACTGAAGCTCATACCCGCCCCCCCTCAAAACACACACACACACACACACACACACACACACACACACACACACACACACACACACACACACACACACACACACACACACACACACACACACACACACACACACACACCACGCCCAAGCCCCATCTTAATTATTTTGAGCTTCCAGTCAAGCTGGCATGTCAAATCCACCAGACGATAATCACACACCTATTGGTCAAAGGCGGAATAACCAGTCCAGCTGAGCAGGTATGCCTATACAGTTCAATAGACCAAGTATTGCCATTTCACTCACAAATTACAAGACAAGGAAAAAATGGATTAAATCATCCTAAGGCAGTAGACCGGTGGTTCCCAAATGGTGTGCCGTTATGAAAAGAGGAGAGTTGAGGTGTGGAATGTTTCTAAGAGTATAATGGAAAGAGATGTTAATATTGTAGCGAATTCAGGGGGCAGCCGGGAACCACTGCAGCTGGGAAGCGAACTTGGGTCGCCCACACCATCGACTAACGGGTCTGACCCTTTAGTTGACTGGTTAGCGCAGTATTGTGTGGCGCAGGCAACCTGAGTTCGCGTCCCGGCTGTGGCAGTTCCTGGCTGCCCCCTGATTTCGCTACATTGGTGTCAGAAGTGGGATGGTGAGATTATGAGGCCATCAGAAGTGCGTGTGCCCAGAGGCGTGAGGGAGCTGGTATGCTGAAGCGTGGGGACGCACTTCCCAAAGGAGGGGGAGTAGTGTAATGAGCATGAATGAGCAGACTCGTTAGCCGGTTGGCTAACGGGTCAGACCCTTTAGTTGACTGGTTAGTACATGTCACCCATAGAGCGGGCGACCTGGGTTCACATCCCGGCTGCAGCGGCGGTTCCAGACCCTTTAGTTGACTGGTTGGCGCAGTCACCCATGGTGCGGGCGACCTCGGTTTGCGTCTCGGCTGCAGCGGCGGCTCCTGGCTGTCCACTGAATTCGCTACACTGGTTTCAGAAGTGGGATGGTGAGACCGTGAGGCCATCGGAAGCACGTGTGCCCAGAGGCGTGAGGGAGCTGGTATACTGAAGGAGAGGGAGTAGTGTAATGAGCATGAATGAGTAGACTCGCAGGCCGGTTGGCTAACGGGTCAGACTCTTTAGTTGACTGGTTAGCACATGTCACCCATGGAGCGGGTAACCCACGTTTGCGTCCTGGCTGCAGCGGTGGTTCCAGACCTTTTAGTTGACTGGTTAGCTCAGTCACCCATGGTGCGGACAACCTGGGTTCGCGTCCCGGCTGCAGCGGCGGTTCCTGCCTGTCCACCGAATTCGCTACATTGGTTTCAGAAGTGGGATGGTGAGACCGTGAGGCCATCGGAAGCACATGTGCCCAGAGTTGTGAGGGAGCTGGTATACTGAAGGAGAGGTTGTAGTGTAATGAGCATGAATGAGTAGACTTGCAGGCCAGTTGGCTAATGGGTCAGACCCTTTAGTTGACTGGTTAGCGATGACATAGCCCCCTAGGAGGTATGTTATACCTCCCTAGGTATGTCATCTGGGCCAACTGCCTTTCCACTCTTCAACCTTCATTCATATCTTCATTCATAGCTGCCCTCACTTGCTCCTTGCTAACCCACCACACTTCCTTATTCACTATCACCACGTCATCCAACCTTCTCTCTCTCTCTCTCTCTCTCTCTCTCTCTCTCTCTCTCTCTCTCTCTCTCTCTCTCTCTCTCTCTCTCTCTCTCTCTCTCTCTCTCTCTCTCTCTCTCTCTCTCTCTCTCTCTCTCATTTTTTTCATTCATCAGCCCCTCAAAGTACTTCTTCCACCTTCTCAACATACTCTCCTCGCTTGTCAGCACATTTCCATCTCTATCCTTGATTGCCCTTTCCTGCTGCGCACCCTTCCTAGCTCGGTCCTTCCGTCTAGCCAATCTGTACAAGTCCTTTTCTCCTTCCTTTGTGTCTAACCTGTCTAACCTCTCATACAACTCACCATGCACCTTTTCCTTTGCCACCTCTCTCTTCGCTTTACACTGCATCTCATTGTACTCCTGTCTACTTTCTTCATCTCTCAGACTACCCCGCTTCTTCTTTGCAACCTCTTCCTCTGTATACTTTGCTGTACTTCCTCATTCCACCACCAAGTGTCACTGTCTTCCTTCCTCTGTCCTGATGACACACCAAGAACCTTCCTAGCTGTCTCCCTCACTATTTCTAAGATGGTTGTCCAACCATCTGCCAACTCTTCACTACCACCCAGTGCCTGCTTTAACTCCTCCCTGAACTCCACACAACAGTCTTCCTTCTTCTCTTCCTCTTCTTGGTCTCCAAAGTCATCCTACAGACCACCATCCGATACTGCCTAGCTACATGCTCCCCTGTCACCACCTTGCAGACTCCAATCCCTTTCAGATCGTACCTTCTACATAAGATATAGTCCACCTGTGTGCACTTTCCTCCACTCTTGTACATCACCCTGTGTTCCTCCCTCTTCTTGATGTATGTATTCACCACAGCCATTTCCATCTTTTTCGCAAAATCCACCACCATCTGTCCTTCCACATTTCTCTCATTGACACCATACCTACCCATCACCTCATTATCTCACCAACATGCCCACTGAAGTCCACTCCAATCACCACTCTCTCCCCCTTGGGTACACTCTCCACCACTTCATCCAGCTCACCCTGGAATTCTTCTTCCATCTCACACCCAACTTGCAGGGCACATGTACTGATAACATTCATCAATCCACTTTCGATTTCCAGCTTCATACTCATCACTCTGCCCGACCCTCTCTTCACTTCCAGCACACTCTTGACATACTCTTCCTTCAAAATTACCCCTACCCCATTTCTCCTCCCATTCGCACTATGGTAGAAGAGTTTGAACCCACCTCCGATACTCCTGGCCTTACTCCCCTTCCACCTGGTCTCTTGCACACACAGTATACCTACCTTTCTTCTTTTCATCATATCAGCCAGCTCTCTCCCTTTACCAGTCATAGTGCCAACATTCAAAGTTATGACTCTCACCTCCACACTCCTAACCTTCCTCCTCTCCTGCTGCCTCTGGACATGCCTTCCTCCTCTCCTTCTCCTTTGCTCAATGGTGGCATAGTTTTCACCAGCAACCTGCTGGCCAACAGTACCAATGGTGGTCGTTAGTAATCTGGGCCTTGACTGATCCAGTATGGAAATCTGATTTATGATCCGCATATTTGATTTGGTAAAGATTTTTTGCCAGATGCCCTTTCTGATGCAACCCTCTCCATTTATCTGGGCTTGGGACCGGCAGTAAGAATGCACTGGCTAGTGCATCCTCAGTGGCTGGGTTGGTCATTATGCAACTGTATTTTACTGTACTGATTATAAGGGGGGGGGGGCCTGCAGTTAGTTTAGAATGAAGATGTCACTTAGCTGAGTGATGAAGCGTATCTGTCAATAAACTGATTCAACCTTCTTTGATTCTGAAATAGTTATTTTGCTTTTCAAGGTGTACAAAAGAAGTATGCACAGCAAGTGAAAAAGCATTATCTACAGATCTCTTGTAACAGTAGGTAAACTGTAATGGGTCAAGGGTAAGAGGAATGTTACATTTTATATATGCTATAACCAGGGGCAGACTGGGAATGAAAAATGAATGAAAATGTCACCACTTAACAGAGATGGGAAAGGAGTGGGGCCCAGGAAACGTTAGAATGGACCGGACCAAAAGTAATTGGCTGGGAGAGAGAGGCTGAAAAATGTAATACTCAACCGCAGTGGGCGGACAACCCACTCTCCTGGATCAGTCAGAAATTTAAGTGGGGGATGGGGTTATTTATATTTTGCGTTGCATCGACCCCAATTGTCAAGTGGCAACCGGGAAAATTCCCGGTGTTCCAGATGGCTAGTCCACCACTGGATATAACCAATCTTTCCTGACACTTCATAATAACAGAGGCCAAAGCAACAGGTCGGTAATCATTGGAAAGAGACAGGTGTTTTCTTAGGTACAGGCATAATGGTGGTTTTCTTAAAACACAGTGGAACCACACGCAATGGCAGGGACAGGTTAAATGTTGGTAAAAACCCGAGATAGCTGAGTGTAACATGCCTTGAGGACACAGGTAGAGAGGCCGTCTTGGCTAGCAGCATTACAAGCCTTAACCCACTTAAAAATTTTACTCACATCAGCCTCTGTCACCTGTAGATCGACTTCATCAGGTAGGCACTGTGCTGCTGTCACTGGGTCCAAGTTGTGAGCTTCAAAGCAGGCATAAAAGTTATTAAGCTCATCCAGGAGAGAGGCAGAGGTGTTGATAGCCACACTGGGTTTGGATTTATAGTCTGCAATCGCCTGCAGCTTCCTCCATATGTGCCGTGAGTCACAGCCACTGTAGTCATTTTCCAATTTTTCCCTATGTAGTCTTTCAGCAACTTTGATGGCTCTCCTTAAGTCATACCATTCCAGTCATTTAGCATGGTACTGCTTGAAATTTCTTTGGACTGTTAATTCTGCGCTTCATGGAAATTCGTGTTTAAAGCTTTTTTTCTCTAAATACCACTCCTTTGATATGATAAAAACAAACACTAAATAATCTGTTTTCACACTCAGTGCATTTTAACATAAAAGGTAACACACATTGTTTTAAAAAAAATTACATTTTCTATTTTGTTTTAAGTTTTTATTGAGTTTCTTTAAGGAACATAAATACAAATGATAAAGTACAAAAGACCAAAAAAGGAAGAAGACAAAAAAAGACAAAAAAAGAAAGCGAAAAAACAAAACAAAAAACAAACATAAACAATAACTAAAACAGCAATGAATTAACAAAAGCACAGCATCATCTCTGCAGCATTTGTGACATTAATGATTGTAAAGTCCATCAGCACAACATCAGTCCTTGAAGGAGTCAGCAAGTGACCCATTCTACAGCTCAAACCTGGAAACCAAAGAGACGTCCCCAAATGAATAATCTTGGTACAAACAGCTAAAAGAATCCAGCATGACTTTCATATTTTGATGTTTGGCTCTGGGACAACAATGCACCCAAAGAGATTCCATGACATACCTTAATCAGGCTGGTCTGACAGATTAAATAGATGTGAATATTCTTTACCAGGTTCATTTAAGAAAGCATTTTTGGGAACGTCTTTGCTCTATATGCTGGTGCTTTTAAAAAAAATATTTATAAAAGAAATATCCACTTATAGAAAAGAAAGAATGAAGAAAACAGGGAAAAAAAAGTACAGGTAGGTGTGGGGTACTTGGGATTTAGTAGCGCCCCCTGGGGTACTTGGGATTTAGTAGCCCCCGTACTTGGGATTTAGTAGCCCCCCCGCCTATTTTTTATTTTATATACTTACCTTCTATTTCATATACTTACCTTCATTGATCACTCACTACTAGTAACGAGGAGAATTGTCTGCTGTGTTGTTGTGATAGCCGGTTCTCGCCACAGGAGGGCACTGCAGGTTAATTGCTTCTAGCCTGTGTGACGTAGTGCTGGCTCTCTCGGTACACTCTGGGACATTCGGGTAGAATCGTAAGATGAGTGTTGCCTTTCGTATAGTGAGCCATGCTCTGAAAGCGTGTCCTCTGTCATGTCTATTTGACAGGTAAGCAGACTAGTTAGACATATAGAATTAGGATGGTGATTAAATATGATGTGTAGGTGGGATATGGATGCCTATTAGAAATCCCCACGAAGGGACTTTCATATTTATTTTGATAACGTCATATCACTGGCTAACGTTAGCTAGATTGCTAACGAGTTGCTAACGTTAGCATAGCCATAGCTCCCGCGGTCTGAACCCATTGTTCTGTAGCTTGACTTTGACATTGTCTGTAGGTGTGATTAGTCTGTCCCTTTACTATGTTTAGTGTCTCCACACTGTGTAAATATGAAGGTAGGCCTATGTGTGTTGCTATTTTGATCCCCCCATGTTCCGTAACGTTATATACTGTTTAGCTTTGCTAGCTGTAGGCTAGACTAATGTGAATTTATGGATGAATATTATTTGGTGCTCTTATTGTGTATAAATTGTAGATGAGTGTTGCCTTTCGTATAGTGAGCCCTGCTCTGAAAACGTGTCCTCTGTAATGTCTATTTGACAGATGGAGTAAAACAACAAAAACACCAGCCCTTGTAAGTGTCATTCTTATCAAGTGTGCTACAAATATTGGTGCCGAAACCCGGGACCAGCGCCATTGCCACCATTGTCAGGAGAAGAAGCGGGAAGCGGAGTGAGAACACGTGACCAACAATGGAACTGGAGCTTGAGCAACTGCAAGACAGGCTGAGTGAGACCCTCCTGCAGTTAGGGCTGGACCAGTTAAAAGAGGTGTGTGTTATTGGTAAAGTCCCCACTGAAAACCAGGCAAAGAGGCATGCGCTGATCAGACTTATTAGTGAAACTGTGGATGAAGCAATTGGGAAGGAGGATGAAGAGGTAGCACGTCAGTTTCTGTCCAGACTAGTGGACCTCTCTAGTGAAATGAAGCAGAGAGGGGCGGAGTCACATACTGGTGCAGGTGCAGACAGTACTAACAAGGATGCTGCCGAATTGGCAAGCTTACATGAACAATATCAGGCCTTACAGTCCAGCTTTACTGCATCCACAAAAGTGCTTGAGGAAGAGATATCACGCCTCAGTGAGAAACTAAGTCTTAAAGAACCCAGTAGACCTAGTCAACCTTCAACCCAACCCCGTCAGTAATCCAACCCCCTGAAGTGACCATACGCAGAGACTTTAAGATAAATGGCCAAATAGGAGAACGGGGGCAGAAAGACAAGTTGTCTTATACAAATCTTACGCATCAGATTGATATGGGGGTGAGAAAAGGCCACAGCGAGTTGGAGATTTGAGGCTGTAATCCGAGCCATCAGCCCTGGGCTGACTCTCCGTGACATGTTAGAGATCAAAACTGAACTCACCCTCCCTCAGCTGAGGACCATTCTGAAAGGCCATTTCAAAGAGGATAGCTCTGTGGACCTATATCACCAACTAATCAACATCACACAGGACAGTCAGGAGTCACCACAGAACTTCCTGTTCCGAGCTATAGAACTTAAAGAGAGACTCTTAGCAGCAGCGAGAGAGCCTGGCTCTGATGAACAATACAGCCCTGAACTGATACAGAAGAAGTTCCTAAGAGCAGTGGGAACTGGGCTAGTGAGTGACCAGGTAAAACATCAGCTCAAGAGCTATCTCGATGATCAAGCAACTACTGATGATGTTCTCATTGCTAAGATGATAGAGGCCGCAAGTTTCGAGTCGGAGAGACAGCGGAAATTCAAGAAGAGCTCCCACAGTAAGGAAACCAGAGTGCGGGAAGTGCGAGCTGAGGCACATCAGTATCTAGGAGCGGAACCTATGCAGAGAAGTGGAAGACCCGCATGAATGAAGCCTATCGCCTAGCATCAGAGACAGCACGGAAGGAGGGGGCCAGAAACAAAACACTGTACGACAAAAAGGCCCACGGGACAGAGCTGTATCCCGGATGCAGGGTTCTCATCCACAACCTGAACGAGAAAGGAGGACCGGGGAAATTAAGACCATTCTGGGAGGACCAGGTGCATGTAGTAACACAGAGGAAGCATGCCGACAGCCCTGTGTATGAGCTGAAGCCAGAGAATGGAAAAGGACGAACCAGAATCATGCATAGGAACCTTCTTCTGCCATGCGACTTCCTGCCGGTGGAACCAAGAGAAGAGGACTTACCTGTGAAACAGAGACAGAGACCTGTGGAACCAAGAGGAGAGAACTTACCTGGGAAACCTAGAAAGAAGACAGACAGATAAATGCAGTGGAACCAGGAACAGGACAGTGACTCAGATGATGAGGATAACTGGAGATGCATCGTGGGACGACCAACAGTCAGAGCCAGTGAGCGGATCCAGAGTCAGCTGAGCCCAGACGCCTTGGAGTTCTATCCGGAGGAAAGAGACGGTCAAGATGAAGAGGATTTTGCGGGGCAGCCTGCAACAATAGAGGACAATGGGACAGTGTCAGAGAATGGCAAGACATCTGGAGCTGAAGAAGAGGATGAGCCCGATGACGACAAGAGCCCAGAAGATGCCTTGCAGCCTCCACCAGAAGATGCCTTGCAGCCTCCTCCAGGGGAAGCTGTGCAGCCTGCCAGAGAAAAAGCATATCCTTTGAGAAATAGAAAACCTACACCCGTGTTTACTTATCACAGACTAGGACAGCCTAGTGTGTCTGGTAGATAAGCAAATCAGACAAGTCAGTATAAATAAATAAATAAATAAAAAACACAAAAAAAACCCATAACTTTTGACATGTTACAGTTGTTATAGCTATTGTGATTTTAGTTGTCCCGTGATCACCAGACAGAGTTACTGTAGCATTAGTGTTTTAGAACACACCTGTTACCACCAGGGATATTACTATTACAAAGTTATTTGCTTTTAGTCGGATACTATAGCTCCCCGGCCTCAAGACAGAAGAAGCAGTGGATTCAAGTGCACATTATTTACTGCAAACATATACCATTAATAGATGTGTGTTATATGTTATGACTGATTACAGTACAGTATCCAGATTGACTCCTGCTTAGTAATAACCTATCTTTTCAATGAAAAGTTATGCAATGTGGACTGGTAGATTGGTTATGTCGGGACGCCATTATCTTTTTGAGGGGAGAGTGTGGGGTACTTGGGATTTAGTAGCCCCCCCATCTATTTTTTATTTTATATACTTACCTTCTATTTTATATACTTACCTTCTATTTCATATACTTACCTTCATTGATCACTCACTACTAGTAACGAGGAGAATTGTCTGCTGTGTTGTTGTGATAGCCGGTTCTCGCCACAGGAGGGCACTGCAGGTTAATTGCTTCTAGCCTGTGTGACGTAGTGCTGGCTCTCTCGGTGCACTCTGGGGCATTCGGGTAGAATCGTCAGATGAGTGTTGCCTTTCGTATAGTGAGCCATGCTCTGAAAACGTGTCCTCTGTCATGTCTATTTGACAGGTAAGCAGACTAGTTAGACATAAAGAATTAGGATGGTGATTAAATATGATGTGTAGGTGGGATATGGATGCCTATTAGAAATCCCCACGAAGGGACTTTCATATTTATTTTGATAACGTCATATCACTGGCTAACGTTAGCTAGATTGCTAACGAGTTGCTAACGTTAGCATAGCCATAGCTCCCGCGGTCTGAACCCATTGTTCTGTAGCTTGACTTTGACATTGTCTGTAGGTGTGATTAGTCTGTCCCTTTACTATGTTTAGTGTCTCCACACTGTGTAAATATGAAGGTAGGCCTATGTGTGTTGCTATTTTGATCCCCCCATGTTCCGTAACGTTATATACTGTTTAGCTTTGCTAGCTGTAGGCTAGACTAATGTGAATTTATGGATGAATATTATTTGGTGCTCTTATTGTGTATAAATTGTAGATGAGTGTTGCCTTTCGTATAGTGAGCCATGCTCTGAAAACGTGTCCTCTGTAATGTCTATTTGACAGATGGAGTAAAACAACAAAAACACCAGCCCTTGTAAGTGTCATTCTTATCAAGTGTGCTACATAGGGAGTGATTTTTTCTTTACAACATAATCATTGGTTTGTGAAAATAAAATCAGGCCTATGGGATGCTACATAGTCAAACCATTTTTTCCAGTGTAAGGTTAATTGTTTCAATTTATGATTGACAAATGCTGTTACCATCTCCATTTTATAAATGTCCATTGTAATTTCCATCCATGTGTTTAAAGTTGGGCTTTAAACACAAGGATAGAAATTACTGCGACAACCATTTCCTGGTAAGAGTCTTTTTACTAGCCACCAGCACTATATTCATTAAATATGTATCTCCTTTCAACTATTCTTTGGGTATATATTCAAAATATATGGTCTTACTGTCTAGGAGTATTTCACATTTAAAAATGTCTTATAGGGCATTGTGTATCGCTCTCCAATAATCATTGATAACAGGACAATCCCAGAAAATATGGTAGTGGTTTGCATTTTGGTTTCCACTTTCTCCAGCCAACAGGGAGGTTTCTCAAAAAATTTAATAATCAAAATTCAATCATCAATATTCTGGTCATTCATATCCACTCAACATATGTGACACGTTACAATATCCCAGATTCAGAGCTGCCTTATGGATGCCTTGATGCTCCCCTTTTCTGCCATTAGCATAGAGACATTTGGAGCTTATAGTCCTGCTTTGTTTGTAATTGTCCTGCCCATTTGCAGCTATCTTTGGTCTGCAGATACCCTTTTCGTTTAACCTGGGTTTTAACCGTCGATGTTGTAGTTTCGGTTGATAAAGGTCTTTAACAGTTTGATATGCCATATCTGCTTTTCCAGCCACACCTACCAGTAGTTTGCTTCTTCCTCTACACCTAATAACATTTTCTTTCCATGCTTGTCCATTGCAACCTTTTTACCAACAATTGGTTGATTACTAAACGTGCCTCTGAGTTTATCTTGAATTGGCATCTTCCCAAAGAGGCCTAAAATCAGTTACTTTGCCGTGTTTCCATTGACTTCCATCAGTTTCACTTTTTCCTAAACTAACCTTTTACTAAACTAACTTCTTCCACAACCACAACCACACTAATACCCTATGTCTGTCACAGACGTTTTTCTTAATCAAACAGTTGTTGGTCAGTAAAAGCCTTAAACAAGCCAGCAAAGAAGACTGACATAAAATATAGAGGAGACCGGCGCTTCTTGTCACATGGGTAACTTGTCACATCGTTAATATTTTCACCATCAGAGGATGCTACATAAAAGTCAAATACTAGTTTTGTGCATCTTATTTTTCTTTTAACAAAAGATAACATTTTATTTAAATCCCGGACACTACCGTAAATTGCTTTGACATACTGCCGAGCCATAAATTGCTTTGATATACTTTTTTTAAAACGTTTAAATTCTACATACAACAACCACATAAAACAAAAGAAAGAGGGGGTAAATAAAGGTAAAGAAAATTAAATAAATAAAATTAAATACATAAATGAAAGGGAGGAGAGTCCTAGGGGTTTTCTACAAGTTCAAGTTCTTCTGTCAAGTCAGAGTTCCGTAGCATTTTTCTTCTTCATTAACCTCAGTGATGAGAAATAATGACACAGTTCCCTATGAAATATGCCGAAGTTTGGCTGCGTTTTTAGGAATCTGTTCTGATGCAGAAAGAACTTTCCAAGAATAATAATTGTGTTAATTGCCAAATCATGTGTTCCTTCTTTCACAAACATACCAAAAATCACATCCTCTTTTTTTAGTTCAGAGAATTTGTCAAATTTAGGAAACAACCAGTAATGCAGAGCTTCCCAAAAAGCACCAGCAAACTGACATTCATAAAACACATGTTCTGTTGTTTCAATTCATTGCAAAATGAGCAGTTGTTACAGTCTAAACCAAATCGATATCTTAAAAATTCTCGAGGAGGATATTGAGAATTTTAAAGTGCACTTTCTTTACTTTTGGTGCAATTGGAAACAAAGAATTTTGTTCTCAAAGTTTCAGTTTCTGGAGAAATATTGTAAAATTGAGTTTGTGTTTGATGAAAATGGATATAATTCTTTCACAAAGACTCTGGATTAGAGTGTTGGGCAATTTGAGACCGATTTTAGTTTTGTGCATCTACTTAGTCTGATGTCAATATCCTGTCTGGGAAACGCAAAGCACACTGTTAACTGAGGTGAGCACTGATATACCGTTTTTCACATTCTAAAGTAAAAAAAAAAAATTGAACTTGACATTTTTTGTAATAATCTTCTTCTAGTTAATGAATTAATTTGTTAATCAGTTGTGGGGATAGTGAACCAGGAAGTGCGGTTGATTAGCAAGGAGGAAGTGAGGGAAGCTATGAAGAGGATGAGGAGGGGAAAGGCAGTTGGTCCAGATGACATACCTGTGGAGGCATGGAGATATTTAGCTCTAGATTGTTTAACACAATATTGGAAAGTGAGAGGATGCCTGAGGAATGGAGACAAAGTATACTAGTACTCATTTTCAAGAATAAGGGTTATGTGCACAACTGCAGCAACTACAGAGGTATAAAGTTGATCAGCCACAGCATGAAGATACATGAAAGAGTAATAGAAGCTAGGTTAAGAGGAGAGGTGACGATTAGCGATCAGCAGTATGGTTTCATGCCATGAAAGAGCACTACAGATGCAATGTTTGCTTTGAGAATGTAGGTTGAGAGTATAGAGAAGGCCAGAAGGAGTTGCATTGTGTTTTTGTGGATTTAGAGAAAGCCTATGACAGGGTGCTGAGAGAGGAGGTGTGGTACTCTATGAGGAAGTCGGGAGTTGCAGAGAAGTATGTAGGAGTGGTGCAGGATATGTATGACAGGATATGTATGAGGGAAGTGTGACAGTGGTGAGGTGTGCAGTTGGAATGACAGATGGGTTCAAGGTGGAGTTGGGCATACATCAAGGATCGGCTCTGAGCCCTTTCTTGCAATGATGATTGACCGGTTGACGGACGAGGTCAGAGACCTCCTCTTTGGCCTTATGGATGTGGTGAGAGAGGACATGCAGGTGGCTGGTGTGAGAGGAAGAGGCAGAGATGGAAACGGATGACTCGCTGTGGCGACCCCTAACGGGAGCAGCCAAAAGTAGTTGTAGTAGACCGTTGCATAACAATCGAAACCAACGACCAGTTTCATATGCAAATATGGGTGTGACCATTTACTAGAATTTCAATGACCATGTGTACTATTCACAGACTTATTTCAGAATGTTGTTTATTGATTACAGCTCTGCTTTTAATAAAATTGTACCATCCAAACTGATGTTTTAGCTCAGAGGTCTTGGTCTGGGCAACTCTATCTGTAATTGGCTATTTGAGTTCCTGACAGGCAGGCCCCAGACTGTGAGAATAGGTAAAACATACTCATCCACGTCATGTCTGTGAATGTTCTCATTCATACAGGTCATGTTCTCATTCATCCACGCATATCAATAGCTCCGAAAACGACGGGCGCGGCCATAACATCGGTACACAAAAGAGCCACTTATATCTATGGCTCTGTTAGCGACGGGCGTTGTTAAACATCGGGACACAAAGAGCCACGCATATCTATAGCTCTGACAACGACTCCTAGAGGATAAATATCTGGGTCTCATCACCAGCCAGTCAGACTAGCTTGGTCTAGACTAGACTAAAAAGGCACGAACTGAGGAAGCCTCTTGGATGAGAGGCGAAACGTCTTCACGGATATATACCAAGTCCAGTTGCACTTGATTCAACTCCTTTGGATACTCATCCACGTTAGTTCTTAGGACCGGTGCACATCAGGGCTGCTGTCTCAGTCCCCTATTGTACATTCTATTTACACATGACCGTATTGCCAAATATGACAATAACAGCAATACAATACAAACAACTTTATTAATCCTGCTAGGGGCAATTTGTTTGGAGAAGCTTGTGAGCACAAAACATGCAACAACATGCAAACAAACAACACAAACTAACACCCCAGGGAGCTAAATGTGGAATAAAATCTATAAAAGTACACAATAATAAACACATTAAGATAAACTTATAAAGACAATAAGCTGAGTTGCAACAGGTATGAATGATTTAGAATAACAGTTAGTTTTACAAGCAGGTAAAACATAACGACGCCCTGATGGCAACAGAGAAAATTCACTTGCTAGAACATGTCCAGAAGAAGCCAAAATACCTGTTGCTTTCTAGAGGATTTGTTGGTTGCAAAAAGAATTCAGATCTTTTTGTTTCACTCCGGTGATCTTAAAACAGATTTTAACAATGCTGTTCAGGCTGTTTCTGTCTTTTACCGTGAGGCTGTGAAACCAGCATATAAAAGAAAAACTTAGACGACTCAATAAAAGATTGATAAAAGCGAAGAGGATGACAGGACTGACAGAAAAGGAATTTAGTTAATGGAGAAAATGAATTCTCTGTTGCCCCCGTTTCACAATAGCCTCAGTGTTCACATCAAATTTAAGGTAATGATCGATGATAGTGCCCAAATATTTGTATGATGTAACCATTTCCACACTTTCATTATGTATGATGCACTCTTTGGCTGCATCTCTGTTACGTCTAAAATCAATTATCAGTTCCTTGGTTTTAGAAACATTTAAGTCCAAGAGGTTGTTATCACACCAAGAAGTAAAATCAGTGAGAGCATTCCCATGGACTGATTCTGAACCTAGGAGAAGGGTCAGCAATGCACTGTCATCAGAAATTTGAACAAATAGCTCATGAGTGCTCCTGCATCCATCAGTGTGCATAATAAAAAGTATGGGCAAAAGGACCCATCCTTGTGGTGAGCCTGTGGATATTGCTACAGAGTCTGAGAGACAGCCATTTACAGACACCTTCTGCTCTCTGTCAGTCAAGAAGTCCAAGATCCATAACACAAGCTGGTGAGGCAAATTAAAATCACATAGCAATAGATGCGGCTGCATCGTATTGAATGCCAATGAAAAGTCAGCAAATGGGCTTGCAGCTTTTCCAAGTGCTCATACAGGTTATTAAGTATAAAAAGTTTTGCGTCCTCTACACCTCTCCCTGCTTGGTAAGCAAATTGCAGTGGATCAAGTTTTCCATCCACACTTAAAAAAACAAGGTTTTTAACAATTTTCTCAAGGATTTTCATTATTAATGATGTTAGCGCAACTGGTCTAAAATAATTAAGTTGCCTAGGATTGGTGTTCTCTTGGACAGGTATCACATTAGAGGACTTCCAGATAGCAGGGGTTTGGTTACAATCAAGTGACCAAATGAAGAAATGGTGGAGGGCACCACTAAGCTGGTCGACCAGCACAGTATCGCAATGTGCTTCCACAAATGTGATCTGGACCAGGAGCCTTCCGGATGTTTACCCATTTTAAAAGATCTCTAACACATTCCTGACTGATGACAACATCAGAAGAGAGAGACATTCTAAGGCCAGGGATGTTTTCAGAAAAATCATGTTTTTCAAAGCGGGTATAAAAATCATTAGTAGTCTCTCTCTTCAGCAGGTGACACTAGACAGGGTTCAGCCACAGCCCAGCCTGATGGATGGCAGGTTGGACAGGGCTACATCAAGTTGCTGGCGTGTACTAGGTGGTCATCGAGGTACACGATGCAATGGCTCTGAGGAACATCCTTCAACACCCTCTCCATTAGCTGTTCAAATGCAGCCAGTGCATTACTGAGCCACCCACTGACTGTTGGAGGGCTCAATCACCCCCGTAGCAGCCATCTTGTGGATTTTGTCCTCTGCCACCTGTTGTTTAACAAGGGCCAGCCGATGGGGCCACAGACGGATGGGATGGGGCAGGGCCAGTCTTGATGGTATGCTGAACCAGCCCAGTCTGCTTGCAGTCCTCATCTCTAGCAGCGAAGATGTCTGTGTAGTCATCGAGGAGACGCTTCAACTGGTGGCGTTGCTGCAGGTCAAGGCCATTACTGCTACATTGCCACAAGTCGTGTATGGCCTCAGTCGTCTCAGCGGAGGGTAGGACAGCAGGCTCAGCGGGCAGGACTGAGGCAGGTTGGGATGGTGCAGGGCCGCTGATGGGCGGTCTGGGGTGATGAAGCATATGGGCTCTGTGCCTATTGGGCGGCAGCTGCTAGGCGACTGGCTTGCTGGTCTTTGGGTCTGTCCCTCTCCCGACCAGACTGGAGTGCCAATCTTTGTGCTGAGGGTGATAGTTGCCCCTGGCATATTAATACGCCCCCCCCCCCCAGTGGGTCAGCAGGTCCAGGTTGATGATGCACAGGTTCCAGATGTTGGCAAGCCAGATCTCATGTGCCAGTTCCTGGTCTTGCAGTGACTTCCTCCCGCTCATCCCAGCCTTTTGCCCAGTCACCATCATCAGCTGGGTGTTGGTTGGGGACCTTGCCACTGAGAGTGGGCTGGTGGTGCCCGAGAGAACACCAGTCCGCACCAGGGGGAATGGGAGACCCTGCGTCTACCAGGGCCGTGCAGGACTGACCATCGAGTTGACAGTCCAAATATAATCCTTTGGTGTGACCTAGGCGGCCAACCAGCGTGCACTGGCCTTGAAGAGGGGCTGGAGACTGGAGTGGCAGTTCCTTCACTAGACCACTCCAATGTCATTTCCCATGGGCTGGGTGGTTCTGGCCTTCGGTGCTGGTGCTGGGCAGCCGTGGGTTATGTGACCTGGCTCGTCACACTGGTAGCAGCGGTCAGTCGGCCGGGATGGACGTCGCCTGGATGTTGGAGGCCGTCGCCGAGACCATTGTGGTGGAAGCCGGACTTGGTAGACCTTGTCTGCTTCCTCCCCCTCATGGTCAGCCCCCCTGATGTGCGGTCGGAGGGCAGGGGTCTTCTGCTAGGGAGGTCGCATGGACAGTACTACCTCGGCCCATTCAGCTTCGCTGAGAGCCCTGCTGAGGAATTGGGGCATGGTGAGGCTAACATGTTGGCGCAGATATTCCAGTGTGAGCCCCCGCAGGAAAGCATGCAGAGCCAGCTCCTCTCTAACGGCTGCATCGAACTGCAAGTAACCATGCTGGGCATGTAGCTGAATGTCTGCAGCGAAGGCACCCAGGCTCTTTCCCTCTTGGCGGCGGCAGCTGGCTAGGTGCTCCCTGCTCTGGTCGGTGAAGGGTCATCAACCGAATTACCTCCCCAGCACCATGGTCAGGGCTTGGAGGTCCCACTGGTCCGCTGGGGCTATATCGAGGAGCACCTGCAAGGCGTTTCCTTCCAATGCCAGAGCCAGATGGATGGCAGTCTCCTCGTTACTCCATCCGTTATGCCATGCCGCTTATTGCACTTGCAAGAGGTATGGATCTAGCAGTGTCCTCCCATTATACATTGGTAGCTTGGCTGGTGTTCTAGGTGCCATATCGCTGCTGCTCACTAGGGGGCAATCGGCGGCGGCAAGCAGTGTGGGTTCCCCGGCGCTGATCCTCTGGGCCTCCAGGGGGCAATCAGTAGCAGCGGGTCGGCCTGTTCCTTCAGGCCTCCGGGGGGACGGTGGAGCCTCGGTGCACTGGAGCCATCAGGTTGGGTTGGAAAACTTCCGTCTCTTGCGGGCTCCATCTTTTTTTTTTCGATCCCCCCATTTTCTCCCTAATTGTACCCCACTCTTCCGAGCTGACCCGGTCGCTGCTCCACCCCCTCTGCCAATCCGGGGAGGGCCGCAAATTACCACATGCCTCCTCCAATACATGTGAAGTCGCCAGCCGCTTTTCACCTGACAGTGAGGAGTTTCGCCAGGGGGACGTAGCGCATGTTTACGCTATTCCCCCCAGTCCCCCCCCCCCCGCCGAACAGGCGCCCCGACCGACCAGAGGAGGCGCTAGTGCAACGACCAGGACACGTACCCACATCTGGCGTCCCACCCGCAGACACGGCCAATTGTGTCTGAAGGGACGTCCGACCAAACTGGAGGCAACATGGGGATTCGAATCGGCGATCCCCGTGCTGGTAGGCAAATAAATGAGAGTTAAAATAAGTAGGAGGATAGAGAGAGCGAAAACAGGTTTTTATAAAATCTATGTTAACATGTATAAAAACTGTGTACTCTGTGGTGCGAATTTCCCTTACGGGTGTTTTGTATATTGTACTGTTTGTACCTTATGAGCCACCGTAGGTTCAGCGGCGATGTAATCACGCTGTCTGGCGTGTGCACTTGCACAGTATGTGAATGAGATTTTAAAAAAAGCGCGGTGGTCACATATAATGTGAGCTCTGTATAAAAGTGAATGAAATGCATTGTGAAGAAAGATTATAAAATCACCATCGTAGTTGAAAACAAGTCTGTTTATTTGTAAGTACGCAAAGTATAATCCGCTGAAGAAAAACACCAACAGGTTATGAGCCCAGGGATTTCAAGTAAGCAGACAAAATTCGGAAGAAGTTTACCGCGTAGCTTAAATGAATGGACGGTGCTAAAAGGCTAACGTTTATTTCCGAAAAAGTAAACGGGTTAGCAAAATAGCACGGTGGCTATATTAGCGGGAAAACTTCAGCTAATAGCTATACAGTACGGCACCTAGCTTAGCAGGGAAAAGTTCGGCTAATAAGTGCATGCAGCAAGCGGGCTACCGGCGGTGAATAACGGTGGAGACGACACGCTAGCAAGATGGCTAACAGAGCATCTCAGAGCATGTCATAGCAACTCATCTTCGATGGAAAGGAAGATAAGTATGAAATTTGGGAAATAAGATTCCTTAGTGATTTGCATTCGTTAAAATCAAAAGACACTATCTTGCATGAGCCTGGCGCAGAGGGAGACGCAGTCAAGTTAGCTGAAGACTTAAAAAGGTATGAGGACTGCTATGCTGAGTTAGTGAAATGCATAGATGATAAACGCATTTCCCCGATCCGTCATGACGCGCCCAGATGATGGCAGAAAAGCCTTAAAAATATTAAAAGAACATTATTCGGGTAGAAGCCAGCCGCGGATAATTAGCTTGTATGCTACGCTGTCGAGAATCCGCACGGGTGACAACGAAACGGTCACCGATTACCTTATAAGGGCAGAAGACGCTATTTCAGCTTTAATGGACGCGGGAGAAGCCATGAGTGAGGGACTGTGCATAGCCAGGATCCTAGAAGGGCTCCTTGACTTTTTCAAGCCGCTTGTAGTTCATGTCACGCAGAACGAAGACAGCGTAACCTTCACAGATTTCAAGAGAAGGCTGAGAAACGAAGAGGCTGAAAGAAGGAGCGCAGCTGACAGCACGGAAAACGTGATGAAGACGGCGACACGACAAGGCCGGCCTTCTACCAAAAGTCCAGGTAATATCAAAAAGGGAAGAAACAGCGAGCGTCACATGTTACAGGTGCGGAAGAAAAGGACACAAAGCGAAGGGCTGCAAAGCAAAAGTGTGGTGCAATTACTGCAAGAGGGACAACCACGCCGAGTCCATGTGCAGAAGAAAAGGACAAGACGATGCCAGAAAAGTGTTCGACGAGGATGAGGAGGTCGACGACCAGGACCACGTCTTTAAAGCAAAGCATCGCAAAGAGGAGAGAAACGACATCTCACAACGGAAGCCCCCGAACAAGGTGAAGATGAAAGGCATCATGGTGGACGGCGGCGCAACGTCGCACATTATTAACGACATAAAGAAGTTCATCAGCTTCGACAGCTCATTCAAGCCGAGCAGCCATTCGGTCGAGTTAGCTGATGGAACAAAATGCAGCGGAATGGCCCGGCGCAGAGGAACGGCGTTGATCTACCTACGAGGCAGCGAGGGGAAACAACACAGAGCGCAGCTGCGAGACGCTCTGTACATGCCGTCTTACCCCTCTGACGTCTTTTCTGTCGCCAGGGCTACAAATGGAGGAGCGACGATCATATTCAGAAAGGGGGGCAGCTACATGGTCACCAAAAACGGTAACACTTTCAACATATATGAAAATGGGAACCTGTACTACTTACCTACCTTTGTTGAAAATGCAGACCATTGTAAAGCATGTTATGATACCATGGCATGAGATATTGGGTCATTGTAATCATGACGATGTGCAAAAATTGCAAAGTGTGGTAAAAGGTATGGAGATAAAGGGTGGTACTGCAGGGCCAAAACAGGTGTGTGAAGTGTGCATAAAAGGAAAATTTGTGCAGACAAGAAATTGGGAACCTGACACTAGAGCTAAAAAGCCATTAGAATTGGTTCATACTGACTAACAGGCCCATTGCAAACACCAAGCATTGAAGGATTTAAATATGCCCAATCTTTTACTGATGATTATTCTGGTACAATGATGGTGTACTTTCTGAAGTAAAAATGTGACACTGTACAAGCTACAGAACGGTTTCTGGCTGATATAGCATCTTACGGTGAAATTAAATGTATTTGGTCAGACAATGGTACTGAATTTACCAGTAAGGAATTCAGAGGGCTAATGACCAAAAATAAGATCAGGCATGAAACATCCGCGTCGTACTCCCCTCACCAGAATGGCACAGCGGAGCAAGGGTGGAGAACCCTAGGTGATAGGAGCAGATGCCTACTTATTGAAAGTGGTTTGGCAAATTACTTATGGAATTATGCTATGCAGACGGCAGCATACATAAGAAACAGGTGTTACAATAGGAGAACTAAGAAAACGCCATATGAAATGTTCACAGGAAAAGTACCAAATGTATCAAAGTTACAAAAGTTTGGATCTGTGTGTTTTCCATATAAACAGCAAAAGGGAAAATTTGAGTCCTGATGCGAACAGGGAATTGAGGCAAATGAAACGTACACCCTCATAGCATTGCCCTCAGGTAAAAGTGCAGTGGGGGGAAAATGGGTTTTTGCTTTGAAACTGGACATTCATGTTCTGAAAAATACAAAGCGGTACGTAGCTAAAGGCTACAGTCAAAAACAAGGGGCTGATTATGATGAAACATTCTCACCAACTGCTGATATGTAACGTGTAAGGGTCATTATGCAGAAGGCTGCGCAAGAAAGTTTAATTTTGCACCAAATGGATGTAAAAACAGCGTATTTACACACGCCGATTGATTGTGAATTGTATATAGAGCAGCCGGAAGGGTTTGTGAAAAAGTCGACCTCAGGTGAAACACTTGCATGCAAACTTAACAAGTCACTTTATGGTCTTAAGCAATCTGGTAGAAACTAGAATGCACTATTACATGCTTGTCTATGTGACAATGGTTTCAAACAAAATCCCGCAGATCACTGTGTATATTCAAAAGTGAGCCAAAATGAAAAAGTGATATCACTGATCTGGGTTGATGACCTCATTATAGCAGCTAGCAATGAGGCCATATTGCAAAATGTAAAGAAAATGCTCACAGAGAGGTTTGACATGAAGGATCTGGGTAAATTAAATCATTTCTTAGGCATAGAGTTCACCCAGACAGAAGGGCGAGTCAAAATGTCTCAAAGGAGATATGCCAACAACATTTTGGAGAGGTTTGGAATGCAGGAGTGTAGAGTCAGAGAAATTCCTTGCGAACCAAAACTTGAATTTTCAGAAAATTCTGAAAAGATGCAAAATCCAAAAGAATACAGAGAAGCAGTGGGTAGTTTGCTTTACTTATCCACGTGCACCAGGCCTGACCTGAGCTATGTTGTCAGTAGCCTATCTAGATATTTCGCAGAACCTACTGAAGAACATTGGAAAACTGTAAGACATGTTTTCAGATAACTTAAAGGTACAATCAAGCTGAAACTGTGAAAGTTTAGTCAGGACATATTTGGCACTTAGAGTGCGGTTAGTGCACAGAGCACAGTCTTTTTGTTTACATTATTAAGGTAAAGAAGGGACCTTATTTTTGTTGTTTATTTCCAGGTGAACCCCAGTAAGCCAAATTCGAGTGGGGGTATTAACATGTATAAAGACTGTGTACTCTGTGGTGCGAATTCCCCTTACGGGTGTTTTGTATATTGTACTGTTTGTACCTTATGAGCCACCGTAGGTTCAGCAGTGATGTAATCACACAGTCTGTCGTGTGCACTTGTACAGTGTGTGCATGAGATAAAAAAAAAATGCGCGGTGGTCACATCTAATGTGAGCTCTGTATAAAAGTGAATGAAAATGCATTGTGAAGAAAGAATATAAATTCACCATCGTAGTTGAAGACAAGTCTGTTTATTTGTAAGTACGCAAAGTATAATCCGCTGGAGAAAAACACCTCAACACTCTAAATTCAATTTACAAATTATTCCGTTTTAGATATTGTACAAAACAACAATAGCACTACTGTAATTAAAATACAGTAATCTGCTGTGTGCAAAGTTACAGTAGCTTACTGGACACTAGCTGCCATTAAGTAACTGTAAATTTCACAGCATCTTTTACAGTGCATTACTGTACTCTCAAACATGACAATATACTTTGTTTGATAGTACAGTAATGCAAATGAACTCAATTACATTATCCTACTGGCCACATATCACAATAATCTTAAGGCAAGGCAAATGTATTTGTATAGCACATTTCAGCAACAAGGCAATTCATAGTGCTTTACATAAAACAACAGGCATCAAGACAAAGTCATAAGGCAATAAAAAAACGTTTAAATGCAATCTTACAGCGTATCGACCACTTCATGGTTACTTACTGTGAAGTTGTCTTGATGTTATGTGTTATTGTCAACATAGTCAACGTGTCTGCTTGAATTCGTCTTGAAGGCCATATGCCATGACCATTACTGTTCATGGTTATTTTAATAAAGCATGTTTAGGCTCCACTACATGGGATTTCTTTCACTGTCCCTCTTTCTCCTTTTCCCCCCCTGTGGTATAGAATTGGTTTATGGAGAATTGTGAAATTCACTGGTATTGGTATCAACTTAAAAAATCATGGTGACATAATTGGCTTGGACAGTAACTGGACTGCATAGAGCTGTGCTCACCATCAAGTTAGTCTACATGGTATTCTCACCCATCAGCATTACCACACAACCACTTTGCTCTCGTTTTGGTCCAGCTGTTACTAGGCAACGCTGGTCTCGTTAACTCCATAGTAACCTGAATCACCTCTGATTTGAATCATATTTTCATTTAGTAATTATTCATGAATACAAGTCACAGCTAAATTTTTGATAATGTATAAATACAATTGGCAAGAAACTTTTGTTCTTACATGTGTACCTTTTACAAGGCCACCTAATAAGTCAAGGTTGGGTGCCTCCACTGCTACTCATGTTTATGGAGGAAACCAATCTATCAGAATAGGTGTCATCACAAGGGTACTGTGTAAAAGCAGGATGTTATTACAGTTGTCATGTGATGATATTAGATGAATTTTAAAGGTCTGCAAAAGCTCACACTAAGTTGGCTTGATGCATGCTCAACTAGAAGATGCATTTCCTGCAGAAAATGCGTGTGAATGCTGATAGCTGCAGGAAATTGCTCAAGCAGTGCTGAAAATTGCTGCAAAAACAGCTGAATTGTAAAAGTAAAACGAGGAAGCTGAAAGCTGAAGGAAATTGCCGAAACAATGCTGAAAATTGCTGAAAAAAACCCCAGCTGTAATGAAGAATCAAAAGTTGGAAGCTGAAGCTGAAATAAACTGGAGGCTGAAAGCTGAAATAAATTGCTGAAGCAATGCTGAAAATGGCTAATAAACCAGCTGGTACGAACTGAAATGCATTTAACTGCTTAACTGAAAATCATGCACGCTAAAGTGCAGTAGTGTCAGTTGGAAGATGAAGTCAGTACCTAAAGAAGCTGAAAATGATGAAAATGCTGAAATCTTAACTGGAAGCTGGAACATAATGGCCTACAGGCAGAATTGGGGAAGAAAATGCATTAATAAAAGAAAAGCTGGAATGTATCAGCTGAAGAATCAGAGCGTTGAAAAATGTAGTTGAAACAGCTGAAAGGAAAAATTATATACTGCCAAAGCTGGGAGTAGAATTGAAATACCTTGAAACTTTGTAAAAAGAAATTATTTGTATTAATATCAGACAGATGGAGTGTATCATGGAACATGAAGGTTTGAATTTTTTTTTTAACATTTAAAATGGAAATATGCGTGTCTGGTTTGTGTGTGTGTGTGTGTGTGTGTGTGTGTGTGTGTGTGTGTGTGTGTGTGTGTGTGTGTGTGTGTGTGTGTGTGTGTGTGGAATCAGCTAGAAGAACCAACTGGAAGTAACTGCTAAATGTCTCCTGACTAAATCTGTACAAAGACATTTTCTGTGAAATCTGTTGAAATGTGTGTAAATCCATGTGTCTTGTATGTAGTGTGGAAACACTGTGTAGCAGGACTTTGACAGAAATGTCAGTCGAGTCCATCCATTATCCAAACCGCTTATCCTGCTGTCAGGTTCGCGGGGATGCTGGAGCCTACCCCAGATGTCATTGGGCGGCAGCAGGAGACACCCTGGACAGGCTGCCAGGCCATCTCACCCACACACACACACACACACACACACACACACACACACACACACACAATCATTACATTATCAAATTGAAAAGTCAACTGTTTTGATTATGATAAAATGTTGTCAATTGGTGATGAAATTACGCCTAACAATGTACCCTATTGTGTCCAATCAATACAGATATAATTCTTAGTCGATTTGAGCTAATGGCTAGTTGGGTCATTGCTATTTATTTTGAATTTTCTTTGAATTGGAGTTATATAAAGTCAAATTAATACAATCTAAAAATACAGGAGTCTTATTATGACTGTAGTGTTGGTCATAGGGCCTGGAGTTCATTTCCATAATTTATTATTAACTGGGTTGCCAAGATGGCGGCAGAGTGGTAGACGCCTTTTCGGAACTTTCCTCCAATTTAAGTGGAGGTCGCATACCAGCTACTCCCCCAAAAAAAAACGCCTCTCTCAAAAAAAGGGAAAATGGAACAGGAAACAGCAGACAACATCGTGGCTGTGCTCACGCTAGCTATATCGATCGGAAAATCTATTGATGAACTCAAATCTTCAATCAACTTTCTCTCTGCCGACATGCAAGATATAAAAGGTACAATACAACACACGGTGGATAGAGTTGGCAAAGCCGAAGAAAAAATCCAGTCCTTGGAAAACAAAGGTTTGGAGTTGGCGCGCTATAAAAGGAGGTGGAACCTGCGCCTACGTTGTCTCCCTGAAGAAGAAGGGGAGGAGGTAAGAATGAAGGCGATCGACCTACGCCAAAACGTGGCTCCAGGCTATAAAGAGAAGTTTCCGGAAGTAATTGATTCGGTTCACATGCTTGGCAGAAAACACCCAGCCAAAGCACAAGCCCGCGATATCGTCCTTCAGTTTCGCGACATGGTCTGGAAGATTTCCAAACACTCTGATTACCCGAAGCAACGAATCTCCGCTTCAAGGAGGAGCTCACTCCGGAGGATCGCGAAAAATGGATCCGATTGTGGCCAGTAATCCAGCAAGCTCGCCAGGAGGAGAAGATTGCCTACTTCGTCAGAGGCAGAGCCTTTGTAGATAACAAGGAGATACTGACTGATCAGGTGCTCGCATACGGTTTCAGCTAGGAGGATAGATTTTACTTTCTGCCCATAACCAGCTTTCAGGTTACAGTGACATTTGTTTTGTTTGATCATTTCCTTAATAAAGTTCTTTTCAGTTAATGCTCGAGGTTTGAGAGACATTACTAAACGAAAGGCATTATTTCTGTAAGCAAAAAAAAGAGATACTGGCCTTTGTCTGATCCAGGAAACTCATTCTGTTGTTGAAGATTATAACTTTTGGAAATCACAATGGGAGAGGACTTGTGGATGTCACATGGAAACCAGCGTTAAGCAGGAACACTAATTCTTAAGCACAAATTCAGTGGTAAGAGCATCCTCACTCAAGCTGACCCATATGGACACTACATTCTTATGTTTCTTTCCTACAATAAACATATTTTTCTGATTGGTAATGTTTATAGCTATAACAGTGGCTTGGAAAACAAGGAGTTGTTTGAAACTTTAAGTACAAACATTTTAGGAAAATTCTCTGATATGAAAATTATTTTGGGTGGAGATTTCAATCTTACTGTAAATGATGGAAGTCGATAGATGGCCAAGTAGAAAAAAGAAAACTCGCATAATTGAGTTTATGAATGAGAGAGGCTTAATTGATATATGGAGACTCCGCGGTCCCAATTCTAAAACATTTACCTGGAAGAACAAGTCTGGCTCTTTACAGTCAAGAACTGATCTTTGGTTAATATTAGATTCTTTATCCTACCCACATTGTAAAGCTGAAATTATTCCGACACCTCTAACAGACCATAAAGCCATTCTATTGAATTTGAATGTCATCACATGGAGTAAATAAAAGGACTCCTGCTTATTGGAAGCTTAATAATTCACTACTACTTAATGAATCTCGAAATGTACTATTAAAAATAAAATAACCGAGTACCTGATAATGGCAGAAAATGAAAAGGCTTATGGGAAATATTGGGAGCTTCTAAAATGGGAATTAAGGAAACTTTTAATGGAAATGGGCGCAAATATTAAAAAAAAGAAAAAAGAAAATGATTTGATTGTTGAAATAATTTCCTTATCTTGCATATTGCCTGAAAACATGTCTGAGAGTCAAAGAGCACAACTGCAAACACTGCAAATGAAACTAGATCAGTTATACATCGGCAAAGCCAAATTATGCGCTCAAGGGCAAAGTGGTTCGGAGAGAGGGAACAGAACACCAGTTATTTCTTGAAATTTGAGAAACAAAGGCAAAATAAAAATGGCATAACAAGACTTTCCCGAAATGGCACTGCTGTTGAAAATCCAAAAGACATTGCTAAAATTTGTGAAAATTATTATAAAACTCAATACAACACTAATTTATCAACAGCTGAAATGGAAGATTTCCTGAGTTCTTTAGGTGAGGTTAAATCAATTATAGATGTTAACAAAACAATATGTGATGCCCCAATCACTACTGAGGAAATTAAGGATGCTATTAAGAAACTTAAATTGAACAAATCCCCTGGATTAGATGGGTTGACTTGTGAATTTTAAAAAATGTTTTCTGCAGAGCTTACCCCCTTTCTACTTAATGTTTCTATCGAGAGTATAAACAAAAAATAACTCCCCCCTTCACTATGCCAAGGCTTAATTACTCTAATCCCAAAAGCCCAGAAAGATGTCTTAATATTGGATAATTGACATCCCATTTCACTGCTAAACAATGATTATAAAATTATTGCATTATGTATAGCCAATAAATTAAAGAAAGTCCTAAATTACATTATTGATGACTCTCAAAATGGCTTAATGTCTGGTAGATATATAATTGATAATATATGACTCGTCCTTGATATCTTAGACTATTCAGATTTAGAACTAGACAACAGTTTCATTCTCTTTCTAGATTTCCATAAGGCCTTTGACTCTATAGAGCATCAATTTATGTTCAAAGCTCTTGATTTATTTGGATTTAGAGAATGTCGTGTATGATACACTAATATTGTTCTAAGCTGTTTAAGTAGATAACTGGAAAGCGCACACGGCAGACTTATGACAGTAACGTAGTATATTTATTATTACGCTGTAACAACCTAGCTATCCTGAGTAGAGCGGAGTACCAAGAGAGCGCCCTGGTGGCGATTCTGCCTTATATACTCTTCAGGAACAACCAATAGCTGACCGCCACCTCATTCAGCACCAATCACATTTGAATGTGCACATTCAAAACCAACCAACCCACACTGGTTAATATTCTGTGTTGGGAACACCACAGCTCCTCCCCTGTAAATTCAAACTTCATTTTTTTTCTTTCTAGGGTTCTAACATATCCTTTTTGCTCTTAAGCTCATAACCATGTACAGTATTTCTTCAACAGTAACCATACATTACATTACAGATTTCTTTTCTCTTTTTTTTTTTTACATAACCAATCTGCATGTCAGTCACAAGTTCAGTCTATCAGGAGGACGTCTGTCTCTCACAGGACGAGTGTTCCTTTCCACAACTGGTGGTGGAGGTTCTACAGGTCGTTCTTCCACAACCTGTGGTTCAGGATGTTCTGACACATCAGTGTCTGCATTGAAATAATCAATCTCCCAAGAAGCTCTATCACAAGAGTCCATTTGAGTCTGATTTGGATTTCCCTTGACACCCAACATCTGGTTCACATGTCTTTTCACACAATTTCCATTTACTTCAACACTGTATGTGACAGGACCCAACACTTCACTTATAACTCCATTCAACCATTTCTCCCCTCCCCCGTAATTTTTTTTACCAACACGTGTTGACCAACCTTAAAAGACCTAACATGGGGAAGATTTGGCTCAGACTCGGTCTGCATTCTCTGAGAGAACTTTGGTTTGATAAGACACAACCTGGTTCTTACCTGTCTTCTCAGAAATAGCTCAGCTGGGGTCTTTCCTGTCTTAGTATGGGGTGTGTTTCTGTACCCAATCAGAAAATTTGCGACACAGTGCTCAAGCGTCATACCACCGATGGCTCTAATCTTTGCAAGGGATTTCTTAAGATTTTGGACCAATCTTTCAGCTAAACCATTACTTGCAGGATGGTATGCAGGTGACTTGATGTGTTTTACTCCATTTTTAGTCAAAAATGACTCAAACTCTTGCGATACGAACTGAGGTCCGTTATCAGTTACAACCTCTTTAGGCAACCCATAAGCTGCAAATAAATTTCTCATTGCTTCAATTGTCTTAGATGAAGTAGTAGTGGTCATGGGAACTATCTCTGGCCATCTAGCATAGGCATCCATCACTACTAAAAACATCTGCTTGTGGTCCTCAGCCAAATCAAGATGTACTCTTTCCCATGGACTCGAAGACCATTTCCATGTATGTATCGGTGCGGTAGCAGGCATACTACGCTGCTGCTGACAAATAGTACAGATTCACTTCACGTTCAATACTGTCATCTAATGTAGGCCACCAGAATAAACTTCTGGCTAGGGACTTCATTTTAACTATTCCCCAGTGGTGCTCATGTAATTCCGACAATAGCCTGTCTCTTAGTTTATCAGGCACTACCACACGGTAACCCCATAATAAACAATCATCCTCAATGCTAAGCTATAATTTTCTCTGAAAATAAGGCTTCAGTGACTCATCCTGTACATGTTTAGGTCATCCAGTTAACACCAACTGTTTAACCACTCTTAACACAGGATCTCGGTCTGTTTCTTTGGCTATTTCTCTAGCAGTACGAGGTAAGTCTTCCAGGTAAGACACTCTGTAAATTGGGTTTGACACCACATCTACATCAGGCTTCACAGGTAATCTTGATAAAGCATCAGCATTGCTATGCTGCTCTGACTTCTTGTACTGGATTTCGTATGTATACGCTGCCAAAATTAGAGCCCACCTTTGTAATCTAGCGGTGGCCAGTGTTGGCACACCTGTTTTAGGCCCCAGAATTTTCAACAGTGGCTTGTGGTCTGTCAATAACAAGAATTTCCTTCCATAAAGATACTCATGGAATTTCATAACTCCAAAAACCAGACCCAGTGCCTCTTTTTCCAGTTGAGAGTAATTGTGTTCTGTTTTAGTTAACATTCTGGATGCAAATGCGATAGGTCTCTCACTTCCATCTTTCATTTTGTGGCTGATTACAGCACCAACTCCATAAGGAGAAGCATCACATGCTAGTATGATATGTAACTCTGCATCAAAATGTACTAACAATTTATCTGACTGAAGAGACTTCTTTGCACTATCAAATGCACTTTGACATTTCTCTGACCATTCCCAGGTTGCATCTTTATGCAGCAATGCTGTCATTGGATGAATCAGAGTAGATAGATTAGGGATAAACTTCCCATAGTAGTTTAACAGAGCTAAGAATGACCTGAGTTCAGTTACATTTTTCGGAACTGGAGCCCTCTGAATAGCATGTCTTTTCCTTCACTGGATGTATGCCCATGGCATCAATGACATGCCCTAAGTATGAAACGCTGTTCTGCATGAATGCACACTTCTCTCTTTTAACCCTGAGATTGTAAGTTTCAAGTCTACTAAGCACCTCTTCCAAGTTAGTCAGGTGCCTTTCTGTATCCTTTCCAGTAATTAAGATGTCATCTAAATAACAGATGACCCCTTCCATGCCCTGAAGAACCTGATCCATAATCTTTTGAAAAATAGCAGGGGCGCTAGCAACACCGTAGGGTAACCTATTGTAGTGATACAACCCTCTGTGTGTGTTGATAGTTCGGTAATGTCTTGAATTGTCCTCTAACAGAACTTGCTGATAAGCCTGCGACAAGTCTAATTTGGTAAACTGCTGACCTCCTGCTAGTTTAGCAAATAAATCTTGGGTTTTGGGTAGTGGATACTGTTCCACATTCAACCATGGATTGATGGTGACCTTGTAGTCTCCACATATTCTCACACTGTCATCCTTTTTAGGCACACAAACTATTGGAGCTGCCCACTCACTGTAATTAATGGGTGAGATGACACCTTCAGCTTCCAATTTTGCCAGTTCTCTCTCTACGGCTTCTCTTAATGCATAAGGCACGTTTCTAGGCTTACAGAACTTGGGCACTGCATCTGGAACTACATGTAGTCTGGCTTCAATACCTGTTAACTTGCCTAGCTCAGGTTTGAACACTGATGCATGTCTGGCACACACATCATCCACTGTATCAGGAGCCACTCTGTTGACTCTTGACCAGTCTAGCTTTAATTGACTTATCCAGTCTCTGCCCATTAATGCAGGAACCTCTTCCTTTCACGACCAGTAGTTCTAGCTTTTCTGAGCGTTCCTTGCATTTCACCTTTGCTGCGAATTTTTCTATCAACGGCAATGATTCCTCACTGTAGGTTTTCAGCACACAATTTGCAGGACTAAGCTTCACATCTTTAAACCTGCGTTTAAGTAGAGTTTCAGATATCACTGACACGGCTGCGCCAGTGTCTACCTCCATTTTCACCCTTGTACCATTTACACTGACATACACATAGTAGGGTTTCACAATGTCACCTTTACCCGTGTCCATTGCAAAAAGTTCGGCCCCTCCACTGTCCAATGTCTGACCAGTGTCAATGTTCTGTACAGCATCCACCATGCACCTTGTCGGCACACAGCAGTCGTCTCTGGCACTGCAGAGCTGAGGCTGGATAGGATCTCCTTCTGCCCGAAGACTGTGAGCGTTGCTCTGGTCCACGTGCTTGAGAGCGTGGCAACATTCCAAATGCATGGTCCCTTTCGATACCTTGCCATAGCTTCCTTCTTTAGGTGAACGGCATGCTTTTGCGATGTGTCCCTTTTTCTTGCACTGGTGACACTCTGCGTCCTTGAACCTGCATTCATCCAGTCTGTGGCCCTTTCCATTGCAGCGATAGCAGGGCTTTCCATTAGCTGTAGACTTTACCATAGCCTCTCTATGCTTTAGGTTAGCCTTCTTTTCTACCACATTAGCTTTATAGCCTTTCTGTGCAAACTGTTGCGCACCGTTGCCTTTTGTTACCTCAAAAGAAAGCGCCATTTCAACTGCGAGCTGTAGCGTTAAGTCTTTTGTGTGAGCCGCATTGAGTAACCGATCTCTTAGCTCACTGCTCTTAACTCCACAGACAAACCTATCACGCAGTGCTTCATCTAAAAATGTTCCAAATTTGCATGTGGCTGCTAACTTTCTTAAACTTGCAATGTACTCACTTATTTTTTCGTTTTCCTTTTGGTTTCTTCCATGAAACTTGCATCTCTCGGCAATAAAGTTGGTTTTCGGGATGTAGTGCTTTTCTAGCATTCCCACCAGTACTTCATATGTTTTACCCGATGGCTTATCTGGTGCACACTAATCCATCAGCAAGCTATGTGCCCGTTTTCCTACCACCGTAAGAAATACCGCTTTGGTTTTCTCATCTCGAGTGTCCAATCCATTTGCTGCGAAGTACTGCTCTAACCGCTGGCGATAACTGTCAAAACTTCCCTCACTTTCCTCGAAGTGGAAATCTTCTGGCTTACCGAATGCCATCTTCTGTTCGACGGTCCTTTCACTCATCGAACGTCTCTCTCTGGTTGTTCGTCGTTTACTTCTGCCTCGCTGGAGCCGCTTGACCTGCTAACTCTGTGACTTCCAACTTAAACATCCCATCCTCGTCGCCAAACTGTCGTGTATGAAACACTAATATTGTTCTAAACTGTTTAAGTAGATAACTGGAAAGTGCACACGGCAGACTTATGACAGTAACGTAGTATATTTATTATTACGCTGTAACAACCTAGCTATCCCGAGTAGAGCGGAGTACCAAGATAGCGCCCTGGTGTGCACATTCAAAACCAACCAACCCACACTGGTTAATGTTCTGTGTTGGGAACACCACAGAGAACATTTTTAAAAAAAATCAATACACACTTTATATGCTTTTGGGAATAGTTCAATCACGTTACCTCATGGAACTACAGAAAGATTTAGAATAGAACACGGAATCTGTCAGGGATGGCCCATCTCCACATATTTTTTTTACTTCCTGTGCAAATTTTAGCCTATTACATTAAAAAGAGTAGTTTAAAAGGAATCTTGATAGCAGAAAGCATAATCTCTCTGAGTCAGCTAGCAGATGATACGACTCTATTTCTACAGGATAAATCTGAAGTTGATATTGCAGTTAAACTCTTTGATAATTTTTCTGCAGCTTCTCATCTCAAGTTTATCATATCCAAATGTGAATCGCTTTGCTTCCCATCAAGGCCTGCAGTGATTCAGAAGTTTCAGGAATTCCTGTAAAATTAAAAGTTAAATACCTTGGGGTCACCATTGTTAAAGACCAAACTGCAAGAATGAGTGAAAACTTTAATCCACCTATTTCTTCACTACAGCAGAGATTTAATTTATGGATTCAGAGAGACTTAACCATAACTGGGCGAGTCTTGCTCTCCAAAGCTGAAGGTCTATCTAGACTTGTCTATACTAGCTCAGCTCTCGATATCACAAAAGCTATATGTACAAAAATTGATAAGAACTTGTTTTATTTTATATGGAAAAAAATCATTTCATTCGAAAAAAATGTAACGATTAACAAGCTCAGTAATTTTGGTTTCAATGTTTTAGACTTTCATGCTCTACACTCCACTTTTAAAATTAAAGATACTTGACAAATCCAAATTCGTTATGGAACTTTATATCAATATATGTATTTGACACGTTAGGAGGATTTAATTTTATATTAAGATGTAATTACAATATAGAAAAGCTCTCTCCAAAACTCTCCAATTTTCATAAACAGATACTATTATGCTGGTCCATGGTATACAAACATAATTTTTTCCCCTCGCCAATACTACATTTGGAATAACCAGGATATATGTTTCAAGCACACATCATTGTTTTTTTTAAGAAATGGGTTGATAATGGCATACTACTTGTCTGTCAGTTGTTTAACAAAGAAGGTCATATGTTTACTTACAATGAATTTTTATCAGAATATAACATCCCTGTATTCCCTAGAGAATTCACTATTGTCTTTGATGCTATTCTGTCAGGTATTAAATCTCTGTTGTCATCTTCTACCAGAGATATTATCATTCAAACTACTCCACCAGAATTAAACATAGGGAATTCAGATCCTTTTTTGAGTAGAAAAACTAATAATAAATGTATAAGGGAAATAATCCAGAGGGGCACAGTTAGTAAACCTGCTTCTGTTTTTGTTTGGAATAATTTATATATTGCTATAGACTGGGAAAAAATCATGGTTATTGCCCGATAACTATTTTGCTTCAAATAAGGTGCGAGATGTGTCTTTGAAAATATTGCACAGATGTTATCCAGTTAATTCTGTTATTATAAAATATAGGCTAAATGTTAATCCTCTTCGTTCATTCTGTCACCACACAGATGAAACTATAACTCATCTTTTTTGGGACTGTACCTTTAGTCAGTATTTTTGGTATGACCTTCATCTGTTGTTAAACAGAAAATTAGATATTCAACTCAAACTCAAAATTGAATTAATTTTATTTGGTCTCTTTGATGACGAAATGCCCGTCAAGAAAATGTATGTCATTAATTTTGTTTCTCTATTAGCAAGATTACATATACACACCAGCAATTTTGCAAAACAGAAACCCAACCTTACTGTTTTCATGTCTTACTCAGACTGTGAGGAATCTGGGTGTGATCCTGGACGACCAACTGTCGTTTGCTGCAAACGTTGCATTGGTTGCTCGCTCCTGCAGATTTCTCCTCTATAACATCAGGAGGATTCGCCCATTCCTCACCGACGAGATGGCACAGGTGCTCATCCAGGCTCTGGTCATCTCCCTGCTGGACTATGGCAACTCTCTCCTTGCTAGCGCCCCGGCGTCGGCCATCAGACTTCTGGAGTTTGTTCAGAAAGCTGCAGCTCGTCTGGTGTTCAACCGCCCTAAGTTCTCCCCAAATGCCCTACACAACTCCCCTTCTCGTGTCCCTACACTGGCTCCTAGGAGCTGCTCTCATTCAGTTTAAGACTGGCGCTAGCCTACAGGGCAGTGAAAGGAACAGCTCCTTCCTATCTCCAGGCCATGGTCAAGCCCTACACCCCTGCCCGACCACTTCACTCTGCTGCCTCGGGACGCCTGGTTGCCCCATCGCTCAGAGGCCCCTGCTGCCGATCGACCCGGTCACGGCTCTTTTCTGTCCTGGCCCCACAGTGGTGGAATGAACTCCCCACCGATGCCAGGACAGCGGAGTCGCTGCCCATCTTTTAGCACAGGTTGAAAACTCACCTCTTCAAGAACTACTGCCCTGTTACTTGCTCTTAGCACTTATTGTATTCACTCATTTAAAAAAAAATCTTTCTTGCAGTTTTACTTTAGCACTGGTTTTGCTCTTAGATGCTTGTTTGAGAGAAGATGCATTTTGACCTCTGATGACTAGTAGTTCTTCTGATTTCCTATGTTAAATGCCCTTATTGTAAGTCGCTTTGGATAAAAGTGTCAGCTAAACGACTGTAATGTAATGTAATGTACTTAAAATCCTACCTGGACACACTAAAATGCTGCACAAAATCTAAAGATGTGAAAACTAGAGCCTTATGTAATGAATTTGATTTAATCTGATTTGTAATTTATTTTAATTTTGTTTATCCATCCATCCATTATCCAAACCGCCATTTGGTTTCTTGCGTCCCGGCTGTGGCGGTTCCCAGCTGCCCCACCCCTCCACCCACCCCACCCCCGAATTCGCTACAATATTTTTAAAAGTATGAATATTAGGAAAAAGTTGAATGTAAGCAGAAATTTCCTAAAAAAGCTGAACATTTTGTTAGTTGAATGGTTTTTGTAGCACAAAGTATGCAGAATTAGTTAGACGCCGAAAAACGTACGGAAGAAGAATAAATAGAATAATAAGAAAAATAATAAAGAATAGAATAACCATAATCCAGGTAAGGAAATCCCAGAAAGTTGAATCAGTTCATCTGGACACAAAGTTTAGAGGGATCAATGTTTCATCGCTCATCTAAGTGACCTCTTCAGTTTCAGCTGACTGCAGGTATTCCCACCCTTATAGACAATACAGTGGCATAACAAGCTACGATCTAACACAGGTATCATATGCACATTTCCATTACCATTACATAGAGTTACAATGGCAATGTTTACAATTCACATAGGATCGGGGAATGGTTGCAATCACAGCATTGTAAGATGGCGACAGATGTACTCTTAGCCCCCCCCCCCCCCCCAGTTCAGGAATGGTCATTCCCTCTTCACATAGATGCCCTCTTTGACTCCCTATTCAAACCAACCTTCCCCCCAATCAAGGATGGGCACATCCTCATCACTGAAAGAGTGTCCACTGGCCCGTAGAAGGGTGTAGACTGCTGAGTCCTGGCTGTAATATTTGCTAGTAATATTTGATTTGCTAATGTCCCTTACGGCTTTCCGTAGCGCCACAACAAAGTCACGTGATGTACGTAACAACGTCAGTCGGAATCCGGTCGGTGAATAAACACCCAGCACGAGAGAAGTCGTCCTTGCTTTATTAATGTTATAAGTTAACATAGCCAGAGGGCACAGATCATTACATGGTGTCAGAGTAGCGGAGTTTAAATACCCAATATGGATTCGTACGGCGTTCCAGCTCCACGGATGGACTGGGAATCGGCGAACTTACCTGAAGCATGGAGACGATTTCGACAAACAACGGAGCTAATGTTCACGGGCCCCCTGCGCGGGAAGAACGAAGAGGAGAAATGCAGCTACCTCCTGCTCTGGATAGGGGAAAAAGGGCGCGATGTGCACAACACTTGGACACTCAGCGGAGAACAAGCCAAGAAGCTAGAAACGTACTACGATAAGTACACTGAGTACATCACCCCCAAAGCAAACCCGATTTATGCCAGATATAAATTTCATGAAAAGATGCAGGGAGAGAGTGAATCCTTCGAACAATTTGTAACTGAGCTAAAGCTCCTAGTCAAAGACTGTGGCTACCCAAATGCCGACGAGATGGTCAGGGACCGCATCGTGTTTGCCACCAACTCACCCAGAGTGAGAGAAAAGCTACTTAGCCAGGGAGCTGAGCTAACGCTAGAAAAGGCCATAGATGTAGCCCGCTCACACGAGCTAGCAAAGCAACAGCTAAAGTCTATGGGCCAGGGCAGCACACATGAAACGGTGCACGCAATAGGCAGAAAGACTTACAAACCGAACGCACCCAAAGCAGCTAACGCTAACTTCAGACAAAGGGAGGGTAACGTTAGCACCGCCGCTAGGGCGTGTAGCTATTGTGGAGGGCTACACGGCGCTAAAGCCACTTGCCCAGCTAAGGGTAAACAATGCATTAAATGCAAGAAGCTCAATCATTTTGCTAAAGTATGCAAGTCTAGCTCCCAGGGACAGACAAAGTACTACCGCGGCACAGTACATGCCGTCGGAGAGAACCCAGAAGAGTACACCACTGACAGAGAGCAGGAAGAACTGTACTTCGACAACATTACAGTGGAGAGCACCGCTGTGGGAGAACAGACAGAGCTGTACATAGACTGCATCTCAATAGAGAACAACGGAAAAAGCAACGAGCAGGCCTACGTAGAGGTTGGAATAGGCACACCTCCACAGAAGGTAAAGTTTAAACTAGACACTGGGGCACAGGCCAATACTATTCCCACCAACCTGTTCCAGGCGCTGTTCAAAAATGTGACACTGAAACCAGCAATACACAGACTCACTGAATATGGAGGAGGCGCGCTGAGCGTGAAAGGCACATGCAAACTCAAATGTAAGTACAGAGACAATGCAATTATGCTGGACTTTTACGTCATTGACACAAACGCCCCACCAGTCATGGCAATGAAAACATGCCGTGACCTAAACTTGGTAAAAATAGTGATGGCTGTGAGCGAGGAAAACAATGTCACATCACAGAGCATAATGGATGAGTATGCAGATGTTTTCCAAGGAATAGGAGAGTTCCCAGGCGAGTGCACCTTCCGCGTCACACCAGATGCAACGCCGGTCGTCTGCCCGCCACGCAGAATCCCCATCGCCCTACGCAGCAAACTGAGGGACGAGCTTGACAGCATGGAGAAAGGCGGCATAATCTGTAAGGTAACAGAACCCACAGAATGGGTGAACGCACTCGTCATTGTTGAGAAGCCAAAGACAGGCAAACTTAGAGTGTGTTTAGACCCCAGAGCTCTTAACAAAGTGATACAACGACCTCACTATCCCCTCCCCACGCTGGAGGACGCCACCACAAAGCTCGCTGGAGCTGAGTACTTTAGCGTGTTAGACGCGCGGTCAGGCTATTGGGCCATCAAACTGAGCACTGAATCCTCAATGTTGACGACATTTAACACAGTGTTTGGCAGGTATCGTTTCCTCAGACTGCCATTCGGAATCGTGTCCGCTCAAGACGAGTTCCAGAGACGCGTGGATGAAACATATGAAGGATTGGACGGTGTGACGGCCATAGTGGACGATATACTAGTGTTCGGCAAGACTAAAGAGGAACATGACCAGCGTCTCAGAGCGATGCTGAAGCGCACAAGGGAGCGAGGGGTGAGGCTCAACCCCGACAAGTGTCACATATGCGTGTCCGAGGTAAGCTACTTCGGCCACACGCTCTCACACGAAGGCATCAAACCAGACCCACACAAGGTGAAGGCGGTCAAGGACATGCAACCCCCACAGAACAAAGCAGAGCTGGAGACAGTCCTCGGCATGATCAACTACCTCGCCAGATTCGCTCCACACCTCTCACAGATAAACTCACCCCTCAGACAGCTTCTGAAACAGGACAGTGAGTTTGTGTGGGATGCAGTCCACGACAAGGCGTTCCAAGAGATGAAGAATCTCATTACACAGCACCCAGGTCCAGTACTCTCATATTTCGACCCGCAGAAAGAGCTGCGACTCCAAGTGGATGCATCCAAAAGTGGCCTTGGGGCTGTCATGCTCCAAGATGGCAAACCAATTGCCTATGCGTCCAAGTCACTCAACAGCACTGAAGAAAACTACGCACAGATAGAGAAGGAGCTCTACGCTGTGGTCTTCGGCTGCAAGAGGTTCCACGAGTACATGTACGGACGAAAAGTGATTGTGGAGTCAGACCACAAGCCTCTGGAGGCAATACTAAAAAAGCCACTGGCAGCAGCACCACCCCGGCTGCAACGGATGATCCTGGCGCTCCAAAAATACGACATCCAAATCATCCACCGCCCCGGTAAGGACATACCGGTGGCCGACACACTGTCACGCAAGTCAATAGAACACCACGACAGTGACCTACAGGAAGGGATGGAGGCCCAAGTGCACACAGTCCTCAGCAACATCCCTGTGAGCGACACAAGACTCACAGAAATCAAGCAGGAAACAGCGCAAGATCCACAGCTCACCGCACTCAGACGAGCCACACTCACTGGCTGGCCAGACACAAAGAAAAAGTGCCCGCCCAACATCCAGGAATACTGGAACCACAGAGCAGAAATCTCAGAAATGGACGGTATCCTGTTCAAAGGTGAGAGAATCATTGTCCCCCAAAAGCTTCGCAAGGACATGATACAGCGCATCCATGCCGGCCACCTTGGCGTGGAAAAAAGCAAATGCCGAGCAAGAGACTTACTGTTCTGGCCTGGCATGGGGAAACAGATCGAGGATGCGGTAGCAGACTGCAGCATATGCCAAGAACGGCGCAGTGCAAATGCAAAGGAACCAATGATGTCACACGCCATACCCGAGCGGCCGTGGCAAGTGATAGGCACAGACCTATTCACATGGAACTCACAGGACTTCATAGTCACTGTGGACTACTACTCCAGATTCTTCGAGCTAGAAAGACTTTACAGCTGCACCTCATCTGCCGTCATCATGAAGCTGAAAGCAGCAATGGCTCGACACGGAATCCCCGAGACTATCATCAGCGACAACGGTCCGTGCTACAGCTCTGGTGAGTTCCGCAACTTCTCACAGACATGGGGTTTCTCACACACCACCACAAGCCCCCACTACCCACAGAGCAACGGCCTCTCCGAGAAGACTGTCCAGACGGCCAAACGCATCCTGGACAAAGCCAAAGCTGAGAACAAAGACCCCTACATGAGCTTACTGGAGTATCGCAACACACCGGTGGACAACCTGAAATCACCGGCACAGCTACTGATGAGTCGGAGGCTGCGGTCCATTCTCCCATCAACAGCAAAACACCTGCAGCCACAGATCGCCAGTCAGGAGGATGTTCACAAAAGGAGAGAGGTATGTCAACAGCGCCAGCAGGCATACTACAACCGAACAGCCAAACCTCTGCCCCACCTGCCCGCAGGCACACCAATCCGCTTCCGGCAGGAGGATGGATCCTGGAGACCTGCAACTGTGGAAAGACCAGCGAACACAGA
This sequence comes from Lampris incognitus, assembly GCF_029633865.1. Classification (NCBI taxonomy): domain Eukaryota; kingdom Metazoa; phylum Chordata; class Actinopteri; order Lampriformes; family Lampridae; genus Lampris; species Lampris incognitus. The sequence goes on along the minus strand of NC_079214.1, from coordinate 48,016,380 downwards.
CAGGAGCTACCACATCCAAACCAAAGAAGGTCAGATCTACCGACGCAACCGTCAACACCTGCGACAAAGCAGAGTGAACACTCACACTACACACACACACACTTCACAGCAGACTGTTACCAGCGCTAACAACAACACACAAGCCCATCAGCAAGAGCATGCTGAACCTCCAGACACGAACAATCAGCGACAACCAGACACACAGCCTGGTTACACCACGAGGTCAGGTCGCACGGTCAAACCAAGACAAATCCTTGACTTATGAATGTAAAAAAAAAAAAAAAAAAAAAGATGAAATGTTATTACGGTGTCACATTTAGACAGGGAAGGAAATGTTTTACACTACTTTGTTGCAGTCCAGTTATATAAGAGTTCCACTTTCATATTCTTTCTTATTAAGATTGTATTCGCTTATAAACGTGCTCAACGTGGTCTGTATCTCTGCAGAGAAAGCAGCACTTTTCAGAAAAAGGGAGATGTAATATTTGCTAGTAATATTTGATTTGCTAATGTCCCTTACGGCTTTCCGTAGCGCCACAACAAAGTCACGTGATGTACGTAACAACGTCAGTCGGAATCCGGTCGGTGAATAAACACCCAGCACGAGAGAAGTCGTCCTTGCTTTATTAATGTTATAAGTTAACATAGCCAGAGGGCACAGATCATTACACTGGCCTGACGTGTTAGCTCTTCTGTGCTGTGCCATCCTCTTGGCCAGTGTCTGTTTGGTTTCCCCAATGTACAAGTCACGGCAATCCTCCCAGCACCATACAGCGTACACTGTACTGTTCTGTCTGTGCCACTAAACCTCCCACTAAACTCTGTGCCCAGATGAACTGATTCAACTTTCTGGGACTCACACTAAGTTATTAATCTGCCCACTTCTCCTGAAAAGTCAAGCCAAAACCCATTTACTGTAGGCTTTTTGTGTGAAAGCATTATTACCACCTGAAAGGGAACTTGTTCTGGCACATAGACATGTACCGCGAACAAAGGTGTCATCACATATTGGTCCACGCTGTGTGACATGAGTGTGAGAAGAGCCAGGTCTCCCATAGGTCCTAGTAACATCCAATGGTGTTGCTTAGGGCTCCTGTTTCTCAGCCATTATGCATTTGATGGGAAACTATGCAAAGATTAAAGTCACAATCAGGGACAAATTCAACCAGTCTTGTAGTGCAACAGGTGCATGTATAGGCTACATGTTTTCAGAGACTGAGCCAAATTAAAGTCATGTTTATTCGTATAGCCCAAATTCACACGGTAGTCCCACGGTAGTCCCAAAGGGCTTTAAAATCAGAACAATATACAACAATATATGACAGTATACAACATGCGACACCCTCTATACTTGGACCCCAGACCTGAATGAGCAAAAACCCCACAAGAAAAACCTTATCAGGAATAAAATAACATGGGAGAAACCTCAGGAAGAGCAGAAGAAGAGGGATCCCTCTTCCAGGACAGACAGACATGCAATAGGTGTCAAATGCACAAAATTAACAGAATTATAATGTAACATAAACATAAATGAGAACAATGCAAACGATAGCATAAATCTCCAGGAGGGTGGGATTGTGACCAAGAGAAAACAGGACACATCACAAACAGGTGCCAAAGTCATCAGGTGGTCCAGAGAGAGAAAGAGAGAGAGAGAGCAACGAACATGTGGTCAGTGCATGACAGATGAGGTGGAGACAGAGGTGCACTTCCTCCTTAAATGTGAAGATTTTGAAAAACTGCGATGGGCTTTTGTCCAGGAGCTAGAACATGTTCCTCCAGAGTACCAGGAAATGGACGACGCAGGTAAGTTGCGGGTGGTCCTGGGAGGGGGGCAGCGGTGAGCATTGCAGCAAGATTTATACTTTCCTGCCACAACCTGAGAGACAGTGGGTGACGGCACCTATTGCTACTGTTGTTGTTTGATATCATAATCATTGTTGTTGTTGCTGTTATTATTATAATCATTGTTGTATTGTGTTGTTGTTTTACATGCTTTGGCAATATGTACACGTATGTCATGCCAATAAAGCACATATTGAATTGAATTTAATTGAGAGAGAGAGAGAGAGAGAGAGAGAGAGAGAGAGAGAGAGAGAGAGAGAGAGAGAGATGATCCGTAGTCATCAGACAGTCCATAAAGGAAGAAAGATTGTCCTGGAAAGTGAGGAAGAGAAATAGTCATGATGTTGAACTATTTGTTGACTCTGGTGTTCTTGCTGTCAGATTAGCTCTGAGTGTCAGTTCAATCAAGCACTTCTATTCTTCACTGAGCATCACTCAGTTATCAAATGATGTAGTGGAGAAAATAAATGCACAATATTATGAGCTTGAGGATCTTACACCCACTGTCATTTAGTCAGGGAAAGAGACTATCATTTATTCAAGGTTTTTTTAATCATCACATTCTGGTTTTAATACTGGTATGTTTTGCACCAAACACAATAACATAATCAAGGGGATATTTGCTCAGTTGTTTTCTGTGATTAACAATTAAATGAAGATGCTGTACACAAAAAAAAAGTATGACAGCAGGAATTTGAATGAGTATGTTATGTGCAGTTTTAATTTTTAAGGCCTAGTAATCATAGAGGGATTCTCTTCTTTTCCACAATGCTGGCAGGTGTGGTTTCAACCAGGGGAGATGTAGTGAATGAAGTAAAGATAATTATTTATTGTAACAGATGACTGAGCAGAAATGAATACATGTCACAGAAGACTTTTCTGCTTAGACTCAACAGGGAGATTTTTTAATCGAGGGGGCAGCAGCATAGTAAATACCCCCATGGAGTCCAGACACCAGTGGTGGTGGCTAATGACCTCTGCAGAGATGATAGATCGATATTCCAGTTCTTCTTGCCATGCCTCAGTCATGGGCATTATGCCTAACATGCATGTCTTTGATGGTGGGAGGAAACCTATGCAGACACGGGGAGAACATGCAAACTCCATACAGAAAGGACCTGGGGTGGCCCGGGTTTCGAACCCAGGACCGTCTTGCTGTGAGGCAATGGTGCTAACCACTGACCATCGTGCCACCCTAGAAAGCTGATGATACTGATGAAGAGATGGAACTTATGATCTGTGAGGACTAGGTGGTGATGGAGAGGTGGGGGGGGGGTATCAGTCAGTCAGCTAAGAGTACATCTGTCACCATCTCACAATGCTGTGATTGCAAACATTCCCAAATCCTCTGTGACTAGTACACATAACTTTGAAACTCTAGTTAATTGTCACACCCATATTTGCATATGAAACTGGTCATTGGTTTTGGTCGTTATGCCATTTATTGTACTGTATTGTTTATAAGGGGTGGGGGTACCTGCAGTCAGTTTAGACTGAAGATGTCACTTAATTGAGTGATGAAAACTATCTGTCAGTAAACGTATCCAGATGAACTGATTCAACCTTCTTTGAGTCTGCTAAATCATTTTGTAAACTAAGTTGTTTGTATTGATTACATCCATTCAACAGAGGAAGCCGTACTACGAGTACAAAAAAATGGGCTCTTTGGGAAGGATAAACCATTTTGGCCTTCAACTTAAATTGATGCTATTCAGAACTATGTTGAACAGAGACATATAAATAGTTTAATTTATCTATGGTAAGGGTCTTTTCTTAGTGACTCAAGGATGTCAATGGGGGTGAATCAAAACAAGTTTTCAGGACAGGCAGTATACTTTAAAGTGAAAAAAAACCCCATAGTAAATCCAATAAGTTATATAAAAAAGACAACTGCATGTCATGACAGTTCGCAGCTGAAGGTGTCATTCTGCATCATTTCTGTAAATGAGTTTAATATGAGGCGTAACAATGATTTCTCTTCCTAAAGACTCTGGGTGTGTGTCTGTTTTACAAGCAGCAGGGGGCGCTGTAACCCCAGGGTTTTGAACTGACAAGCGATCCCATATTGTCCTTTGCAGTGACACGTTTGTAAGAAACACGCACAGACCCTCTCACACGCAAAATTAGGGATGTTGCCCTCTGATCTGACAATATGAACAGATGATGAATTTTGCAGACAGAGGAAGATGTGTGTGGGGGGGGGGGCGGGGGGTAAGGAAAGCTTTCAGCATTCAACATTCAAGTGCTGTTGGTGAGAGAGCAGAACAGATGCCAAATAATTTTGGGATGACAAAATGAAAATAAAACTCCTCCTGTGCTGCCTCACATCCTGTTTTTATTGCCTGGCTGTTCATCCTGCCCGGCACCCCGTGCTCTGCATGGGCACAGGAAGGGTTTTGTTGTTCTAACCATACCAACCATATACCTCATACAGACCTCGCATTGTTACAGCTGGGCACTGCTACCATGCAGACCGTCCCGCCCCCATGTGCATGCTTTCACTGGATGGCTCTGAGCCATGCTGAGTCTGAACTCTTGTCAGCATCCACCCAGGCCTCAGCAGACCCGATCACTTTGTCCTTTGTTACTTCAGGCTTCAGACAAGGCCTGGGGTATTCCCTTTCACAAGCACCAATGATCGGCCAAGCGTCTTGTCTTCAAACAGAGTGTGGAGGTTTCTCCTGACGTCTGGAGAGCCAGACTAAACTGAAGATATTGCTTTCAGTCTTGTACTCACCGCTGGCACTGAAGAAGAGAGTTTTATCTACTCAGTGCGTGAGTCAGCGCCACAGAGCGAGAGAGGGTGTCAGAGATGTCAGACTACTGATAGAGGGATGAGGAAGTGGATGTAATACAATCAGGTGGAAGGGAGGGTGAAAAGTGAATGGTGAGAGATGGAAAGTAAAAGAGGACAGAAAACGCTAGACTCTGGATCAGATGCTCTCAACCCTCATCAGATTTTCATGCCCTGTCAGTTCTGGGACTACATAGAAGATGGAGAGGTTTTAGGTACTGTTTAAGGGTCAAATGTAGATAGAGAGAGGAGGGCTAGGTGGATGAGAAGGTTGTTGAGCTGTGGGAGTAGGATGGCAGGAAATGAGGGAAAATAACTTTCGGACACTGAATCATCAACACATGGGTTTCGAGGCTACCTGGGGGAGAGACAACAGGACAGGCTGGTATTCAAGTCTCCTCTGCTTACTTTGACTCTTTCGCTGGGACAGAAGAGGGAGAGATAGTGAAGAATAGTGAGAGGTCTATTTCACAGTGGTAATAGAGACCGTTTTTTTCTTCTTTTTTTTTTATATTGAATTCAAGCTCCAGCCAGTGACTGACTGGTTAAGAGTGAATCGCCCGCTATTCAAAGCTCCTCTATTCAGCCATCACTCTCTGTCTGCCTCCCTATCTCCATGCATCTTTTTTCTTCACTCAGCATGCAGTGTCTTTGGGGATCCTTTGCCCAGCACCCCCCAACCCCTCTCGTTTCTCTGGTGAGTGTCAGCCCCGCTTTGACTTTTCTCTCGGGCCCCCGGGGGCAGGGCCAAAAGACAGTACTTTACAGCCTGGTGGTCTTAACTAATGCAGCCTGCCTGTCTATGATTACACACACACCCATGCACACACACACACACACACACACACACACACACACACACACACACACACACACACACACACACACACACACACACACACACACACACACACACACACACAGAGCAGTGACTTTTGGAATGGACATATTCATCAAGGAGTAGTTTGCCTTGTGTCTCTACCAGTGTCATAAAGGAGTCTTATTTTATCCATTTTTGGTGATTTTTATTATATTCCCTAGTGTCCATGCGGCATGTTGAAGTTTCTTTTCAAGGAAAAAAAAATTAGATCAATTAATTTTTCATTATTTGGTAACCTCCATTGGCATAAACACCACCATTCACCTAATTGTTATGAGTGATATGTTTATTTCTCTTACTGTTTAACTGTATTGTTCGTGATAATATGTGGAGTGTCTGTTATCCATGTATGTATTGTGCTGCAGAGTTTAAAGTGTACCAAAAACAAATTCCACCGGCCTTGGTCGTGTGGCTAATAATCTATCTATCGATCTATCGATCTATCGATCTATCTATCTATCTATCTATCTATCTATCTATCTATCTATCTATCTATCTATCTATCTATCTATCTATCTATCTATCTATCTATCTTTTCCTTCCCATGGAGCAAACACACTGTTTTTGGTGGGTGTTATTAGAAACACCACTAATGCGACAGGCATGAGCACAAGTCCATGAATACTGGGATGGCATCCAGCGCTTTTTTACCTGTGCCCCCGTCCATAGGGTTAGTGGTTGTGTCAAGAAGGGCATCCTATGTAAAACTTTGTGAAATCAGTATGCGGATTGACAAGACCATACCAGATCGGTTGAGGCCTGGGTTAACAACAACCGCCATCAGTACCCTGCCCTCACAGGGTACCGATGGAAACTATAAAATCTGCTGTGACAACCCCCGAAAAACAGGGAGCAAGCTGAAAGAAGTTATCAGAAACACCACTCAGATTAGCTGCCACACTTGCGCTGACAGATGCGCTGTCCTGTGGTTGGGTTTATGCTAACTGTGGGTAAAAGATGACTGGTTGGAGCAGTTGGAATATTGAAATAATCCCAGTAATGACATCTCAGTAATGGCTTGTAAAACCACGTGATTTTAAAATGCAGAAAGTGTAGCAAAAAAAGAAAAATCCCAACGTCCCAATGCAGTGACTGGGACACTATGCTGTAGGAGATGCCGTCCTTCAGATGAGACGTTAAACCAAGGTCCTGACTCACTGTGGTCATTAAAGATCCCATGGCACTTATCACAAAGAGTGAGGGGTTCCCTGGTGTCCTGGCAAAATTCCCAACCTGGCACCCTCCATCTGGCCACCTAATCATTCCCCCATGTAATTGGCTCAATGATTCCTCCCTCTCCACCTCAAGCTGATGTGTGGTGAGCATTCTGGTGCAAAATGGCTGCCGTGCATCACCCAGGTGGATGCTATACATTGGTGGTGGTTGAAGTGAGTTACCCCCTTCACTGCGAAGTGCTTTGGGTATCAAGATAAAGCGCTATATAAATGTAATCCATCCATCAAAACATGAGAGTATCTAGCTTTGCTATTTCCCCATCTCTCACATTAAGTTCTACTTTGCTTACTTATGGAAGGGCAAGGGAAAATCAGTTTATTAGAATAGGACTCCATTAATTTCCACATAGATGATAAAGACAAGAACACATAAAAACACTTCATTCAGTTTCAGTGAGACCACAAATTTTCACATAAACTCGTCACACTTACCCGATTTGTGAGACGCGTGTAGCACGTGTGTGTGTGTGTGTGTGTGTGTGTGTGTGCAGTTAAAAGTTAGCATCATTCATGCACTGTAAGGACATAGAAGCTCTTTGAGCAGCATGTCTTTGGCTGCCTGTCTGCTGAACAGCCTTTCTCTGTTCCACTGGAACTGACGTGTTTCCCAGAACACCGTCACTCACATACATCAGACCTCTCATACTGTACGGCTTTATGGTTTCATTATCTTTGTACATCTGAAAATAAAAGACTTCATTTTTCATGATTTTTTTTCCATGTCGTTTAATAATGTTTCTACAAGTAGAGAGCAGATTATGGGGTTACATGAGGGGGAAAAAAAGACTATAAATAAAACATGACTGTAAGGGGGACAGGAAAACGTTTACATATCTAGACCACATATACAGTATACAACTCTTAAGTGTCAACCGAAGGTAGAAACTGTGCTCTTTCAGTGTGGGCTGTCAACCTCGTCATCTGGTTAGGCCATGCCACATAAACCCTCCAATCATATGCTAGATTAGACTATATTAATTAGTGTTGTGTTACTCACTTCTCTTACCTCACAACCTCCTCATTTTTTCTTTACATAGCATAAAGCTGGCGCAGCTCATCAGTACAAAACACTTCACAACCGGTGTCTGTTGGGCCACGTCACTATTTTCCTCTCGGTGTCTTTACGTCCAGCATTGGAACCCCATAACATTCATTGCATTGCACTGCGCCGCTGCTGTGCAAAACTGATGCTGACTCGCAATTGTTCGACACACAATATGTCTATTCGGGTCTACTTTGCTACACTTTTGAGAAAGAATATGCTGTAGCAGTTGCTGCATTACTAATGCAGGATGGATCCATGAAGGAAGATAGGGTTAACTGCAACCCTATTAAACTGGAGTAGCTAAATCCAAACCCCTTTAAGGTTTTTATGCGCTTTAGCTAATGAATGCCACACATGCATTGTAGTCCCCTCATATTAGAACTCATACTGAGAAACGAACATGGTCACTTTGGTGATGTATCTCCCCAACTGGACGCGTCTCTCCAGCTCGCTCATCTCTACTTCAGCCTCCAGCGTGACAGGACCCTGCACGGGGCTGACTAGCATCAGCTGGCCAGTCTGGCGGTCTGAACGCTGCACTGTGAAGTGACGCCGGGCCTGCCTTCCCCCAAGCAGGGAGAAGCGCAGTGTGTCGCCCATCGGACGCATGGCCGACACCCGGAACATGACACGAGGAGCTGACAGGTTGGAAACCACGGAGAGGTAATGGTAGGAGAAGGAGTTGGGGGCCTGGGAACATGCCTTGTTGTCCACAGGGCAAGGGTTACGTTCGCAACGCCTGGAGAAGAGAAGGGTAAATGAAGAGGAACGCTCAAGCTCAAGAACTTTTCATTGTACAAGCACGACAAAGTTGCAGTTGTGTCAACCTCAAATGGTGCATCCAAAGAATAAATAAGAGATAGTAGAAATAAAATATCAGCAAAGCTCATTTCAGGAACCACCTTGCTTTAAGTGTACGCTTGAAAAATGTTACCCATTTCAATTTCAATCAATATGCAAATTTCTTGCTGATATTTGGATTATTTTCCTAGAATTACATGTAGTCCTAGCTGTTTTCATTTGACATTGAACTTCATTCTCCCTCATGAGCCCTACATCCAAGATAGAAAAGAGCTTCCTCTTGACAAAAAGAAAAAATACTGGAAGAAGAAAAAGACAGATGATATTACTCACATAGGGGATGTCTTGACATAGGTAGCATTAGGAATGCGGGGACAGTCCACACGGACGCACTGGAAACCTCCGTAAGTGTTAATACACGTGTGGTCCCTCGTGCAGTTGTTCTGTCTGGTGGCACACTCATCGATGTCTGTGACACAAAGAAAAAGGAAAATAGCAAGTAAATTGCATGGAGAAAAGAGGCGTGCACTAAGAGCTCTACAGAATCCAAAACATTTGTTGTTTTTGAAAGAAACTATCACAAGAATCTGACAGAGGAAATGTGTAGAGCAAGTCATTGAAAAAAGTCACTAAATGGGAAACTGCTGCAATGTGGCATTTCAGAGTAGCAAGTGCATTGCGTCACTTGGTCCTTTTTTCCTGGGCTTCATATAGACCATGTAAGAAACATAAAGAGAAAAATATACACGCATAAATGTACATGCATACACATGTACACGCCACATGTACATGGATATATGTGTACAGAACATATACACGCGTTGAACATTTGACCTGAAATCGGTCTGGGTGATGCCAAGCCGAGCAGCTTCCCTGATTGAGCTATTGCGCTCTCTCCTATCAATTCTAATTGGCTTGTGTAACAACCCACATAAGCTATATCAACCTGCATGACCTGTTTCTATGACAGCCGCCAAGTATTGTATCTGAGAACGGAATTAAACACATGGCAGAACTCGCCCAACGCCAGGAATAAAGATTCGCCCCTAGGAGATGGGTTAAACCAGTTGTTTTAACCGTCACAACCTTCGAAAAAAAGCTTTTCTATTATCCACACAGGAAAAAAAATGCATTCCTAGAAGACGACCTTTTAAGTTGGTGTTCACAATACAGCTACCATGCAACATGCTTTGGGGAAAAAAACTGAAATGAGATGTTATTTGCAAGGTTAAAAATCTCCTCTGATTCCTCTTGGAGAAACCTGCAAAGACTGAAAAGCCACTCACCCAACACAATAACTCAAGACACTCCACCATCTATGCAGCCCCCACTCCTACACTCGTCCTCGGTGCCTCAAAGAGAGCCAACGCTGCAAAGTTCAACATTAAATATGTGACTCCGTTGAACACACTTTCTTCAAACAGGTTACCCGAGCCTAGTTCCGAAGTGTCCAGGGGCTCTTTTTAGACGGGCAGGGTGTTTATCATACAACTGACAATTCCTTATAATCTGCTGCTTTGCAGTTTAATGACGAAGTAAAGAAGTAGTAAAGGAAGTCTTATGCCGGGACCAGACTACACAATTTCAGCCCGATTTTGCCACGATTTCGTTGTCACTGACAAATTTCCATCGTCGGGCCGAATTTTGAACGTCGGGAAGGACGAACGGGCATCTTTATCTCGTGTAGTGTGAAGACCAGCGATATGGAGTCAGGGACGCCTTAAGACAACCCGACGAAAAGTCTATTATGTCACATTTTTTTTGTATTTTCTTGCCTAGTCTGACGTGTCCTATGACGTATTCCTGGACGTTGACCAATAGGATCACAGAGTGCGCTCTGGTACACATACACTTATATGTACAAAAGTATTGGGACACACCTCTTAATCATTGAATTCAGGTGTTGCATACAGACCCATTGCTACAGGTGTATAAAATCAAGCAGCTAGGCATGCAGCCTGCATTTACAAATGTGTGAAAGAATGGGTCATTCTGAAGAGCTCAGTGAATTCAAGCGTGGTACTGTCATAGGATGCCACCTTTGCAATAAGTCAGTTTGTGGAATTGCTTCCCAGCTAGATATTCCACGGTCAACTGTAAGTGGTATTATTGAAAAGTGAAAGCATTTAGGAACAACAGCAAGTCAGCCACGAAGTGGCAGACCACGTAAAGTCACACAGCAGGGTCAACGAGTGCGGAAGTGCATAGTGCGTAAAAGTCATCAACGCTCTGTTGACTCAATAACTGCAGAGTTTCAAACGTCCTCTGGCATTAACATCAGCACAAAAACTGTGCACCGGGAGCGTCATGGAATGGGTTTCCATGGCCGAGCAGCTGCATGCAAGCCTTACATCACCAAGCACAATGCCAAGCGTCAGATGGAGTGGTGTAAAGCACGCTGCCCCTGGACTCTGGAGCAGTGGAAACATGTTCTGTGGAGTGAAGAATCACGCTTCTCTGTCTGACAGTCTGATGGATGAGTCTGGGTTTGGCAGATGCCAGGAGAACGTTACCTGCCTGACTGCATTGTGCCAACTGTAAAGTTTGGTGGAGGAGGGATAATGGTATGGGGTTGTTTTTCAGGGGTTGGGCTAGGCCCCTTAGTTCCATTGAAGGGAAATCGTAATGCTTCAGCATATCAAGACATTTTGGACAATTGTGTTTCAAACTTTGTGGGAACAGTTTGGGGAGGGCCCCTTTCTGTTTCAGCATGACTGTGCCCCAGTGCACAAAGCAAGGGTTAGCCATTCATAACTCACCCAACCATTAAGACATGGTTGGGTGAGTTTGATGTGGAAGAACTTGACTGGCACACACAGAGCCCTGACCTCAACCCCATCGAACAACTTTGAGATGAACTAGAACGGAGATTGCAAGCCAGGTCTTCTCATCAAACATCAGTGCCTGACCTCACAAATGCTCTTCTGGATGAATGGGCAAAAATTCCCACAGACACACTCCAAAATCTTGTGGAAAGCCTTCCCAGAAGAGTGGAAGCTATTATAGCTGCTATGCAAGGGGGGGGGATCAACTCCATATTAATGCCTATGAATTTAGAATGGGATGTCATAAAAGCTCCTGTAGGTGTAATGGCCAGGTGTCCCAACACTTTTGTACATATAGTTTATGTAAACATGGCAAACAGAATATGATGCTGCTGCTGCTGTCAGGTGAACGACGAAACCGAGGAAAGGTTCGTTGAGCAGCGGCAACAATACCCCTGCCTTTTTTGACGATTCCTCGAGGGTATACGGTCACAGAGTCAAAAAGATTGGCTAAGTGTTGGCGAGAAATAGTTAGTGGAGGGCTGGAGGCACTCAGCAACCCGACGAGAAGCTGGTTAAGCTATTGTAACCAACTATGTTTGGTAACAATCCCGCTGCGAGATTCGACCCAGATTATATTGCACCATGAGGCGACATCGCTAACCGCTCGACTAAGGTGGGCCTTCCCCGTGGCAAACCGGGCAGTCATTTTGTAGGTTACAGTAGTCACATTCTCCCGGAAGCGCGCCCTCGTGCTTTGTTATTCGCGCGCTCCGAAGAGACTTTTGAGGATTGCATGCTTCCGGACACTTCCGGATCCCACCGCTGCCACCAGTGAAACCGAGCACGTTTCCACCCACTGCGGGGTTTGATCCAGGGTTGTACTGCACCACGAGGCGACATCAGTAACTGAAAGGGCCGACCCCCTGGCGATCGGCCAGTGAGTCTTTTTGTAGGTTACACTATGCTAAGTTATCATGCCCCAGTAGCCGCAACAGCGTCCACAATCGTTTTTTCTTCTTCTTTCTTTTCTTTTTTGTTTCGGAACACAAGACCGCCATCATCACTCAGCGTTTCTGTAGCCATGATTGATCATTTCTCGAGCCTCCTCCCTGTTGACCTATGAACTCGTGCATGATCGTGAAAGGCAGCATACGATGATCAGTCGGGGTAATACTTGTGTTGCCGGTCTCCTGGCCAAGACACGGCAAGGCTTTATGGCACTATGATTGCCTAATCTGACATGGTGACCTTCATGAAAGACAAAAATATTGTGTTGTCTTGGAAAATAAAAGAAATTCCCTTGACAAATAAAGGGGAAGAAGACCTTTCCCAGGTAAAACCCGAGAGAGAAGTGACACGAATGACCCAGCTGTACATAGCCCCCACTGCAAAGCATTGAATGCTACATTGTGGTGTGAACATTTTTTTTTTGTAAATCGAAAGTTGGAAAAACAAAAAGGTGTCCCTCAGGGGTGTGTCCTCTCATCTCTGCTCTACTCAATTATACACCAATGACACTCTGACATTGTAAAAATGGCTAAGTTTGCTGATGATACAGCAATGGTGGGACTGATTTCCTGTAACGATGAGACAGCTTATAGCAAGGACAAATAATCTGGAACTGAACATCCACAAAACTAAAGAACTTGTGGTTGACTTCTGTTAAAAAACAGGTAGCGCTACTACTGCTGGCCATTAACAACCATGTGTAGAGAGCGTGGATCATTTCAGATTCCTTGGGACTACAATCTCCTCCTCCCTGAAATAGGGAGACAACTTCACCACCATCGAGAAGAAAGCCCACCAAAGACTATTCTTTCTAAGACAGCTTAGGAAATTTGGAGTGTCAAGGGTTGCAACGTTACAGATCTAAGGAGCTGTAATACAAAGTGTGCTCACTTTCACAATAACTGTATGGTAGGCAATTCTGCAGCCCACGAGAAAACATTGTTTTCACCCGGCCAACCCCCTGTCCAATCATCTCCCTTTGGGTAAAAGACTGCAGTATTAAGACCAGAACATCTTGCTTCCACAATAGCACTTACCCTGCAGCAATCTGCATCCTAAATCCTTACTGACTGTACAAGTATAGACTCCTTAAGCACATGCACTTTAATTTGTCACTTTAAGGGCATGAGACATATGATTGCATTAACTGAATTATAATTGTAACAGCATGTTTTTGTGGGCACTCCTTGTATGCATTGTGTGGTAATATGTTTGCTGTTGTTATCTTTGACCACGCCGAAATAAAGTCCAAATCAAATGTAAAACTGATATGGCAAGAAATTCTTGAATCTTGAATCTTGTATGTGAGCTCACCTTTACAGCTGCGACCATCACGGGTCACGTTATATCCAGCGGGGCAGGTACAGCGGTAGCCTCCAGGGGTATTGACACAGGAATGTAGGCATAGTCTGCCAGCCGGTCCATTATGGAACAGCTCACATTCGTCAATATCTGGCACAATAATAAAAAGGATGAACAGATTCTAAGGTAAAAGAATGAACAAAACACACAACTATCGAATCCCGTGTGTATGGTACAACAGACTAAATGTGGATTTGTGCCTCTGTTTCGCCACAAGTATTGGTTCTACCGGTGCAGGTGTTGCTGTCCCTCCCAGAGATAGTGTATCCTGGTTCACAGGTGCAATGGGTGGTTCCCTGGACCTGCGTGCAGCGTGACGGACGGACTAAGGGCCCGGTGGTGGCAGCTGGTAAGCTGGTGGCAGCAGCGACCGGGAAGGTGGCTGCAGAGGTGTTTGTCATGGTGACGAAGACTTCAGGAAAAGACAAGACAGAACAATTTGGGACATTTTTTAATTCCACAAGAAAACGTACATAGCAAAACATGCGAGGCTATCATTCAAAGCCTACTGCTAAATACTAAGTGGTCGAAAGATTATCATAGCGTTTTTTTTTAATAACCTGTGTGAAAATGAAAGTTACCTGAAATTCCATATGAAATACCTCAAAAATAAAACGGATTACATTTGTCCAAAATATGAAGCTGAAAGAGTGAACGATAATTATCCATAATGCGTTTTACATTCTTGCAACAAAGTTATTTTTTTTCAAAATAGGAATCTTATTTTTAAAATGGTGGATCTCTCATTTTGAAATGAAAGACATATCAGTAGGCGTACATATTTGTGTACTCCTTCTCATCTGTGTGTGTGTGTGTGTGTGTGTGTGTGTGTGTGTGTGTGTGTGTGTGTGTGTCTGTGTCTGTGTGCACGCACACACATGCACACACTCTCCCGTCTGCAACATGATGAAGTTATGGCTGTCAGGGAGGATAAGCAAAGCCCACACAGACTGGCCAGTGTTAGGGCCGATCAGTGAGAAACCTGCCATGGTCAAGCTACTTTTAAAATCCACATCACCCTGAGTATAAACTCACCCACAGTGCCTCACTGTATGCTAGAGTGGAAAAAAAGGGGGGGGGAATAAAGAGAAACAAAACCAAAGTGGTCCTCATCACTTATTCACTGTCTCGGTGAGTAGATTGACTCAGCCACCCAGATCAGGGAGCTGACTGCTGTCTCTCACCCGGCAGCCTTTCAGATTCACCTTCACATTCGTTACAGTCTGCTGTGTCATATTTAGATTTTAAGCAACTCTAATCTGTCAAGTTAAATTCCTGAGCACAAAAAAACACTAGTTTTGTAAACTGGAAATATTGTACGCTGGCACAGGAAAGAATACTGCTTGGTAGCACAGTCTGTTTACATCATTAAGATATATTTTTCATGAAAATCCTTCTGACATCACCATGAGATTTGATTGCTGATGGCCTAAATGTGACCTGCTAATAATGCAATAAACAAAGTGCAGCAATATCAGGTACGTGCAGTCTGGGAGCAACCATACGCTGACCGACACCAAGAATATGTGGTGTGTTATACCTACATGTTGGCACAGGGCTCTGGCAGGTCATTCCAGCCCAGCCTTTGGCACAAGTACAAGAAAACTTGTTCACTTCATCCACACATGTCCCACCATTCAGGCAAGGGGAGGATGCGCATTCATTAATGTCTGAGGGAAGAGCCAGAATAAAGGGTTTATACAAGGGGACATACAATAATATACTATATTCTAGCTCACCAGAGTCTAAGACGCAAAAAAAATACTGCATATAAACCTACAGCTTGGATGCATGATATCCCATTATGTGTGTATGTGTGTCTGTGTGTCTGTGTGTGAGTGAGTGTGAGAAACAGAAGGAGATGTTAAATAAGTATATATTCCATGTAGCCAAAGTGGAGTCAATGCCCCGTTTTTAGCCTTTAGAGCGTTATCTGAAAGTTGGAAAGCTATCAGAGGAAACCCAGGCTGGAATATCACATGGCACTGCACTCTATATGAGCTCTTTGGATGACCGAGAGAGTGCATAAAAAGGAAATATGATCACAGCACACATATGAAACGTGCCTTATCTACAGAGAGAAAATGCTAGCAATATGCATGGCGCACACAGAGGAGATGAGAGGCTGAGGCAGGTAGAAAGAGGATGATGACAGGGTTGTAAGAGAGATCTGGGGATTAGATAAAGGGGTGAGTGATGGCCGGGGCTGAGAAAGTGTGGAGGAGGGAGAGGAGTGGGAAGAGGATGAGGAAGGGGGAGAAAGTGAACATTGGCATTTCGTTCCACGGAGGACAAAACAGACGAGCAGCGTGTCTATACCGGGTGGCTGGGTCACTTACTACGACATGTAGGCTGCTGGCCACTCCAGGTCAGGCTCTCCTGACACACTCTGCTCTCTGAACCCATCAGTTCATAGCCAGCATCGCACAGGAAGTGAATCTCATGGCCCACTGTCTGCGCCTTGCCCAACTTCCTGCCATTGAGCGGTGCATCCAGTTTTGGGCAAGTACCTGTCGGACATGGAAGACATTGATGTAAAAACAAAACAAAACAAAACAAAACAAATTAAACTGAACGGGGAATCCTTTCATATTGCCGGTAAGTCTGTCAAGAGGTTTTTCTCACTGTTGTTAGCTCGTGAAGTCTGTTTCGACGTACTCTGCAAGAGGTTTATTTTTTTCCTCAGCGCGCGTAGACTCTGCAGGTAAGCGGCTTCATGGGCTGAGAGAAGCTTCTGGACCTGCTTCAGAGAGCTGTGCATCTCCTGTTGGCTAGGACAGTCCTAAAGTGTAGGTAGATGTGGGAGGAGCAGGTTAGATTTGATCAAAAGTTATGTGATTCCATTGTGACACACAAGGAAAGACCGTTCATTACACAGGGTGATCAGACAAGTTAGATCATCTGACAATGATTAATATACTGGCATTAAAGAACATCTTGTTTGCAAGGGATTTGCCAAAAATGTTTGGTGTTACATAGGATGGACTCATTTTTATGTGCCTGGATTTGGGGTAAATATATTGTTCAGCAATACCATTAGTATGGAGTTTAATCAGTTTAGCCTCACAAAGGCTGAAAAGTCTGAAAAGTTGAGCCCATACGGATATAATTTTAGATTTGTCAGAGCTTTTAAATGACAGACTGAGTTTAAATGAACTACAGCAATTTGGACCCTACTGATTTGACATTTTTGTGCATATTATCGCAATTTTCAATTTGCAATGAGAACCTCCTGATTCATCACGACTGGTCCCTGTGGATAGTCCTACCCCGTCTAAGTAATCCATCAGTTTGATACTTCTCTATTCAAAGGACTCTACAGTTCTCTACCTGCTGCATGTGGTCGATGGTGCATGGCTAGATAACGAGTATAGGATTTGGACCTCTTCAGCAAAATGATATAAAGGTGGGGAGCACAAGTGAATCCTGAAAGAACAAAGGGTTATTTTTTCCAGTACGCCAGGATCCGTTTTGTTCAGGGCTCTTTGCACAATGACAGGCTATCTGGAAAACGCTCTGAAAAGCAAAACATTGACCAGCAGGACTGTAAAGCGACTGAAGTATTTGGAGGCCTTGATGTGTAGTACAGTAGTTGTGCTTTGTGTGTGTGTGTGTGGGGGGGTAGTGGTCACAACAGTATTTAGTTCAGCAGCATAACTCTATTGTAACATACTGTATAGCAGGCAGCACAGACAGATCTCTCTCTGCAATAAACCAATAACTTTGTAAACAAGCTCTCCCAAAGGTAGAAACACACAGACACACCCACATTTCTCTATTCCTGGACTTCTATTCCAGGATCCCGTGAGTTCTTTTGACATGCGAAGGAATGAGGGCCCCATTTTCAGATTTGTAAAAGCCACATCAGTAATTTTACCTACAAGTGCCAAAATAGGTATGGCTTTCCCTTGTCTGCACTTATAAATATCATGAGTTCAGGGAAGGGAAAGCCATACCTATTTTAACTGCCCTTGATGGGCAATCACCTGCACTTTGATGGTATAGTGGGTGGGGGCACGGGATCAGTCGCTATTGCGTAAACACGCCCAAGATAAACACGACCTGCACTGCAGTCTCTCCTATCGGCCGGCAGCACCAAACGAGTGGCGGTAACTTGTTTTCCGTGGATGTTCTCTTTCAATCAACGACTTTGCTCCTTTTCCTCTGTCCTCTCACACATGTTTTCAGACAGCCAATTAGTGTTTTCGTCCAGCAAGCGTTATGTAAGAAAAGTCAATATTTGCTGAAAACACCTTTCTGATTTGGGCAGAGCTGGGAGTTGGAAAGACTTCAGTCGGGCTGGCAGACAGGGAACTAATGTTTATAATAAAACGTCAAAGCCCTCTTTCTGCCCAGTGCTTCAAAACATCTTGCGTTGCTTCATGTGAATGTGATGACGTTACCTCAGGATGTCGAGGGCTGTGCATTAGTGCACTTGAAGATTTATAATGTTCACTCTATTTAAAGAATGCCTTTTGGGTCATTAAAGTGCTGTTCATGCAACATACATGTGCATACAGTTTTAACAATTGAGCCATTATTCACACAAACCTCACAACTCCACACACACACACACAACACAACACACACACAACACAACACACACGCACACACACAATCAAAAACAAGTACATAGATAGAGTCATGTCTTATTTCCATGCCCATATGTCTTTCTCTGATTTACTCACTTATTCACACACACACACAAACACACACACACACACACACACACACACACACACACACACACACACACACACACACACACACACACACACACACACACACACACACACACACAGATATGAGTCGAGCCATCACACTCACTTTCTTATACCTGCAAACACAAATGGCATACAAAGGCACTCAGTCATTCTCATTTAGACACAGGCCTATACACACACATGAAAGTGCACAGACACTCACAAACAGGCGCACTATTTCCCTCCTCCTTTGTTGCGCTCTGTCTTGGCATAAGCTCAGAGCACGCTGCACTACTCAGAGATCTTTGGCCTTGGGGCATTTCAGCAATGTTCAGCAGTTTTGTGGCAAAACACAAGCTTGAAGTCTTGACTCTATTCATACATGGAGCTCGGGGACCTTGTTCGTGAACCTTGCGTTCAGATTGAGGATATCTCAAATGAAGCTCTCCCTCCTTCTGAGACAATGAACGCAAAAGCAGAGAGTAAGACCTTCTGGAAAGTGACAGCCTCATTTGAATTTACATCAAGAGTCTTCCCTTCACACTGCATTAATCTCTGATAATCATTATCACCTTCATCATCTTCATCATCAATAAATGAGTTTTCAATTGTTATTTGCTGATATCGATAGTGCTTAATTTAAGTATCAACTGCCCATTACAGGCCCTGTGTGTGTGTGTGTGTGTGTGTGTGTGTGTGTGTGTGTGTGTGTGTGTGTGTGTGTGTGTGTGTGTGTGTGTGTGTGTGTGTGTGTGTGTGTGTGTGTGTGTGTTGCCACGGCCCTGTACATCGCGTTGTCTCACTCACCTGTCCGAATGAAGGATGGATAGGACAGAAGCACAGGAGCAGGATGACAACGGGAAGCGACGCAACCATTTTCAGCTTAATCCCGGTAATCGACCAGTCTTGGGGTTCAGGAAATCCTCTTCTTTATTATTTTTTGAGTCTTCACGTGGTAAAAGGCGCGTGTAGGTGAGGAGGAGGAAGGGAAAATGTTTGGTGGAAACTTTCATCGGCAGCTCGAGTGAATCGCGGTGAATGTCGGCTTCAACCAATCAGAGAAAAGGACTTAAAGAAATATGTTGACCACATTTTTTTTTACCCCTTCAGCTTTTTTCTTTTTTTTAGACTGCACTTCCCCTCTCGGTAAAAGCGGCTTAGAGGGCAGGATTTCGTTGGGAAAGTGGAAGGAAATCAGACTTTTAGTGGGACGGCAGGACTTGATTTGATGTGTGTTACCACATCTCATTACAACACGAGTGTTGAGAGTATGCGGGGTCGTGCCCGCGCGCGCGCCCGCGTGTGTGTGTGTGTGTGTGTGTGTGTGTGTGTGTGTGTGTGTGTGTGTGTGTTTTTCCCACGAAAGGTTTTACAGTTTCATGTGATCGCCCAATACAGAGCACACACTATCACAGTGAAGGTCTCGGAAATGACTTTTAACGGTGTCTGTAAAAAAGCGCCCTGCGCTGCGGAATGTAAGCAATAGCTTACGACAGGCCGTGGTAATGTGATTATTTCGCATTGTTCGGCCTGCCCTGAAGGCCTGGCAAGCGACTGCCAAGTACGGCAATATGAAAGACAATTTTTATGTACGCGTTCATGAGGCATTGTTCCTACAAAGAAATAGGCCCCCCTGGCTGCCTGCACATAGTGCAAGGTGGTTGCTATGCAACGTACTAGTTTATTTTATGTATCTTTTTTTATTACAGATTGATTTACTCGTTTAGCTATTTATATTAATTTGTATGTTGCCGTTCATTGTGCAACTACTGGAAGAGTGTCCAGCGTCAGTAGGATGACTGAAAACTTTTTGATAGGTGGAGGTGTGTCATTTAGCGTGGTGAGGATGCTCCTCCCCCCGCCCCCTCACTCACACGCGCGCGCGTGCGCGCGCGGACTGATACTGAATTGTGTAAAGGAATTAGACGTCATCGCCGTTGCTTATGGCTATTATACCACGTCTAACGACCAATGCCATTGCATGATATGAGCCATCCGTTTTATAATCATCAATGGACAGTACTGTCCAGTCAAAGAGAGGTCGTGTGCCCTCTGCAGGAATAAGTCCAGCCATGCATATTTCTAAGTGGAGTCGACACCTTGCTTTGGAGAACTCAAACTATCTTGGCGGATGTTGGTAGCATGGATGTAAGAAGTCAGGATTCGACAGCAGCGCCGAACATGGAAACATCAATAATACTCGTAGACGTATGTAATGTGAAATAACAGGGGAGGTCTGGGGTGAGACCGCGGGAATGGCTAGGTATTTTATATTAGGTATATATAGATAGGGGGGTGCTGATTTCCTCTCTACTTTTAATTATTGCTTGCAGCTTTTTACTTATATCAACCCTTTGAGTATCTGATCCTAAATAAATACATGGTAATAAAACATCTAAGACAATGCAAAGAAGCGACATGGGATTGAGCTTTGTGTTGATGTGTAAATTTGTTAAAATGTCGATTTACTTGTTTCTGGTCATTCTTTACCAAGTCAAGTGGAGGGTACATGTGTCAGTGAGGGGGTGGTATAACCGATGGCTTTCACACAGCAAGGAGATAGCATATCCTGGTCAAGGTGGAAGATTGTGTGGGAAATTATCAGGGGACCAACTAAACAGCATTTACCCTGCAAAGTTGCATTCAACCCATACTGGTATGGGCTGAATGTGATATGGGAGTTTACATGACATAATCAATGTGTGCAAATGTCTGAGCATGTCTGTGCCAAGCACTATGTGAGCTGTGAAGTACAGGGAATGGCATTTCAAGCTGTCATAATGGATGCACATATTGATTTATATTTCCTCATAGCATCCCTTAAATGTAAGCAACAAGCACAATGAATATAGCTCAAACACCACTAAAGAGGCTCCTAGTGTTGGGCAATGCATTGCGCTCATGCAGATAGATATGAGCTCACCCGGAACCATGTGGTCTTTGGGATTGGATCATGAGATCATCATAACTAGTGACTGTTCAGCCAAGATGGGAGCAGAGCTCGTATGCACCACAAGGCAGCTGTCATTTCACACTGCAAGGTCAGACACTTCCTAATTTAAGCAGCAATTTTAAGCAGATGAGTGATACCTGGGTGGCAACAATTCTGTGGATAAAACACACCCATCCCAGGTGTGAGATGTGATAAGAAATGTGAAATGTGCATGGTCTCATTTGCATGAAGATGGGCTGAGTTTGGGTAATCTCGGGTGACATTAATTGTACATGATGGATATTATCGATTTTGTGCACATGTGGCTCAAGGATCACAAGACTGTAGCCGCAGCGGAACTGCTTACTGAACATATATTTTCTCAAAGCATTCCAGGGGAGTCATTTGCTTTTTCACTGACCAACTCACTCAATGCTATGCAATTATCCTGAACTACAACCATCTCCAGACAACGACTCATCTATAGATGAGTCATTGTCACTCATCTATAAACATCAGTATACTGATGTACCATCATGAATCATGTTGCCTCACTGTGGGGCCATCACAATCCTGTCGCCAAATCCAGACAGACCCCCAGACAACACAGTACCATTCCAAATTAACATAACAGAGCTTTTTCATCCTTAATTACCACCAATCTTTGGCCCCTTTGTGCTCTGCTGTGCTCAACCCCTCAAGATACTTTTACTTTTTACTGGATTTAATTAAACTGCCATCTCTTTTCTATGATTTGTTGTTTTTCTGCATTATATTTCTTTCTAAATCTTATCACCACTGTGTGCCATGCAGGAGCTTTATAGATATTTGGGATAATATTTCAAATAGACTCTCTTAAAGGCCAAAAAGTGCCTCTGCACCCAACCCAGTCCTCCGCTGTAGTACATTTCTTTTGCGTCCATGCATGTTTAATTTGGGTGATGGACCTGAGACCATACAAACACATATCAGATAAATTTCCCCTGACCAGCGAACAACAATAGCAACCAGTAATACTCACCCACACATTCTAATCAACCCTTCCCATTCACTAAGCTCAGGAAATGATGTCAGAGGTGATTAAGCAAAAGCTTTTTGTAATTTCCAACAGTCGCTGGTAACTCGCCAGGCTGCTTATTGAACAATCATGCTGAGAACAATGCACTTTTAGAGGTTAAATAGTCAGCTCCTGTCCTGTAGTGGGATAATTGCAAAACATAGAGCCTCTGTTATATGATATTATCGATTAGCTCCAAGATATTGGTTCTCTGCTATGGAGAAGGGCAAACCACATAAATGTAGAGCGAATAATCTAGAGAACAATCTTTTTGTTTGGATAAACTTTGCGATATCTCTCTATTTCAAAACTTTTTAAAAATCCTTTTTAAGAACATATTAGTTATCAAAAGAATTGAACAGTACATGACATTCAAGAAAATTGAATTAGTTCATTTGGACACAAGGATGGGGATACCTGTAGTCCGTTGAGACCGACGAAGTCACTTGGATGAGTGGTGAAATGTTTATTTCATACATGTTGTGTCCAGATGAACTGATTCAACTTTCTGTGATTTCCTTACCTGGATTATTGAGCATGCATCAAGTACAAGCCATGATCAATATAGGAAACAAATAGGCACCTACTTTGCCACAAGTGGAAGTGCTGAAACTACTGATTGTTAATTGCAATAACAAGTTGATTTAGGGTAACATGGCAAACCACCATGATAAGAACCAAAGAAAGGTCAACTGGCTGCTAAGCAGGGCCCATAACTCTGCAAGCACTGTTCAATTTGTTCTGGGACTTAACATCTCCAGGCATCTGCAGGACTTGATCATCCAAACTGCACTATAGGACACTATCCTGCAGGCCTAATCTATAAAATCTATCAATTTAATATTAATATAGTAGCATCATATGCACATATAAACTGCCAACACATACAAATTGATACTTATGTTTGTCCAAACTGCGTCTATCTGAAATCAGAAATTTAATCATGCTATTCCATTAATTAGGGTAAGTCCTAGTCTGTGGCTGTGGATCTCTAACCTGCTAAGCACAAACAAAATTCACAGCTTGCATGCACCTAAAATGCTGACAAAAGTTGCCTGTACTGAATCGACACAAATTTGTGGAAAATTTGCAGGCCTGTTTCATTGGGAAAAAAAATTTGGTTTCTTGTATGCCTGTATGTATGCATGCCTGTGTAACACGTACACAAACATGCAGTCTGGAGGTGGCCGGAAGAAATATTTGAATGGGGTGGCCAAAGAGGGGCCAGTGATGTTTGGGACCTCAAATTGGTTTTAAAACGTGAAATATAATTGTTAAAATACAATTGCAGCTTATATAACTTTGCAATCAAGAGGTAGAGACATATTTTGGTAAACTACTGCAAATGGCTATTTGGATTAAGTAGAATAATAATCTTGCTGAAGCCATAATTGAAAATATTATGTTCGAACCATCTTCCAGCAGTCTCCCTTGTTACTGTACAGTAGGGATGAGATGTGCAGACAGCTCTTTGGTGGAATAATGAAATATCTGGAAACAAGCTCAGGCCCTTTAAATGTGAGAGTTGGCGATCTGAGACTAATAAGGCTATTAGGGAGTGTTTATTTTCATGTGACCTGACCACTAAGCAATAAACAAAAACAACTTTTTTTTCTGCAGAAGGTGGGGTGGCAACAGGGATCAACCCTTGTTACAGCCTGCATGCCAACAGCAGATGAAACTGCCTGAGTATAATGTAGGCCACCGCACCAATACTCATTCGCACCAATTTGTGCTTCACTGAAGGAAAATCTGCAAGACATGAAAGGCCTAAATGTTGAGTGTTTGGCATTGTTTGAATTTGATAATTAAACATATGGGGAATTACCCACATCAGCGCTGCGATTGTCTACAGTAATTTGATTATGACGTGTGCGTGTGCGTGTGTTTCATGGGGGGGGGGGTCGAATGCGCATAAACATTTAGCCACAAATATGCCCATATGGTTTTGATTTTAATTTGAACCAATGCAACACATTTTATATTGCATTCGTTTCCACTTTCTCGTCCGGGAAAAGGGGGTGGTGGTGTTTGTGGGGGGGGGGGGGTCTTCCACAGAGGTATGACCACTTGTCATTTGTGCACAGCTTGCACAGAGAAGAGGAGCATGCGCTGAGGAGGATGGGACGGCGTGCAACTTGTCCGTGAAAAAGTACTTCACTGCTGTTTGGGATGGGGTCTACACGCGGTTCCCGGTCCTGGGGTCTGTTTGTGGTTCTGTTCCAGCTGACTCAGTTCAGTAACGCGAACCTGATTGTTACAGAGAAAGCGAAAAACATCAAGACACCTGCAAACGGTAAGGGAAGTTCAACTCGGACACGAGGCAGGCAGGTAGCGATGCTGTAAACCTGTTAAAGTGAGCGTGATTCAGGACTAAGGTTTTACTGCAACCCGGAGCTGTTGAAATCCTTCGAGACCTTTTAGCGAGTACACGTTAATGAACTTTATCGTCATTTTATGCAGCGGTTGAGAATGAAATCCCTGCCAGCGGTCATAAATTCGGTTCGGGAGCTCTCAGTTAATTCTGAAACATTGACGAAGCTAAAATACTTGCACAGGATGCGAAATATAAAAGCTTCTTTGGTCGACTAATCAACTCTTGTTCTTTTTTAATGTTTTACTGTACTCTCCGCTACGCGCGCACACACACATTTGCATGCCGTTGCCATAGGGATAGCGTTAGCGGTAAAATAATTGAGCGCTTCTCTTTTATTCCAGAGCTTGGGGTGAAGGAGCACTCTAAGATTGTTACGCAGCACAATAGACTGCGCAGCCGGGTCAAACCTATGGCAGCCAACATGCAAAAAATGGTTTGTGCCCTTTATTCCCCGTTTCGTGTGTGTGTGTGTGTGTGTGTGTGTGTGTGTGTGTGTGTGTGTGTGTGTGTGTGTGTGTGTGTGTGTGTGTGTGTGCACTGAATTGTGTGTAAATAGAAATGAATGTTATTTGGCCCTACCCTCTTAGTGAGGCAAACTGCATAGCCTCAGTACACGCAAGGCCTTGATTCACAGCCACATATCTGATATCCAAACCAATGTTTAGTCTCTCTGATGCATGATACTGCTGTGGGTATGCAAGGGTACTCCAATGCAAAACATAACCATTAAGTTATGTGACTTGCAGAAGTTCCAGCAGACATCAAGGCCACCTTAGAGATGCCAGAAGTCCCCTGTGCTCTTTCCCATGCTCTATCTATAGTGTTCTCTCTCCTTTGCCCATTTCCGTCTGTCAGAGAGGATAAGCTTTAAAAGAGGAACACAGCTATCACTCACACGGACACACAGACACACAGACACACACACAGAACACACACACACACACACACACACACGCACAGAACACGCACACATGCACAGAACACATATACACAGACATACCCGGCAAACACACACATACAAATACATGCATATATACACCGAGGACCCCCACCATGTAAAGTGCCACACACACACACACACACACACACACACACACACACACACACACACACACACACACACACACACACACACACACACACACACACACACGCGAAGACTTCACATTCGCCTTGATGGTTATACGTAGTAAAGAAAAGACAACTCTGTCCAGATAGAGCAGCTACATATTTTTTGGAAATGAACGCGGGGATGAGCGAGTTTTCTCGAAGGGTATCTTCCTCTATAATACTGATAGTCCCTACAGTGTGAAGTAGTAAGGCTTAGTGTGGTGCTGTCTACTATCTGTTCTGCTCCACTGCAGCTGTGTGATAATGTGACAATTAGACTCCTTCTGCTGGTGCAAAATCATTGTGGTATTTAGGAAACCCACCACAGCACCGCTGTGAAACAGCTACAAACACTAAAGAATAGGTTCAGTTTTTTTTTCTTCGACCTAATTGAAATATTTCTGGTTATTATTGTCAATCATATGCACAAAAACTCCACTGATCACTGAAGCATTGACAAATTTAACACTTGACTGCGTCTTCTCAGTCCGATGGGGCAATGGTTTAAGCCTTCAAAAACCATCTCCTTTTCATAAATAGAAAGCTTACACTCATACAGTCATGTGTATTTTAATGTTTTTCAATACTGGAACAATCAGTTAAATTTTTGTCTGTACAATTATTTTTTTTTTTTGGATATACTTTAATGATCCCTGTAGGGAAATTACGCCCTGCATTTAATCCATCCTAGTTGTGTAGCTAGGAGCAGTGGGCATCCGCTGTGCAGTGCCCGGGGACCAACTCCAGTTCATCTCGCCATGCCTCGGTCAAGGGCACAGACAGGAGTATTAACCCTAACATACATGTCTTTTTGATGGTGGGGGAAACCAGAGCACCCAGAGAAAACCCATTGCAGACACGGGGAGAACATGCAAACTCCACGCAGAGGATGACCTGGGATGACCCCAAGGTTGGACAACCCCGGGGTTCAAACCCAGGACATTCTTGCTGTGAGGCGACAGCACTAACCACCGTGCCACCGTGCCACCCGTATATGTGAATTATTTCTGACGATGGTTCAAAAATATTGAACCTATCCTTTAAGAGTTTGACTAAAGGCCTTTCAACCATTTAACTGATGCAGTTATCCAGAGCATCTTGCAATTAAATTCATAATATTAAAAACATACAGTCATGGCTCAAGTTACAATATTGTGCTTCTAAATAAATCAATGGGACAAATGCTCACAGACCTCAAGAATACCAATGTTTAGCACTGGCCCAAGTCATACCTTTTACTTGTTTTCACCTTACTAGACAGGAGCAAGATGTGAGCAAGATGTGTAAAGCTCTTTGGGACTACCTTGTGGCTTTGGGCTATACAAATAAACATGACTTGACACGTGTGGCACAACACACCTCTCCTAAAATAAAGAAAGTTGAGAGGAAAACCCAATGAAATGCCACTAAATTAATCTGCCGCGGCACAAAAAGGCAGAAGAAAGTCAGATGAGAAACTAGATAAAGCCAAATAATATTTTTGTATCATTTCTAGATGTTATTTAAGGGTGCTAGTAATTAAGTAGGCCTGTGTGCTGGAGCTGGTAGTGACTCACTGTCTTAACTGCATGAGGCCTCGGTGAGACAGTTGCTTGCTGACACAGGGGCTTAAACACACATCCTCTGGCCTCCTGCTACTTACAAAACTGCTCTGCATGCTGCTCACATAGCTAACACAGGCAAATTACCCATGATATGCCTCATACACCGTGAAAAAAAACAAACAAAAAAACAGGACAAGACAAGCATATGGGTGAGCATCCTTGCTAAATAATGATGAGTGTTCAGTAATCATCTGCATAAGAATCAAGCAGAGTGGACTCCACCTCATTTCATCATTACTTTGCTATGCTAACCTTGTTTTGCTGACAGCTGATATGACCAGAACTGAATTATAAAACTCACAATGCACTGTATATCCCCTGGATCCAATATGAAATGGGTGGTGGGCAAAGCTGTTTTTGTTTTTTGTTTTTTTGCTTTGGATTTTTACAAATAACATCCTCAAAGCTCTCTTTATGTGCAGAGCCTTTTTCTTAGACTGCTCAGCCTTAGAGAACTGCTCTCAACTGATAAGGTGGTAATGAGAAAAATGGGATGGGGATAATCATTATGCATTCACAACTGTGGTATTACAGGTAATTTTCCTCTGGAAACCCTCAGAGAAAGCTTTGCTAGGCTGAAGAAGCATTTGAAAGAGCTTTACTGATAAGCATTAAAAGGCTCAAGGCTTTAGCTGCGTCCCTGATTATCACTAGAGTTTTTTTCGACAATACAGACAGTGAGCGTTGTAGTCAGATTGTGTCGGTAAAGTGATTATAACACGGACCTTCAGGCTTTTCTTTCAGGAGGAGATGAAATACCAGTAGGGCATCTCAATGTTGCTCTTCTCTCTTGCCCTGAGTCAAGGTTTTCTAAGAGCTCCCGAGGCAAAGATAGATTGTGAATTCATTTTATTGCTTTCAAAGACTGCAATTATATATGGGCTTTTACTGTTGATGTGCAAATCAGGACTTCTGCTTTTAAGACTTGGGCTCAGTCATCTCTGTCAGAACTCTGCACTGCTCCCACAGTACATTTTAAATCAGTGGAAATGTCACAATGCTACAAACAGAACTGAGCTTCAGTTTTGGAGAGCCACAACCAAAAAATATTCATGCAAGGCAAAGCAACTTTATTAATATAGCATATTTCATATGCGAAAGCAATATGAAGTGCTTGACGTACATGTATGTACTGCTTGCTGATATTACCACAACATAGGTGCCACAGCTTAAAACCTAAAAACACACCAAGAGATGTGATTTCCACAGTTGTTAACGATATGTTGCGGTGTAAAATTAAATGTTTTAACAGGGGAATTGCTCGGTGACCTTGTTCCCCTCTGGTGGCCTTGAATCACACTTGGATGGCTTTAGTTGGCTGACATCAGAGAACAGAACGAATAATAGCCTCAAGGGTGCTTAGTATGGAGTCACTCTTAACCCACCCCCTCCTCACACAGCCAAGCTACCATCTGCACTGGGTTTGACCATGGAGTTTTCAAACCTACCCTTCTTTTCAATGGATTATTTTCCTACCATTTCTACGATAATACAATAGTGATAGTAGATCAGTGGCATATCATTGCTGGGAAGGTCCTACCTGACAAGAACCAATTTACATGAGCAAGCTCAAAAACATCCATGATTTGGTTATTTGTGGTTTAGTTATTGTCTTAAATACTCCAGTGATAGAACGAATCAAAAAGGATATTTGTTTGCATGTAAATCTTGAAGATTGAAGGTAGTTTCAAAATACTTGATTATTTGATTATTTCGAAGGGTGTTCCAGTGTGTAGTATTTCTTTCTTTTCTCTTTTTTGTGTGTGGCTATTTTCCCCTCTTTTTTCCCCAATTGTACTTGGCCAATTACCCTATTTTCCGAGCCGTCCCGGTCTCTGCTCCACCCCCTCTGCCGATCCGGGAAGGGCTGCCGACTACCACATGCCTCCTCTGATACATGTGGAGTCACCAGCTGCTTCTTTTCACCTGACAGTGAGGAGTTTTGCCAGGGGGACATAGCGTGTGGGAAGATCACGCTATTCCCCCCCAGTTCCCCCTCTCCCCCGAACAGGCATCCCGACTGACCAGAGGAGGTGCTAGTGCAGCGACCAGGACACATACCCACAATCTGGCTTCCCACCGGCAGACATGGCCAATTGTGTCTGTAGGGACGGATGCCTGACCAAGCCAGAAGTAACACGGGGATTCGAACTGGCGATCCCCATGTTGGTAGGCAATGGAATAGATCGCTATGCTACCTGGATGCCTCCAGTGTGTGGCATTTCAGTCATTTGGTGCATTTTACCAGTCTGGATGTATCCAAGAGAATGAGATCAGGGAGGTTTTACTGCATCTAGTATTTACAGTGCAAATGGTGTCTTGATTGAGATATATTGATATTTATGCTGAAATAAAAGAGTTTGATTTGGGTCTTAGAATTCTAGGCCATTCACTTGGAAGTCATGTTGATGAGAGTGGAGAATATTTTGGATGGATTTAAGGTCTTCAAAGGATTGGGAATCCTGAAGTTACGCGTGTTGATCCAGAGTTTCATAGTTGTGCATTCGATAGACAGTATCCTCCCTGCCCTTACCTTCATTTATCTTTCCTGTGCACACACAAACCTCTTGTCTGTCCTTCATTTTTCCTTCTCTTCTTCTTCAAGGTGACTAAAACAGGAGCTGTAACAAATCTTTGCATACTACTCTTGGGTCTCAGAGGGCCCAAACCACTATCTCCTCAGTAATGTCCTTTGGTTGCCATTCTGTCCAGGGTCATTCCACTACCACTTGATGTTCATTAAACAAGACATGGCTTAAATAGATTACCTAATGAATGACAGTCTATCACTGAGCTGGCCAGACAGACAATGTAATCCCACTTTGCCGATTTCAGATTCAGATTCAGACAACTTTATTTATCCCAGAAGGGCAATTCAGTTCCCCAGTCTACCCAGACCATACACAACTCACAGACAAGCGGCAATCATCGGTATGTCAGAGACAATAGACAGATCAGTTCATGGGCAAGAGATGCACACTGGCACCCTTGTGTGGCCATGTATGCAGACTCACACGAGGACCAGGCTAAGGATAAAACGTCATGTAAGTTAAAAGAATAGAATAAATAAATAAACCACCCTAAGATCCATTGCACGTTACATTCCACCACTACATTCAGTGAATGTATAGGCCTACAAACCATGTGAAAAACAGACAAGGTATAATCCAACTATTGTGGTTTAAAACAAAATAAAGCATTCACAGCAGAAGGAATGAAGGACTTTGAATAGCTATTTGTCTTCCTAGGGGGCGCTTTATAGCGCCGACCTGAGGGTATTACAGTGAATTCACTGGACAGAACATGGTCAGATTGGCTAATAATGCCTTTTGCTTTCTGGGCCATACATTTCTCCCAGAGGGAGCACAAGTCTCTCTGCTGGACTCCAATTATCTTGGAGCAGACCTTAACGATACCGTTTAGGCTATTCCTGTCCTTCACAGTCAACCCATTAAACCAACAAATAAAGAAAAAGTTAAAAGACTTTCAATAAATGACTGGTAGAAAATACATAGATGGTGTTGCAGACACCATCAGATGTCATCATCATGACGTCCATGAAAAACAAGTCCTCATGCGGGCATGTAACCCTGGCAAGGTGGCGCAGTGGATAGCGTGGTTGCCTCACAGCAAGAAGGTGCTGGGTTCGAGCCCTGGGGTAATCCAACCTTGGGAGTCATCTCGGTTCATCCTGTGTGGAGTTTGCATGTTCTCCCCGTGTCAGCGTGGGTTTCCTCGGGGGGTTTCTGGTTTCCTTCCACAATCCAAAGACATGCAGGTCAGGTGAATCGGCTGTACTAAATTGTCCCTAGGAGTGTGTGTGTGTGTGTGTGTGTGTGTGTGTGTGTGTGTGTGTGTGTGTGTGTGTGTGTGTGTGTGTGTGTGTGTGTGTGTGTGTGTGCGCGCGCGCGCGCGCGTGTGCCCTGTAATGGCCTGGCGGCCTGTCCAGGGTGTCTCCCCGCCTGCCGCCCAATGACTTCTGGGATAGGCTTCCGCGACCCTGAGAGCAGGATAAGCCATCTGGATAATGGATGGATGGTGTTACAGATGTTAAAGGAGTTAAGCTTCCACAGTTAGTGAATTCTTTGTTGTCCACCCTTGACAATCGAATCTGTGATCACATAGAACTTGAGTTGAGAGTCGAACACAGTTCCCAAGTATTTATAAGTGTCAACAATTTGAACATCCATCCTATCCTATCTATACGAATTTAGGCTATAGTGCGAAAAAGGTCTGTTACGGGGTCTAGGTGATAGGTAATCGACTAACCAGGCTGTCATACGCCAGAGGCAGTTAGGAAGCTATCGATTCCGCACACAGGGTCTTGTATCTGTTCTAACATGGTTGCCGAACTTTACACCTCGCGTCTTTTGTTACGGGTCTTGGATGGCACGTTGCTCCCATCTATTGGAATTTGGGTGGTGTTGCTTTGCCGGCTGTCTGTCGTTGTAGGGGCGTTTTGCCCCGGAAGTTGTTGTGTCCGAGCCAGATGGAATTAGTGCGTCAGCACTCATGAGCAAGCTCGTCAGTTTTAACTCCGAAACATCTGCCTTCATTCATTATACTGAAACATGGTGTCAGAAGTGGCTCGGAAACAACGCTTTTGTTATTTTCTAACTAAGAAAAGTAACGTCGTAGGCGAAATACGTTCCATATGCGAACAAACGCTGTTGTTTTCTAAATTAGCTAAATCAATTCAAGTGGCTAAGTTGTTAGCCAGCCAACGCTGACATGTCTGCAGACGAGACCTCACGTTCCATCATTATGGCGACGAACATTCCCCCTCCGAAACCCATGAATCTTACAGGCAACTGGCATACTAATTGGGACAATTTCAGAGATGAATACGAGGACTATGCGCTGGCGACTGGACTACTGGAGAAACCCAAGGAAGTCCAGGTGGTGACTTACTAAGTTTAATGGGTGGCGAATGCAGGCATGTCTATTGGCACAGTCTGTCTCACGGCGCAACAACAAGGTGACGCAAAGGTCATACTCGATGCTTTGCAGAGTTACGTCAAACCTGCCAGGAACGTCATTTACGAGCGGTTCGTCTTTGGAAATTGTAGACAGGAAGAGGGCGAGTCAGTGGACAATTCCTTAACTCGTTTGAGAGAAAGAGCTGCTGCATGCGAATACGGGGCATTGAAAGATGAGCTGATTCGTGACAAAATTGTGATGGAAATTGCAAACGAGGACATGCGGCGGCGGCGGCTACTAAAGGAGAAGGAATTAACTTTACCA
The DNA here is from genome assembly GCF_029633865.1 of Lampris incognitus. Classification (NCBI taxonomy): domain Eukaryota; kingdom Metazoa; phylum Chordata; class Actinopteri; order Lampriformes; family Lampridae; genus Lampris; species Lampris incognitus. The sequence goes on along the minus strand of NC_079214.1, from coordinate 47,983,615 downwards.
TTTGCCACTGAAATGTGCCAGGCTGCTGAAGTCACGGACATGAGAATGAGAGGGTTTTGGGTTTTTTTGTTTTTTTTGTTTGTTAAACAAGTTGTATAGAAGATACAATATTCAGTATTCAAATATATCTGTCAAACAAGAACAACAAATACAAACAACAGAGTTGTTAATACAACCAACAATGAAACAGAAAAAAAGCCAATTTAAATGGAGCCAGGGGGAATCTTCAAATAAAGACATTAAATAGATTGCAAAAATAGACAGTCTTCGCAGCTTTCTTATTTTTCGAGTCAGTGATGGTCTTAATGTATTGTTTGGTGTCATTTTCAAAAACTAAAAATAGGGGTTTAGAATGGCTAAATTCTGACTTATGAATGTGATACTTTGCTAAAATAATACATTTATGATTTAGAATTCTTTACTTTTGTTACTATTATTAACATGAATACCAAACAATACATTTTTCCAATAAAGAGAAAAGTCAGGGTCAACATTATCAAATATATCATGATAGGTCTTTCCAGAATTTGACAGTATAAGGACATTGCCAGAACAGGTGCAGCATAGTTTCAGGGTGCAATTCACATAAAGCGCATTTTACACACAAGTCTTTCTTAAACTTATTAACTAGATAGGCGTTTACAGGATAGAAACTATGTAACATTTTAAAAGAAATTTCCCTTATTTTATTAGTAAGAAGATATTTGCACGGGGGACACCATATATTTTTCCAATTCAAGTTGCCAGCAAAACTAGACCAATATGAGACAGCAGAAGGTATACAAGTAATGTCAGATTGAAATAAGGAACGAATATTAAGGTTATTATTCCTTAAGGTGGTAGACAGGCAGACTTTACCCACAAAAAATAATTTAGGATCAAGTGCCGGCAAGGATGCTGGTCCTTCGGAACCCCTTAGGAGGGTCAGAATTCCAGAAGGAACAGCATCCATGACCATTGCAAACTCCTTTGGGGTAACAGGAATAGCATAGGCATTAAGGAATTCAGAATACCTTAACAGGAGACCATTAGCATTAAGTATTGGTTGACTACCATGATACCATTGCTAAACCAATTTCGATAGAATAAAGACCTATTCTTAAATTTAATATGTTGATTATTCCAAATGAAACAGTTGTGTGGAGAGAAATTGTGCTTGTAAATTAAAGACCATGACAAAAGCATCTGCCTGTGGAATTCAGCTAGCTTTAAGGGACGTTTCTCTATCTTGTAATCACATAAAAGTACATAATTACGACCACCAATCTTGGAAAAAATATACTCCGGTATAAAGTTCCAATAGAAGTGGGGTTGTTCAGAAAATGCTTTATCCAATTAATCTTAAAGGTATTATTAAGAGTAGTAAAATCAAGAAAATTTAGCCCCCCAGAGTCATATGTATTCATAATGACAGACCTCTTAACATAATGAGTCTTGTTTTTCCTTAAGAAGTTTAAGAGTACTGTATCTGTTGCGTTGCAAGTCTGCTTATTGACAAACAGAGGGATTGCTGCATAAATTAGACGGGATAAACCTTCTGCTTTGGCTAATAATACTCACCCTTTTAAAGATAAATCTCTTTGTAACCAATGGTTAAGCTTTTTCTTCGTTTTCTCAATAATAGGGTTAAAGATTTCATAACATCTTTCTTCTTCATTTCTCATAATGATAATCCCTAGATAGGTAATCTTTTCCTTGACCGGTATGTTAGAGATAGGAAGTATGTTACACTCTTTAAGAGAAAAAAGCTCACATTTGTTCAAATTCAAACAAAGACCAGAGGCTTCAGAAAAAGGTTCTATAGTTTTAATAGCAATGGGAACTTGACTAGCATTCTTAAGAAATAGGGTAGTGTCGTCAGCAAGTTGACTAATTATAATATCTCTCCCTACAATGGAGATCCCTTTTATAAGACTATTCTTAACATGATTAGTAAGGAGTTGAGTACATAGAAGAAATAAGTATGGAGAGGCCGGACAACCCTGCCGGATGCCACGCTTCAAATCAAACCTCGGAGATGTACCACATTTCAACTTGATGGAGCTATTACTATTAGCATACAGAGTTTTAACAGATTGACAAAAGAAGTCACCAAAACCAATTTTTTCCAGGGAACTAAAAATAAATTTGTGTTCTACCATATCAAAAGCTTTATAGAAGTCCAAACAAAGAATGAAGCTGTCATCAGGAAATAAGAATGAATAATCAATTACATCTAAAACCAGCCTGATATTGTTAGAAATATGTCTTTTTCTCATAAAACCTGACTGAACTTCATCAATAATTGGATCTAACACAGATTGAATTCTTTTACCAATTATTGAAGCAAAAACTTTGTAGTCATTATTTAACAAAGAAATGGGCCGCCAATTATCAATAAAAAGAAGATCTTTTTTGCATTTGGGAATTAAGGTGATCAAACCTTGTGTCAGTGAAGGAGGAAGCGTACCTTTACCTATACTTTCCATGATTACTCCAAGCAGAAAAGGAGCACAGTGGCAATTACAGTCCACTTGGGCCCTGTGTAAATAGTTACCTGTTAGGGTCCGCGGTGGTGTAGCGGTCTAAGCATCGGCTTTGTGTTGATGCAGTTGCCCAATGGGGACCACGATTCGCGCCCCGGTGTCGTCAGATCCGACTATGGCCGGACTCGGTGAAGCAGCAATAATTGGCAACGCTGTCTTCGGGAGGGGGGCGGAGTCGGCTTGTGTTCGTCACATGAATGCGTCTCTGTGTGTGTCGGAAAAAGCAGTGGTTCGGCCTGGATTCGCCTTGTCACGAAAGGGGCGAGGCGTCTCCTTCGAGACTGCCGGTCGGAGAGATGCAGTTGGCGAACGCATGCAGTACGAGGGTGGGTGTTTGAACTAGAATAGGGATCGATTGGCCACTAAAAAGGGGAAAATCAGAAATATATATTTTTTTAATTTGCATTTATTAAGGTTAAATTGTTAACGTTACTGGCGGTATATTCATGTTTTGAGTTGAATGGTGAATTTGGATGGTTTTCCCTGCAAGGTTTAATCTCAAAGGGTCAATTTACCCGAAAAAGGGAATTTATAGTGTAGATTTACCTGATTCACCTGAAACTAAAAAGAGTTAACTCAAAGGATAAAATAACTAAAAAGGTCTAGCTTGATAAAGTAGGATGTTATCCTAGGAAAAATATAGACCAGTCTCATCTTAATTGGAAAATATAAAATAGATAATTGACTAAACTAATTAGAAACCTGAACCTAAACAACCTAATTGGAATTAAAAAGGGATTCAAACCAGGGATTTAAGTATATGGATGTGTGACACATAGCTGTGAATAATTTTCATGTTCAAGTGAATTTACACTATTTTTTCATTAAATTGACAGCTTTTTCATTTTGTTACCCCAGTCTCTGGTCTGCTATTTTGTTGCTCAACCACTCCTTAAGAGCCTAGATCTGGTCCAGTGTGAGATAGCGACACAAGGGTGGACCCCCCCCCCCCAATAGGCCGCGGAACCGGTATGGCCAGTAGGGCCGTGGCCATACCTACTTTGGCGTGCCTCAAACATAAACGTGTAAAAATTCAAATCGCAAATACATTACATTCTTAATGTATTGCAATTTTGCGCGCTTCCCGGGCTAATTTCCACTAGCTGTAAGCCTACGTACAGTACGTAGCTTATCACAAGCAACAAACTCTGTTTCCTAATGATTGATTGGTTATTTGTGTCACGTGAGCTTAGCGTCACAGACGTGAATTTCACAGAACAAAATACCAGCGCTCTATGTAATTAGACTAACTCTAAACTTTAAGCAATAGTAACGTTAAAATGAATGATGAAGCGTCGAACAATAACTGATTTCTTCGGGTCAAAGTTAACCAAGGTAGCTGAGACAACCACCGTCACTCCAGCCCACAATGAGCCCTCTGAGGAACCAGAAGTAAAATGTCTAACTGTCGCTGCTCCAACTAGCCCCTCTGCCGCTGCTACCCTCAACGTTATGAGCCTATCGCCAGATGTACACAGGCTGTTGAAGTTGTTATATACAATTCCTGTGTCAACTGCCAGCGCCGAGAGGTCTTTTTCAACCCTTCGTCGTATGAAGACTTATCTAAGGTCAACAATGACTCAAAGGAGACTCAATGACTTGATGTGCAGCCACACACACAGGGATGCTTCGGCCAATGTGGATGGTCTCGCCATTGCCAGTGACGTCATCCAGCACACCGAGTGACGGAGGAACTTCTCTGGGAACTTTTAAGACGGGGTGGTGAGCGTTGACATTTTTTAATCCTATGCAACTGGACTTGACGTGTCAAATGATTTATGCTTTCTAATCATACTGATTATACTATTTGATTGTGACCCAAGTGTAGGCTATAATCAGGACAAATAAAAACGTCAATAACAAATAATAATAAATAAAGTTATGCGTTACGAGTGTGGCTTGGGGGGGGGGACGTCACATCATTCTTGGCCCTACCCATTCGAAATGCGTTCCGCGGCCCATGCCCCCCCCTCTTTGTCAGGCGTTTCCGTGTCCTGATATCTGTGGCCTTTACCTCCTGCTTTGGCCAATTTATTATTCCAGCTGGGTATCTGATGACTGGTAGGGCATATGTGTTGATGGCTTGGATCTTGTTCTTCCCATTGAGCTGGCTCCTCAGAACCTGCCTTACTCTCTGGAGGTATTTGGCTGTAGCTGACTTCCTTGCTGCCTCCTCGTGGTTTCCATTTGCCCGTGGACTACCCAGGTACTTGTAACTGTCCTGTATTTCTGTTATCCTGCCAGCTGATAATTCAAGCCCTTCAGTCCTCACCACTTTTCCTCTGGGTGGCCCAGTGCGGGCAGCACGGTGGCCCAGTGGTTAGTGCTGTTGCCTCACAGCAAGAAAGTCCTGGGTTCGTACTCCAGGCCGTCCCAGGTCCTTTCTGTGTGGAGTTTGCATGTTCTCCCCATGTCTGCATGGGTTTCCTCCCACCGTCAAAAAAGACATGCATGTTAGGTTAATACTCCTGTCTGTGCCCCTGGCCAAGGCAATAGGAAGAAATAACTGGAGTTGGTCCTTGGGTGCTGCATGGTGGCTGCCCACTGCTCCTAGCTACATAGCTAGGATGGGTTAAATGCAGAAAGTAAAGTTCATTTGCATGTAGGTACAAAATGACTAATAAAGAGTATTCTGTTCTTTTCTATTCTATTCTCTTTTTGACACTATTCAACCGCATTTGTCCAGCCCGAATGACATCCCAATGTCATTGCTGTAGATCCTTATGAGGTGGATCAGTGAGTCAATGTCTCACTCATTCCTGGCATACAGCTTGATGTCATCCATGTATAGGAGGTGGCTGATGGTAACTCCACTTCTGAACCTGCATCCATATCCACTCTTTGTGATGATCTGACTGAGGGGGTTCAGGCCTGTGCAGAACAGCAGTGGGGATAGTGCATCATCTTGGTATATGCCACATTTGATGGTTACCTATGTGATTGTCTTTGAGTTGGCCTCTAGTGTTGTTTTCTACTGCTGCATTGAGTTCTTGATGAAGACTATTAGTGTCCTATTTGCTTTGTATAGTGCCAAGCACTCCAGTAACCATGTGTGTGGTATTGAAGCGTAGGCTATCTTGTAGTCAGTCAAGGTTGTGCTCAGGTTGGTCTGTCAGGTCTTAGAGTCTTGGGTGACTGCTCTGTCAACCAGTACCTGATGCTTTGATTGACCCTTTGGTGTTGTTCCCAATTCCTTTCTGAGTTTTGCTCATCTATTGACTCATGTGCTCTTTCAGCTTAGCTGCTATGATGCCTGACAGGATCTTCCATGTTGTGGAGAGACAGGTTATCAGCCGGTAGTTTGAAGGTGTTGTACCCTTGTTGGGATCCTTCATGATCAGTACTGTTCTCCCCTGATATATAAATCTCCCTCTCACCCTTTTTCAGGTGGTGTGTGTCTTCCTCAAGCTCAGGTCCTCTACCAGAGGCCTGGGAATGTGATGGTTTTGCACAGTATCATAGCTATTCCTAGGACCATATATACAATCTTGAATTGTTCATTTTCATACTGAAGACTATCAAAGTTTGCAGCAGGTACACCTATGTCAGATCAAACCTGCTGACTTATCTAGACATCATCCACTTCAGAGACAAAATGCATTGCATTTTCTTCCAAGCCATGGCAAAGTATGTTTTTCTGAGAGAGGGGGATATATGGTTAAAAATAAACCATTTGAGGCAGAATGGGAATGCTGTTGTCTTTGGGGCGTGTTTTCTAAGTGAGAAGGAATAAGTGCTTTAAAAACTTATTTCCCTCTGTTGTGGAAACAAGACAATTGGAACAGAACCTGTTATGCACTTTTTTAAATCTAGGCATTTATTATAAAATGTATGAAGACCAGAAAAGGATGAAATATCAACGCATAATACAAAATGTTTATTATATTTTTGAAAAACAAAATTTCAGTAAATGCCAGCGTTCTCTCCATGGCCAAGATGGGTTATGTCAAAGGCAACTAGATCTATCTACAGCCTGGCATGACTGCCTAAAAAGACATTTTGAAGAACATCCATTTCAAACTCATCGACTATTCCAGGTTTTGCATGGCTAAGAAAAACTATCGACATAATCAGAATCAGAAATACTTTATTGATCCCTGAGGGAAAATTGGGTCAAGTTACAGTTGCTCACATTCTAGAAGAGAAAATATATATAAGCATAAGTGAAATTATAAGAAAAACAAGAAATGTGTAAAAAATTTGCATTTTCTACAATTTATAACAATATATACAGAAAAATGAGAAAAATATAAAAGTTTATGCATTATATTACAATATATAACAACAATATATACAGAAAAATAAATCTGTAAAAATATGTGCAAAATATTAATGCAGTACTAATGCTGTATAAATATACACCAGGGTATTGCACAGTTGAAATATCCGTCCCTGTTGTAGTCATCTGCTGCAAAATGCAAAGAGCACACCCGAAGATTTCCCAGTATTGCTGTCAGTGTGTTCTTGTCATATTTGGGGATATTTATTGCTCAGAGCCATTCTTTGCACCATTCAACGTGTTGGTAATTGATGGTAGCTTATGCTTACTCCCTCCTCTTTCCTCTTTCCATAGTTGTCGCATTGAGGCACAATACGACGAGAACATGTGTTTGCTGTCAATAAAACTAATCCACTTCAATTTATGTTGTTTTTCGGTTTTCAAGTCGGAGAGTGAAGCTTTTAAGACACTGTTCTTTCTACACGGAACTGCAAGAAACGTCCACCTACATGAACTGTCAGGATTTGGGGTTTGGGTGTCAGAAGTTCGTGCACAGTGCATCCTGGTTTCATGTAGGCACTGCTGGCATGGGTCCGCAACCAGGAGAACTCAGATTTCTTGGTCATTATAGCATGCAGTGAGGAATTTATTGCTTCAATTGACTACATTGTCACATACACAAATGCAATAAAGCATGGGATGACAGCATTATTGGGACTTAACATTTCGTACATGCTATGAGTTTATTTCTTCTGAACTTGTTAGAGGAGACGAATGAAGAGAATCAAAGTCATGTGTGTGCACTTGTGTGTGTGTGTGTGTGTGTGTGTGAGAGAGAGAGAGAGACACACACACACACACACACACACACACACACACACACACACACACACACACACACACACAGTGAGAGTACCAGAGAAAGTGATTGAGAGTGGGAGGTTAATTTGTTCTGTCTTTTTTTTTTGTAGACATAAATCTCTCACCAGGTTAGTAACTCACATAAAGCCAGTATCTCCACAGCCAGAGAGAAATCACCTTTTGCACTGCCATATTGCTGTAGTTGAGTTTGCTATAGGGATTTTCTGATTTAAGATCGCTTATCATAAAGCCTAGGGATCAATTCCTAGCTTGGTAGCCTTTTTACCTAGCTCCTAGGGGAAACTGAAAAGATTAAGGCACATGACAGAGCCAAAGTGCCACCACCAAAGCCACTCTTTCATAGGTTCAGGTGTGTTGTAACTGAAAAGACACTATGGAGGGAAAGCTATTAAAATGCCTTTATCGTAAAAACTATTTTAATACTTGTCTAAGTCAACAGCGTGCATTGGATTCTTTGGAAGGATGCTTACCTTTTACAGTCCTAATGAAGATGAACTAGTCAGGAGACATTCCTGAAAGTCTTATGACGACTGAAAGCACTTCCTAATACACGTGATCAAAATATGTGTGGAAACTGATATTGTTGTTTTAACACTGAAGGAGTGGAATGAGAAGCTGGCCTTGCTTGCAGTGGAGATGGCTGCATCATGCCACACAGGCCCCTCGCATCAGCACTCACCCCCATTCCCTCACATTGGCTGGAATACGCATCTCTCTGCCCGAGGCGTCACCTCCTTCTCTGAAGTCATTGACTCTTGGTTTGAAGAGGGACAAAACTTTCTCTACCTGAGTGGGCAATGCAGAGAGAATGCCACCTGTCAACACTACACACAGGTATAGCATTTTCCTGTAAATCCTCTGCTGCAGTACTACTCAGTCACAGAGACCCATATGCATGCATGTTTACATCCCAACCCAACACTACACTATCTGATTTGGCTTGTAAGTCCTCTCAGGTTCAAAGGTCGGAAAGGTATGTCAGTAAAATCAGCTGGTGTAGTGGTGGTGTTCACCTGAGTATAACTGATCTACGCTATGTAAAGTCATGCTGTAGATTTTCAGACAGCTGTTTGATAGTTGTATGTTGGGCTGCCTAGCCACTTTCTTGCTAAATATGCTCAATCCCTTTGTTGTTGTGTAGCTGGTGTGGGCCACTTCCAGTCAGGTGGGCTGTGCCAGCCAAGTGTGTCTAAATGAACAGGATCCGTGGGAGCTGTTTGTCTGTGCATATGCACCTGGGTAAGAACCAAACCACTTTGTCTTGTCACTTTTCTGCCAAATGAAGACATTATAACGTGTTCAAAATTCAGTAACTTTGGGGCGTTCGGGTCTATTCCATTGCCTACCAACATGGGGATCACCAGCTCAAATTCCCGTGTTACCTCCGGCTTGGTCGGGCATCCCTACAGACACAATTGGCCGTGTCTGTGAGTGGGAAGCCGAATGTGGGTATGTGTCCTGGTCGCTGCGCTAGCGCCTCCTCTGGTTGGTCAGGGTGCCTGTTCAGGGGGGGGGACTGGGGGGAATAGCGTGATCCTCCCACGCGCTACATCCCCCTGGCGAAACTCCTCACTGTCAGGTGAAAAGAAGCGGCTGGCAACTCCGCATGTATCAGAGGAGGCATGTGGTAGTCTGCAGCCCTCCCCGGATCGGCAGAGGGGGTGGAGCAGCGACCGGGACAGCTCGAACGGGTGGGGTAATTGGCCAAGTGCAGTTGGGGAGAAAAAAAATTCCGTCACTTCACACACAACATGTCAATCCACAAGGATTTCTTCAAAGTTAAATAATATAGAAATCTCACAAAAAGTTACAACTCATCTGCAACCACTGCATGTCCTCTCCTATCTAAGACTCTGGTGTTCTCCACCTTTTCTGCATTTTTGTTTTTGTACATGTCCTTTTAGTACAGCATGCATTTATGAATTGCAGAGGTAACTGGGAGGTGAATGGTCACTTGGTGGCGCCCTATAAGGCAGGGTTGTACTGCTCTCTCTGCACTTCCTCTATGTCTGGCTGCTTCAGATTGTGGGACCATATAGGAGGACTGTGTGGTGAGATAACAAAACACAAAAAATGTTCAACATTTACACCAGCCTTCAGACAGAGAGGCAAAGGATGGCCACAATAGCAAATTGTGTTACACAAAACTTGCCAGCTTTGGTGATCTATCCAAGTAAGTGTCAATGTGTGTATGCTTGCGTGTGTGGTTGTGTACATGCATGAGGTTATGTACATGTGTATGTACTGTATGTGTGTTTGTGTATATGTGCACACTTTTTCCTTTCAGAGACACCCAAGAATCCTTGCCGTATGAGTTGCGGTCAGCATGGCCAACTGAACATCTCTACCTGCAAGTGCCACTGTGACCCAGGGTTTACTGGACGCTTCTGCCAGGGTAACGAACTACCAGTGTAGTATTTGTGGTTTAGAGACTTAAACATGCTGAACATTACTCGGTTCATTCTCTTCATGCATATTAACAAAATACAGAAGCATGATTTTACAAAGAAAATATCTGGTTTCCAGTTCGTTGCAGTGTACAGTGCTTATTTGGCCGCTACAAGGAAGAGGAATGCTCATGTCTGTGCAATGTTGGCTATGGGGGTGCTGAGTGTGCAGGTGAGTACATGGTGCTGTAGTTTGCATGCATGTGTTTGTGTCTGTGTTGTGTACTTTTTTTTTTGGATATCATTCACATCTCATCAGTGCTTTAAGATGTAAAAATAGCAAGGTTTGCTTTGTTTGTTTTCTTCATGGTGCCAAGTGTGAGGATATATTGGTTTCACCCAAGACCTCTGCTGAATGTTTTTGCAAAGTGAACTGATACTATCAATGCACGTGTGCTATATTTTCCAGCTGAAAAACAGCAAGAAAATAAATGTTCCTTACGTTGATTTTTTGTTGATTTTTCTGCCCAGTTTCTAGGTCTAACCTTGCTTCTGCCAAATTTCAGCCAGATTCAATTGATTCTTAACTCTGTTGTTTTTTTTACATCCAGGATGCACCCGAGTGTTGGCTGCATTACTTAGCTAAATGTGCCTGTTACGTTTAGCCAAAACAAGAAAGATAGTCATGTTAGTGATGTTATTTCAGGAGTTGGCTGCTCTGAACATCTCTTTGAGTTGCTGCCGGTGTCTTTACTTGCTTTAGAGAAGCTGCAGTTTCCCTTCCACAGCTGTGATGTTAAGATAGACGGAGAGTGCTTCATGGTGTCTCCAGAGGCTGACACCTACTATGGCGCCAAAAGCGACTGCCAGGTGAGAGACAGACGTATGTTACCCGTTGAGAGAGCGAGATAGTTTTTTTTTAGGGCTGCAATACATTGTTTCCCCATTTCCTGCCTGAGAAAACCTTTTAGGTGTGCTTTTAGAGTTTGACTGTTTGCTCAGTTTAGCCTTTACTTTGTTTGAACCACCAGAATCGAGGGGGGATTCTTGCCCACATCCACAATCAGAAGGTTCAGGACATCTTGGCATTTTATCTCAGCCAGCTGGAGACAAGCAATGAGGTTACCAACTCCGACTTTGAGACGCACAATTTCTGGATTGGTACTATCATCAATTCTCACCTGCACAACCTCCTTATACAGATGCTAACATTTTGTCATGTAGGACTCATATAAGTGCAATCACATGGAAGTTTAAGGGATAACACTATGAAAAACATGTTAATTCTGCTTAAACAAGTCTGACTTGCCCTCTGTAGGTCTTACTTATAAACCTCTGAAGGACTCATTCCGTTGGGACACCGGAGAGATACCTGTATTCAGCAGCTTCGCCTTCGGGCAGCCTGACAACCAGGGGTGAGAGACACACCCAGTGCCTATCAAAGATCACCTCATGCATATACGCATATGGAGTGTTGCAGTGAATTTTATTACACAGAATATTTCATTTTTATCATTGAGGTGAAGGCAATGAATGCAGTGAGTTGGAACTTGGTGCTCATTTACAATAGTCAAGTCAAGCCAATTTTATTTCTATAGCCCAAAATCACTCTCAAAGGGCTTTACAATAGTGCAATATACAACACCTCCTTATCCTTAGATCCTCGACTCTGATGAGGAAAAACTCCACAAGAAAAAAACTTATCAGGAAAAAGTTGAGAGAAACCTCAGGGAGAGCAATAGAGGAGGGATCCCTCTTCCAGGATGGACAGACGTGCAATAGGTGTTGAATGCACAGAGTGGACAAGAGTAACAGAATTACTATATACAACCAGAGATTACACACAGACATGAGGTAATGCTGGATATATACAGTTAATACATAGAATATAGCAAAGCAACGACTATATAGGAGGGAAAAGCTAATTGGCCTGCAGATATTTCCAAACACATAGATATCCAGCAATATGGACATGGAACTAAATTACCTCTGACTTGAGAGAGACTATATGGGCTAGTTAAAATTGATGAATATGTCTTCATAATAATTTCAGTCTGAAATTAAACATATTATTTAAGCCGGCACTGAAATAGTCCACTGAACTAGTTACAAAGGATTTCCATTAACAGAAGCAAAGTTCTGCTGTATTTATTTATATGTTTTCCAGTACAATTTGATAAAGCCTTCAGCTGAAGTTGGACGCTGAACTGCAATACTCACTCTGGCCACCAGATGCCTGCCTGCCTGCCTGTCTGCCTGCCTGCCTGTCTGTCTGTCTGTCTGTCTGTCTGTCTGTCTGTCTGTCTGTCTGTCTGACTGACTGACTGACTGACTGACTGTCCTCACCCTTGCTCAATTCTTTTTCTTTGATCAGCTTTGGGAACTGCGTTGAGCTGCAGGCTTCAAGTGTCTTCAACTGGAATGACCAGCGCTGTAAAACACGTAACCGATATATCTGCCAGTATGGTAAGTTCTGCTGCGAAAGAGTGGCTGAACGAATTGAGGATGGGCTATAGAGCTCATGAAGAATTTATGGTTTTTACAAATGGCTGACCAAGTGTAATGTCAGATAGTCACCCATTTGATATAGAATCGACACATGATCAAGGCCTTCCATGAATTTGTGGCCATGTTGTTTATCTTTGTGATAAGAGATAAGGGGGAATTGGAAAAGAGTTAGAAATACAGGTGTAGTTGTAACATGTGAGGTGTGGGGGAAAATCAGTGATTGCGCCCAGAACAGCCATTCATTGGCTGAAATTTGCCAACCAGAACCATACATTATAAATTGTAAATTTAAAACTCTCTTTCATGCCCAGTGGATTCTGTCATTTTTAACGTTTTTTTTTTCTGATGGGAAATTACAGCACCAGTCAAAAGTTTGGACACAGCTGATTTAATGTATGTTTTCCAAAATCTTGGAATCATTGCCTATATTTAAAAAAAATTTTGAATTTCAAAAATATACATTTTAAATCCCCCACCAAGTTATTTCATTTGGTACCTAAGCGAGTTTAGTAGAAATACAGAAAAGCCCTACTATGAGTAGATGTGTCCAAACCTTTGACTGGTACTGTATTTAGTGGGCAAGCCGCAGTGACATCTTTTTGATGGCCGTTTCTTTGTAGCTCCAAGTGGGCACCTCCATTGTCATTTTTAAATCCTCTCTTGAGAACCTCTTATGGTTGTTTGGCTTGTAGAGCCACAGATAATGCTTTCTTCAGTGCATCAGGGTTCCCAGCAGAGTTTCTGTACTGTCTCTTCCAGCACCTGCAGCACTGAAGCTCTGCAGACGCCATACAGTTAGTAAGGGAACACACTGTTGGAATAGTTAATGTCTGGGTAAAGTTTAAAGTGTGAACCTGATGGGAATTCATGAATGATAAAGCAATGATTAAAACATTTACATTGGTGTTTGTCAAGAAATTCTCATTGTGACACTGCCTACTCATTTCAGTCTGGCACTTCAAGAATCAATGGCAGTCACCAGTCACACTGAAGAGCCTGTTAGGGGATCAATATGCATACATCAGCCACACAATGGCCTGCAGTGTTAAAACGCACACATACCACTTAGACTGATCAGTAGAAATGAGACGGTGGCAGATGTTTGTTTGGTTTTGCTTGATTGCGTATGTCTTTGGGGGTTGGCGCGTCTGCAATCATCTATTGATCTCCCACAGTGCTCTGAATGGAGGCCATGTTGCAAGGGTGACATTTTTACAGCCCGCATTTTGAAGACTGCTTAATCCTCCACGAGGATTGGTGGTCAGCATTGGTCAAATGACATCTTATTGCTTGTGTATAACAGGGATCATTAATAACTTAATCGTGTTCAATGGTAGCTGGGGAGACCAGGCTGTCGGATGAATAGCAAGTTAGCCTGCATAGCAGCAACGCCAACAATTTCTGGCTCACAATTAACCACAACTACACAAGCTCTTTAGAAGAAGTGAGATTTCACTGTACCACCGAAAAAGGAAAATTAACAAATTAGGTTTCAGTGATTATTAAACACACACTAATAATTTGAGGCTACAATGATATGTTGTGTTAATTGGTATTAAGATAATGAATGGAAATCACACAGCCTGAGGAGGGGATGCAGCTTTTTGTATATTTACAGTATATTCTGTAGTTGTGTGTGATATTACATGTGTATATGCGTGCACACATGCGTGTCTTCAGTGTGCTTGTTCGCTCATGCAAAGAGAGGTGTTAACAATGCTCGATGGTGTTTTAAGCCCCCAACGTACTCTTCAAGGCAGCGCTGCATGGAAGGCACTCACCGTCCCCTACAGTTTCAGCCAATCACAGCACTGGCGCTAACCCTAACCCTAACCCTAACCAGTGCTGTGATTGGATGAAACTGTTGGGGGCGGGAAGTGCCTTCCATGCAGTGCTGCCTGGAAGAGTACGTTGGGGGCTTAAAACACCATCGAAGGTTAACAATTTTAGACTCTCTCACTGAGCTTTATGTGCAAACTCACTTGGCCAAGGAAATTAATTTCAGTTCTGATTCGAATTCTCACAGAAATGATCAGGGCCCTTTGAACAGTCAATTTCAAAGAGTCAAAGAATTACTGTTAATATGGGATACATGTCCCACTTTTTCCCTCTTGCTTGTCTGGTTTTATCTTTACTGCAGTTATGTTCAAAATGTTTTAAGAACGTTTAATAATTTTAGCGTTTTAATCATTTCTAGTGTGTGTGTGTGTGTGTGTGTGTGTGTATGTACACTTCCTCAGCTCCAGAGCACATAGCACTGTGGGATGTTGGCCGGTGATGATGGACCAGAGGCTACAGTCTGCAACACTGGATGGATTTCAGGATGAGGGGGATATATATAGTATATATATGTGTGTGTGTGTGTGTGTGTGTGTGTATGTATATATATTTTAGCTAAGATACACCTGCATTTTGTGACCAATCTGCTCCCTGCACTCTCGAAAAACCTGTGAATTGTACATCAAGTGTCCAAGCAGTTAGATGTCTGTAGATGTTTGAATTTGTACTATACAGATATCGTTAATGCATTATCTCAATTGTTGCCGAATTCATTTCTCTGATGCATTATTGATGTTATCCCAAAATTTCAAGACAATTTAACCAAAAAACAACCACTACTACCACTTCATAAAATGATCTTTGCCTTACAACGCTGTCAAATGTTTGATACTTTATTGATCCCTGTCAAAAAAAAAATCGCCTTTAGCTTGGCTTCCAACAAGGAGGTTGGAAGCCAAGCTATACACGACTATAAAGGATCAGCTACACAATGACACCATTTGAGATGGCAGAGATTCGATTTTGTGTGGAGATGAATCAAGTGGGCAGATACCTGCTAACATGCCATTCGGACCAAGTACATCATGTTGACGGACAGTATCTCGAATCCTAGACAAATAATGGCAATATGGTATGAGAGCTCAGCTCACCTACAACTCACCAGGTGATCTGACAAACACTGATTTTCATTCATTCTGTGTACTTGAATTTAATTCACAAGTTTAGTATGTTGAAAAATTAAATTCATCATTATTTACTGTACTGTAGATTTGGGGTGAATACTAGGTTAAGTCAACATCTGCAACACCTGCAAGAAAACACCAGGAAATATGTTGATTGTTATGGCATTTAAGAGAATAAAATGCAATTCTTACACTGTAACTTATGAGAGGACTGTCCATTGTATGAGCAGATTTCACTTTGTTGTTATGAATTAATTTTGAGATGGGGCATCCGGGTAGTGTAGTGGTCGATTCAGTTGCCTACCAACACAGGGATCGCCAGTTCGAATTCCTGTGTTACCTCCGGCTTGGTCAGATGTGAGTATGTGTCCTGGTCGTTGCATTAGTTCCTCCTCTGGTTGGTTGGGGCGCCTGTTTGGGGGGGGGGAATAGCGTGATCCTATGTCCCCGTGGCGAAACTCCTCACTGTCAGGTGTAAAGCGGCTGGTGACTCCACATGTGTCGGAGGAGGCATGTGGTAATCTGCAGCCCTCCTCGGATCGGCAGAGGGGGTGGAGCAGCATCTCGGGAGAGTGGAATAATTTGCCGGAAACAACTGGGGAGTAAAAGGGGGAAAAAAGGCCCAAAATTTTTTTTTTTTAATTTGTGTTGCATGCCATTCACTGGCACTGATGACTGTTGTCTGACACTTCAAGTGTCAGACAAGATGGACTACGCCTTTTCACTCTATGTTGAGTCTGGATTTGTGTTTATTGAAGGCCCATACAATAGTACAGTTGTTGTGATTTAATATGAGCAGTCTTTCCCTACACTTTGCCTTGTGCCACTGCCAAAAGGTCCTGCTAAAGCCGTGTTGTACCACTTTCCTGTCTTGCCCAACATTTGCAAGCAAACAACGTAAATCAATGTATTAAACTAAACCTTAAACCAAGAGTCAATTCTCCCCCAAATGTGTTTCACATATGTAATCTTTAGTTGGCTAGCTTGTTGGCTAAGTTACCAGTGAGCCAGGGAGTTGAACATGATTTTTCTGTTGACGTGGGCCACACAGCATCAGGGAAAATTGATTGGCGTTATCTTTGCAAACAAACTGAATAAGCAACTCCCTGTTGGACTATTGATGCTTTGAAAAGTCTGTCTCGTAACAGTGAGTGATTGTGTGTGTTAGTGTGTGTGTGTGTGTGTGTGTGTGTGTGTGTGTGTGTGTGTGTGTGTGTGTGTGTGTGTGTGTGTGTGTGTGTGTGTCTGTGTCTGTGTGTGTGTGTATGTGTGTGTATGTGTACGTGCATGCTGGGGCACTTGTGCGAATAAGTGTTTGAATGCAGAAGCACATGTTGGCTAAACATGGACCAGGTCAGTTAATATATCCTGTCCGTGCGTGTGTGTGTGTGTGTGTGTGTGTGTGTGTGTGTGTGTGTGTGTGTGTGTGTGTGTGTGTGGACTGGTGGCCTGTCCAGGGTGTCTCCCCGCTTGCCACACAATGACTGCTGGGATAGGCTCCAGCATCCCCGTGGCCCTGTGTAGGATAAGCAGTTTGGATAATGGATGGATGGATTTCCTATACAAAACAATGTGGTTAAAGACAAGGTGAAAGGGCATTCAGAGAGTATCCTGCTTCTATAACATGGCATATTTCCACATGAGACAGGATATGTGGGCGAGATAGGCAGCGATGCGATTGCATCTTTTAGGATTTGTTTGGATTTAAGCTCTTTAAAGGAAAGGGAATCCTGAAGTTGCACGTGCTTGTAAATTCTCATACATTTTATAATGTTATTGGTTGGAATATTGCTCCCCTGCCTGCTCGGAGTCAGAGATGCAACCACAAAAACATGGCTGTTATAGAGAAAGTTGGGGTGTTCAGATTTTGATGTAAAATACTTTAAAATTGAAAATTTCAGTTTCTTTTGGCATAAGTAATTGAATAGGTGCATACATAATATGACCGAGGAAATGAGGTAAAAAGGTTAAAAAAATGAAGGGTTTTATTTTATGTTGTCATATACGATGTTTGATGTCAATGAAAGAAATAGACAGAAAAAAAGACATGATACAACCCATTATGCGGACAGAGATGGAGTGTATGCTTTTGGTTGGCTGACTTTCTTCAGTCAGACGAAGGGAGGAAGAGGTGGAAGGGTGAAAAGGGGAGACTATGGCTGTGGAAATGGAAATTAGCCTATCTTGCTGAGTGATGCTGCAAATGACCTTAACAGGAAGGAGGTCACAGAGGTAGACATGGGTGGGTGGCAAAGCAACAAGACAAGTCCCTTATCTGTGCTTTCATACGCTACTAAGCTTTCATTTCTTTGGCAACAATATTTGAATGAACAGCTTACTGTATTTGAATGTCTAGTTTGACCTGCTCTACTGCCAAACAACCTGTTTTGTAGAAGTTTGGCAAATTTTGGCTTCAGAGTGACGGTCAGGGCATATCATCTGCATCGGCTTCCAGATGCTACAATTGTGCGGCAATGTGTATGACAGCTCATATTTGTGTCAACTAAATTCATGTATATTTTTTTATTTTAATTTATTTCTGTTTGCGCTTCAGACTTTCAAAGAAATTAAACAAGTCAAGCACCAGTTAACATAAACAATCAAATCAAAGACACAGAACATTCATTTACAAGGCTTAGCTGGAACAGAAATACACAGACATTATACAGAAACGAACAGACTACACCTACTCTGTAAACTCAGGAAATACCACATTCACAAGGAAAATCCAGACAAAATTACAGAATGTTCATTTAAAGCAAAATAACCTTTGGATGTCTTGTCTTCAGTTCACAGTTCACTCACACAGAAACAAAATAATAAATGCTGTTGACACGTCAACAAAAATTTCTGCACGAAAACACCCATCTTCAACAACGGGGTCATCCGGAAAGGTAACCATGGTTACAACCTGACTCCGCTGTACAATCTCCTTCCTCTGACAGAAGGTTTTGAGTCCACTTGTACAGGATCAACCAAACATAAAATACTTTGATTCCACTTTCAACCAGTTAACAAATAAAGCACGTTATCCTCTGCTATTAGGCTTTGCCCCAGTGTTACACAGGCAATTATTGTTTATGTTGATAGCAATGATGGTGTCTGTACTATCATGTTTCTCATGTGATACCTATTAGCATCATGTTGTGGTACTTCTTAGCTGTTTCGTGTGCAAAGGATTAATTCAGTCATCATTATGGTATGTATTTAAGGGATGCCGGAGAGCACAATATTGGTCTTGGATCATGTCACTGGTGAAAAGTTATAATATGAATATAACGGGTGCCAAATATAGAGAAAATATATAAACTGCATGTGTTCATGCGCGTGTGTGCCTACATGTGCATGTGTATAGCCTCAGACGTGATGCTAGCATAGCCTCCTACTGGTCTCATGGTGCCCCCTGATAAGCTGGTGCTGCACAGGGTTTCAGAATAGAGCTAGCTCCAGTGGAATTAGCTTCCATTGTTATGGTAATGACAGTGATACTTCTGCCCCCGTCCAACTCAGACTGGCCATTGTATGGAAACAGGAATGCAATTTCTCCAGCAGCACCATGCGGAAGCAGGATGGCAATCCTCTGTGAGAATGAAAGGTCCCTAAATGACTCTCCATTCAGGTGAGGATAAGGGGCCAGCAGCCAATTAAAGAGGGCGCAGCTGAACAGTGGCATCCCAAAAACCTTGGGCTATTCAACATACATGTTGAGGAATAAATGAAAACACACGTGCGCGCACGCACACATGCAGAAACACACACACACACTTCTTAACTTTTTTCCCCCCACATAAAAACAGGCATTCTAGGTGTTGTTGCAAAGCAGTCTCTGAAGGGCTCTGTACTACATACATTGACAGCGCTATTATTATCACACAAAAAAATAACCTTCAACCAAATCATGTTTTGGGGCAGTAACTACTGGCAAACATAAAACTCACTACTACTAGCCAAACTTATATCAGGGAAAGACACGGAGACATTATTTCAAAATTCATAAATATTGTTTTTTGAACGTTCTTGTTATGAATTTTATTTCTGCTCATTCCATTTCAATACCAACCAACGTAAACCATCCTAGCGTACACTATGCTCTTACACTCGCATACCTGTTCATTTCGTTTCATATTTGGTGTCCTGCTATACTTCCCAGCTGGGTGGGGACGTCCCCCACTGGTCCCCACCGCAACGTTTTCTGAGGGACGGTACCGGGACGTTATTGACGTCCGCAGTCGTGGTGCGACGTATTCTGCGTGTGACGTAAATATAACGTCCGGGGAACGTTTCCATTTGGTCCCCGGGGGAACGTTCTCATTTGGTCCTTCAACAACGTGTTGACAACGTCCTGTTTTGGTCTCTCATAACATTATAAAGGGGACGTTAATGGGACTTTCCTAGGACGTTTATTTACTTTAGCGCACGCACACACACACACACACACACACACACACACACACACACACGCACGCGCGCACACAAATGTAATATATTAATATGTTATATATTGATAACATAATGATAGAACAATAATATATATAATCCAGATTATTTTGATTATTTTACCTTATTTATGTATCTATTTATTTATTTGTTTATTTATTTTATTTTACTTTACCAGATTATTTTACTGGATTATTTTGCTCCGTATTTGTTGAGCACTATCACTACTATTGGGTGTTTCTTTGTTTTATAAGTGTCACAACCTCTAAATGCAATCGCTGACAAATTTAGCATTTGTGAAACACACAATAGCATGTGCTTCTTAATAGACCTTAGTTTGTATTTATTCCATCGTTCAAGGCATTTTGCCGTATAGGCTAAATCAGATTCATGAATCTCACAATGAAGCTGATTAATGTCCTGAGATTTAAAGCTATCCTTAGACCGTTTTAGTTAGGCAAAAAGAAAGATATACATATTCAAAATTATAAATGACTGTCAACAGAAAAAAGACATGTGAAAACCATGACTTAACATTACACTGTTTCCTGATGAAGGTTTCTTAGACTTCAGCCTTCCTTCAATTAACATAAATGCTTGGATGAAAAGAGAACCCAGCCACTGAGGATGCACAAGCCAGTGCATCCTTAGTGCCGGTCCCAAGCCCGGACAAATGGGGAGGGTTGCGTCAGGGAGGGCATCCGGCATAAAATCTCTGCCAAATCAAATATGCGGATCATAAATAAGACTTGCATACCGGATCGGTCGAGGCCCGGGTTACCAACGACCGCCACCGGTACTGTTAACCAGCAGGGTGTCGGTGGAAACTATGCTACTGTTGGGCGAAGGAGAAGGAGAGGGGGAAAGCATGTCCAGAGGCAGCTAGAGAGGCGGAAGGGTAGGTAGGCATGTGGAGGTGAGAGTTGGAACTTTGAATGTTGGCACTATGACTGGTAAAGGGAGAGAGCTGGCTGACATGATGGAAAGAAGAAAGGTAGGCATACTGTGTGTGCAAGAGACCAGGTGGAAGGGGAGTAAGGCCAGGAGTATCGGAGGTGGGTTCAAACTCTTCTACCATGGTGTGAATGGGAGGAGTAATGGGGTAGGGGTAATTCTGAAGGAAGAGTATGTCAAGAGCGTGCTGGAGGTGAAGAGAGTGTCAGACAGAGTGATGAGTATGAAGCTGGAAATTGAAGGTTTATTGCTGAATGTTATCAGCGCATATGCCCCGCAAGTTGGGTGTGAGTTGGATGAAAAAGAAGAATTCTGGAGTGAGTTGGACGACATGGTGGAGAGGGTACCCAAGGAGGAGAGAGTGGGGATTGGAGCCGACTTAAACGGACATGTTGGTGAAGGGAACAGAGGTGATGAGGAGGTGATGGGAAGGTATGGAGTCAAGAAGAGAAATGTGGAAGGACAGATGGTGGTCGATTTTGCGAAAAGGATGGAAATGGCTGTGGTGAATACATATTTCAAGAAGAGGGAGGAACACAGGGTGACGTACAAGAGTGGAGGAAAGTGCACACAGGTGGACTATATCTTATGTAGAAGGCGCCATCTAAAAGGGATTGGAGACTGCAAGGTGGTGACAGGGGAGAACGTAGCTAGGCAGCATCGGATGGTGGTCTGTAGGATGACTTTGGAGACCAAGAAGAGGAAGCGAGTGAAGACACAGCCGAAGATCAAATGGTGGAAGTTGAAGAAGGAAGACTGTTGTGTGGAGTTCAGGCAGGAGTTAAGACAGGCACTAGGTGGTAGTGAAGAGTTGCCAGATGGCTGGACAACCACTGCAGAAATAGTGAGGGAGACAGCTAGGAAGGTACTTGGTGTGTCATCAGGACAGAGGAAGGAAGACAAGGAGACTTGGTGGTGGAATGAGGAAGTACAGAAAATTATACAGAGGAAAAGGTTAGCAAAGAAGAAGTGGGATAGTAAGAGAGATGAAGAAAGTAGACAGGAGTACAAGGAGATGCAGCGTAAAGCAAAGAGAGAGGTGGCAAAGGCAAAGGAAAAGGCGTATGGTGAGTTGTATGACAGATTAGACACTAAGGAAGGAGAAAAGGACTTGTACCGATTGGCTAGACAGAGGGACCGAGCTGCAAAGGATGTGCAGCAAGTTAGGGCGATCAAGGATAGAGATGGAAATGTGCTGACAAGCGAGGAGAGTGTGCTAAGAAGGTGGAAGGAATACTTTGAGGGGCTGATGAATGAAGAAAATGAGAGAGAGAGAAGGTTGGATGATGTAGGGATAGTGAATCAGGAAGTTCAGCGGATTAGCAAGGAGGAAGTGAGGGCAGCTATGAAGAGGATAAAGAGTGGAAAGGCAGTTGGTCCTGATGACATACCTGTGGAGGCATGGAGATGTTTAGGAGAGATGGCAGTGGAGTTTTTAACTAGATTGTTTAACACAATCCTGGAAAGTGAGAGGATGCCTGAGGAGTGGAGAAGAAGCATACTGGTACCGATTTTCAAGAACAAGGGCGATGTGCAGAACTGTAACAACTACAGAGGTATAAAGTTGATCAGCCACAGCATGAAGATTTGGGAAAGAGTAATAGAAGCTAGGTTAAGAGGAGAGGTGACGATCAGCGAGCAGCAGTATGGTTTCATGCCACGAAAGAGCACCACAGATGCAATGTTTGCTTTGAGAATGTTGATGGAGAAGTATAGAGAAGGCCAGAAAGAGTTGCATTGTGTCTTTGTAGATTTAGAGAAAGCTTATGACAGAGTGCCGAGAGAGGAGGTGTGGTATTGTATGAGGAAGTCAGGAGTTGCAGAGAAGTATGTAGGAGTGGTGCAGGATACGTATGAGGGAAGTGTGACAATGGTGAGGTGTGCGGTTGGAATGACAGATGGGTTCAAGGTGGAGGTGGGATTACATCAAGGATCGGCTCTTAGCCCTTTCTTGTTTGCAATGGTGATGGACAGGTTGACGGACAAGATCAGGCAGGAGTCTCCATGGACGATGATGTTCGCGGATGACATTGTGATCTGTAGCGAGAGTAGGGTGCAGGTTGAGGAGAGCCTGGAGAGGTGGAGGTATGCACTGGAGAGAAGAGGAATGAAAGTCAGTAGGAGCAAGATGGAATACCTATGCGTGAATGAGAGAGAGGACAGTGGAATGGTCAGGATGCAAGGAGTGGAGGTGACAAAGGCATTTGATTTTAGTACTTGGGGTCAACTGTCCAAAGTAACGGGGAGTGCAGTAGAGAGGTGAAAAAGAGAGTGCAGGCAGGTTGGAGTGGGTGGAGAAGTGTGTCAGGAGTGATTTGCGACAGAAGGGTATCAGCAAGAGTTAAAGGGAAAGTTTACAAGATGGTTGTGAGACCAGCTATGTTATATGGTTTGGAGACAGTGGCACTGACGAAAAGACAGGAGGCGGGGCTGGAGGTGGCAGAGTTGAAGATGCTAAGATTTTCACTGGGAGCAACGAAAAAGGACAGGATTAGGAACGATTATATTAGAGGGACCGCTCAGGTTGGACGGTTTGGAGACAAAGCAAGAGAGGCAAGATTGAGATGGCTTGGACATGTGTGGAGGAGAGATGCTGGGTATATTGGGAGAAGGAGGCTGAATATGGAGCTGCCAGGGAAGAGGAGAAGAGGAAGGCCAAAGAGGAGGTTTATGGATGTGGTGAGGGAAGACATGCAGGTGGCTGGTGTGACAGAGGAAGACGCAGAAGACAGGAAGAAATGGAAACGGATGATCCGCTGTGGCGACCCCTAACGGGAGCAGCCGAAAGTAGTAGTAGTAGTAGCTTGGATGGAAAGAGAAACGGAGACACTAAAAATTTAAATTCTACTTACCTGGTGGGATGACTAACATTTTGATTAAAGTGTATAATTATCAGTTTCAAACAGGAACAAGTGTTTCAGTCGATGAAGCAAGCATTTTGTATCTCTACATCAGTGGAGCTAGTCCTGTGGACGCACTTTTCAGGAATAATGTCTCTGGCTGCAAAAACAAGTTGAGAAACAGCTCAATACTGGAGGAGGTTTGTGCTGTCCAAGTGCCTTCAGTTTCATCAGTTTCTGTTGTGACAGCCCCAGAGCCTTGGTCCTTTGTATTGTGGGTGTTTTGTGTGTCTTGCAAGTCCTTGGCGGGTGGAGCTAAGGTGCCTATGATGATCACCCAATTAGTTACGATCGGCTCATGGGCCACAACAACAAAGGAAGATGCACACTGAATTTAGCAGTAACAAACTGAGATTTATTAAAGTAAAGAGGTGTGGAAGTCAGAGTCAGTGTTGTGTGAAAGTGCATGAGGGCAGTGGCTAATGTGAGATGTGTGTTGTCAGTGTAAAACAAAATGAGGTAACACAAAAGAAACGCGCACGCAGAGCTCAGTGAAGGGTGACTGTGTTTGAAGTCTGGGTTTAAGTAACTTATATCACTGCCCAGGTTTCCCCAGTTATTGTGATCACACCTCAGCTCCACCCCTTCAAGGACCTGCAAGAGACACAAAACACACACACAGTACACACAACCAAGCTCTGGGACCGTCACACTATGTAGTTAGTGGTTGTCAGTTAGACCCCCCTGGTTCTATTCACCTACGTCTATCACCCACCCATCTAACCCACATAGAAAGATAACTACAGAGATGCAGATATCTTGAATTAAAACACTACAGGATGCATTGTGCTAGGCTGAGGAGGAGGAATGATAGAGGAAACATGTTGACTCTGTTTTCATCATTGACGATGTCTTCAAGATGGTCATGGAGGAGTTGAGGTCAAGAAGGAATCAAATATCTACAAAAAAAACAGGGTGAAGGTTGCAATGATAAACAGACAGAACACTGCTGAAAAGAACTATCTGCCAAATTCATAAACCCTCAGAGCAGAGACATTGAGGTGGGGAACCTTGATTTAAAATTCCCTATAACCATTTAAAATTTACTATAACTACTAGATCTGGCAGTACCACTAGATCTGGCAGTACCAAATGTCATGAGAGTTGGTCTGATGGCAAATTCAATTTCAACATCTCAAAAGCGCATATGCCACTTTGTAAAGTGGTAAAAAAAACTACTTCAGATCAGTTATCACAAATTTGTCTGTTAGCATCTTGCTTGATGAAAAATAACCCCGTTCAGTTAGCTCTCCAGTGTTATCATAAAGAAATATTTCCAGATGACAATGTGTCTCCAAAACTGTAGGAGAAAAAAAAATGCTGGTAAAATACTGAAGTTGCAAACCCAAAAATTAAATGTCAATATAATGTCACTTACTCAAAATTGTGACGAAATTGTTGAATGAAGTGTTATCTGCAGGGGAGAGAAACAAAGCTGAAATGCAAGGATTTTGACAGGCTGGAGCCAAGTTGAATCACATGCAATCAGTGAACTCATAAACCTGTGCAACAAGTTTGTACATGTACTCACATAGATGTGTGTGTACGCAAATACAAAATCTGTCTCAACATGTCAATATGTAAAGCATAATCATGTACATTGATACACCACCTATATTGCTAACCCCACTGGCAGTGGCAGGTTTGGGCTTCCTGTAACAGTCCTAGGGGGATGAACAGCCTGAACTGTTAACTCTGATTTGTTCAGTCTCCATGTGGTGCGGTCTGTGGTAGCACCAAACCATACTGGAGTTGTACAGCTCAGCCACAGAGCAATTCTCTGGGGAAACCAAGAGATAGCTTGTGAAAGTCTGGCTCTGGTCTGATACTGTGGTCAGGGTGGTCCTGGTGGGGGTGTGAGGGCGCTCCTTGTGCTCTGCTATGTCTGGCTGGACTCAGGTCTGAGAGAGAGGGAGGTGGAGATAACAAACAGTAAGTTTGAGAAATCCCCTTTTGAATCTAGGGTTGGCTTTAATCTTCTAATTTTCCTTTAAATTCAGGAAGTTTTTTTTCTTAAATAATCAAAATTATAAGCCTTTACAAAATATGTGTAGCCCTGGCTAAAATGCATTTAGACATCTGGCTAAAATTCAGTTAGACACCTAAAATTCATATACATTT
The DNA here is from genome assembly GCF_029633865.1 of Lampris incognitus. Lineage (NCBI taxonomy): Eukaryota > Metazoa > Chordata > Actinopteri > Lampriformes > Lampridae > Lampris > Lampris incognitus. Next base: position 47,957,719 of record NC_079214.1, on the reverse strand, counting down.
GGTTAAAATTAATTTAGGATATAAATAGTTTTAAAAATGAAGTTCATAGTGTAAATATTTAAGAAAATATATGGAAGGATAAAATAGAAAAGTCATAATCTTTACAGTTAAAAGGTTAGTTTATACAAATGAGGATGTAGTCAGTCTAACAGCCTAACTTGATTCGCAGCACTATGTCAATTTATGTTTTCCTTTGTTTCAATTGGCATGTTCTAAAATGATAGCCAACCCAAATTTCATTCTCAGGTAGAGGGGTGGGGCTTGGGTGTAAGCTGATTTCTGTCTTGCGCGTTGGAGAACGGCAGAAAGCGAATGGTTACCGTCAAGTGAATGGTGCAGATTGTTCGAGAGCAAAATGTGTTCCTGACTAAGTGGTTGACGAACAGTTATCCAAAGGGTTCGGATTTTTGTGATCTGCAAGAGGTAAACATGAGATTGTGTATTGCTTTTCATACTACATGTTATAGTTTAAAAACGAATTGTGTCGCTAATCGCGAGTAGCCGTTAGCATTTGCATAATAGCCGTTAGCTTTGCATTGTGATGCTAATCACGAGGAGCCATTAGTATTAGCATAATAGCAGTTAGCTCAGCTTTGAAGAATTGGTTAAGGCAAGCTATTGCTAGCTCGCCACAAAATAGTATATGGACTTGTTGCTTAGCTGATTCAATTGATTCAGGAGACGGATGATTTGTGACCGTAAGAGAGGACAGCTCCGTTGGACCACTTTGGAGAACTGTTTTCTGTTGGAGAGCTATTCGACTGTCGCGGCCGTTTCTTGGCTGCTGTTTCGTTTGCGCTCTGCCGAGCGCCCATCACCCAGTCCCCCCTCGTCTTGCCCTCTAAATGTTCCCTGGATCTGTGAGTACTGAGCACGTGTTTTTCATTTTGCTTGTGTGACCAAGTGAAGCGGCCACTATAGTTTCAAGGCCTCTACGCTCCCAAGCCACGACTCAGGCCTGCAACTTGGGTTTAGTTTACACGTGGGTTTACCATAAGTTGCAGAGCGAGTGTTTCTGTGTGAGTGTGGACCTATGGTTGATGTTATTTAATATTATTTTGTGTTTATTCATATTTGGGATTTAGTCCTATTTGTCTTTATTCATGATGTGATTTTGAGAAATTCTGTTTTATATAAATATATAGCCTACCATAATTTGGTATTACATTTAAAGAAACCTTGTTGTGTCATAGCTCATAGGTAATTCATGTTTAATAACTGTTAAAACGATAGATAAAAATTAGGACAAGAGACAAAACCAAAATCTAAGTGATATATCTTTATCATATATCCTAAATTTATTTGGAGGCACTGCCAGTTATTTTAGTTTAAAATAGAGTAGCATTTAAATAGTTTAAAAGCATACAGGTAATAGCGCCATTTAGTTTGAAACCGTACCCAGGCCCTGCCCACAGTACCACTACATATAGCAGATTTTTATATAGCTACATGGGACGGGTGTTACATATGTATCCTAAATTAAATGAATATGAAGGAACAGAAAATCCTGGGTGTATGTAAAATTCAACAGAATATTGGCAGTGCATGAGAACAAGACAGTTGATTTTTGTTGTGGTTAGGATGTGCAGACACTGAAAATGTCTTAAGTTTTGCTTACAAAGATACATTTAAATTGGGACTTTAGAAATTAAAGACATCTGACAACTCACCTAGGTCTAGTCAAAATGTTTTAAAAGTAGACTGCTGATTATAATTAAAAACATTTTAAGTATTTGAAAACAATATTGAAATATAATTAGACACGAATAGTGACAGATGTGACCAAAAACAAGAATTATTTGCCAAAGCACCACAGTGTCATAGAATTGGAGGAAACACTGATCCAACTTCCTCATCTCTGTATACTGTCTAGTAATTCTTTAATGAAGCAGAGGTTGATCCTCAACGAGATCAGCAGTTACATCTCACCTATGGGAGGTAAAACATTTTCAATTAAATCATATACACACACACACACACATTATATTCACAAAGCTAACCTAATACTAGGGATGTCCCAATCCAATCCACGGCATTGGTATCGGGTCGATACTGGCCCAGAATGCTGGATCGGCTATCGGAGAGGAGAAAAAAATATGATCCGATACCTATCCGATACAATCCATGGGGAAATCTAGCTTAAACAATCGCCAAATGCTTATATATTATTTCTTCTTCTTTGTCGTCTTCATCTTTTTCTTCTTCGTCTTCTTCTTCTCCGGTTTACTGGCGGATCGCAAGCAACTTTAAGATGCATACTGCTACCTACTGTACAAGAGTGTGTAACATCTTTTTTTCTGGCTTTTTCATATTGGCACTTCCCATGCCACGCACCTCCAGTTAAGCAGCACAGCATGTCAAGTGATAACAACAGTAGTAGAATTAGTCGCATATGTATGAACGTTAACTACCTGTGGAATAATCATGTAAGTGGTGTGGAAGTATTTCAGAGGAAAAAAATCCAACAGCCTAATGCAAAATTTGCAATGCAAATGTTTCGAGGGGTGGCAGTGCTGTTGGTCAGTTTAATACCACATACTTAATTAAGCATTTGAAAAAACAACACATATAACAACACCAGGAATTTCTGCATGCAGTGGTTGCAAAGAAAAGTAAAAAAACCCAACAGCAGACATTGATGGAATCAATAAAAAGGCGAAAGAAACTGCCCCAGACAGCAACAAGGCAAAATCGATAATAGAGAAACTAGTTTGAGTTTATGGTCCTGGACAACCAACCCCTTTCGGTAATAGAAAATGTGGGGTTTCGACGCTTAATTGAGCACCTCGAACCTCGCTATACTTTGCCCAGTCGCCATTATATAATGGAAAAGGCCATCCCTCATATGCACAATGAAGTTTGCGATTTTCTCTCCAACCTCTTGGAGAATGTAGGAGCGGTTAGTTTCACAACAGACATCTGGAGCTCAGTCATGAGTCCAGTGTCCTTGTTGAGTCTGACCGCGCACTGGATAGACTCAGATTTTACCTTTAAAAAAGTAGTTTCTTGGCTCACACACGGGATCCATTATAGCAGCCATTAAGGAAATGCTGCGTGAATGGAAGATTAATAAAAATAAAGTGCATGTCATTTTAAGGGATACTGCACAAAACATGAAGAAGGCTATGGATCAGCTTGGCATGGCAAGTTTAGGATGCTTCGCGCACACACTGCAGCATGAGGGACTGTTGTCGCAGCACAGTGTGAGTGATGCACTGGTCAATGGGAGAAAAATAGTAGGCCACTTCAAAAGTACCCTCCTTGACGCAGTCAACAGACATTTTAACGATGTGGAATCTGAGCCATTATACTCGGTTGCAGCTCTGCTGGATCCACGTTACAAAGACAGGTAAGGGAATTTGTGTGTGTGCGTGTATGAGCGAGAGAGAGAGAATGAGAGTAACAAATTCTTTACACCTCTGTATAGAATTTCCACTACCATTTCATTATTTTCACAAATCAAATATCAAGTATAAGAACAGACAAATAACTTGACATTAAAGAAATTATTTGACTATTAATATTTGATATATTTTATCATACCAGGTACTTCACAAATGTGGACATTTTGAGACTTGGAAAGGAAGCATTAATGGCAGAGGTAGGGAAGATGGAGGATGTGTTGAAGACTAAACCTGAAACTACAGCCTCTGAGCCAGCAGACAAGACTCCAGAGATGGAGGCTCCAGGCACAACTACCAGCAGCCTTGGTTGCGTCTTTGATGAAACCCTGGAGGAACAAGCACCAGTTTAATGAATCTGTGTTCCCATTGGCCAGCATCACTTCTCTTAACCAGATGGCCAAAGCTGTTTTGAAGACTTGGCCAGTCCAAGTTAAACGAGATTGTGAGATCACTGGTGTAGTTTGAAATTAAACTTGTGATTGACGATTTTTAAGTCTTGGAACTGAAGGGAATCCATCCATTATCCAAACCCCTTATCTGCTGTCAGAGTCGCGGGATGCTGGAGCCTATCCCAACAGTCATTGGGCGGCAGGTGGGGAGACACCATGGACAGGCTGCCAGGCCATTCACTGAAGGGAATAAAGTTTCTTAATCATTGTAAAAAAAAATCCTGGAGGAAAGCATGGTATTCCCTGGTCCTGGGATAACCACAAGTGCAAAAATTCAAGTTCAGACCTACCTCAGTGAGGTAACTATTCCACGGTCGGACAATGACTTGCTTTACTGGAAAGCCAACCAACCTCAACTGCCTTCCTTGGCAGCCACGGCAGCTAAATTTCTCTGTGCTCCCTGCACAAGTGTAGAGAGTGAGAGGCTCTTTAGCACAGCCTCAATTATTATTGATGTAAGAAGGAACAGGCTGACGGCAGAGACCACTGAAAAGCTTATGTTCCTAAAGAAGAATCTGCCCCTCATGGTTATGTGAGCAAACTTAATATGTTCAAGAGCTTGCCACAGAGAAATGGCATTATTATTTGGACATGCATATTATTTGTACATGCAGGTGGCTGGCGTGACAGAGGAAGATGCAGAGGACAGGAAGAGATGGAAACAGATGATCCGCTGTGGCGACCCCTAACGGGAGCAGCTGAAAGTAGTAGTAGTAGTAGTAGTAGTACAAGAGTAAAACAAAATATCAGGTTGATATCGTATCGGCAGATAGTTAAAGCTGTGGTATCGGTATCAGAAGTGAAAAAGTGGTATCGGGACATCTCTACCTAATACAGTGAATCACTGAAGGTGGTGGTAATGCACCAAAAAACTGTTTGCCAACCACCAAATAAAATAGAAGAAGAAGATGAGTCATTGAAAGGTAACAAGTGCACTGTGCACTACTCAATCAGCTCACCCCTGCTGCTGTGAGGCAGGAGACCCCAAATTAACTTAAGCGTCAATAGATCAGGCTCGAGACCGACACGTCCTTAAATTTTACAACAGACTCTACGGCTCTACGTTTAACTAAACCAAATCTGTGTATTAATGTTTTTGTCATTAAAGTCAAGTACCGTATATAGTTTTACCAGTTATTAGATCAAAAGAAGTTATTAATTTAATGTTACCGGCGCTTATGGTAAATTAGCGGCTACTGGTAATGTGAGCTAGTCTGCATTAGTCAGCAAGTTTTTGCTAGTGTAAGTTTTCTTTGAATTTTTAAAGTTATCTACACAAAGGACTTCAAGTTGGCCAAACTAATTAGTTAAGTAAGGTCATTAATATTTTGGCGATAACATTGCACCGCAAATGCAAGCATGTATCATATGCATAGCTAAATTGTTAGCTTAGTTTAATGGTAAGAGCTAACTGCTGCTGGTAATAGTTGTGCGCTACATAAACTAACGTACGTTAGCTTCTAGCTGAGCTAACCGAAACCCCCAAAGCGACCCTGTGTACACACTTAAGAGTTTTTCAATTTAAGAATTAATGCATGATTGAATAGTTGTTTGTAGACATTAATTAACACATTGTAATTACACCTTTTCACAAAGGTCGTTAAGTTGTTTGAAGCTTTTGAAAGAAGGGTGCTGCTTAAATTAGAAATGATGGAAACCAACTTCAGCAATGCCCGTAGGAGGATAATGGACTTGTTGGAGGCCAGACAACAGATGACATCTGAGGAGGACATTGGTGACATGCTGAAGGAGCCATGCTAAACTGTAGAGAACCTGGAGAGCTAATGCCTCCAGATTCAGTCAGATGCTTAATTTAAGAAGAGAATAGTGAGTGCACTGACATTTCTTTACTGGTATTTTGACAAATTACACACCACAGAAACATATCTTTTGATTTCTACAGATTCAGTACCTGAGCCTGCAAGCTGGAGTGAGGCTGGGCGTTGGTATGAGGAGGATGTTAAGGAAAATTGGGAGCAACCCACTCTGGGGCAAATACAGCTACAAGGAGAGAAAGGGGAAGAGGCCTTTTTGTAAGCTGTCATTAAATGAAGTGATAATAAGTAAGTATCTGTGAGGTAATTTTGACATAAACATATCAGTGTCTGCTTGTAGAAATTTTTTTCAGGATGTACTGTATAATAGCAATAACAAATTCTAGCTACATCAGTGTCATTCGATGTCAAATCACACACTACCATCTCTGTTCTGAAATGGTTTGTGTGGTCATCTGAGGCCATTTAAATTTAAACTCCCAACAGCCAGGTTGTCCTCATTCCCAATATCACCCTATCCTAAATTCAACCATAATACTTCATTTGTCTTGGTTGTGCTGAAGATAGTAAAAGCTTAAAGAGCGAGCCAATTCAGTAGGAACTTTATACTTAACATTATACTTTTTAATTTAATATAAGATGGACATCCAAAGGAGTTGAATCAAGTGCAACAGGACTTGGTATATATCCGTGAAGACGTTTCGCCTCTTCACGGATATATACCAAGTCCAGTTGCACTTGATTCAACTCCTTTGGATAACCATGACCTGGATCAATGAGAACATTCACAGATATAAGATGGACAGTTTCATGACTTAACATTTCAGACGGGAGACAATGTCAAAACATTCAGTGAAAAACTACATATTAAAAGAGAAAGGCATAGCCCAGCTTCAAGCATAGAGAATCGATCCTGGATGGATTTCTTACAACTTGTGTCCTATCTTAATCATTAGAAAGTAGCTGGATACAAATGTCATATTTTAATATAAAGATTACATTGTCCACTTTGGAATCAGTTAAATTCTGTTTTTACAAAGTAATAAGTGGGTTAAGGGTAATTTATCTAACCACAATTTTTTAATTATAAAAATCCCTTCAACGCTCTTAGAGTGGGTGCCAAAATTCACTTTTTTGTGTGGTCTGACTTCCAACTCGCAGTGACTTAGAAAACGCTACATCTCAGTATGACACAAAGCATATCCCAAGACAAAAACCCAGTGTGTGGAGGAGGTTATTGCTGTCATGCTGAAGCATGCCCCACAATTTGGGACAGCACCTGGGCAGGTACCCTTCTCAAGCACACAGATAGGTGACAAATTAAAGGAAAATCCTGAATAAATGAGTGAAGAAACAAGTGCAGATGTTTCCACAAAAGCGTATGGTTGGAAGCTTATAGTGGCCTAACACCTTAGTATTTCCCACCGGCCAAAAAACCCCCGCTATGGTCAGTGTAAAAAGGCGGATGTTAGCGGGTTTTTTTGGTCAGTGGGAAAAGGTTATAAGACAGTTTGATAGTTTTTCGTTTGTCACCCATCTGTATACACATACCTTTTAAAGGGTCTAACACAATATAAAAATGACTTTTGTTGGACTCAAAATTAGCTGATTAGCAGTAGTGGAATGTTACTAACTACCTTTACTCAAGTGTTGAAGTACAAATTCAAGGTACTTGTACTTTACTTGTGTATTTCCATTTTATTCTGCTTTATAATTCTACTCCATCTTTACTACATCTCAGACAAATAGTTTTTAATCCACTACATTTGTCTGAGAGCTTTAGATACTACTTACTTTACAGTTACAATTTTCATACCCTTCCTGTCCAGCGAAAACCATGTAAATCCAACTGTATTGATTTTAAATGTGACTGCTCTAATAAACTGAGGGGTTGTTCCTTTATTTGTTGAGCAAATTCTACTTCTAGATTATGATGCATTGATTGAGCATGCATCATAATTTAACATGTTCATGCTAGATCAAACTACTTAACAGTATATAAAGTAGTTCAAATTTGCTCAACCTTATACATCTAAAGCAGTAACATGCAACATAGACATTAATTCAGCATTAATATTAATCCAAAAATATCATATATAATAATAAAACACTGACAGGAGCCATTTTAATGCACAATGAGTACTTGTACTTTACTTTCAGTAAATTTTGTTGATAACATTAGCAGTATTTGCACAGTGTAAAGGATCTGAACACTTCTTCCAGTACTTCTAATTACATATAATACATAATAGTTTAATGACCTACTTGCAGGTGAGATATTCACCATGTGGAAGAGACGGTCCCTTTAAGACAGTGGGTTCAGGGGTTAACCAGGGAGGTTGCGGGTAGACAGGAGGCTGTGGTTTTGATGAAGGAAAACTGTTTACTTGAAGTTTGTTGGAGGAAATAAACGACCCCACGGCTGTGTGGTCAAAAGGAGAAGTGGGCTGGTCTCCTTTGTTTCATCCTCCACATTGGTGACCCCGACGCGAGCCATGGAAAACAAAGCTCTCAGTGCAGCGGCAGTGGCTAACATCGTCTGGCTCAAACTGCGCGACTTCTCCGAGACGACTGCAGCAGCATGGTTCGCTCACATTGAAGCCCAGTTTGTGATTAAGAACATCACCATGGATGAGACCAAGTACTACTACGTCGTGGCGGCACTCAGAACATCTACAGCACCGCGGATATTGGGCCTGCTGTAAGCCCTGCCGTCCGTGGATAAGTACGACATAATTAAGAGACACTTGCTGCAGGCTTTTGAGCTACCAGAGGTGGAGCGGGTGGACTGGTTGTTTTCACTGCAAGGCTCAGGAGATGGCAAGCCATCGCAACTAATGGACAAGATGCTGACTATGCTGGGTTCGTGCGACCCCGCCTTCCTTTTTGGTCAGCTGTTCCTCCATCAGCTCCCCTCACATGTCCATGCTGCCTTGGCTAGCTCCAAGTTATCCACCACCAACAACTTTCAGGAGTTGACTGCAGAGGCTGACAGGATTTTTCTGGCCAGCCAACAGCAGTGTGTGGGTGCTCTGCTACCTGCCCACACTCTTCCACCACAGGCATCACTGCAGCAGCAGTTTCTCGTTGGCAGCAGGACTCGGGGGGGGGGGGGGGCTGTGCTTCTACCATGCTAAGTGGAGCCAAAGCCAAGCAATGCCGTGCACCATGCACTTTCAGCAGGGCGGAAAAAGCCAGTAGCTGTGCCAACGCTCAGTAGCCCTGCGCGTTGGCCAGAAAGGCAGGCTGCTGTTTATTCAGGACACCATCTCCAGCTGGCGGTTGCTAATTGTTTCGGGTGCGCAGCGGAGCATCCTGCCTGCGACAGCAGTGGACGCAATGGCCGGCGGATTCGGCTCCCCCATGGATGCTGCCAACAGCACCCCCGTCTGCACCTATGGCACGAGGTACGTGGAGGTGGTTTTTGGTGGTCGGCAGTTCGGCTGGGACTTGGTGATGGCGAAGGTGTCCATTTCCCTCCTGGGCGTGGATTTCCTGCACGCTTGATTGACGCCTTCTCCTTCTGCTCCTACCCATGTATGCTGGGGGAGGCGGGTCCCGTTGGCTTGTCCAGTATGCTTTCCACCGAGGATGAATTTCAGCAGATGCTTGCTGACTTTGCGGACCTCACAATGCACATCTTCTCATCAGCAGTCACCAAGCATAGAGTGGAACACTACATTACCACCACTGGCCCCCCAGTCTGCCTGTGCACGGCGCCTCGACCCAGCCAAGCTCGCCATCGCCAGGGAGGAGTTTGCCAACATGGAGCGCCTCAGCATCGTGAGCCACTCTTGACAGTCCATGGGCCTCTCCCCTGCATACAGTCACAAAGGCTAACAGCGGCTGACGCCCATGTGGTGATTACCGCCTCCTCAACAACGCCATGATGCCAGACTGCTACCCTGTCCCACACATCCAGGACTTCTCCATGCACTTAGTGGGGGCGGTCAACTTCTCCAAGGTGGACCTCGTGTGCGGATACCACCAGGTGCCAGTCCGCCCGCAGGATGTGCCAAAGACGGCAGTAATCACGCCGTTCAGCCTGTTTCGAGTTCCTGAGGATGCTGTTTGGGCTCAAGGGGGCTGCACAGACCTTTCAGCGGCTCATGGACTCTGTGCTGTGGGATATGCAGTTCCTGTTTGTTTACCTTGATGACATTCTCGTGGCCAGTACGTCTGCAGCAGAGCACCTGGTCCACCTTCGGCAGCTGTTCGAGCGGCTCAGCCAGCATGGGCTCATCGTCGACCCGGCAAAGTGCCAGTTGGATCTGCCAGCCATTGACTTCCTCGGGCACCGGGTTAGACAGGACGGAGCAACCCCCTTCCTCGACAAGGTGGACGCCGTCGCCAGATTCTCATGCCCGAACACGGTGAAGTCCCTGCAGGAGTTCCTGGGCATGGTGAACTTTTACAAACGGTTCATTCCCCAGGCAGCTCATCTCATGCGCCCCCTGTATGAGGCTCTGAAGGGTAAGGACCCCAAGGGCCCGGTGGTCTGGTCGGAAGAGAGAAAGCAGGCGTTTAAGGATGTTAAGGCTGCGCTGGCTGACGCTGCCTTGTTGGCGCACCCATCACCAACTGCCCCAGTAGCACTCACTCACCATGGATGCCTCAGATTATGCCGTGGGGGCAGTGTATGAGCAGTGAGTGGGCGGAGACTGGCAGTCGCTCGCTTTTTTCAGCTGCCAACTGCGCAGCAGTGAGAGGAAGTACAGCACCTTCAACCGGGAGCTTTTTGGCCTGTTTCTCGCCATCCCATGGGTCATGCTTGGCCTGCGGACCACCCCTAAGGAAGACCTCCAGTCCTCCTCAGCCGAGCTGGTTTACGGCCAGCCACCGCGGATCCCAGGGGAATTTCTCCTGGATGGACGGTGCAGCACCCCGGTCTGCTGCCTGCCAATGGGCTGTGTTCCAGGATGGCACCAGCGTTTTCACTCCAGTCCCAACTTCGCGGCAAGGCTTTCCTCAGTCTTACGTCCCCAAGGACCTGCAGTTGGCCAGGTGCATCTTCATCCGGCACGATGCCCACCATACCCACCTGTGGTCCCCCTACAACGTCCCCTTCCGTGTCCGGAAGGGGACGGAGTGGGTTTCAGTGGACCGCCTCAAGCCAGCTCACCTGGACTCGGAGAGGCCGGTTCAACTGGCCCGGCCCCCTCGGCGTGGATGCCCCCCCTGCCCCTACACCAGGGGTGCCCACAATTTTTTGACTCGTGAGCTACTTTTAAAATGACCAGGTCAAAATGATCTACTCTTATTAAAAATAATAATAAAAATACTCAATTGTGGTGACCCACATCTATATATCGAGAGACATTCACCTAAGAGGACGGTGTACCTTTAAGGGAAGAGGCGAGGGGTCAGATAATGCACTTCCGCTTCCGGTTCACAGTCAGTTCAGTGTCGTTGTCGAACGTATGACATGCAAAGTTGGAGCTAGTAAACTACCTCGACTACGTCTACTCTCACGTCTCCTGTCTCGTTGTTTTCTAACTCCACATTGGTGACCCCGACTGTTATGTATGCACACATCGACAGTGCTGCATTTGATTTGGTGCTGTTCTATTGTGCTGGGATCGATTGGTGATGCCTGCGGGCTCTGGGTTGTTTGATCGGGTCTGCCTTTGATGCTGTGTCAGTCTAAATAAAGAATGCCACGGAGAGGTTGTGTCGAGCGACAGCGCTGTGTCCTGACGTGATTTCTAAACTTAATATTGGCGACGAGGATGGCTGATATCTCCCTCCCACCACCTGCCCCCTTCCTGGCATTACCTGGCGAGCCTCCGGTACCATGGACTCGCTGGCTACATAGTTTTGAAAATTACATCATCGCCTCAGGGCTCGACGACGTGAGCCAGGCTAGGAAGATGGCTCTGTTGCTACACTGCTTGGGAGCAGAGGGTCATCGTGTGCTCGGGTCTCTGGGGAACGTCACAAGCTTTGCCGAAGCTGTGGGACTTATGAGCACCCATTTCGCTGCTCCACAGAGTGCCCTCCTTCGGCGATTTATATTCCGTCAGCGACACCAACTGCCTGGTGAGTCTGTGCGGCAGTACGTAGCTAATTTGCGAGGGCTAGCTAGCTCATGCAAGTTTGGCGCGCTTCAGGACGAGATGGTTCGCGACCAGCTAATCGAACACACCAACAACACAAAGGTGCGTGAGACTCTCCTGCTGGAAAAAGACGATCTGCTGCTGTCCAGAGCAATTACCATCGCACTACAGATTGAGGGAGCAGCTGAGTGTGCTGCTATGCTAAATACACAGCAAGTGGCCACCTCCAGTCAAGCTGCCAACGACTCCTCCCTCTACTCATGGCTGCCCCTCGGGACGCAACCCAGCCAGAGCGAGGCGGGCGCCGACTCCACTGGGGACGTCTTGCAACTGCAACGACGGCGTTCTCGGCCCCGCCCTCAACAGTCCTGTGGTAACTGTGGATCTCGGTCTCATGTTTCAAGGGCTCAGAACTGCCCTGCCCGTGGCCAGACATGCCGTAGCTGCGGTAAGCACAATCACTTTGCCAACGTCTGTCGATCTTCCCCGGCTGGGTCAGAGGGCCACACCCCCCAGTCTTCAACCGCCGTCATTCACAAGGTGAGCTCTGCGCCAGTGTCATTCAAATCATGCACAGTCAACATTAATGATGTGTGCATTCCCCTGCTGTTGGACCCCGGTGCAAGTGTGTCTCTCCTGAATGTTGATACCTACAGTCAATTTTTCGGTTCACTGCCACTGTCCGCACCCTCAGCTGTCCTCTGTGGGTATGTTGACTCCAAAATCGATCTGGTTGGCTCTCTCCAACTGACTGTCCGCTATGGAACCAAGCTGGTGCCCAATGCAGTTTTTCATGTGGCACGCCGTGGGGCCAACCTGATGGGCCTGGACCTGTTCTCCGCTCTGGGGTTCTCCCTCTTAGACACAAGGGGGGCAGCAATCCTGACTGTCGCCACACCTTGGCAGCAGAAGTGGCCATCGCTGTTTATGGGGCTGGGCTGCCTCTCCGCCTTCACCCATCAACCTCTCCTCAACCCTGCTGTGAAATCTGTCATCCAACCACTGCGCCGCATCCCGTTGGCTCTCCGTGATGGGGTCTCCGCCGAGCTGCAACAACTGCTGGAAGCTGGCATCATTGAACCGGTGGACGCGTCACCTTGGGTCTCAAACCTCGTGGTGGCTAAGAAGAAGTCGGGGGGCCTGCGTGTCTGCGTCGATCTACGTGCAGTAAATAAGGCAGTGGTCCCTGATAAGTATCCACTGCCCACCTCAGAAGAACTCACTGCTCAGTTCTATGGCTCTGAGGTGTTCTCCAAGCTCGACCTCAGACAGGGGTACTTATAGGTGCCCCTCCACCCCAGCAGCCGAAACCTCACAGCCTTTGTGACACATGCAGGAGTGTTTCGCTACACCAGGATGCCTTTCGGTCTCAGCTCCGCCCCTAGCTGCTTCCAGAAAATCATGGTCTCCGTGCTGGCTGGCATACTGGGCGTGGCCATTTATCTGGACGATATAGTGGTACACGGGCCCACCAGTGAAATCCACGACAAGCGCCTAACATGGTCTTCGCAGCCCTGTCCAAGCACAAGCTAACTCTCAATGCTGAGAAATGTGTCCTCTCTGTGCCAGCCATCGACTTCGTGGGGTTCCGGCTGTCAGCGAGCGGTGTAACTCCACTACAATCCAACGTGGACGCCATTCAGGCCATCCCTGAGCCCAGCTCGGCCGCCCAGGTCGCCTCCTTCCTGGGTATGACAAGTTACTACCTGAGGTTTCTTCCCCAGTACTCTGCGACCACAGCCCCCCTGCGCCAGCTGCTGCGTAAGGACGAGCCATGGGTGTGGTCAAAGGCATGCAGTGACGCTGTGCATGATCTCGAGACTCAACTGACTTCACCACCAGTGTTGGCTCACTTCAACATCTCCAGCTCCACCTTTGTGACCTGTGACGCATCAGCCACAGCGATAGGGGCCGTGCTGTCTCAAACCCAGAACGGTGTGGAGAAGCCCATTGCCTTCGCCTCCCGTGCCCTCAACCTGACCGAGCAGCGGTACTCCGTGGGTGAGCGTGAGGCGTTAGCCTGTATCTGGGCTTGTGAAAGGTGGCACCTCTACCTCTATGGCCGCTCCTTCACCCTCAGGACAGATCACCAGGCCCTGACAGCGCTGCTGTCCACATCTGGGACAGGCCACAAACCCCTGAGGCTGCACCGCTGGTCTGACCGCCTCCGCCAGTACAACTTCAGCCTGCAGTTCGCCCCAGGCAGAGACAATGTTGTCGCCGACCTGCTCTCTCGCTCTGTCTCCACCCCAGCTCCACAGACGGACACTGACTGTGTGGAAAAGGACATTGTCCAAATGCTACACACACCCCTCCAGGCCACTGTCTCTCTGCAGGAGCTGAGGGCAGCCTCCGAACAGGACCCTGTCCTCTCCCAGCTCCGCACCTACATCCAGAACGGCTGGCCTCACAAGGTCCCAGAGGAGCTGGCTGCATTCGCCCGAGTCAGACAGGAGCTCTCCTGCTGGAACGACACCTGCGTGGCACGTGGGTTTTGCACAGTGGTCCCAGCTGCTCTCCGTGCACGTGTTTTGAATACGGCGCATGAAGGCCACCTGGGCATTGTGAAACTGAAACAGCGCTGCCGAGACCTGGTGTGGTGGCCGGGGATAGACAGAGATATTGAGGCTCTGGTGAAGGACTGTTCTGCCTGCCTTGTGAGTGGCAAGACTGGCCACCAGGCTCCCCCACCCCTGCAACCTCTCGCCTGGCCCTCTCAGCCCTGGGAACACCTGCAGTTGGACATTTGTGGTGAGATCCATGGAGTTCCCCACCACCAACGCTTCATGGTGGTCGCCTACGATCTACACTCAAAATGGCCTGAACTCACCACTTCCGGCACTGTGACCTCACAGATCATCATCGACTTCCTGGACTCTCTTTTCTCTCGCTGGGGCCTCCCAAAGGCCATCACCACTGACAACGGCCCTCAGCTGGTCTCTGCTGAGTTCACTGCTTATCTCGAAAGCAAGGGCATCCGTCATATACGCACTGCGTACTACCACCCCCAGGCCAATGGCGGCGTTGAACGTTTTCACCAGTCACTGAAGAACGGCCTCAGAGCACACATGGCCCAAGGGTGCTCTTTCACGCAGGCCATCCGTCACACTCTGCTGCACTATCGGGCCACACAGCACTCGACCACAGGCGTCTCCCCAGCCTCTCTCATGCTAGGCCGGGAACTGTGCATGCCCCTTGACAGGCTCCGCCCCTCCACACCTCAGGCACCTCCCTCTGGGGTCAGAGCCTCAGTCACTCGTCAGCAGACGCGGATGAAGCAACGGTTTGACCAGTCAAAACGAACCAGGGTGCCAGACATCAATGTGTCAGACTGGGTCAGGGTCCGCAGGCCCCACAGGGACAATAAAATGGCTTCATACTGGTCCTCTCCTCTCCAAGTCACCCGTCAGCTGGGCCCAGCCACTTACCTCCTCAGCGATGGCACTCGGTGGCACTCCAGTCGTCTACGGAAGGTGTCAGCTCCGCCACACACAGCTGGTGACACAACCATAGCCATTCCCTCAGCATGGCGAGACGCCCCGGGGCTTCATGCAGCTCCTACACGGGCCCCAGACATTTCTGGGCCTCAGCTCCCCCTGCCATCTCCCTCCCCACCTCGGCCTGCCCAGCCTCAGGCCGCCCCGCGACCTGTTCGCACACGTTTACGCCCTGGCCACCTAGAGGACTTTGTGTCAACCTTTCATGTTTGAAATCCTGCCGGGGGGGGGGGGGATGTTATGTATGCACACATCGACAGTGCTGCATTTGATTTGGTGCTGTTCTATTGTGCTGGGATCGATTGGTGATGCCTGCGGGCTCTGGGTTGTTTGATCGGGTCTGCCTGTGATGCTGTGTCAGTCTAAATAAAGAATGCCACGGAGAGGTTGTGTCGAGCGACAGCGCTGTGTCCTGACGTGATTTCTAAACTTAATACCGACGTGATCGAACTACTAATACGAGTATGTCTGACAACGACGACGCCGGTGCTAACAACATGGCTATTGCTAACGCTAGCATTTACACCGCTACTGTGAAGCTACCCGACTTTTGGCAGCATAATCCACGGCCGTGGTTTCAACATGTGGAAGCCCAGTTCCAGCTGAGAGGGATAACGCAGGATGCAACGCAGTACTTCTACGTAGTGGCGGCGTTAGACGCATCGACAACGGCGCGAGCAATGACGCTGTTGGGAGCTCCGCCAGCTGCTGGCAAGTACGATGCTATAAAGACATTCCTCCTGAAACTATTTGAACTGTCGGAGCTGGAGAAGGCAGACCGTTTACTGTCCCCGAATGGCCTCGGCGACGGCAAACCGTCTGAGTTAATGGAAAAAATGCTGTCTGTGCTGGGATCGGCTGATCCGGCCTTTCTTTTCACACACATTTTTCTGAGGCAGCTCCCCGCACCTGTACGCACAGCACTGGCCAGTTCTCCTCTCGCCGCCTCCAAGGACTACCGTTCTCTGGCTGCTGAAGCAGACAGGGTTTTCCTGGCCAACCGGCAACAGTTTGTGCATGCCCTGCTACCCCACCAGACCGCCCCGCCACCACCTGTGTACGACTATATGGACACCGCGGCTGCGGTGACAGCCCGCCGCCAACCTGACGACGGGCTCTGTTATTACCATGCCAGGTTTGGGGCAAAAGCAAAACAGTGTCGCAAACCCTGCAATTACAGGGTTCAGGGAAACGCCAAGACCGGCGCTCGTTAACGGCTATGGGCGCCGGCCGTGACTGCAAGCTGTTGTTCATCAGAGACTCCTTGTCGGGCCGACGGCTGCTGGTTGACTCTGGCGCTCAACGCAGCATACTACCAGCACAAGCTGTGGACACGATGACCGACAGTCACGGCCCCCAGATGGACGCCGCCAACGGCACGTCCATTCGGACGTACGGTATCAGACATGTGGACGTGTGTTTTGGCGGCCGACGTTTCGGCTGGGACTTTGTGATGGCTGCTGTATCCACCCCGCTCCTAGGTGCGGATTTCCTCTGTGCTTTCAACCTGCTGGTGGATGTTAAAAACTGTCGCGTGATTGATGCCGTCTCTTTTGCGTCATACCCCTGCACGCTTGGGGGCGCTGGAGCGCTGTGCCTCGCTAACACACCCTCCACCGGGGATCCATACCAACGCCTGCTCGCAAATTTCCCCGAGCTCACCACACCCACCTTCTCCTCGGCGGTGGCCAAGCACGGCGTGGAACATCATATCACCACAGTGGGCCCCCCCAGTTTACGCCCGGCCCGACGCCTCGACTCGGCCAAGCTCGCAATAGCCAGGGAGGAGTTTTCGACTATGGAGCGCCTCGGCATTGTCCGCCGTTCTGACAGCCCGTGGGTTTCCCCTCTTCACATGGTTACTAAGGCCGACGGGGTTTGGCGCCCGTGCGGGGACTACCGTCGCCTAAACAATGCCACGACCCCCGACCGGTACCCCATACCGCACATACAAGATTTCTCTACCCACCTGGCGGGCGCTGCCATCTATTCCAAAATCGACTTAGTGCGGGGGTATCACCAAGTGCCGGTCCACCCACTGGATGTCCCAAAAACGGCTGTCATCACACCCTTTGGGCTCTTTGAGTTTTTACGTATGCCTTTCGGCCTTAAAGGGGCGGCGCAGACGTTTCAGCGCCTTATGGATTCTGTGCTCCGCGACATGCCATTTTTGTTTGTGTACTTAGACGACATCCTCGTGGCCAGCGCGTCGGCGGAGGAACACATGACGCACCTCACACAGCTGTTCGACAGGCTCAGCGAACACGGCCTCATCATCAACCCAGCTAAGTGTCAGTTCGGGGAGTCGTCCATCACCTTCCTCGGGCACCACATCACTCCACAGGGGGCCGTTCCCCTCCCTGCCAGGGTTGAGGCTGTCACCATGTTCCCCCGCCCCCGCACTGTACAGTCGCTGCAGGAATTCCTGGGCATGGTGAACTTTTATAACCGTTTCCTGCCCCGTGCCGCCCACATCATGCGTCCCCTGTATGAGGCCCTGCGGGGTAAGAAGTCTAAGGACGAGCTGGACTGGTCTTCGGGGATGGACGAGGCTTTTGTGGCCGCCAAGACCGCGCTGGCCAACGCTGCGCTGCTAGCTCACCCGTCGCCTGCCGCCCCCATAGCCCTTACAACGGATTCCTCCGACTACGCCGTGGGGGCCGTGTGTGAGCAGTGGGTGGAGGGGGGCTGGCAGCCGTTGGCGTTCTTCAGTAAACAACTCCGTGAGAGCGAGCGCAAATACAGCACCTTTGATAGGGAACTACTGGGTCTCTTCCTCGCAACCAGACACTTTAGGTTCCTATTGGAGGGCCGACAGTTCACCGCTTTCGTGGACCACAAACCGCTGACGTTCTGTATGGCCAAAACCTCAGAACCGTGGTCTGGGCGTCAGCAGCGCCATCTCGCGGCGGTTTCCGAGTTTACCACGGACATACAACACGTGTCGGGCAAGAATAACTTCGTCGCCGACTGCCTTTCACGGGCAGTTGTTAACGCCGTTCACTTGGGACTCGACTACGCCGCTATGGCAGCGGACCAAGCCAAGGACGCGACCGTTCAAGACTACCGGTCGACCCCTACGGCGCTACGGCTGGAGGAAGTGACGTTCGACGCGGCCAACACCACCCTCCTCTGTGACATCTCCACCGGTCAACCGCGCCCCCTGGTGCCTACTTCCTGGCGGCGCCGAGTTTTCGACACCGTCCATGGCCTTTCCCACCCGGGAGTGAAGGCCTCGACCAAGCTGGTGAGCGTCAAGTTCGTTTGGCCTGGGCTCCGTAAGGATGTTAGAGCCTGGGCCGGCTCGTGTGTGGCGTGCCAACGCGCCAAGGTGCACCGCCATACCAAGGCCCCTTTGGCGCCGTTTGTGGTTCCAGAGAGGCGGTTTGACCACGTCAATGTTGACCTGGTGGGTGCCCTGCCCCCCTCCCGTGGTTATACGTTCCTCCTCACTACTGTGGACAGGGCCACCAGGTGGCCAGAGGCTATTCCCTTGTCCTCCACAACGGCAGCAGAGGTAGCGCGGGCGTTCATCGGCTGCTGGGTGGCCCGTTTCGGCACGCCTGGTGACATCACGAGCGACCGGGGCTCCCAGTTTACCTCGGAGCTCTGGACGGCGGTCGCTGAGCACCTGGGGATGAAGATCCACCGCACTACGGCGTACAACCCGCAGAGCAACGGACTTTGTGAGCGGTTCCATCGGGACATGAAAGCCGCTCTGCGGGCAAGCCTCACTGGCTGCGACTGGATGGACCGGCTCCCGTGGGTCATGCTCGGCCTGCGTTCGGCCCCGAAGGAAAACCTCCAGACCTCCTCCGCTGAGCTGGTGTATGGCCAGCCCCTGCGGGTTCCGGGGGAGTTTCTTCCGGATTCTATGGCTCCCTGGTCGGCCGCCTCTCACCTCAGTACGTCCCGGAGCGCTGCCGGTGCCTTCGCTCCCGTTCCGATGTCTCAACACTGCCTCCCCCGGTCCTACGTCCCCAAGGATCTGCCATCGGCCAGGTACGTCTTCATTAGGCACGACAGCCATCGGTCCCCGCTGCAGCCCCCATACGACGGGCCCTTCCGCGTCCTGGAGGCGGGGGATAAGAACTTTGTAGTGGACATGGGGGGCAGGCCGGAGCGGGTCGCTATAGACCGTCTCAAGCCCGCTCACTTGGACATTGGGGAGCCAATGCAATTGGCCCTACCCCCGCAGCGGGGGCGCCCTCCTAGGTCGGCCCCGGCACCTGCCTCTGTTCCTGCTTCGGCCCCGCCTATGGCCCGGGTTTCGGCCCCATCTGTTTCCCCTCCTGTGAAGCGCAGCCGTTATGGCCGCAGGGTCCGCCCTCCGACTCGTCACCTGTTTTCCCCGTGACTTTGCACTATGTCATTGACTGTTCTGTTGTAGAGTCTATTTTTATGTTCATGACTTGCACTTTTGCATTGTTTTGTTTAGGTGAATTCTGGGGGGGCCTGTGTGGTGACCCACATCTATATATCGAGAGACATTCACCTAAGAGGACGGTGTACCTTTAAGGGAAGAGGCGAGGGGTCAGATAATGCACTTCCGCTTCCGGTTCACAGTCAGTTCAGTGTCGTTGTCGAACGTATGACATGCAAAGTTGGAGCTAGTAAACTACCTCGACTACGTCTACTCTCACGTCTCCTGTCTCGTTGTTTTCTAACTCCACACAATACATGTTTTACATATATATGAACATTTATATGCAGTGTGTGTATTTATATACATGTTGTGTTACATATATAGTATTGCAATGGATTTGCATTTATATTGAACCTTACACAGGCAATAATCATACCAAGCATTTGCTACTACACTATGTTGAAATTGCATCACTGCATGAACCTTTACAGCTGTGGTAAATAGATTTGTGATCTCTACCTCTCTACTCTGAGGATGACCTGCACTGGAGGGAGTCAGACAGGTTGCATAGTTCGGACAGTAGCTGCTGGTAGCCAGCCTCAAGCAGGCCTCCAAATGGTCATCTATCATGGCGGAACGGTATTTGGATTTGATAATCTTCATGTGAGAAAAGGCTGACTCACACAAATAAGTAGAGCTGAATATGCCATCAAGGAGGTTGTGCATTTCCTCATGTTTGGGTACTTGTCCTCTGTAAGTAAGTTCCAAAACTCTCCATGCGCCCTGGACTTAAGCTGAATGTCAGCCTGTACTGTCAGCATCTCATCCTCCACTGCAGACGAGTTCAGGTGAAACAGTGTTGCCATTTTTGAGGCGAGGGAATCCACCTCTGTATCTTCCCCAAATGGGTAGCACATAAATGTAGCGATTGGCTCAAGCAAAGCAAAGTCTTGAAACCGTTTGTCAAAGTCTGACCGGACATTTTCAATCTGCTCTGTGTAGCGTGCACTGTCAAGTTGTGCACACGCCCTCCCTTGCTTCTCCAGCTCTGCTGCGAGGTTTCGAAGTTTCCCAAATCACAGCGCTGCAACTTTGAGGACAGAAGTTGCATTTTCCGTTTGAAAGCGTTAACTGAGCTGATCATGTTTACCACGCTGTTGTCTTTTCCTTGCAGCTCTAAATTAAGCTCATTCAACATGTTGGTTAAGTCAGTTAAAAACGCCAAGTCTAGCAGCCACTGATTGTCATTAAGTTGCTTGTGTTCCGCATGTTTAGTGATAAGGAGAAACTCCTTAATCTCCGGACAGAGCTCTCGAAATCTCTGCAAGAATCTCCCTCTACTAAGCCATCTCACATCAGTGTGTAGGAAGAGGTCAGAGTAGTTACAGTCGGCCTCTTCCAAATGTGTACAAAAACAACCTTCTTTGAAGAGACCTCGCTCGAATAGAACAGGCGATTTTGGTTGCCACATCCATGATCTCTTTCATGTTTAGCATTTTTGCGCATAATGCTTGTTGGTGTATTATGCAATGGTAATTAAGGAAGTCCGGGAAAGCATTGTCCTCCCTGCACTTGGCAATAAATCCATTGGAGCGGCCCACCATAGCAGGCGCACCGTCCGTGGTGATTGACACCAGTTTACACACTGGGAGCTGGATTTTATCCACAAAGTTTTTGAAGATCTGAAAAATGTTCTCTCCCCACATGTGTTCCTTCATGGGTAGTATTGTTAACAACTCCTCTTTTGCGGTCATATCTTGAAACACCATGCGAATGAAAATGCACAATTGGGCCGTATCACTTATGTCCGTAGACTCGTCCAATTGTAGTGAGAAACACTCGCAGTCCACAATGTCCCTCCAAAGCTGCTGTGTCAAATCATCGCCCATCCCTTCACAGCGCCTTGTGACAGAATTTCTTGATAACTGGAGAGCTTTGATTGAAGATATTATTTCTAATTTGTTTTTAAAGTCCCGAAACAACGAATCTGCTGCCTCAAGGAAGGCCTCTTTCATCATCTCTCCATCTTGGAAGGCTTTCTTATGCTTAATGATGGAATGACTCACCCGTAAAGATGCTTCGGTGGCTGCCTTTGCCTTTGAATTCGGCTGTGTGAAAAGTGACTGCTGGGCGATTAACTGCGATTTTAGTTCCCTCACCTTTTTCTTTCTCAGCTCGCTTTTTGGAGGGAAGTCATTGTCATAGTTTTTATGAACAGTTCGAAAGTGCCTCTCCACATTTCCTTTCTTTGGGATAGCAATGCTAGACTGACAGATGAGACAAACGCATTTGGAATAAGACATGGTGAAAAAAAAATCCTCCTCCCATTCCACATGGAAATGGTACGTTTTTTGTTTCTTGTTAGGTCCGACTCCCCCACTCATTTTTATTTTGTTTCACTTTTTAGTAGAATTTTTTTTTAGAGAGTTGAACTAGCTAGCTCGATACAGTTCTGTGTTAGCTCACGTTGTGGGCATGTGAACTTCAAGGTACGTTCGAGAAGGGCTCTGGTTGTTATGGTAACCTAATGTAACAAAGTTTTAGGTTCCGCTCTAGAATCTTTGGTTTTAGGCAACAGCAGACTGGCCGTCCTTTACGTCAATCAAAAGGCAAATGCCAAATGGAGGACAGATGATAGGCTAATGTCTTGGGAAAAAAAGAAGTTTTTTTGGAATGTCATGGAGATCTACCAGCACAGCCTTCGCGATCTACTGGTTGATCGCGATCGACGTAGTGGGCACCCCTGCCCTACACCTTTCAAGAGGAGCTGTTTTGGCCACATTATTCGTCCCCCGCCATGTTGATTTTTTTTCTTGTTGACATGGTGAATTCTGGGGGGGGGGGTGCGTGTGTAGTGACCTACTTGCAGGTGAGATATTTACCATTTGAAAAAGACGTTTCCTTTAAAACAGTGGGTTCAGGGGTTAACCAAGGGAATTGTGGGTAGACAGGAGGCTGTGGTTTTGATGAAGGAAAACTGTTTACTTGAAGTTTGTTGGAGGAATTTATCCTCCATTTTAATTTATCATTTATCCCGAAGACGCTCCTTCTCCTCCTATCACATTTCCCTCTTCTATCCCATTACACCCTATTCTCAGCCCAGTTCACAAGCCCCGCTATTTTTCACACTGAAAAATCTGCCACCGTGATATCTGCCATGCATTGATGTATACCATAATTAACTTTATAAATCTATGTTTACCTTTATCATTCCTAGTGATTCTGTTGGTGTTGTAGGAGAGATGTTCCTGAAGAGGAAGGTAATGTCCCATTTTGGCACCGATAAGCAGACTTGTTGCTGCTAATGCCACTGATATTACTGAAGTGGAGATATTTACACATATAACTTTGAATTACTGTCAGAGAAAAGACTTTGTTCGCTTTCACTTTATTCCCAAGTAGTCAAGTGTACAAATTCTCACAGTATAAGCAATCATGAGCAAGGCAAGCTAGCACAGATAAAGCATTAACTCCGTCTCAAAATCTGAAGTATTTTTTTTCCAAGTTTAAGTACAATTCATTTGATTTCTGGGTTGTTCTGTCTTTTGTATGATATAAATGCAGCAATGCCATCATTTAAACAGTGATCCCACCTACTGATCTTTGCAACCTGTGTTCCCATTGGTTAATCCTATTTTCATAGTACATAGTACTATCACAGTCAAAATTTCCAGTATTGTCAAAAGTCAGTACAACATTACTCTTTGGTATGAACTGAACCTTTTAGGGAACATTTACTAAACTCAGATAAAGTTTGCTAAAAACACAACCATAATACAAAATGTTAGCCATATGAACCCCAGTGTCGCCTCTTTGATGCGGGAAAAGCCATGTAGCACTTTGGCATTTTTAGTGCACCCACATTCAAGTAGAAAAAAACATAACCAACAAACATCTCTCATCTGTAAGCGCCGCAAGGCAATGGAGCAATTAGACCCACGTGTTGTTTATACCTTATAGAATATTAATTGTCACTGGTGCAGTGCTGCATTCAACGGAGGTATCAGCCGCCAAATGTTAATGCCTCTCTACATATTTATACCTCGAAAAACGGTTTTGATGAACACTCCCATCAAGCAGGAAGACTGTTTTTACTTCATGCAAGTAGGGCCCTTATGTGTCAGAGCACCTCACAGCAGTCACTGAAAGCTGCAATCACTGCTAAATTAGAGTTTGTTACACATCTGAATGAGGCTTCCAGCTGCACTGTGGGAGAGGATGTGCAAAAACATGGTTTAACTGATGATATATCTATTTGATTTGTTTTGATGATAGGTTTTGATAGAATTGAAGGGTGATTTCATCTAAAGATGACTGTTGGGATTGGGACTATTGGGACAATCTCAGCCATCTATAAAGTGTGTGTGAAAGATTTTCTGCTTTAATGTTGAAATGTATTTACCGTGAAGCCATTCAGAACCTCCATCATGTTGGTAAGGTTTAACTATCTTTTTTGGGGGGGATTTTTCTCCCCAGCCAATTATCCTACTCTTCCGAGCCATCCAGGTCGCTGCTCCAGCCCCTCTGCCGATCTGATGTGTGGAGTTTAGCCAGGGGGACGTAGCATGTGGGAAGATCACGCTATTCCCCCCAGTTCCCCCCCTGAACAGGCGGTCCGACCAACCAGCGAAGGTGCTAGTGCAGCAATCAGTACACATACCCACATCCGACTTCCTTGCCACAAGACGCAGCCAATTGTGTCTGTATGGACGCCCGACCAAGCTGGAGGTAACACGGGAATTCGAACCGGCGATCCCCGTGTTGGTAGTCAATGGAATAGACCACTACACTACCCGAACGCCCCTTTAAGTCTCTTTTTTTGACCAAGGAATTAATGCATGTGTAATGTTTTTTCAAGAAATAAAGTAAGAATTTTCAAAATAAAGTCAGAATTTTGAGTTTGATATTGATATGATATTTTGAGAATTAGGACAAAAAATTTGAGAACAAAGTTCAAAAGCGTTTTTGTTTTGTTTGTTTTTTTACATTCTATAAGTCCCACGTCTCCAAGCCACCATCTAGTAACTGAGACTAGAGCAGCATATTGTCAAATAACTAACGTAAAAGTATGTTGTGATTTCAAAAGTCATGTCAAAATTTTTGAAATTGACTTGAAGAAATTGCGAAATTTTGACCCACCTATGTATGTTATTTGAACTGCTGCTGTTGGTTACTGGATGAAGTTAAGAACATACACTGAACTGTCACTGTATAAAACGTTTCAAATCTGCAGTGACAGTCATTTTGACCTCGTATATTTATTGATCACTGATATAAATCTATACAGACATATTACTAGACGGTGTTTTGCACTTCACTAACTCGTGACTTTGTAGAATAAAAAAAAACTTTGGAACTTTGTATTCTGAAAATGTCATCTTTCAAAATATCAGCATCAAATATCAATATCAATATTGAAATTCACACTAAGTTTTCGACTCAAAAATCTGACTTGATTTCACCAAAAAACATTGAAAACATATATTTCTAGATGGCCCTAAAGGTGTTTCGTACATACACACAAAGCCAATAGAGAAGAAAAAGACTTATCAGACTGCACCGTCCAATATGAACAGAGTCTAATTTTATTCCAAACCAATACACAGTCTATTCAAAATGCACCAGGGAATACTCTGCAAAAGCCACTCTCATCATTAAGTCAGTATCTCTCTGTCCTTTATCTACATGATGCTCTCGCTCTCCTTCTCTCTCTCTCTCTCTCTCTCTCTCTCTCTCTCTCTCTCTCTCTCTCTCTCTCTCTCTCTCTCTCTCTCTCTCTCTCTCTCTCTCTCTCTCTCTCTCTCTTTCTCTCTCTCTCGCTCTCTCCCTCCCCATGCCCATACCCTTCTCTCCCTTTCGTTTGCTTTGCTTTTGTCTCTCATTTTCTCCTTTACAGTGTGCTCAGTATTGAGTGAGCAGCCCACAGCATTTGGATGCAAGATGAACTTTGATAAGAGTTAATGAGAAAGTGCCATTGTGTGGGGAAAGAATGGCCCTGGCTGCACTCGAGAGCCTCCTCACCAGGAAATGGACCGTAAAGAGCAGCCACCCACTCTGGGCCTGAACGAACCAAGGAGCTTGGGGGGTGGGATGGGTGGAGGGGGCAGCAGAGGAGAGGATGCAGGGATGAGCCAAAATAAAAATGGGATGTGGGGAGGAGGCCTGATAGGAGAATGAGGGATGATACTGTTTTTTGTTTTTTTGGTACCTTAATTTGCAACCTGTATTTAGCTTAGCTTAACATGACAGCATTGCTAAATTCACAGTTACATACAACACAGTACTGAATTGTGAGCTTATCTTTCACCTCCTGACCAGTTACATCAAACAGAGCTCCATAATATCATTTGGCCAAGGAGGAATGGTAACTTAGTTGATCGTTTCACTTAGTAAATTCTTTGCCCTCTCTCTCCATCACAGTCCTCTCTGGAGACCCAGCGTTTCCAAGGAATGACACGAGGATCATTTATTTGACCAGATACTTGAACACAGACGACACATTCTGTACTTTGAGTTTGGGCAGTAAATATTCCAGTCAGCAGGGTGAGTACATTTCCATCCAAATTGCTGTCAGAATTTGGGATAATATGTATAAAATTGGGGCAGCACGGTGGCGCAGTGGTTAGCGCAGTCACCTCTCAGCAAGAAGGTGCTGGGTTGGAGCCCCGGGGTAGTCCAACCTTGGTGGGTCATCCCGGGTCGTCCTCTGTGTGGAGTTTGCATGTTCTCCCCGTGTCTGTGTGGGCTTTCTCCGGGGGCTCCGGTTTCCTCCCACAGTCCAAAGACATGCAAGTCAGGTGAATTGGCCATACTAAATTTTCCCTAGGTATGAATGGGTGTGTGTGTGTGTATTGGCCCTGTGATGGCTTGGTGGCCTGTCCAGGGTGTCTCCCCGCCTGCTGCCCAATAACTGCTGGAATAGGCTCCAGCATCCCCGCGACCATGAGAGCAGGATAAGCGGTTCAGATAATGGATGGATGGATGGATTAAAGGGGAAGAGCTCGAAATTGTTCAAGAATTCAAATATCTTGGTGTTACATTGGACTCCACATTATCATTTAAGAATCATGTAAAAAAAATATATCAAAAACTACTAAATTCAATCTTTATAATTTTAGGCAAATTAGATCATCATTATCAGAAAATACTGCTAGTATATTTCTTCACACGATGATTTTTCTCATATTGAATACTATTTTACAAACTGGTCATTCACAAGTGCAACGACACTCAAACCAATAGTATCACTCTTTAAAAAAGCCATAAAAATCTTCAACAGAAAGCCTTCTTCTTTTCACCATTGCAATATTCTAGAGAAACACAATCTTCTAAATTCTGAGAATTTTTAAAACATTCAAATATGCCTGCTCTGTATACAAGACACTACATGGTCTTGCCCCACCACCATTAAATGAACACGTTAAACTACGAACAAGCAATACAAGGGCCTCCACTAGAGGGGGTTGTGAGGTACCTTTCAGACGCACCACTTTCAGTCAAACAGTGTTATCAATTAAGGGCACTAAGATCTGGAATAACATACCTTCTGCAATGAGGGAATGCCCCACATTTCCCATTTTTAAAGCCCATTTTAAAAAATGGCTCAAATTACACTGTGTGATCATTTTTAATCGGCGCGAGCTCAGTCCAGCTTTGTCCTGCTGATTATATCAGTCACTTGTGTGTTATATGTTTCATTCTATTATGGTGCATTGTATTGTGTTGTATTGTATGTTTTTGTGGGGTGTATAATGTTGTATTGAATGTATTGTTGTGTATTTTAGTGTTGTATTGTGTTGTGGTGTACCACATCTGTTGCTTTGACCCACCCAGGGACAATGGATGTAAATTAGCAGTATTGCTACAATCCGGCATGTTTACATGTGTATCTGCGATACCAATGTTCATTAATATGCACTGTCCCTATTCAAACAAACAAACAAATAAATAAATAAGTATGGGGATTCACAGACAAGCAGTTCAGCTCTGAAATGCGAGTTGGTTAGCAGAAAGCAGACAGAATCAAGATCATCATTTATTTCTTCTTCTTCTTCCATTTCTTACCAATGCTACTGCTTCCGCAGCTAGAACCAAAACACTTTCCCAACTTAAAGACCTCTCTACCTGTGCTATAATGCTTGCCTACAGTTAATCCATATGTCATCCCATCCCTCTGTTTCATCCCTTTTTAACTCAATTTTTCACATAGACTTAATATTGGACTAACTTTCTAGCTGCCCCCCCCACCATGATCACAGCTTTCAAAAGAGTATCCACACTTACTGTATACCACCCTAAACCCTGGCCCAGAACTGTACTCCTCACATTCACCACAATCTCTCTCTCTCATTCCTTCCATTCTTCCCTCTTTTACCAGCCCCATTCGCCTCCACTCAATTTTCGAACTCCTCTTCCTCCAAGAACATTTCAAACCAGAGCCAGCTAAATTTGTGCTCTGGTTTATTCTCGCATAATCATCTGATGAGTTCATCCAATAAGTTCTAACGCTGAGAATCATTAATCACTTATTTAAAAAAAATATTCCATTTTTGATTATGGAAACGTCATCAGCCTTTGAGACCAAACGTAGTCATTCCCAATGAATATCAGTCCCTATAAATGACACCATAAAGGAGCTGATTTAGATGATATCATAATGTGGGCCTTTTTAGGCTTGTTACCATTGACCCCAGTGGCCATTTTTCACCATTCAGAAAATCATTGATCCCTGAGTTAGGCCCACCTTTCTTTTGACATGCCCCACTTTCCTTTCATCCCTCGCTCTTGCCTTCTCTCTCAGCTAGCCCGCGCATTATCCTCTGGAAATGCTCTTTCAAGTTTACGCCGCTGTTCAAGCCTCTGATTGACAGCATTTATCTGAGGAGATAACAAGATGGGAAGGGGGAGAAGACTCAATGGAGGGGAAGGGGAGAGCAAGGGCAAGAGAAACGTGAACGAATGGGACGACTGGAACAAGGAGAATGAGAAACCGGCTTCATATACATAAATACCAGAGGGAAGGAAGTTGACAAGGGTGACAAGATAGTGAAAGGCAAAAATAGGAGAGGAAGCGTCATAAAATGAATTTACCTTGATATGAATAGGATTGCAGCGATATGAAGTTGGACATCACAAAGCGTTGTGTGATCTAGTGAAGAAGGGCATTAAAAAGACATTAATTGAAGGAAGCAGTGCAAGTCCTTGATGTCCATCCATTGATGAAAGGGGTCCCTAACATAGAGGAGGAAAAGAGGTAAAAAGAGATGAGAAGGCAAAGAAGTGGAACATCTTGAGACCGGGGCTGATAAATGAATAAATAAAGAGAGGGAGAGGAGGGGGCTTCTCAAGGATGTCATATCTTAATTGAAAATGACAGCTTCAATTAAAAATGTAATCATTTTGTCCGTTTTCTAATTAAAAGCGAAACGACTGATAGTTTTGTCTCATTAACTTCAAAGACTGCCACAGCCCGACAGGAGGGGGGAGGGGTTATCATTTGGGAAGGGGTGAAGGAATGAGCAGAGTCAAAGCGGCACCGAGGAAGATGAGGAATGACTCGCTGTTGGACGATATGCCATCCGGTCTGCTCCAGTGACGTAGAGTAGGTAAGTGAAAAAAGGCAGTCTTTGTGATTTCTTTAATGTGCTTCCTTTGATAAGGACAGAAAGACTGCCTTTGTTCACTTATGTAACATAGCTAAAATTCGGTCTTTCCTGTCCATGGCTGACGCAGAGACTCTAATACAGGGGTCGGGAACCTTTTTGACTGGGAGAGCCATAAAAGCCAAATATTTCTAAATATATTTCATTGAGAGCCATATAGTATTTTTAACGTATAATTAAATATGTCTTACTTTTAATGCGACTTCTGGTGCTGCATGGTTTTGCTGATGGCCTTGTAGTCTGGTTCATACGTGGTGAGGTTGAGCTTCATGCAGGCGTTGAGGCTTCCATCAGTTAAACGTGAGCGTAGGTTGGTCTTAATGTTCCTCATATGCGAGAAAGACTGTTCACATGCATATGTAGAGCCAAACATGGTCAATACGGCAATACTCACACGCTGCATTGTGTGGTATGTCACAGGAAGCTCGTTCCAAGTTTTAAGAATCAGCTGGTCTTCAGGTTGAAGATTTTTAATTTCTGTCCACTTGTGTTCCCTCGCCAGCTCTGCTCGCTGTCGCGCAAGACTTTCCAACTCTCCATTAAGTGACTTGAACTTACTCATCCACATGTCTGATGCCTTCAGGTCAGCAACTTCCAGCTCAAAGTCTCCGATAGAGACCCCGGGGATGCATGTCAGGTCGATTTTGTCCACTGCACACTCATGTGGATGAGTGATGAACTTGAAAAGACCAGTGCGCGCACGAAATTCTCCAAAACGTGCTTTGAATGACTGCAGGAGATTGGACGTAAAGCCAGCTAGCTGCTGGAGATCCAGATGTTGAGTGGAGTCACTTGCTAAGCATGCATCTCTAAATTGTTGCAGTCTTTCAAAGTGCAGAAGACGACCTGTTTCAATGTCCCTGAGAAAGACTTCCAGCTTGCTTTCCAATGCAAACACTGCTTGTTGAAGGGATGAGATTGTATTTCCAATACCTTGCATTTTCACATTGAGCTGGTTCAGATGGCCAGTTATGTCCACGAGATAGTGAAACTGCAGGAGCCAGTCAGTGTTGTCTAGCTCAGGATGCTTGACGCCTTTCATTTCAAGAAAAGTCCGGATTTCACTCAGGCAAGCTGCAAAACGGCTGAGCACCTCCCCCCTTGACAACCAACGCACGTTGCTGTGTAAAAGCAGACCGGGATAATGATTCCCAACTTCTTCTAACAGAGCTTTAAACTGGCGATCATTTAAAGCTCGGGCAACAATAAAGTTGACCACTCGAATGACCAGAGACATCACCTCGCCAAGCTCCTGGCCACACGTCTGAGCGCAAAGCGCCTCCTGGTGCAGGATGCAATGAAAACTTAGGATGGCTCTCTTTTCATGTTCACGGAGAAGCGCTACAAATCCTTTGTTCTTCCCCAACATACAGGGTGCACCATCAGTACAGACAGAAATAAGTTTATCCATCGGTAGTTTTTTTTCTTTAGCAAACTCCATTAAAGACATGAATAAATCCTCTCCTCTTGTTGTCCCTTTCATTGGCAAAACAGCCAAGCTTTCCTCACGCAGTGTGTCACCTGCAGCATACCTGGCAATGATACTGCACTGAGATAGATGGCTAACGTCTGTTGACTCATCTAACGCGAGAGAAAAGTATGTCCCGGCGTTTATGTCCTTAATTTGTGTTTCCTCGACTTGATTTGCCATCATGATGCTACGATCGTGCACAGTTCTTGCTGACAGGGGCATGTCTTTTATTCGTTTGATTATCTTGTCTTTATTTGGGAAGTCATCAAACAGTTCATTGGCCACATCAAGCATGAATGTTTTGGCATACTCGCCATCTGTGAATGACTTTCCATTCCTTACTATTGCCAAAGCCCCCGCAAAGCTAGCGGAATTCCCGTCACCTTGCTTGGTCCACACACGTGGTTGCTGCTGACTCGTCTGCACTCTCCGCTGTAGCTCCTCGCATGCCCTTTTCCTGCTGTCCCCCGCTGGAGATTTCCATGCAAATGAAGCATGGTGCGTATCGAAGCGCCGCTTTATATTTGACCGTTTCATCGATGCAATTTTATCATTGCATATTAGACATACCGCAGATCCTGCTCTCTCCACAAATGCAAATTCCTCTGTCCACGCAGCCTGGAATGCACGGTAATCATCGTCTTTTTTTCTTTTCGCCATCTTTTCCGTTACAAGGGTTGAAGCGGATAAACTAGTTGGCTATCTGATAAAATTGATTTCTTCACCTTTACAATGACCCGGACATGCTCGCGAGCCATTGGTTCCCGACCCGACCCAAGGGTGACCCGTGACCCGTGAAATTTATCTTCAAAACTAATTTCTGTTTACTTTAAAATGACACAGTATTATTAAGAAATATCACAAGTATTTTAAAATCAGTTCCAAACTGATTTTTTTGAAAAAAAAATAATTTTCAACTCAAAATTGTCTGGGAGCCATATGCCGTCACCGGAAGAGCCATATATGGCTCGCGAGCCATAGGTTCCCGACCGCTGCTCTAATACATGCATTTGTTTCATCCAGACTTGATTACTGTGATGCTGTTTTCAGGTCTGCCACATGCTAGTACTAAAAGTCTTCAGATGGTTCAGAATGCTGCAGCTAGAATCCTAACTATGGCGCCTGGGTGGTGTGGCGCTGGTTCAAATCCCCATGTTACCTCCGGCTTGGTCGGGCGTCCCTACAGACACAATTGGCCTTGTCAGCGGGTGGGAAGCCAGATGTGGGTATGTGTCCTGGTCGCTGCCCTAGCGCCTCCTCTGGTCGGTCGGGGCGCCTGTTTGGGGGAAACCTGGGGGAATAGCATGATCCTTCCACGCGCTACATCCCCCTGATGAAACTCCCCACTGTCAGGTAAAAAGAAGCTGATGGCGACTCCAGATGTATCGGAGGAAGCATGTGGTAGTCTGCAGCTCTCCCCGGATCGGCAGAGGGGGTGGAGCAGATATCAGGACGGCTCGGAAGAGTGGGGTAATTGGCCGGATAAACTACTTCCTCAAAGTAGCTACAACAATTTGGCTACTAGCTAAATATGCATTTCATCAGTTCATACATGTTTTATCAATGCATTTATTGTTTGAGTCACCTCTTTATTCCATGTTTTCGGAAATGAGAGAAATGGTTGGCCAAACATTGTTTAAGCTGGTATTTTGCCCAGTAGTTCAGCAGAGATCCAGCAGTTCTCAGCTTTCTACAGGTCACCACCCTGCCCATGATGGAGTCTTCTTGCACATCACTCACTGTCTTGGGAAATAAATGGCAACGAGTTGCTGCAGTTACTTTTGTGTTTGAATGCACTTTAACTGACAATATGGCACAACAACAAATTGCCTCTTAACTGTGTTAACTGTTACTGCTTGATATAAGCCACTTGCAGCCCGTCATAATAATGTGAAATGAATATCTAAACACAACCCATAAAACATACTTCTATAACACAATCATATAATAAAGAACAAAATGAATAATTTAGCGATAATGTAGGAATCCAGCCTGACAACACAGAAATGTTGCTCATTCAAAATGCTCGTTGAGCTACGGTAACTTGACAAAACAGATATGATTACTTACACGTGATTAGGAAATATTTCACAAATCGTTCTTAACTTGCTTACTGTCTGTCTTGACATACTGAGAGTAATATGAATTCATTGTATAAATTATTCTACCCTTGGTGATTTCAAAATGTCATGAGCAATATGACATTTTGGTTCTTCTTAATTAATGGAATTAATACTCTGTGTAGGAATATTAATACTTGGCAGAATCTTTTTTTTTTCAACCTTCAAATCCCCCCCCCCCCTCCATGTCCCTTCCCGGGCTCCGTATGCATGTGCAAGCAAATTTATTAATACATTTTACTTGCAGGGGGTTTTGTTTAGTTTTTGACTTTTGGCAATTCTGTCTTCACCCGGGTCAGTGTGTTGATATCATGGCAGAAGCAAAAATCAAATCATAATCATGGGTTACCATGACAAATTAATTCACTGGAGGATTTCCCAGATAGCCTATCACTCAGTCCAGGTAGAGCTGCCAGGTTAAACCTGACCTTCCCACAGGCATGCCATTGGCATTAATCTCTCTCGCTCTCGCGCTCTCTCTCTCCCTCTCTTTATCTGCATAGTTTTACTTGTCAGGCGGTAACAGACCTGTGCAGATTCGACAGCAGCAGCGTTAGTGGCCATATCTTTATCACATATATAAGTGAAACGGGCTGTATTGATTTTTCCTCTCTGGAAAGTCCTCATTTTCACCAGTGAGGAGAGGAGAGCGACAGGCAAGATGCAAACTCACAAAGAATAAAACATTTTTTGCCATAAAATCGTTGGAGAAAAATAAGACTACAGCCCCAAGAGCAGTGGCACATCACAAAAGCAATTATAGCTACTAAAAGATACCCTCGTTACATATCATATTTGTGAGATTTATTCACCCATAGTTTGCTGCTTGATTTCATCAATGACTACACCGAGGTACAGCTAATACACCACACACACAAATCTCCTTTCTCAAACGGACGCACAAATAACGTATGCAGCCTGCTTCTAGCTTGTTGCAGTATTTTTTTCTTGTTTACCCATGACTTATGTGTACTGAGTAGCATTCAGCTGCTTGTGGCTTGTAACCATAACTTGAAAAGTTGGCCCTCCTCCCTAACTCAAAAAGATGCAAATCCCACCGCTCTGCATAGCTTTTCATCCCCATCCTCTTTTTCATTGCTCACCAATGGTGGAAAGCAAGCCCTAGGTGGAGAAAACTCTCAAGTACAGTACACCTTGCTGTATTTTGTTTTTTAGGTTGTGGATCCACCATTATGTATCATTTCAGCTGTAATGATCTTGCACATTCCATACCATTCAATGCCGCAGTTTCAAAGAATCACGCCCTCATAAGCAATGCTATTGGTTGCACTGAGGAAAAACACAGGAGACCAAGGCGAGTTTGATGTTTATTCCTCAACTCCAAAAACCAACTGCTGCAGGAACAACCCTGCACCGGCGAGTCCGGGAACGTAAACCACGCCCCCAGCTCACAGTCCTGCTGGGTGAGAGGCATAGCCCCTAGTGTCCGCCACACAGCCCCCCCCCCCCCAACACCCAGAAGGGACTCCTAGAAAGAAAATTAGTGTCTCACTGGAGGCTTAAGCAGCCTGCCATAACAGCTGCGCCGTCCCTCAGCCGAAACAGTAGGTGAAACACAGTCCAAAGTCGGCTGAGAAGCAGAACGCTGAACCCGTGAAGACACTGCCGGGGTCCTGGAAGGAGGACGACCCCGACGGGGAACCTGGGCCGGAAACAACTTCGCCTGCCACTCTGTGCGCCGGTTTAAGCCTATCAAGCGTGACACGCTCCCTACGCCCACCCTTATCTAGCACAAAACCCTTAGGACCCGTCTCAAGAACCCGAAATGGGCCATCGTATGGGGGTTGGAGGGGTGAGCGGTGAGCATCATGCCGTACAAAAACAAAACGAGCCGACATGAGCTCCGCAGGCACGAACGACCGCGGAAAACAGTGGTGAACGGGGCCTGGAACCCGAGTGCTGTCGGATAAAAAAGGATAAACGGCCGGACGGGGTCGAGGAGCGGAACTCCCAGGCAAAAATTCCCCAGAGACGCGGAGCGGCTGACCGAGCACAAGCTCAGCGGGTGACGCGTCGAGGTCCTCCTTAGGAGCCGAACGCAACCCGAGCATAACCCAAGGTAAACGATCCACCCAGTTACCATCAGAGAGCGCAGCGAGCAGCGCCGCGTTGAGCGACCGGTAAAAACGTTCACACAACCCGTTAGCCTGAGGGTGATACGCGGTAGTGCGGTGTACCTGCACACCCAAGGATCGCGCAAGTGCCGACCAGAGCTCTGACACGAACTGGGGGCCCCTGTCTGAGGTGATATCTGACGGAGTGCCGAAACGGGCGACCCAGGAGGAAAGAAAAGCGCGTGCAACATCCGAGGATGTTGTGGAGGATAGAGGGACAGCCTCTGGCCACCTGGTGGTCCGATCTACCATTGTGAGCAGGTGCGTAAAACCCTGTGAAGAAGGTAGAGGGCCCACCAGGTCCACATGCACGTGGTCGAAACGTCTGGCCGGGATCGGAAACGGTTCGAGGGGCGATTTAGTGTGCTGGTGGACCTTAGCGCGCTGGCACGCTACACATGCAGCTGCCCACCCCTTGACGTCCTTGCGGAGGCCAGGCCAGACGAACTTGGAACCGACCAACTTCACCGACGCCCGAACTCCAGGGTGCGAGAGGGAGTGAATCGAATCGAAAACTCGACGGCGCCAGGCCACTGGAACAACGGGGCGGGGACGGCCGGTGGAGACATCGCAGAGGAGGGCAGGACTGCCTTCCTGCATCACAGCGTCCTCTAGCTTGAGACCGGTACGCGTTGACCTCAGGGCAAGGACGTCCGGGTCGCTGGGCTGGTCGGCAGCCATAGCGGAGAAATCCACATCGAGGTGCACAGGACACACAAGCACACGCGACAGACAATCAGCAACAGGGTTGGACTTCCCGGCCACATGCTGAATGTCCGTTGTGAACTCGGAGATTGCCGCTAGGTGGCGCTGTTGACGAGCAGACCACTGCTCAGTCACCTTGGACATGGCAAAAGTCAGCGGCTTATGATCCACATAAGCCGTGAATGGGCGACCCTCCAGCAGGAAGCGGAAATGCCGGGTTGCAAGATGCAGTGCCAGCAACTCCCGGTCAAAAACGCTATACTTGCGCTCGCTATCCCGCAGTTTGCGGCTAAAAAATGCGAGTGGCTGCCACGCATTCGCCACGCGCTGTTCAACCACAGCCCCCACGGCTATGTCAGACGCATCGGTTGTTAAAGCTATGTACGCCGTGGGTGTGGGATGGGCGAGGAGGGCAGCGTTAGCCAGGGCGCACTTAGCTCCGTCAAAGGCCTGGACCTGTTTGGGAGTCCAGTCGACAGGGTCGGTAGCCTTCTTAAGCCGCAGGGCTTCGTAAAGTGGCTGAAGGAGGTGGGCAGCGCGAGGGAGGAAACGGTTATAGAAATTCACCATTCCCAAGAATTCCTGCAATGCCTTAACAGAGACTGGGCGGGGAAATTCCGCCACCGCTTGCACCTTAGAAGGCAACGGGACCGCGCCTTGCGGCGAAATGCGGTGACCCAAGAAGTCAATCACCGGCAGTCCAAACTGACACTTGGCCGGGTTGACTATCAGGCCGTGTTCGTCCAGACGACGGAAAACCTGTTTCAGGTGCGCCAGGTGCTCTTCAGCTGACGGACTGGCCACTAATATGTCGTCGAGATAAACGAACACGAAAGCAAGGTCACGCAACATCGAGTCCATCAGCCTCTGAAAGGTTTGCGCTGCCCCCTTCAAGCCAAAAGGCATGCGCATGAACTCAAAAAGCCCAAACGGGGTGATCACTGCGGTCTTGGGCACGTCCTCTGCGCGCACGGGAACCTGATGATAGCCGCGCACCAGGTCCACCTTAGAGAAAATAGTGGTGCCTGCCAGGCGTATGGAAAAGTCCTGTATGTGTGGGATGGGATAGCGGTCATTTGGCGGTGACATTGTTCAGGCGGCAAAAATCGCCGCAAGGCCGCCACGACCCATCCGCCTTGGGCACCATGTGAAGCGGCGAGGCCCACGGGCTGTTGGAACGCCTCACTATACCCAGACGCTCCATGATGGCGAACTCCTCCTTAGCTATAGCCAATTTTACCGCGTCGAGGCGCCGCGCGCGTGCAAAAACTGGCGGTCCCACCGTGGGAATGAAGTGTTCTACCCCGTGTTTAGTAACCGCGGTGGAAAAGGCAGGCGTAGTCACCGATGAAAAATCCGCCAGCCAACGCTGAAAAACATCCCCTAATGCTAAAAAGTTAGCGTGTGTTAACGGCCCGGCTCCCCCTGTCTCGCACGGAACAGTGGCGAAAGACACAGCTTCAATTAAACGGCGGTTTGCAACATCAACCAGCAGACCATTAGCACACAGAAAATCCGCGCCGATAATAGGAACAGTAATGGCGGCCACTACAAAGTCCCACTCAAAATGGCGCCCGTGGAAGCAAACAGTCACCAACCTTGTGCCAAACGTCGCAATGGACGAACCGTTAGCTGCACTTAACTGTGGGCCGCCGCCTTCGGCCGACCGGTCTGTCTTAGCAGGAGGGAGTAGGCTCTTTTGCGAGCCTGAGTCCACCAGAAACCGTCTTCCTGACATCGTGTCCTTAATGAAGAGCAGCTCACTACGTCCATCAGCGCCCACAGCTGCTACTGAGCGCTGGCCCTGGAGTTTCCCGCCGCCTCAAACGTGCACGGAGGGACGCAGCGCCTCGCCTTGCCGCCGAACCGCTGGTGGAAGAAACAGAGGCCAATCCCGCGCCGTCTCCAGGCAGTCAATTCAGCCACCACTGCCGGGTCCGCGTCCTCCGACGTCGGCTGCAGAGGCTCCGATGCCACACTCTGCACAGAGAACCGTCTGGTAGCCAGCAGGACCCGATCGGCCTCCTCAGCCAAACCTCGGCAGTCACCAGCGGCCAGACACGGGGAGTTAGCCAAAGCCGCGCGCACAGGAGACGGGAGCTGGCGCAGGAAAACGTGCGGGAAAAGGAACCCACCTTCG
Source organism: Lampris incognitus (assembly GCF_029633865.1). NCBI lineage: Eukaryota > Metazoa > Chordata > Actinopteri > Lampriformes > Lampridae > Lampris > Lampris incognitus. Next base: position 47,919,939 of record NC_079214.1, on the reverse strand, counting down.
TCTGAGCCTAGCAGCGACAGCATATTGTCCATGAGATCCACAGCCGTCCCGTCGCCCAAACCGGATACGGAAAGGATTCTATCTGCCCTCTCTGCGGTAGATAGACTGTACCTCCGGAGCAGAAGATGTTTGAGGGCGACGTATTTATCGTGTTGCGGAGGGGCGCGCAACAGCTGCATGGCCCGGCGTGTGGACTGCTGGTCCAGCGCAGCGACGACCAAATAGTATCTGGAGTCGTCCGCGGAGATTCCACGTAGGTGGAACAGCGCCTCGACATGCTGGAACCACGAGGCCGGGTCGCTCTGCCAGAACTCTGGGAGTTTCACAGCCGCGGCGAGAACGGCCAGCTGTGAGAGTTGGGGCGGCGTGGCCGAAGTGGATTCACACTCCTCTTCTGCTCCAAACATGTTCAATTCGGGGTCACCAATGTGGCAGGAATGAGGAAAAACACAGGAGACCAAGACGAGTTTGATGTTTATTCCTCAACTCCAAAAACCAACTGCTGCAGGAACAACCCTGCACCGGCGAGTCCGGGAACGTAAACCACGCCCCAGCTCACAGTCCTGCTGGGTGAGAGGCATAGCCCCTAGTGTCCGCCACAGCACTGTCAAAAGATTGACGCCAAGAAATGTCCGCCAACACCATGTAAAGTTTCAACCAACACCGTCACTAGTCATCTTCTCCCACGCCACGTCTTTGCGATGTTGCTGGGTTTTTTTTTTTAACATTTCAGTTTGACTTCAGCAGGCATCATCTATCATACATCACTGACACAATGCATTAAGGGATATATGCTTGGCACACAAGACTGGATTGGAGTGGTATTGCAGAAGTGCACATCAAGTGTGCATTGAGTGGTCCGAGCTGTGTCATTTTCTGGGATTGCGACCCGCTGCACACTTAGGAATATGGTAGGGATGGAGTATATAATTGGAAGGTACAGGGAAAGAATTTATGCATAGCGATTCTAGTAGCCTTCTCTCTTCATCCATCAGGAAAATGGCATTACGCTGTGCTTGGGCGCATTAAAAGGGTATGAGGGGAGCTGAATTATTTGGGCAAATCGATGCCAGCCCCAACTCGCCCTGTTTATAATGTATTCCGCCTAATCCAACCCCTTTATCAACTGTCCTGTGCTGCGCCAGGGCTGCACTGGTCACCAAATTACCAAAAATCAGCATGCCCATGTGTGCCTGTGCTCGTGTCTGCACTATAATAGATTTCTCGGTTTACACATCAGACACTCTCACATGGTCTCTAGACACCAACTGCATCCCGAAGAAGGCACAGCAGAGACTATTTTCTGAGGCGTCCTTATGAACTTTATCACAGTACCGTGTCTTGACAGGCTGTATCACAGTGTGGTTTGCCAACCTGACTGCTCAGTACTGCAGACTGTTTCAAAGGACTCTAAAGACAGCAGCAAAAAAAAAATCATTGGCATGAAACTACCTCAACTTCATAATATTTACACCACTCGCTGCAAAAGGAAAGCCTAAAACACCATTAAGGACACCAGCCACCCAGCTCATGTTCTATTCTCACTCCTTCCATCTAAAAAACGTTACTGGAGCATCAAATCACACACCACCCATCTCAGTAATAGTTTCTTTCCACAGGCAGTCAGGTTGCTGAACAGCTGACGCACCCATATGCACCTCACATGGTTGTGAGGTGCATATGGGTGTGTTATCCTGTACTTTTCTTGTTTCTTTTTTTCTTCCCTTTTTCTCCCCAATTGTATCTGGCTCTTCCCCCTCTGCCGATCCGGGGAGGGCTGCAGACTACCACATGCCTCCTCCGATACATGTGGAGTCGCCAGCCGCTTCTTTTCACCTGACACTGAGGAGTTTGCCAGAGGGACGTAGCGCGTGGGAGGATCACGCTATTTCCCCCAGTTCCCCCTCCCCCCGAATAGGCGCCCAGACCGACCAGAGGAGGCGCGAGTGCAGCGGCGAGGACACATACCCACATCCGGCTTCCCACCCGCAGACACGGACGCCCAACCAAGCCGGAGGTAACACAGGGATTCGAACTGGCGATCACCGTGTTGGTAGGCAACGGCATAGACCACCATGCCACCCATATGCCCCTTCGTGTACTTTTCTATAGTGTGTATAATATATGAAGTCGTGTGTACATAGTTTATGTAGATTCAGATTCAGACTGATTTTATTTCGAACATGCTAAAATAAAATACACAGGCAGGAATACAAGAACAAATGGAAATATTTTGCGAACTCTCTGTAACAACACAAGTAATAACTGGACCATGTTCGAAAAGGGCGTAGGATGAAGTAAATAACTTTTCTGGTCCTACCCCTTTCTTATACTTTATCAGTCAAATCAAACCAAACCAAAACTTTCAAGACAAATCAAAAGTGAGAAAAAAAAGAAAAATGCCAATGCATAGAGATCAAAATAAACAAAACCGTACAAGTCCAACAAGGCACCTTACACGTCATGTATCATGTCATGTTATTCCAGTCCACGTCTTTGTTCATCCATCCTATATCTATTCAATATGTTAATTTTAAAGAGTTGTTTAAGCTTACTTATAATGTACACATCTTCATTTCTTTTTTACAGTTGTTCCATCGACTGACTCCTTTGATGGATATACAATGAAGTTTTGCATTTGTCCTCACTAGTTGTTTTTTTAAATATACATATTCCTCTGAGATCGTGTTTACTAGATCTGTATTTTTTTGTGCTTTCTCTTGGGGGAGGTGTCCTTGTGTCCTTTGTGTTAAGGCAGAGAGAGCCAGAGCACAAGAATGTCCATCCATCCATCTATCCATCCATCCATTATCCAAACCGCTCATCCAACTCAGGGTCGCGGGACGCAGGAGCCTATCCCAGCAGTCATGGTGTTCTAACTGGAACTTGATAGAACCCATTGTGTCTTTCAAGGTAATGTTCCATCTAAATACGCTTCAGTAAAAAAAAAATGTTTCCATTGTTAAAGGATGCCTAATTGGGAAAAACTGATTTACACGAAAGCACCTCTGGAACTTTTAGGGGATTAAGAGACTTGCTCAAGGATGCATTACCAGGGTGGATGCTTGCTATCACAATGGCTTGGACCTGAGCCCCACTGCACCGTCTCATCTCTAAGGCTCCTTTAAACAGTCGACTAGCTGGATCTCTGTAGCACAATATTTTGTGAAGGTTGCAGCAAACATATATGGGACCAACAACAATCGAAATACAGTTTTCCTGCTTATTATATAAATGGGCCAAACTAGAGAGAGAGAGAGAGAGAGAGAGACTACATTCTTGTGAATCCCAGAACGGTGCAGCAGGGACATGCTGCCCGTAACTGTGCTGTAATTACAATTAACCTCTAATTCTCTTTGCGTGTTCATGCGACCGGGCGAAATATGTGTTCATTTAGACTATGTATTGTTTCCATGTTTCTTCTATAGTCTCTTTGTTTTTGTGCATTTTCATTGTGCTCTAATTTTCCTGTCAGGCTCTCGCCGATGCAGAGATGTCTGGTTGGTCAGAGCTCTGTCGTTACAGTCGAGTAAACCTAAATGAATGAGGCTCTCCATGACACAGAAAGACAGGGCTGCAGGATGATGAATGGGGGTGTTTGTGAATGCTACTCGGTTTAACCGCACTATCCACGGTGTCTGTCTCGTAGCTAAAGATGAGGAAAGAGGTGCTAATACAAAGTTAACTGAGTTTTATACTCCTGCCATCTCACAGCGTAATTTAATCTTTCACCAAACTACTCATCAGATACAAGCAGAGAAAGGGTGGACGTTCCTCCAAAGAGTCTGGCCTGGCCCAAAGAGGCTTTTTTGTTGTTCAGTGTAGTACGTTTGCAAACTGTTACTAGGCAGTCTGATTGTTCTGTATTCGTGTCCTGTTGGGATGTCCTCAAGAAAAATAATATCTTCCCAACCTGGCGCGTCAGAATGATGTATGCACAAGATACCAGAATCCAGAGTTTTCTGAAGTGGCAAACGGACATTTACGGGAAGTCGTGAAACATGATAATTTAATGAATTACTCGTTCCATTATAAACTTCATCGGATTCTATGGCGAAACAATGATTCAGCTCACTCTCAATTAATGAAAGCAGTTGCTTAAAGCGTTTACATTAAAAAAAATGGTGTCGGCATGACACTTTTTCCACGAAAAACTTCAATCTGCGTATATGAACCATAACTGACGTGTTTTACTTTAGTCAGCAGTGGTTGGTCCACCACATAGGACAGGAGAAACTGCCTTGGTTCAACAAAAATAGTACATTAACACAAAGTAGTAATGGATATATATTGTAGCGAATTCCGCAACCAGTTGGTAGCAGTAATAGAACAATTTGGACACAATCTGCCAGTCAAAGAAGAAGAAAACTCCATTGGCTAAAATTGAGAAAAGCTCCACATATCATGTTTAACACAAACTAGAAATAACAATACACTATGTAAACTACTAATAAGACACATTAGTCCCTAGTTAACGGGTCTGACCCTTTAGCCGAGCGGTTAGTGATGTCGCCTTGTGGTGCAGTACACTCCGCATCGAATCCCGCACCGGGCAAGAAAATAACCGGTTACATTGGTGGCAGCGGTGGGATCCGGAAGTGTGCAGATCCTCAGAAGTCTCTTCGGAGCGCGGGAAGAACAAAGCGCGAGGGCGCGCTTCCGGGGAGGGTGACGACTGTAAACGACTAATAAGACACGTTAGTCTCTAGCTAACGGGTCTGACCCTTTAGCCGAGCGGTTAGTGATGTCGCCTTTGTGGTGCAGTACACCCCGTATCGAATCCCGCACCGGGCAAGAAAATAACCGGTTACACACTGTAACAGGACAGATACTAAATATTGGAGTTTGTAAGGGCATTGTGGGATTAAGCTTGTTTAGCATGTGATAGATAGCAAAGGGCTAGGTGAGAGGCAGATTAGGGTGTAACTTCTTCCCCCCGGTCTGAGCCTATCTCCAAGCGCTACATAATCTTAAAAAAAATGCTAAAAAATGGGCTGAGGGCGGGGGGGGGGGTGGATGTATGAGGCCGGAGCATGGGCAGGAGTAGCTGGGGAGATCCGCGAGAGGTGCCCGGCGCTTTGCCGCGAGAAGTGCCCGGCGCCTTGCCGGCCCGCCGCTCACTGCTGTTCCAGTTACCCGCCACCAGCTCGCCTTCCAGCACGGCGTCAGAACACCGCCCTCCAAGGACGCGCGGCAAACGGAAGGGGGCCCGTGAGTTGAGCCGCGGTTTTCCGGCGGCGGAGAAAGGTGGGCGACTGCGAGCCCAGCCCGACCGACCGACCCAGTAGTCCGGTGGTGCTTCTACAGCCATCATAAGCACAAGTTCGAACCATTGCGCCAAAATCGGAAGTGATGAAATAATAACTACCCCTTACATATTCAGAAACCTAAAAACACACACTAGGTTTCTGAATATGTAAGGGATGGATGCTCTGATGGCATTTGGGTTACTACGAGTCATCGGTTCCCAGCGCTAGTATTCATGAATCACAATAATAAAAAATTGCTGACAGTGTCTGTGCGTGCCAGCGTACACTTGAATGTGTGCTCTTGTGTTAGATTAGGAAAATTAGTGACAGAATCATACACGGAGGATCACAGACCGTAAATGTGTGTGTTTTTCCTTTTTGTGCGCACCCCATTTCCATATGAAGAGCTTGATTCCCAAATATCCAGATACTGACCATTTGAAAGCGGAAGGAACAGCGTTTCCACACGCCTTGTAGCTGTAGCAGGAAAATGTGCTTCTTTCTTAATATATAAAAAAACATTTTCAGAGGAATTAATTGTTTCGTATGTAACATTCTGAAATGCTATTCAGCATAACCTTTGTACATTACAGCTTGCCATAGAATAGTGACATCGGCAAGTCCCGCGAGATTGGAGCAGTCAGGTATGTGATCCAAGATGGTGGAATGAGTATATCACGCTCAGTGCTGATCCGGAATATGAATTTATTATTTTATTAAGATTATAATTGTGCCACAGGCCAACTACTACATGGTGTCGGAGTAGAGGTTTGACTGCCCATACGTCGCCAAGAAAATTGAATCTTACGGCGTTCCAGCTCCACGGATGGCCGGGGATTCGGCGAACTTACCCGAAGCATGGAGGCGAGTCCGGCAGCACGCCGAGCTGATGTTCACAGGCCCGCTGCGCGAAAGAACGAGGAGGAGAAATGCAGTTCCCTCCTGTTATGGATCTGGGGAAAAGGACGTGATGTGCACAACACCTGGACGCTCACGGGAGAAGAAACCAGGAACCCTACCACGTATTACATAAGTACACAGAGTATATCACACCAAAGGCTAACTCCATTTAAGTCAGATATAAATTCCAGGAAAAAATGCAGGCCGGGTGAGCGCGAATCGTTCGAGCAATTTGTAACAGAGCTAAAACTGTTGGTAAAAGACTGCGGCCACCCAAACAGAGGAAATGGTCCGAGACCGCGTTGTGTTTGCCACGAACTCACACCGCGTGCGAGAAAAACTACTCAGCCAGGGTGCAGAGCTCACGCTCGGAAGGGCCATAGACATTGCACGTTCACATGAGCTAGCACAGCAACAGATAAAGACTATGGGCCATAGCAAAGACCAGAGCGGCCACGACACTGTACATGCTTTAAGCAGGAAAGCGTACAGACTAGAAACAGCACAAAAAGCTACAAAGCAAAGAGAAAGTAGCACAGCAAACAGAGCTTGTAGCCACTGTGGAGGGCAACATAGTGCCAAAGTTGTATGCCCAGCCAAGTGGAAACAATGCATTAAATGCAAAAAATTCAATCATTTTGCAAAAGCATGCAAATCAAAATTCCCACCACAGACAAAACCTTACTGCAATACAGTGCACACTGTTGGAGAGAACACAGACGAAGAGCAGACAACTCTACATAGACAGCATCACAATAGAGAACAATGGCAAAAGCAGCGAGCAGGCTTATGTAGAGGTAGGAATTGGCTCACCTCCACAAAAAGTCAAATTCAAATTGGACACTGGAGCACAGGCCGATACCATTCCAACAAACCTATTTCACACACTGTTCAAGAATATTGTACTAAAACCAGCAGCACATAGGCTCACTGAATACGGGGGAAGAGCACTGAGGGTGAAAGGCACATGCCAGTTAAAATGTCAATACAAGGACAGCTCAACATTGCTAGATTTCTACATTGTCGACACCAATGCCCCGCCGGTCCTAGCAATGAGAACACGTGATCTAAACTTGGTCAAAATAGTGATGGCTGTGAATGAGGAAAATGAAGGAACAGACATTGGCTCACAGAGCATACCGGAGGAGTACGCAGACGTATTTCAAGGCATAGGCGAATTTCCAGGCGAGTGCACCTTTCGCGTCGCCCCAGACGCAACGCCCGTAGTGTGCCCACCACACAGGATCCCCATCGCACTACGCAGCAGACTAAAAGACGAGCTCGACAGCATGGAGAAAAATAACATAATCTGCAAGGTCACAGAACCCACAGAATAGGTGAACGTACTTGTTGTAGTTGAAAAGCCCAAGACAGGAAAACTCAGAGTATGTTTAGACCCCAGATCCCTTAACAAGGCGATACAAAGACCTCACTACCCCCTTCCTACTTTAGAGGATGTCACCACGAAGCTTGCTGGAGCATAAATTTTTTGGGTGTTTTAGATGCTAGGTCAGGCTATTATTGGGCCATAAAACTAAGCACCGATTCATCACCGTTGACCACATTCAACACAGTCTTCAGCAGATATCGCTTTCTCAGACTGCCATTTGGCATTATTTCAGCCCAAGATGAATTCGAAAGGCACGTGGATGAAACATATGAAGGCCTTGATGGCATAGCAGCCATAGTCAATGACATACTGGTGTTCGGCAAAACCGAACAGGAACATGAACTGCGCCTCAGGGCTATGTTGAAACGCACAAGGGAGAGAGGGCTGAGGCTAAACCCTGACAAATGTCACATTCGCATGCCAGAGGTCAGCTACTTCGGACACATACTCTCAAGGGAAGGCATAAAACCAGACCCACAGAAGGTGAAGGCAGTCAAAGAGATGCAACCGTCACGGAATAAGGTGGAGCTTGAAACAGTCCTCGGGATGGTCAACTACCTGGCCAGGTTTGCTCCACATCTCTCCGAGACAAATGCACCACTACGAAAACTGCTAAAACAGGACAGTGAATTTGCATGGGATACCAATCCTGACAGAGCATTCCAAAAGATGAAAGATCTGATAACACAACACCCAGGCCTAGTACTCGAGTACTTTGACTCCCAAAAAGAGCTATGGCTCCAAGGAGACGCTTCCAAAAGTGGCCTTGGCACTGCCATGCTCCAAGACAGCAAGCCAATTGCCTGTGCATCCAAATCACGTAATAGCACAGAAGAGAATTATGCACAAATAGAGAAGGAGCTCTATGCAGTACTCTTTAGTTGTAAACGGTTCCATGAGTATATGTATGGCCAGAGAGTGATTGTGGAATCAGACCACAAAACCATTGGAAGTGATGCTAAAAAAAAACACTGGTAGCAGCGCCACCACGGCTGCAGAGGATGATCTTGCAACTACAAAAATACGACATTCACATCCTCCACCGCCCTGAAAAGAGATACCGGTGGCTGACACACTGTCATGAAAGTCGATCGAGTACCATGATAACACCCTGCACGAAGGTATGGAGGCCCAGGTGCACACGGTCCTCAGCAGCGTCCATTAGTGACAAGAGACTGACAGAAATCAAAGGATACAACACAAGATCCACAGCTTGCCGCACTGAGAAAAGCCACACTGGCCGGCTGGCCTGACGTAAAGAAAAGATGCCCACCTAGCATCCAAGAATACTGGAATCACAGAGACGAACTTTCTGAAATAGACGGCATCTCGTTTAAAGGTGAGAAAATCATCGTTTCCCGTAAACTCGGTGCGAACATGATAGAGCGCATACACGCTGGTCACATGGGTGTGGAAAAAACAAAAACCGAGCGAGGGATCTCTTGTTCTGGCCGGGCATGGGAAAACAGATTGAGGGGGCAGTGGAAGCCTGCAGCATATGCCAGGAACTAGGGCTGGGTAAAAAAACCCGATTCAATCGATTTTGGATCGATTTCATTTAAATTTTGCGATATCGATTCACAGGGCACGAGATTGATCCCCCCCCCCCCCCCCCAGTAATCTCGTGCGAGATGAAGCAGCGGCGCGGTTACGTCAAGTTGACGTTCAAGCCCACGAGCGCGCATACACGAAATGGTCTACGCAGGTAAAACTCCGCTCAGCAAGCCGTCCCAACTGAAGTCTGACGTCTGGAACCATTTCGGATTTAAAACAACAAACGACGAAAAGCTGGATAAAACCAAAGTGGTTTGCAGGATCTGCCAAGCGGAGGTCAGTGTTTGTAAAAAATACTACAAACCTCAGGAACCACTTGACAAGGTATCACACTACGCTATCGTTAGCTTCCGACAACAAGCTGTCCGGGGCAAAACAAAAGAAACTGAGGGACTCACTAACATTACCAGCCGATTCTCCGCGGGCCATAAAGATAACAGAGGCCATCGCAACTTTTGTTTGCAAAGATTTACGCCCGTACTCGGTAGTGGAAAAGGAAGGCTTCAAGCGGCTCGTCCAGGTGCTCGAACCACACTACGTTATGGTGCAACGTAGACATCTGACTGAAACTGTTATCCCCATGATGTATACATGCGTGAAAGAAGACATCCCAACGAAAATGCAGTCAGCAGGGAGAGTCGCCATAACCTGTGACACCTGGACATCACTGTCAACGCAGTCCTACATGACAGTGACCGCTCACTACCAGAGTTGAACCATTTTCATTATTTAAGAGCAGATTGAATCAAATCGAATCGAATCGTGATTAATCGATTTAGAGCCTTATGAATCGAAATCGAATCGATTTAGGAAATTGGCCACAATACCCAGCCCTACCAGGAACGACGCAGCAAACCCAAAAGAGCCCATGCTATCACATGCCATACCTGAGAGATCATGGCAAGTGATAGGCACAGACTTATTCACATGGAACCCACAGGACTACCTTGTTATAGTGGACTGTTATAGCAGGTTTTTTGAGTTAGAGAGACTATACAGCTGTACTTCATCAGCTGTCATCACCAAACTCAAGGCAGCGATGGCTCAACATGGCATCGCTGAGTCTCATCAGTGACAGTGGACCGTGCTACAGTTCAGGTGAGTTTCGGCACTTCGCCGAGACATGGGGTTTCACTCGCACCACCACAAGCCCCCATTACCCACAGAGCTAAAGCTTCGCAGAAAAGACTTCCAGACAGCCAAACGCATCCTGGAAAAAGCTAGAGCTGAGAACAACGACTCCCACCTGAGTGTATTGGAGTATCGCAACACACCTGTAGACAACCTGAAATCACCAGCACAGCTTCTAATGAGTTGGAGGCTGCGGTCGATCCTGCCAGCAACGGCAAAACAACTTCAGCCACAGGTAACATGTCAGTAGATTGTACGCGAGAGGAGAGAGGTATGCCAACACCGCCAACAGGCATACTATAACAGATCTGCCAGACCTCTGCCCCACCTGCCCGTAGGTACATCAATTCATTTCCGGCAGGAAGATGGATCCTGGAAACCCGCAATGGTAACACGGCCTGCAGACACAGATAGAAGTTACCACATCAAAACCAGAGAAGGACAGACCTATCGACGCAACCGCTGACACCGCTGTGAAAACAAAGAAGATGCAAATGCAACAGACACCCAGCAGACGGAACCCAGCACCAGCAACACACAGGTTCGTCAGCAGGAACCTGCTGAACCCCCAGACCTGGACAGTCAGCCAAACGGACAGCAGCTTGGCTATACCACATGATCAGGTCACACTATCAAACCAAGATAAGTTCTTGATTTGTGAGCATTTGTAAAGGGTGTAGGCGGATTGCTGCCCTATGGAGAAAAGAAATTCATGTGAATGCACTTACCTGTAATGTTTTGTACTTACCTGTTCATATTCACGTGAATGCACTAACTTGTAGTGATCCTACCTGTTCATGCTTTGTCTTCCTTATCGATCACCACAGAGTTATTGCACCTTGATGACTTGATAAGATCCAGTACCTCCCGCCTACTGAATGTTCATACAGGGCACATCGTTCCTCTGTTGAAGTTATAACAGATACATTTTCCATTTGTTGCACAGGTTCAAGCTTCCAGCATTGCATTGACCAAAGAATATATGTGATGTGGAAATTATGTTGTCCCAGCTTAATATTCTACAATAAACATGTGTTGTGGTGACAAAGGCATTGTTCTGTATTTCAAAAACGTTACACCAATACGATTGTTCTGGTAGCATGTAAGGCAGCACTTTTCAGAAAAAGGGAGATGTAACATTCTGATATGCTATTCAGCATAACCTTTGTACCTTATAGCTTGCCATAGAATAGTGACATTGGCAAGTCCCGCGAGATTGGAGCAGTCAGGTATGTGATCCAAGATGGTGTAATGAATAAACACACAGTACTGAGCTGGAATATGCATTTATTATTTTATTAAGTTTATAATTGTGCCACAGGGCAAATACTACATAGTATAATAAGTGTTGTTGTGTAATCATATTGTAAATATTTCTAAATATAACTTTTGGTTTCACATTGTTTTAGGTAATAATGACACCTACTGTTCAAATAAGTGAGATATGTTGATTAGGCAAGATACTAGTCATGTGATCAAGTTGACTAATTTAAGAGGAAATGCATACGTTGCCATAACCATCTGAAGTTACAAACGGAGTAAAGTGTCTTTGCAAAAGAAGAGTATCAGTACGACATTAAAAGACAGTAATTAAGGCAAGCTATATCCAGGTTTCGAGGAATTTTTGGACTTTGTGGCAGAGAAGGCACGCATCACATGCAATCAGGTTTCCTCTCACATTAAAACACGCAGATGAAAAACCTGGGAAGGAACAGAAGCGTCTCAAAGCCAGCGCCCTGGTGACGTCAACGAAGGTGTCTCAAAAGGCAAAATCTACTTCAAAGGACTCAAGTGCATCAAAAAATTACAAAGGTTCCAAAACCAGCCCTCCTACCACTGAAAACAAAAGGCAAATAGAATGTCCCTGCTGTCAACAAAATCACTTTATATATAAATGCGAAAAATTTGCAGCAACGCCTCTAAAGGAAAAGAAAAAAATGGTCATTGACAACAAAAATGTGCTTTGGTTGCTTCAGAGTCAGCCATGTCTCTAAAAACTGTAGAAAGAGGGCTACTTGCAATATTTGCAGGCGGAGCCACCCCTCTCCGCTTCATGAAGAACGTCCTCAAGGAGAAAAGTCAGAAGCACCACCACAAGAGGAAAATGCTTCCACTGTCTTGTGCAGCGTGAGAATGGACAACAGTGATCGCACTTCAGTAATTGTCCCAGTGTGTGTCTCTTGTGCAGCAAAAAACAGCCCAGAAACCTTGGTGTACGCATTACTGGACACAGAGTAGTAATACATTTATTGGCCTAGGTGTTTGTGAAAAAATTTGAAGCAGACACAGAACCGATCAAATAGAAGTTGTCAACAATAACCGACAGGGGTTCAATAGTGAATTGTCAAAGAGGAGTTGGACTAAGAGTGAGAGGGTACCTTTTACAAGACTACATCGAGCTACCACCCACATACACTTGAGAATACACCCCACTGGAGCAAAATAGTATTCCCACTCGCGAAACAGTGAAAGGGTGGACCCACCTTCTCAGCATAGAAGAGATGCCAGATTTATTGAACTGTCCTGTAGGACTTCTAATTGGGTATGACTGCGCAAGGGCCCTGAAACCAAAACAAGTGATATCTGGGGAAGGTTATACACTGTCAAGATAAAATTAGCCTGGAGTATAGTGGGATCTATAATACCTCATACTAGCTCAAAGGATGTGACAGGATTCTGCCATCGCATTTCTGTAAAGAAACTTCTATCTGTCACACCTGCCTCTATGATTAAGGCATTGGAAATGGATTTTCTGGACACAAACCCCAGAGAAAGGACAATATCTCAAGAAGACTTTCAATTTCTGCGGCTGTTGAATGGGAATATTCAACAAAATGCAGAAGGACATCTGGAAATGCCTCTACCCTTCAGAGAGTGTCCGGACCTTGCTAACAATAAGCAGCTCGCTACAATCAGATTGAACCATTTAAAAAGAAAAATGGAGAAAAGTCCCAAGTACAAAGACAATTACAAGAAATTCATGGATAGTGTCTTTAAAGATGGTGATGTAGAGGAAACAGATGCCACACAAAAAGAGAGCAATACGTGGTACATTCCCCACCATGGGGTGTATCATCATAGGAAGCCTGAAAAATAAAGTCGTATTTGACTGCTCTGCCAAATTTGAAGACACCTCTCCAAATAACCCCCCTACTCACAGGACCTGATTTAACGAATGCTCTGACTGGGATGCTGTGTAGATTTCGCGAGCACCAAATTGCAATTATTTGCGATGTGGAGAAAATGTTCCACCACTTCCATGTCAGCCCAGAAGATCGGAATTTCTTTAAGTTCATGTGGTAGGAAAATGAGAACACAGAAAGAGAGCCCAAGGAGTATCGCATGCAATTGTATATTTTCGGGGCAGCTTCCTCTCTGGGGTGGGCTAATTATGGCATGAAATACCTTGCCAGTAAATATGAAAGGGATTACCCATTGGCAGCGAGCTTCATTCATAAAATTTTTACGTGGATGATGGGCTTATCAGCGTTGATTCGGTCGAGAAAGCCAACCAGATAGTCACTGAAGCACAAGAAGTCTGTGCTAAGGGAAAACTGCGTTTACATAAATTTGTGTCCAACAACAGAGAAGTCTTGGATGCTCTTCCAGCGAATGAACGTGCCAGTGTAGTGACAGATGTAGATCTGAACTACAGTGAGCTTCCAATGCAGAGTGTACAGGGAGTAACGTGGAACATACAGTGTCATCCTTAATGAAAGAGAAGCCTTTGAAGAAGAGCTGAAATTGTTTAGTGCGAAAGGTTAAAGTTCAAATAAGATAAAATAATTTAGGAAAGAAAGGTGAACGTTTGACACAACCATCCTTTCTTGAGCGTCCAGTTCAAAAATTAGTGGTACTACTTGAGAGTAATTCCTAAACCACCATTGAAATACTGAAGAAAAAAAAATGTCTTAAACGTTTAGAACGAGACGTTGGGTTTATAAATTCATTCAAAACATGGCTAACATAAATCTTGGTCATTTTGGTGGCAGTGTAGCTGTAGCAGGAAAATGTACATCTTGCTTAACATATAAAAACACCTTTCCAAAGGAAATAGTTTGTTTAGTATAACAAGTGTTGTATAATCATATTGTAAATAATATTTGTAAATATAACTTTTGGCTTCACAATGTTTTGGGTAATGAAACATACTGTTCAGATATGTGAGCTACGTTGAGTAGGCAAGATGCTGGTCATGTGATCAAGTTGACTAATTTAAGAGGAAAAGCATACATTGCCGGAAACATCTATGTTACAAATGGAGTAAAATGTCTTTGCGAAAGAAGAGTATCAGTGCGACATTGAAAGATAGTAATGACTCCTAAATTTCTGGTCAGAAGGCGCACACAGTATGTGATTGTTTGTTAATCATTCTACCTTGTCTAATTCATTTATTGTTTCACAAGTTAATGTGAATGCAAGTTTCAAGAGAGCACTGATGCTAGTTTAGTTGGTAAGTTACATGGCTAACTAAATCCTCATGGACCCTAAAAGGCATTTTGCTAAGAAATGGCTATTAGCCAACAGAGACTAATTTTGCACTTATAATATGATAAAATGTAATATTTATTTCATTTCAGTTTTTCACGGTGTTTCAAGTTGTGAAAAAGACAATAAAACACTTGTAAAACAACAGTCGGAACATAGTTTTGTCTGTACCAGAAGAAAAACTGGTATAAACTGGTATTTTTCTATATGCTGCACCTTAATGTATATTTATTTTATAGTTTTTATTTATTTGAGAGAATATGTTGCACAGTCCTAATGTGAAGCTGAGAGCTTCTAATGCGAATACAAGTACAGTACAATTCAAGTACATTTAATTTCCAAAATGCTGAACCTTAATGTATGTTTTATTGTATTTTTTCTACTTATTGTATCTTTTTTTATCTACTTATCATATTTTTGATCTAGTTTTTTTCATGGCAAAACTGAAGGGACACAAACAGGACAGACATAATAAAGCTTCAGGTTAAGACTTAGTTGCTGAATGCAGCCGAGGAAGACATCCAGATTAAAGAGAGAATGTTGGACATGATGGAGACATCAGAGAGGCAAGCTTCTGAGAATTTCAGTAAGTTAGTCTTGAGAGACTGACAAGCTCAATTGCAGATGGTTTTTTTACTACAGAGACAAGTTATGCATCCACCACTACAACCATTCAACATGCCACCATACCAAACCAGTGGTCCTTATGGGCACATCCTTGCATCTGCACCACCACTACACACAGTACCTGGTACATTTCCACTAAACACTACCACAACTGTATCACCACACACCTGGCTCCACGTCACCTGTGCAGGGATCAGGGCAGTGTTCTTTCACACAAGCCCTTTTTCAGGATGATATTTGAAATTGACAAAACATATCAGGAGGTTATTGTTTGGGGCCTGCATCTTTATATTTTTATTATTATTTTTCTATTTTGTTTTTTAATATACTTAATATTCAAGACCTTGTGTTTTATGACTATTGCTGAAGTTCACCTGTTGTTGCATTATTTAATGTGTTGCATCAGCTGTTAGGCAGCTCCAATGTATGTACAAAAGAGTTAGCAGTGTAGTGTAAGAGGTCTGTTGTGTTCTTCATGGACTCTCAACCCCCTTTTTAAGTTTTTCTAAAAAGGAATTTTGTCCTACCTTGTCAGATACAAGTGCTTTCATCATTTCTACTGTTATTAACCCTAATCTACTTTTTAGGTTATGAGGTCAGGTTATGTTATTTGGTTATTCTTTTGAAGTGGCTAGTGGTGATACCAAAATGAGCTGACAGTGCTAACAAAGTTCATTTGTTAAGATTATATTCTGCTGAAACAATATTCAGGCTAGTTATAACTTCTTGTGCAGGGACTGATTCAGTGCTAACAATCTGAAGATTTTATTCAATAAAAAAGATTCTTAAAATTGTACAGATGTCCAAGTGATTAACATAAGACATAGTGCTGTTAAGTATGGTTGCTGTAAACTAACTTCCACACAACTTGGAGGAAATGGCAACTACATACAGCATACAGCATACATCATTTTCATTTAACATTGATTGTCTGTAAAGAACAACTTTTTAGGCAACATACCATTTTGTTTTTGCACATGTTCAGGATCACACAGCACAGACCGTGAGCAGGTTTGACTGGCATGTAACAACACACACACACACACACACACACACACACACACACACACACACACACACACACACACACACACACACACACACACACACACACACACACACACACACACACACACTACTTCGCTCATGTACACACACTGCAAAGAAGACTGGCCTCAGTGGCCAATGGAGAAGAACTGCAGTCCCTTTTATGGATCAAGGAATTCAGTAAGGACTTTCCTGACCCTGTTCGCTTCTGCTGTGATGCAGTCGGCTCTGAAATAAGTCTGTGTGGCTGGCTGGTTGTCCTTCTCATGCTGAATTGCCTCAGTGACTTTATTCTCGTCCATCATCTCCTTGGTGGCCTGACAGTAGTTATGGAGCACGAAACAGGCATAGATAAAGGGATGTTCATCTAGACTAATGTCTATTGCCCTTCTCAATGCTCCAAACTGTGCTTTCAGTCTGCCAAAAGTGCATTCAATGACCATTCTAGCTCAACACAAGGACAGTCCAAAATACTGTTCCTGAACAGTGCCTCCCCCATTTGCATACTCCTTCATTAGGTAGTGAAGCAAAAAGCTGGGTCCCCAAGAAGAAAAACTGGAATGGCCTCCTTGTGTTCTAGATTTTTTTTTTTGAGAAGGATTGTGCCATTTCTCAAATGTGTGTTCAGCATGGAATTTGTGAAAATACGGGCCTCATGTACACAAAAAAAAGCCACTTTATTTTTGTCATTGTACAGTTGTTCAGTTACAATGACATTTGTCTTCTGCATTTAACCCATCCTATTGTATAGGAGCAGTGGGCAGCTGCAGCGCCTGGGGACCAATTTCAGTTGTTCTTTCCATTGCCTTGGTCAGGAGCACAGACCAATTTTAATACACAATGTATTAACCCTCACATGCATGTCTTTTGGCCATTTCACTACGACATCAATAAATGAATACAGCTATGAAGAGGATGAAGAGTAGAAAGGCAGTTGGTCCTGATGACATACCTGTAGAGGCATGGAGATGTTTAGGAGAGATGGCAGTGGGGTTTTATCTAGATTGTTTAACACAATCTTGGAAAGTGAGAGGATGCCTGAGGAGTGGAGAAGAAGCATACTGGTACAGATTTTCAAGTTCAAGGGCGATGTGCAGAACTGTAGCAACTACAGAGGTATAAAGTTGATCAGCCACAGCATGAAGATATGAGAAAGAGTAGTAGAAGCTAGGTTAAGAGGAGAGGTGACAATTAGCGAGCAGCAGTATGGTTTCATGCCACGAAAGAGCACCACAGATGTGATGTTTGCTTTGAGACTGTTGATTGAGAAGTATAGAGAAGGCTAGAAGGAGTTACATTGTTTCTTTGTGGATTTAGAGAAAGCATATGGCAGGATGCCAAGAGAGGAGGTGTGGTATTGTATGAGGAAGTCGGGAGTTGCAGAGAAGTATGTAGGAGTGGTGCAGGATATGTATGAGGGAAGTGTGACAATGGTGAGGTGTGCGGTTGGAATGACAGATGGGTTCAAGGTGGAGGTGGGATTACATCAAGGATCGGCTCTGAGCCCTTTCTTGTTTGCAATGGTGATGGACAGGTTGACAGACAAGATCAGGCAGGAGTCTCCATGGACGATGATGTTCGCAGATGACATTATGATCTGTAGCAAGAGTAGGGTGCAGGTTGAGGAGAGCCTGGAGAGGTGGAGGTATGCACTAGAGAGAAGAGGAATGACAGTCAGTAGGAGCAAGACGGAATACCTATGCGTGAATGAGAGGGAGGACAGTGGAATGGTCAGGATGCAAGGAGTGGAGGTGACGAAGGCATATGAGTTTAAATACTTGGGGTCAACTGTCCAAAGTAACGGGGAATGCAGGAGAGAGGTGAAGAAGAGAGTGCAGGCAGGGTGGAGTGGGTGGAGAAGAGTGGCAGCAGTGATTTGTGACAGAAGGGTACCAGCAAGAGTGAAAGGGAAGGTTTACAAGATGGTTGTGAGACCAGCTATGTTATATGGTTTGGAGACAGTGGTACTGACGAAAAGACAGGAGGCAGAGCTGGAGGTGGCAGAGTTGAAGATGCTAAGATTTTCACTGGGGGGTGATGAAGAAGGACAGGATTAGTAACGATTATATTAGAGGGACCGCTCAAGTTGGACAGTTTGGAGACAGAGCAAGAGAGGCAAGATTGAGATGGCTTGGACATGTGTGAAGGAGAGATGCTTGTTATATTGGGAGAAGCATGCTGACTATGGAGCTGCCAGGCAAGAGGAAAAGAGGAAGACCAAAGAGGAGATTTATGGATGTGGTGAGGGAGGACATGCAGATGGCTGGTGTGACAGAGGGAGATGCAGAGAACAGGAAGAGATGAAAGTGGATGATCCGCTGTGGTGACCCCTAACGGGAGCAGCCAAAAGTAGTAGTAGTAGATCAATAAATGAATACTTGTAGTCACAGGTGGCTTTTATGTTAAGAGAAAACCTCCCCTTTCTGTTCAAGTAATCCATAGAATTTGTGGCTGGCTGCTTTATTTCCACATGGGTCCTATCCACAACGATGCACTGAGGGATGCCGTAGGGTCAGTGAAACCCTGCTACAAATTCCTCTACTTTGGACTCAGTGACAGGTAACTATTTTTTTTAAATAAATTTATTTCTGATTTTTCCCTATTTTCTCCCAATTTAGTGGCCAATCGATCCCTATTTTAGTTCAAACACCCACCCTCTTGCATGTGTTCGCCAACTGCATCTCTCCGGCCGGCAGTCTCGAAGGAGACGCCTCCTCACTTTCGTGACAAGGCGAATCCAGGCCGAACCACTGCTTTTTCCGACACACACGAGACGCATTCATGTGACGAACACAAGCCGACTCCGCCCCCCTCCCGAAGACGGCGTTGCCAATTATTGCTGCTTCACCGAGTCCGGCCATAGTCGGTTCTGACGAGACCGGGGCGCGAACCGCGGTCCCCAGTGGGTAACTGCATCGACACAAAGCCGATGCTTACACCGCTACACCACCGTGGACCCTAACAGGTAACTATTTACACAGGGCCTAAGTGGACTGTAATTGCCTCACATATTTGCCTTACTATTTTGAAAACCACCTGTCTTGACAATCCAAACGTGGTCACCGTCTTTCGTAATCTCCCCTCGTCTACCACATAGTAGAGTGCATGCAACTTTTTTGATAACACTGATAGGCGACCTTTTTGCAGTTGTCTGCCCTTCAATGTGTGGATGAAGCAGCTCACTCAACGACAACAGCGATATCCTTGGCAAAAAAGTTTTCATGCCATTTTTCAGCAACAACCACTTCATTTTTTAAATTGGCCCACCAACTAGTAGAGGTCCGACCCGGTCTCGTCCAAAATCGGCGACGTGGTCTGCGTCATGGGGGTGTTGGATTATGTAGCAGTGAACTCTGTAGTGCATTCTGACGCCTCAGTTCCAGACAATCCTTTTGTGTGCACTTTTCAAGCTATGAAGAACCCTTCTCTTCCTTTGATGACTCAAGCCATTCAAATAATGAGAACTAGCACCCAGCTGGATACTGGCTGATGCATTAGCTAGACCCATTTCTAGTATCATAACCTGCACATAAACATACTGTACATTATAGTAATCTAGTAAACCCATGGCAAGAATTTACTCCATCTTCCAGTAAACCAACGCTTAACCAAAGCATGTGATTTAATCTATGCTACAGTAAATTACATAGGCAATTAGACAAAAATACATTTCTGTTCATTTGTCCATTCTCTGGATTGGATTTCCACTTTAGGAGCTTCTGCCTTAACAAGATGGTCATTATGACCGTTTTCAAAGTTTAATAACTTTGTGGAAAAAAATACAGACCTGTCGCTCCCTGAATTCTCCTAAAATTGCATATATTTGCATTTAAAACGAGTTTTAGATCAGTTGCGCACAAAAAAAGAGTTACGATAAGCTCTACATAAAACGACCATGAACTCGTAATTTGCGCATCATTGTGCGTGTCATGTCACTATTTATGATGTGTTTTGGTTGCATCATTTTCTTTGTGAAGTTCATTGTTCTGTCCTAGGAAAAAACTAGCATTCTCCAGTGCAGAGAAATCGTCTAAACTTGATTTTTGATTATTGCCATCATGTCTGGTTACAGACGCCGTTTCAGGCGCACCATGACTACCACCGACGCGTTGCAGTATTTATAGGCATTGGACAGCAGCCATTTTAAATTGTTTGAAAAATAGTATTAAAAGTTGCTAACATTTTAATTTTGGTGTCAGTTTCTTAACAG
The DNA here is from genome assembly GCF_029633865.1 of Lampris incognitus. Taxonomy (NCBI): domain Eukaryota; kingdom Metazoa; phylum Chordata; class Actinopteri; order Lampriformes; family Lampridae; genus Lampris; species Lampris incognitus. The sequence continues at coordinate 47,899,343 of NC_079214.1, read as the reverse complement.
GCCCTGTGATGGACTGGCGGTCTGTCCAGGGTGTCTCCCAACCTGCAGTCCAATGACTACTGGGATAGGCTCCAGCATCCCGCAACCCAAATTCCGATAATCGGCTTGCATAATGGATGGAATGGATGGATAGTTTCTTAACAGACATACTAACATATGTAATGCATTAATTTCTCAATTGGGTGTTTATCTTGACAGAATATAGAGTTTAAAAACTGGCAGTCATTTTGACCACCCATCGTCGTTTTAGGTAGGAGTGAAATCCTGGTCGTTCTAGTGTGGTTACATTGCCCCCACAACACAACCCTTGACCATTTTGTGGTGTTTAAAGTAGTGGATACAGTCATATCAAATCTTACTGTCAGAATGCATTTTTATCTTTCAAAAGCGTTTCTCCAGCAAGAAATATCTCTTTTGTAATTTAGGGCGTATAACATGTTGCGGTTACAAATTCTTTGTAATCAGATTATTGTAATCCCTTTGCTTCATCAGTATTGCTCCACAACCCTGCAGGGATTTCATAATTGAATTGATTGTTCATCTACATCATGTCTAACACTTTCTGTCTAATCTTTTCCCCATACTTTTTTTTTCTTTTGCTCATCATCCATCTGCTATCCATCTGTTTCTGCTACTTCTATACCTATTCTAACAGTTTCCTTGCCTGGAGACCAATTTATCTGTCCGCCCCTTTTTCATTTGAGTAAATCAGCCCACTAAGCTACATCAAGTGGAGTTCTGCTCCACTGCCTCTGCCCCTTCGGTGCTCCCCCTCTCACTCCACCTCTTTTCTCTGCTGCCTCTCTTCCTAATTCCTTTGATAGGTGCATTAGGATCATTGTCAGGGATCTGAAGAGGCTGGATAAAGTCAACGTCATGAACTACTGAAGGCGAAGAAAATATATGTCCCTCCAGAATATCGAATGGCAAGAATTGTGTGTGAGTTCACATACATATACAGCAATTGTTTTTATTTTTCAGAGAAAGCCAACAATGGCTTTTTTCCCTGATCTGGTTATCGTCTGGCTATTATACCATAATACATTCGTTCATTTAAACATGCATTTTTGTGTGATTTTTTAATATAATTATTTATGTTTATAGGTGGCAAAGTAGCTTGGTGGTTAACGCTGTTGCCTCCATAGTAAGAGGGTCCTGGGTTCAGTTCCAGCACATCCCTGTAGAGTTTGCATCTTCTCCCTGTGTGCTCTAAATTGCCAATAGGTAGGTGAGTGTTGTGTGTGTGTGTGGTGTGTGTGGCAACTTGTCCAGCGTGTCTCCATGCCCCCTCCCCAGTGCTGCGAGGATCGGCTCCAGTCCCCTGTGACCTTGAATTGGATGAAGCAGGTATCGATAATGGATGGGTGCGGGGCTGGTACATTTATTTAGGCCAACTAGACAATTCCTAAACCAACACTTAAGCAGAAGCAGCCAAATGTACCATTTCAAACTGCACCCTGCTGCCCGCACCACAGATCCACATCCACTCATAACCAGCCATGAAAATTATAAACCAGGGTATTAAATGGTGCTGATGGGCAGAAAGATTTCCCCAGGGATTAAATTGTCAATCAATCAAGTTTAAGTGAAGAAGCTAGGCTACAAACATTTCATCACGTCAAAATGACAGGAACTATAACTTAATGTAATTTTAAACTTTTCTCATGTTTTATCGCCTAGATCAGTGTTTCTCAACTGGTGGGTTGTGACCCAAAAGTGGGTTGCAGACTTTTTCTGAATGGGTCACGGAGTGTGTGGTCAACAAAAAACAACTTCTACTTTAACAGTAGAAAAGCCAACCCTTTAAGTCGACATCAACGCCCAGGGAAACATGAATATGCGCCTAGCAGTGGAAGGTGCTGTTCCAGCAAATATTTGCAGTCAAAATAATATCTACTGCCTACCTGTAATGCAAAAGTATTAAACACCACACTTATAAGCTGTAACCTCAGCGATTTATATTCTGTCAGCGACACCAACTGCCTGGTGAGTCTGTGCAGCAGTATGTAGCTAATTTGCGAGGGCTAGCTAGCTCATGCAAGTTTGGCGCGCTTCAGGACAAGATGGTTCGCGACCAGCTTGTCGAACACACCAACAACACAAAGGTGTGTGAGACTCTCCTGCTGGAAAAAGACGATCTGCTGCTGTCCAGAGCAATTACCATCGCACAACAAGTTGAGAGAGCAGCTGAGTGTGCTGCTATGCTAAATACACAGCAAGTGGCCACCTCCAGTCAAGCTGCCAACGACTCCTCCCTCTACTCACGGCTGCCCCTCGGGACGCAACCCAGCCAGAGCGAGGCGGGCACCGACTCCACTGAGGACATCCTGCAACTGCAACGACGGCGTTCTCGGCCCCGCCCTCAACAGTTCTGTGGTAACTGTGGATCTCGGTCTCATGCTTCAAGGGCTCAGAACTGCCCTGCCTGCGGCCAGACATGCCGTAGCTGCGGTAAGCAAAATCACTTTGCCAGCATCTGTCGATCTTCCCCGGCTGGGTCAGAGGGCCACACCCCCCAGTCCTCAACTGCCATCATTCACAAGGTGAGCTCTGGGCCAGTGTCATTCAAATCATGCACAGTCAACATTAATGATGTGTGCATCCCCCTGCTGTTGGACACCGGTGCAGGTGTGTCTCTCCTGAATGTTGATACCTACAGTAAATTTTTCGGTTCACTGCCACTGTCCACACCATCAGCTGTCCTCTGTGGGTATGGTGACTCCAAAGTCGATCTGGTTGGCTCTCTCCAAATGACTGTCCGCTATGGAACCAAGCTGGTGCCCAATGCAGTTTTTCATGTGGCACGCCGTGGGGCTAACCTGATGGGCCTGGACCTGTTCTCCGCTCTGGGGTTCTCCCTCTTAGACACAAGGGGGGCAGCAATCCTGACTGTTGCCACGCCTTGGCAGCAGAAGTGGCCATCACTGTTTATGGGGCTGGGCTGCCTCTCCGCCTTCGCCCATCAACCTCTCCTCAACCCTGCTGTGAAATCTGTCATCCAACCACTGCGCCGCATCCCGTTGGCTCTCCGTGATGGGGTCTCCGCCGAGCTGCAACAACTGCTGGAAGCTGGCATCATTGAACCGGTGGACGCGTCACCTTGGGTCTCAAACCTCGTGGTGGCTAAGAAGAAGTTGGGGGGCCTGCGTGTCTGTGTTGAGCTACGTGCAGTAAATAAGGCAGTGGTTCCTGATAAGTATCCAATGCCCACTTCAGAAGCACTCACTGCTCAGTTCTATGGCTCTGAGGTGTTCTCCAAGCTCGATCTCAGACAGGAGTACTTACAGGTGCCCCTCCACCCCAGCAGCCGAAACCTCACAGCCTTTGTGACACATGCAGGAGTGTTTCGCTACACCAGGATGCCTTTCGGTCTCAGCTCCGCCCCTAGCTGCTTCCAGAAAATCATGGTCTCCGTGCTGGCTGGCATACTGGGCGTGGCCATTTATCTGGACGATATAGTGGCACACGGGCCCACCAGTGAAATCCACGACAAGCGCTTCAACATGGTCTTTGCAGCCCTGTCCAAGCACAAGCTAACTCTCAATGCTGAGAAATGTGTCCTCTCTGTGCCAGCCATCGACTTCGTGGGGTTCCGGCTGTCAGCGAGCGGTGTAACTCCACTACAATCCAACGTGGACGCCATTCAGGCCATCCCTGAGCCCAGCTCGGCCGCCCAGGTCGCCTCCTTCCTGGGTATGACAAGTTACCTGAGGTTTCTTCCACAGTACTCTGCAACCACAGCCCCCTGCGCCAACGGCTGCGTAAGGACGAGCCGTGGATGTGGTCAAAGGCATGCAGTGACGCTGTGCGTGATCTCAAGACTCAACTGACTTCACCACCAGTGTTGGCTTACTTCGACATCTCCAGCTCCACCTTTGTGACCTGTGATGCGTCAGCCACAGCGATAGGGGCTGTGCTGTCTCAAACCCAGAACGGTGTGGAGAAGCCCATCGCCTTCGCCTCCCGTGCCCTCAACCTAACCGAGCAGCGGTACTCCGTGGGTGAGCGTGAGGCGTTAGCCTGCATCTGGGCTTGTGAAAGGTGGCACCTCTACCTCTATGGCCGCTCCTTCACCCTCAGGACGGATCACCAGGCCCTTACAGCGCTGCTGTCCACATCTGGGACAGGCCACAAACCCCTGAGGCTGCACCGCTGGTCTGACCGCCTCCGCCAGTACAACTTCAGCCTGCAGTTCACCCCAGGCAGAGACAATGTTGTCGCCGACCTGCTCTCTCGCTCTGTCTCCACCCCAGCTCCACAGACGGACACTGACTGTGTGGAAAAGGACATTGTCCAAATGCTACACACACCCCTTCAGTCCACTGTCTCTCTGCAGGAGCTGAGGGCAGCCTCCGAACAGGACCCTGTCCTCTCCCAGCTCCGCACCTACATCCAGAACGGCTGGCGTCACAAGGTCCCAGAGGAGCTGGCTGCGTTCTCCCGAGTCAGACAGGAGCTCTCCTGCTGGAACGACACCTGCGTGGCACGTGGGTTTTGCACAGTGGTCCCAGCTGCTCTCCGTGCGTGTGTTTTGAATATGGCGCATGAAGGCCACCTGGGCATTGTGAAACTGAAACAGCGCTGCCGAGACCTGGTGTGGTGGCCGGGGATAGACAGAGATATTGAGGCTCTGGTGAAGGACTGTTCTGTCTGCCTTGTGAGTGGCAAGACTGGCCACCAGGCTCCCCCACGCCTGCAACCTCTCGCCTGGCCCTCTCAGCCCTGGGAACACCTGCAGTTGGACATTTGTGGTGAGATCCATGGAGTTCCCCACCACCAACGCTTCATGGTAGTCGCCTACGATCTACACTCAAAATGGCCTGAACTTACCACTTCCGGCACTGTGACCTCACAGGTCATCATCGACTTCCTGGACTCTCTCTTCTCTCGCTGGGGCCTCCCAAAGACCATCACCACTGACAACGGCCCTCAGCTGGTCTCTGCTGAGTTCACCGCTTATCTCAAAAACAAGGGCATCTGTCATATACGCACTGCGTACTACCACCCCCAGGCCAATGGCAGCGTTGAACGTTTTCACCAGTCACTGAAGAATGGCCTCAGAGCACACATGGCCCAAGGGTGCTCTTTCACGCAGGCCATCCATCACACTCTGTTGTACTATCGGGCCACACAGCACTCGACCACAGGCGTCTCCCCAGCCTCTCTCATGCTGGGCTGGGAACTGTGCATGCCCCTTGACAGGCTCCGCCCCTCCACACCCCAGGCACCTCCCTCTGGGGTCAGAGCCTCAGTCACTCGTCAGCAGACGCGGATGAAGCAACGGTTTGACCAGTCAAAACAAACCAGGGTGCCAGACATCAATGTTTCAGACTTGGTCAGGGTCCGCAGACCCCACAGGGACAATAAAATGGCTTCATACTGGTCCTCTCCTCTCCAAGTCACCCGTCAGCTGGGCCCAGCCACCTACTTCCTCAGCGATGGCACTCGGTGGCACTCCAGTCGTCTACAGAAGGTGTCAGCTCCGCCACACACAGCTGGTGACACAACCTTAGCCATTCCCTCAGCATGGCGAGACGCCCTGGGGCTTCTTGCAGCTCCTACATGGGCCCCAGACATTCCTGGGCCTCAGCTTCCCCTGCCTTCCCCCTCCCCACCTCGGCCTGCCCAGCCTCAGGCCGCCCCGCAACCTGTTCGCACACGTTTACGCCCTGGCCACCTAGAGGACTTTGTGTCAACCTTTCATGTTTGAAATCCTGCCGGGGGGGGGGGGTGTTATGTCTGCACACATCAACAGTGCTGCATTTGATTTGGTGCTGTTCTATTGTGCTGGGATCGATTGATGATGCCTGCGGGCTCTGGGGTGTTTGATTGGGTCTGCCTGTGATGCTGTGTCAGTCTAAATAAAGAATGCAACGCAGAGGTTGTGTCAAGCGACAGCGCTGTGTCTTGACGTGATTTCTAAACACAATATTGTTATCATGGCACCATATGGTTGACTCTTAAACTTCCCTCCTATAGGCCCTCTCATCACAGTCGCTTAGTCCAGTCACTGTGGTGACATCTGGGAATTTAATGATGCTGTTATTGGCATTTTTGGTAACACAATAGGGGACTTAGACAGCAGCCCTGAGTTGCACCAGTCCTAAGCACTAATGTAGATAAGTATATTTTACCTATTCTCACAGTCTGGGGCCTGCCTGTCAGGAAATCAAATAGCCTATTACAGATAGAGTTGCCCAGACCAAGACCTCTTGAGTTCCAACACCAGTTTGGATGGTACAACTGTATTAAAAACAGAGCTCTAATCAATAAACAACATTCTGGCATAGGTCTTTTTCTTTTCAAGTTGTAGCAAAGAAGCATGCGAGCAAGTGAGATAGCATCATCTTAAGAACTTAAGATATACTTGATTAATCCCGGTGGGGAAATTTACCCTTTGCATTTAACCCATCCTAGCTATTTGTAGCTAGGAGCAGTGGGCAGCTGCCATGCAGCACCCAGGGACCAACTCCAGTTCTTTTTTCCTATTGCCGCTGTCAGGGGTACAGACAGGCGTATTAACCTTAACATACATGTCTTTGATGGTGGGAGGAAACCGGAGCACCCAGCGGAAACCAATGCAGACACGGGGAGAACATGCAAACTCCACACACAAAGGACCTCTCCATGGCACATGGTTAGCCACCACTGACCTAGGATGACCTGGTGTTCGAACCCAGGACCTTCTTGCTGTGAGGCAACAGTGCTAACCACTGGGCCACTGTGCTACCCAATCTACAGATCTGTTGGAACAGTAGGCAATCTGTAATGGGTCATGGGTAACATGAATGTTACATCTTATATATGTATGATATAACCAATCTTTCCAGGCACTTCATAATAACCGAGGTGAAAGCAACAGGTTGGTAATCTTTAAGAGACAAGTGATTTCTTAAAACACAGTGGGACCGCACACAATGATAGGGACAGGTTAAAAATATCGGTTAAAAACCTGGGATAGCTGAGTGTAATATGCCTTGAGGACACTAGAAGGGATGCCAATCTGGGCTAGCAGCTTTATGATCCTTAACCCTTCAAAAGTTTTACTCACATCAGCCTCTTGTCACATGTAGATCGACTTCATTGGGTGGGCATTGTGCTGCTGTTACTGGGTCCAAGTTGTGAGCTTCAAAGCGGACATGAAACTTGATAAGCTCTTTTGGGAGAGAGGCAGAGGTGTTGATAGCCACACTGGGTTTAGATTCGTAATCACCTTCGGCTCCTTCACATACACCGCAAGTCACAGCCACTGTAGTCATTTTCCAGTTTGTCCCTGTATTGTCTTTTAGCAGCTTTGATGGCTCTCCTGAAGTCATACCTGGATTTTTGTTAGCATTCCTTGTCTCCCGATTGAAAAGCAGGGGTATGCTCCCTCCAGCTTAGGCGAATGTTGCTTTTAATCCAGGGCTTCTGGTTGGGGTAGGAGTGAATAGTCTGTACTGGGATATAGCGAGTGACTGATTTAGCATAATCATCTTGATTCAAAACGTCTCTGAAGTTTGGATTTGTGTTCTGTAGTTGAGCACTGTACTGTCCTCACAGTGGACTTTTCACATTTCACTTTCTGTTTGTAGGCAGGAAGCAAGGGCACTGACAGGTGGCCAGATTTCCCAAAGTGAGGTCGTGGGATAGACCTGTAGGCTGCCTTGATCATGGAGTAACAGTGGTCGAGAGTCTTACTGCCTTTGGTTGGGTGATATGTTGATAAAATTTTGATAGCACAGGTTTCAGTGCGTAAAATCCTCTGCCACAATTGAAATGGCCCAGGGTGCAAGTTCTCCTGCCTGCTAATGGCTCCATAAAATTTGTCCGGTGCCACTGCGGCAGTAGCTTATGGTGGTGTGTAGGCAGAAGTTAACTACGTGCAGGGGAATTCCCTTGCGAGATAGAATGGCCTGCACCTTATTGTTAATTGTTCCAACACTTGTAAACAGGACTGAGAGACTATTTCCACATCAGTGAACCATGAATTGTTAACAAAGAAGCACACACCACCTCCCTTTACCTTGCCAGTAATTGTCATGGAACGGTTCATGCGATGCACAGAAAAACCCTCAGTTTGTACAGCCCTATCAGGGCCCAGCCAAGTCTCTGTAAAGTGCAAGACATAACAGACCTTCATGTCCCTTTGAGAGGTGATTTGGCAATGAAGTTCATCCAGCTTGTTGTCGAGGGACTGGACGTTAGAAAACATTATGCTGGGGATTGGGGGCTGGTTAGGATGCCGTCGTATCATCGCCATCTCATTTATCTCACTGCCAGCAGCACTGTCTGCAGCCATTACTCCATGGGTGGTACCTGTTTGTTGTACACAATCTCTCGGCAAGTGCCATGGTTTCCAGCTGTTGGGAACGTCTAATTCTATGGCCAGTAAAGTCTGGCAATCATACCTAATGGGGCAAGATCCATTTTGTGCAACAAAAGCGATATATAACACACAAAGAAAGAAGGCGAGAACAGCTCGTAGCGTGTTGCTATAGTACGGCACCATCTTTGATGCATCTTTGAGCATATACAATTTCAACGAAAGCTTTTAGTTCATTCATAGACAATCATAGACACTGTGTGCCTTGTTCACAGTACAGTCCCTGACGTGTGTCAGCATGTCCATAAACAAAGAAAGCTGTCGAACTTACTGGATAATTTTGTTTTGGCATAATCAGCTGTCTCCATTAGAATAGCACGCGAATGCAGCCTACCTGGTCCAACATTGACAGTCTGTTCAACCCAAATCATGCCATCTTGCACTGTGTCATGTCTCATCTTGTGCCACTGATCCATCAGAATCTAGTAACAGAGCGAGGACTTGTGGATTCATTTCGTTTTGTTGTAGCCACGACAAAGTCTTATTCGACAAATTGTTTACTCCCAAGTGTGTTCTCTGCTTATCTTAGGTGAGTGCATAGAGCAGGGTTCTCCAATTAGTTTTCCCCAAGGGCGAAATCATGTTAAGCATGCCAAGCCAAGGGCCAAAACATCCGGGGGGGGGGGGGGGGGGCTCCATTGTGCCAGCAAAAGTTGGTTTATATAGAGATGTTGTTGTTGCTGCTAAACGATTATTATTATTATTATTATTATTATTATTATCATTATTATCACCATGATGATCCGCTGTGGCGACCCCTAACGGGAGCAGCCGAAAGTAGTAGATTATTATCACCATTATTATCCTTTTTTTTAAGAATAAGTAGTAGTAGTGGTAGTAATAATTTAGGCCTGGGATTCACAAGAAAAAAAATGCACTCTTGAAACAAAACAAGTCCAAAACCAACCATTTAATTATGGAAAAATGGACAAAAATAAATTGATGTTCATTCGCCAAACAGTGAGAGAAGTGATAGCGATGGGATGAGGCAGTCATTCTGATGTCGGGCCTGTATTCTATTGTGGCAAGCCTGAGGCACTGGCCAAGATGTGCATCGGAGAGTCTGTTTCTTTCCTGGTTCTTCATCAAGTTCATTGAAGAAAATGATGACTCACATATGTATGTGGAGGGAACAATTGTGAGTAGGAGGATTGCAATTGCTCTCATGTTTTTGAATTGAGCTTGGAGAACCACATTGATCCAAAAGTCACTCACCCCAACGTGTTTTGCTTTGAACAAATCAGATGTTCCCATCTCCAAGACTTACATCTGAAGAGTGGCCTCATCTATGGAAGGTACCAGGCTTTTGGCCTCTGCATCAGCCAAAATGGAGAACGGCTGTCTCAGGAAAAGGAGGATGTCACCCGAGAGTTTAGGGGAGCTTTCAAATTGTTCCTTGAAGTATTCTGCCAGGCTTGTCACAAAATCCTTTATCGCTGGATCCTCCCGCATCTCGTTCTTCTCGCAATGCTCCTGCAGCTGTGGAAAGTCCAACTTTCTCCCATGAATGTCTCTCTCCAAAAGGTTCAGCTTTGACTGGAAAGCTTCAACCGCCTCGTACATGTCTGCAACAGTGTGGTTCTTGCCTTGTAATTGCAAATTAAGGTGATTTAGATGAGACATGATGTTGATGGAGACAAGCATGGGCGCAAATCCATGAATACTGGGATAGCATCCCATCAGATCCAGTTAGGATCGGTTGAGGCCTGCATTAACAATGGCCAGCGTTGGTGCTGTGCCCTCACAGGGTCCTGATGGAAACTGTAAAATCTGCTGTAGCGACCCCTGAAAAACAGCGAAAAGCTGAAAGAAGTCAAGTCAAGTCAATTTTATTTGTATAGCCCAATATCACAAATTACAAATGTGTCTCAAGGGGCTTTACAGCAACACAACTTCCTGTCCTTAGACCCTCGCATCGGATAAGGAACAACTCCCTAAAAAACCCTTTAACAGGGAGAAAAAATCAGAAGAAACTTCAGGGAGAGCAACAGAGGGGGGACCTCTCTCCCAAGATGGACCACCTGCAATGGATATTGTGTTTACACAATTTACAGAATACAACATTGAAAGATAACAGAATTATAATAGAATTATAATATTTATGAATAATATGATGAGCAGGATGCCAAGCAGTGTCAAAAAATGTCTTGTTTTTCTGATATGTGCATGCCTTAGTCACACCGTGAGAACTATATTTGTGAATGAACATAAAACAAAATACATCAACAAATTATACAGTACATATCACGAAAAGAGGAAGACGATAGGACATGATGTCACAAAAAAAATAGCATATGACATCACCTTATTGTCACGTAAAAACCTCTGATATTCTTGGGCTTTTTGGCTACGCAGTCTGGATAAAAATGACACAAGCTCATCGCACAGGTTGCACACCCTCTCCAACACATGGCCTTTGCTCAGCCTGTGAACATCATTATGCAGCAAAAGATCCTTGTGTTCCACTTACATTTCCTCCAGTAATGCTCTGAAAAGGTTATGTTGGAGACTAGAACTCTTGCAAATGAAATGACCAGTTTAGTCACAAGTATCCATCGCCTCTTTCATTTCCCCACACAGTTTAGTGCACAACACTGATTTGTGAGTAATGCAATGAAATGCCAAGCGTACTGGATTAACAGCAGCAAGCCTGCTTACCAAGCCCTGGTGTTGTCCCACCATTGACGGAGTCCCATCAGTGACAACGGAAACAATTTTGCTCACATCCAAGCCATTCTTCTCAACAAAAAAAAACCCTGTTAATTCATTAAAAATGATTTCCCCAGTTGTGCGCCCAGGCAAAGGAAGCAAACAAATTAGTTCTTCCCGAAAGGTCTTCCCATCAAAAAATCTTGCAAACACAGATGGCTGTTCCATATCGGTTCAGTCATAGGACGAGTCTATGGCTAGTGATATCAAAATCAAAAAATCAAATCAATTTTATTTGTATAGCCCAATATCACAAATTACAAATTTGCCTCAGTGGGCTTAACAGCAACACAACATCCTGTCCTTAGACCCTCTCATCGGATAAGGAGCAACTCCCTAAAAAAACCCTTTAACAGGGAGAAAAAATAGGAAGAAACCTCAGGGAGAGCAACAGAGGAGGGATCTCTCTCCTAAAACGGACAGCATGCAATGGATGTTGTGTTCACGCAATTTACATAATACAAGATTGAAAGAGGATAACAGAATTATAATGGACATAAAATTTATGAAGAACATGATGCACAGGATGCCAAGCAGTGTCCACATGCCAACGGAGCAGTCCAGGACCCAAGCCACGCGACCAGCATCATCATGTAATAAAAGAAAAACTTATGTGAGGAGTGGAAGGGCAGGCAGCATCCAAATGGCGACCACTATCACCACGGAGACCTGGGAGGAGAACCGACTGCACATGCACGCAAGAGAGACTCACATGACACCATTCAAACAGAAAAAGAGAAAGGAGAAGACATCATTCAGAGAGAGAGAAAAGACATGTTAGAGAAGAGAACAGTTTGCAATAGTCATTAGCCATAATCAATTAAGTTATCAATTAGTCATAATCTATACTCTGTAATCTATACTCGATAATCTCGTCGGCAGAATAGTGGTTGGTAAATTCATTGAGACAGAAAACCAACCCGCCATCCAGTACAGGTTGTAAAGCACTCAACTTAAAGGCAACTAATTGTAAGCTAAGGCAAAAAGATGAGTTTTAAGTTTGGATTTAAAGGACTCAACAGACTCTGATTGTCTGATGGCAGCAGGCAGGTTATTCCACAACAATGGAGCCCGATAGGAAAAGGCCCTGCCACCAGCTGACTTCTTTTTAACTTTGGGTACACACAGGAGCCCTGTATTTTGAGAACGAAGTGCTCGAGATGGCATGTAAGGTTTAAGGAGATCAGACAGGTAGGATGGGGCAAGCATCCTATGACTTCTGCTTTCTTCAGATCGGTGAATAGATGGAAAAACACTCCTCCGCTAAAAGTTCTACTCTTCTTGTTGCCATGTAAGCCAACAATGGCACCTGCTTTCATAGCTCTACAACGATTTTCGTGTTTTTCTCATCATGACTTAAAACTTCGCCAACCATATCAGTTGCACACATTTTAATCAACTCAGCATCAGCAAATGGCTTTTTAGCTTTAGCAAGGTTCCATGAAACATACAAAGATGCAGCTGTTGCACTCTCTTGTGTCAATGTTGATTTACAGATAGTAGAAACGGAGTCCTTGTATGATATTATATTTGCTATTTTTTGTTTGCAGTGATCTTATTTTTTAGGGTTTTTGGTGTTAAAACTGGCAGCATTCATAGTATAATGTACACGAATAAGTAGACACATTAGCCAAGGGGCTAACGGGTCGGACCTTTTAGTCGACTGGTTAGGCCCATGATGCAGTAGACCCGGTTTCGCGTCCCGGCTGTGACGGTCCGGCCAAACTACGCCCCCCCGAATTCGCTACATTGGTGTCAGAAGTGGGATGGTGAGGCCATCGGAAGCACGTGCGCCCAGAGGCGTGAGGGAGCCGATACGTTGAAGTGCAGGGATGCGCTTCCCGAAGGAGGGGGTGGTAGTGTAATGTACACGAATAAGTAGACACGTTAGCCCTTGGCTAACAGGTCAGACCCTTTAGTGGACTGGTTATCGTAGTCGCCCGTGATGGTCCAGCCGGGCTTGCCACCTGAATTTGCTACAATAGTGTTGAAGTGCCGCTTGAGATTATCTGCTTTGCAGACAGCTACTGTCTGCATGCATATCAACCATGTTGGATTAGCATTGGTGTGATCCGGTAAAATAAAACAACTGATCAGTCCAGTCAGATTTGAACTGATGGTTGTCCTGGTTGACTTTTCGCTTTTTCGCACAGGCCATGTTCTTGGTTTGAACAGTTATTACCTGTGGTAAACCTGTGGTTTAGCTGGTGAGTGGCTCTGTTTAGTCAAAGACCGTAGAGAGCGCAGAGCACGTCTTACATCTACACACGGTCTATGGCATAGGTCAAGTGTACGGTGTGGGGTGAGGTCAAAATTAAGTAGAGCAGCATGCACTTTATTTCACGTTATGACAGGTGTGTTAGTGCCAATGGTCGGCGCTGGCCAGACATTTTGCACGCGCGGGCCAGATGCGGCCCGGGGGCCGCTTATTTGGATTCAGGGACATAGCGCTTTACCTCTTTGTATTTCTGCCCACAATTATGCATTTTCTCACAAATTATCTTTATAATTGTCATTACAACACTATTTTCTAAAGGCATATCAATTATTTGTATGAAGTTAGTTTCAATGGCTGGCGATTTAGACAGTTTGCATCTACAGTTAGAATGAGGAGGCCATTCAGTTTTTCAATAGCGCACTGAATAAGGAGCGCAAACGCTTTCACGCTTGGGTATCAGTGTTACGCCAAAATCTGAGACCCGTCAGATTATGTGACCCTTCCACTAAAACACTCTCTTTCAGCCAGGAAACGGCAGTTCAGTTAAGGTTAAGTTTAGGCAAAGTTCAAGATGGTTAAAGCAGCAGTTGTGGTGACCCACATATATATAACGAGAGACATTCACCTAAGAGGACGGTGTACCTTTAAGGGAAAAGGCGAGGGGTCAGATAATGCACTTCCGCTTCCGGTTCACAGTTCAGTGTCGTTGTCGAATGTATGACATGCTAAGTTGGAGCTAGTAAACTACCTCGACTACGTCTACTCTCACGTCTCCTGTCTCGTTGTTTTCTAACTCCACATTGGTGACCCCGACGTGATCGAACTACTAATACGAGTATGTCTGACAACGAAGACGCCGGGAATAATGCTGCCGCGGTACCCGCTCCCGACGCCGGTGCTAACAACATGGCTATTGCTAACGCTAGCATTTACGCCGCTACAGTGAAACTACCCGACTTTTGGCAGCATAATCCACGGCCTTGGTTTCAACATGTGGAAGCCCAGTTCCAGCTGAGAGGGATAACGCAGGATGCAACGCAGTACTTCCACGTAGTGGCGGCGTTAGACGCATCGACAACGGCGCGAGCAATGACACTGTTGGAAGCTCCGCCAGCTGCTGGCAAGTACGATGCTATAAAGACATTCCTCCTGAAACTATTTGAACTGTCGGAGCTGGAGAAGGCAGACCGTTTACTGTCCCTGAATGGCCTCGGCGACGGCAAACCGTCTGAGTTAATGGAAAAAATGCTGTCTGTGCTGGGATCGGCTGATCCGGCCTTTCTTTTCACACACATTTTTCTGAGGCAGCTCCCCGCACCTGTACGCACAGCACTGGCTAGTTCTCCTCTCGCCGCCTCCAAGGACTACCGTTCTCTGGCTTCTGAAGCAGACAGGGTTTTCCTGGCCAACCGGCAACAGTTTGTGCATGCCCTGCTACCCCACCAGACCGCCCCACCACCTGTGTACGACTATATGGACACCGCGGCTGCGGTGACAGCCCGTCGCCAACCTGACGACGGGCTCTGTTATTACCATGCCAGGTTTGGGGCAAAAGCAAAACAGTGTCGCAAACCCTGCAGTTACAGGGTTCAGGGAAACGCCAAGGCCGGCGCTCGTTAACGGCTATGGGCGCCGGCCGTGACTGCAAGCTGTTGTTCAACAGAGACTCCTTGTCGGGCCGGCGGCTGCTGGTTGACTCTGGCGCTCAACGCAGCATACTACCAGCACAAGCTGTGGACACGATGACCGACAGTCACGGCCCCCAGATGGATGCCGCCAACGGCACGTCCATGTGGACGTACGGTATCAGACATGTGGACGTGTGTTTTGGCGGCCGACGTTTCGGCTGGGACTTTGTGATGGCTGCTGTATCCACCCCGCTCCTAGGTGCGGATTTCCTCTGTGCTTTCAACCTGCTGGTGGATGTTAAAAACTGTCGCGTGATTGATGCCGTCTCTTTTGCGTCATACCCCTGCACGCTTGGGGGGGCTGGAGCGCTGGGCCTCGTTAACACACTCTCCACCGGGGATCCATACCAACGCCTGCTCGCAAATTTCCCCGAGCTCACCACACCCACCTTCTCCTCGGCGGTGGCCAAGCACAGCGTGGAACATCATATCACCACAGCGGGCCCCCCAGTTTACGCCCGGCCCGACGCCTCGACTCGGCCAAGCTCGCAATAGCCAGGGAGGAGTTTTCGACTATGGAGCGCCTCGGCATTGTCCGCCGCTCTGACAGCCCGTGGGCTTCCCCTCTTCACATGGTTACTAAGGCCGACGGGGGTTGGCGCCCGTGCGGGGACTACCGTCGCCTAAACAATGCCACGACCCCCGACCGGTACCCCATACCGCACATACAAGATTTCTCTACCCACCTGGCCGGCGCTGCCATCTATTCCAAAATCGACTTAGTGCGGGGGTATCACCAAGTGCCGGTCCACCCACTGGATGTCCCAAAAACGGCTGTCATCACACCCTTTGGGCTCTTTGAGTTCTTACTTATGCCTTTCGGCCTTAAAGGGGCGGCGCAGACATTTCAGCGCCTTATTGATTCTGTGCTCCGCGACATGCCATTTTTGTTTGTGTACTTAGACGACATCCTCGTGGCCAGCGCGTCGGCGGAGGAACACATGACGCACCTCAGACAGCTGTTCGACAGGCTCAGCGAACACGGCCTCATCATCAACCCAGCTAAGTGTCAGTTCGGGGAGTCGTCCATCACCTTCCTCGGGCACCACATCACTCCACAGGGGGCCGTTCCCCTCCCTGCCAGGGTTGAGGCTGTCACCATGTTCCCCCGCCCCCACACTGTACAGTCGCTGCAGGAATTCCTGGGCATGGTGAACTTTTATAACCGTTTCCTGCCTGTGCCGCCCACATCATGCGTCCCCTGTATGAGGCCCTGCGGGGTAAGAAGTCTAAGGATGAGCTGGACTGGTCTTCGGGGATGGACGAGGCTTTTGTGGCCGCCCAGACCGCGCTGGCCAACGTTGCGCTGCTAGCTCACCCGTCGCCTGCCGCCCCCATAGCCCTTACAACGGATGCCTCCGACTACGCCGTGGGGGCCGTGTGTGAGCAGTGGGTGGGGGGGGGGGGCTGGCAGCCGTTGGCGTTCTTCAGTAAACAACTCCGTGAGAGCGAGCGCAAATACAGCACCTTTGATAGGGCACTACTGGGTCTCTTCCTCGCAACCAGACACTTTAGGTTCCTATTGGAGGGTCGACAGTTCACCGCTTTCGTGGACCACAAACCGCTGACGTTCTGTATGGCCAAAACCTCAGAACCGTGGTCTGGGCGTCAGCAGCGCCATCTCGCGGCCGTTTCCGAGTTTACCACGGACATACAACACGTGTCGGGCAAGGATAACTTCGTCGCCGACTGCCTTTCACGGGCGGTTGTTAACGCCGTTCACTTGGGACTCGATTATGCCGCTATGGCAGTGGACCAAGCCAAGGACGCAACCGTTCAAGACTACCGGTCGACCCCTACAGCGCTACGGCTGGAGGACGTGATGTTCGACGCGGCCAACACCACCCTCCTCTGTGACATATCCACCGGTCAACCGCGCCCCCTGGTGCCTACTTCCTGGTGGCGCCGAGTTTTCGACACCGTCCACGGCCTTTCCCACCCGGGAGTGAAGGCCTCGACCAAGCTGGTGAGCGTTAAGTTCGTTTGGCCTGGGCTCCGTAAGGATGTTAGAGCCTGGGCCGGCTCGTATGTGGCGTGCCAACGCGCCAAGGTGCACTGCCATACCAAGGCCCCTTTGGCGCCGTTTGTGGTTCCAGAGAGGCGGTTTGACCACGTCAATGTTGACCTGGTGGGTCCCCTGCCCCCCTCCCGTGGTTATACGTTCCTCCTCACTATTGTGGACAGGGCCACCAGGTGGCCAGAGGCTATTCCCTTGTCCTCCACGACGGCAGCAGAGGTAGCACGGGCGTTCATCGGCTGCTGGGTGGCCCGTTTCGGCACGCCTGGTGACATCACGAGCGACCGGGGCTCCCAGTTTACCTTGGAGCTCTGGACGGCGGTCGCTGAGCACCTGGGGGTGAAGATCCACCGCACTATGGCGTACAACCCTAAGAGCAACGGACTTTGTGAGCGGTTCCATCGGGACATGAAAGCCGCTCTGCGGGCAAGCCTCACTGGCTGCGACTGGATGGACCGGCTCCCGTGGGTCATGCTCGGCCTGCGTTCGGCCCCGAAGGAAGACCTCCAGACCTCCTCCGCTGAGCTGGTGTATGGCCAGCCCCTGCGGGTTCCGGGGGAGTTTCTTCCGGATTCTATGGCTCCCTGGTCGGCCGCCTCTCACCTCAGCACGTCCCGGAGCGCTGCCGGTGCCTTCGCTCCCGTTCCGATGTCTCAACACTGCCTCCCCCGGTCCTACGTCCCCAAGGATCTGCCATCGGCGAGGTACGTCTTCATTAGGCACGACAGCCATTGGTCCCCGCTGCAGCCCCCATACGACGGGCCCTTCCGCGTCCTCGAGGCGGGGGATAAGAACTTTGTGGTGGACATGGGGGGCAGGCCGGAGCGGGTCGCTATAGACCGTCTCAAGCCCGCTCACTTGGACATTGGGGAGCCAATGCAATTGGCCCTACCCCCGCGGCGGGGGCGCCCTCCTAGGTCGGCCCCGGCACCTGCCTCTGTTCCTGCTTCGGCCCCGCCTATGGCCCGGTTTTCAGCCCCATATGTTTCCCCTCCTGTGAAGCACAGCCGTTATGGCCGCAGGGTCCGCCCCCCGACTTGTCACCTGTTTTCCCCGTGACTTTGCACTATGTCATTGACTGTTCTGTTGCAGAGTCTATTTTTATGTTCATGACTTGCACTTTTGCTGTTTTGCATTGTTTTGTGTAGGTGAATTCTGGGGGGGCCTGTGTGGTGACCCACATCTATATAACGAGAGACATTCACCTAAGAGGACGGTGTACCTTTAAGGGAAGAGGTGAGGGGTCAGATAATGCACTTCCGCTTCCGGTTCACAGT
This sequence comes from Lampris incognitus, assembly GCF_029633865.1. NCBI lineage: Eukaryota > Metazoa > Chordata > Actinopteri > Lampriformes > Lampridae > Lampris > Lampris incognitus. The sequence goes on along the minus strand of NC_079214.1, from coordinate 47,881,069 downwards.
TCAGTGTCGTTGTCGAATCTATGACATGCTAAGTTGGAGCTAGTAAACTACCTTGACTACGTCTACTCTCACGTCTCCTGTCCCGTTGTTTTCTAACTCCACACAGTAAAAAAAAAAACTTTTTTTTTTGCTTTAATTTATCATTATGAAGTAAATGCTGATCGCAAAGTGTAATGGCTATAGAATCATGACACCATCAGCATTTAGATTGGTTCCTTATAAGCTTGGCTTTCACTATGCAATTCTGTCTGCTACCGGGTACAATACCATGGGAAAATGAAGGCTCTATAACGCTTTTGTTTTCTCCGGTAGCTATCCCCAGTAGCGGAAATGGCGGACGGTGGAACAACCGAAGTGACAATGGAAACACTACCCAGCAAGAGAAAAAGAACCCTGTTAACGGAGGAGGCAAAGAAAGCGAAGAGGGAGAGTGATAGAAACAGAAGTAAAATGAGCGAACCTCAGACAGGCATTCACTGGATGGATTGAGCTCTGTTGTTGTATCAAACTCTCTTTCCCCATCAAGATCTGTTTCCCCCTAGCCAGATGAAAGCTTTCACATAGAAGCCAGTTAGCTATCAGTTATGATTAGGGTAAGGCAAGTGTTAGGTTAAGCTTAGGGTTAGGTTGAGGTTAATCAAGTGTTCCAGTGTTGTATCGAACTCTGGCTAGGGGGACAACAGATCTCAACGGGGAAACAGAAAACAGAGTTCGGTACAGCACCGGGACTTGAGTGGGTTCCAAACCGACATTCAGTTGACATTCTTTCTACTGGATCAGTAAGTAACACAATCTGCCTACTTATTAATACTACCGGATGTTTTACTCTGCCTTTATCATAGCACTGTTATTGGGATTTCTAGATTAAATTGAGATTCTTATGTTTGTTTCTTGCTTTGGACAGTAGCCAGGCTTCTAATAAACGGAAAGTGATCCGGTTGTCTTTGCGACAGCGGCGCAAACAATAAAAACACTTGGAATGCACGGAGGGGGGGTTGAAAAGTTGTCTGCGGCTGCTTTAAGTTTAGGTATTATGTTGGAGACAGCTGATATTAGATGTTGGTTTGGTGCAGTTAAGATTATGATTAGCATCGGGGGGTGGCCGAAATAGAGCGTTTTAAGTGCACTTTTCTTTGTATGTCTATGCTTAACCTTAGGTTTCAAGTTGGGAAGAACTAATTTAGCCTATTTTAACGCTATTAAGAGACAAGTTAGCCTTGAGTTCAAAGGTTCGATAACGCTGTTGGCCCTGGGTTAAGTATAGTGTAAAAAGACGTAATAGTCGTTTTGGTTCTGAATAGGATTAAAGTCTGGCTTACAGCCAGTGTTACTCTCTACTGACTGTTAAAGAAAGTAATTAAACCCACATGAAAGGCTGTCCTCAGTAGCCAGAAAAGATTAAACACCCTCAGGTGTGCTCTTTAATCAGGCTACTCACTGGATACCACACAAAATAAATGGAACAACAGGAAGACGGTGTTTATAATTAAACTATTTCAAGACAGATTTAGTTACATTTTGTGCAGTGCTGACAGTAAACATGATCTTACTGGGGAAAATATTGCAGTGGTGTAACTGATATTAATGGTACCTACAGCTGTCACTGTATGAAAGTGCGTTTTTCTCATTCTGTTCTTCTCGGTAGTAAGATTTAGTTCAGGTTCAAGGCAGAGATTAATTCTGTGGCTGTAAGGCAAGGCATGATACAATTATTTGTATAGCATATTTCAACAACAAGGCAATTCAAAGTGCTGTGCTTTACATAAAACAAAAGGCATCAAGAAAAGCAACACAATGCAATAAAGAAATTTAAATTCAATTAAAAAGATAGAAAAAAAATAAGCAAAGACATCAAACAGGAGAGTAAAAGTTACAGTGACGTGTAAGATATTAATCAAAAGCATCAAATTTGAGTTAATAAAATGTAACTGCATACAGGGAAGTCTTCAGCCTTGATTTAAAAGAGCTGAGAGTTGCAGCTAACCTGCAGTTTTCTGGGAGTTTGTTCCAGATATGTGGTGCATAAAAGCTGAAAACTGCCTGTCCATGTTTAGTTTTCAGTTTGGGGACAGAAAACAGGCCTGTCCCAGACTAACCTCGTGGTCTGGATGATTCATAATGTTGCAAAAGATCAGAAATGTATTTTGTCCCTAAACTATTCAGTGCTTTATAAACCAAAGAGCAGTATTTTAAAATGTAAAACATTTATCTGAGCATCTGGAATTCTTTTTTTTTTGCAGTCAGACATTTTTTGTACGTGCTTCCAATTTCTGTATCTCCCAAGGTTAATCATATTGTGCTTAAAGGCTGTAGTAGTTTTTGTGTGTGTGTGTGTGTGTGTGTGTGTGTGTGTGTGTGTGTGTGTGTGTGTGTGTGTGTGTGTGTGTGCTTTATGCATTTCTTTGTGTGTGTGCTTGTGACTTTGACTCATATGTGCTTGATTGTGTGTGTGTGTGTGTGTGTGTGCGTGCGTGCACGCATGTGTATGCATGTGTGTATTCGTATGATGCTATGTATACCTCGACAGAATTTTTCAGAAAAGGCTTGGTCTAAAAATAGTATTTACCTTATGTCCTGGGTAAGACGCTAAACTGCAACCTCAGGCTGTAGAGGGGTAGCACCTTACCTCAGCAAGGGCCCTTTGGCTAAGGACGACGTCCCTACTGATAGATCTGGTCCCCCTGCATGCTTGTATGATTCTTCCCATGGTGCCAAGTCCAGCCAACACTGATTTCAAATCCACCTGCTGCCTTGTAGGTTGATGCCTCTTTAGGCAAAGCCTAGGAGGCGGTAACTCTGAATTCAAATCCCCGGGCACAGTCTACCTAGCTGTCAATACCTGGAAAGGGTAAACCGTGGCGGCTGGGCTCAGTCAACTCAGCAGCAGTTCCGGCAATCGGCAGATCTACTCAGCAGCAGTTCTGGCAAAAAGCAACAGGATTCTTCTGCGGCTGTCTTAGCTGCGCTGTGCAACCAAACAACAGCAAATCTTGCTAAGGGACACTATAGAGCACCAAATAGTGTTGTCATCTAGGGTGCAGCCTCACATTTGAATATGGAGATAGTGAATCATTACTATCTTTGTATTAAATTGTGTTTTACTCGTTTCAGGTGAATGCGTGTATGTATGTATGTATGTATGTATGTATGTATGTATGTATGTATATATATATATATATATATATATATACATACCTCTCTCAAACACAAATGTTAATTTAGGCATTAATGATACTCTTTCTGTAGCATGTCAGTCTCTCTCTCTCGCTCCATCTGTCTCGCAGTACGTTCAAATGGTGTTAGAAAAAGTGGATTTATTGTGTTAGTCCGACTAAAACTGGACTTTTAAAATACATGTAAACGTGTTAGTCTGACTGAAATCTTATTAAATACTCTGGCATGTATACGCTTCAATTGGCCCTGAACTGGCCTAGGCATTCTGCACATGATCCATAGTTCCCGCGGCGTTCTTTCACCCGGAAGTCGAACAGCGTAGTATCAACAGTATCAACATTATTTAGGCTATAATTCTTACCTTTTATGTTTGGACTCTCCCATGTACTGCAACGCTGACAGTGTACTGTTGCAATAAGAAACAATTGTACATGTCAAAAAATGAATAAATAAAATATGTCAAAAAAAAAAGAAAAAACAGTATGAACATGGCGAATGCTAGAGCGAGAACCACACATTTCTGGACAGACGAGGAGACGAACTTTATGTTGTGTCAGCTAAAGGAGTTGAGTATCCTAAAGGACATTGATCAGAGGAAAAGTTAAACGAAGTGGGATTTAAAGGAACCCCCGAGCAAATCCGTGTTCGGTGGAAGCGCCTCTAACAGACTACTATAATGCAAAGAAAAACAACCAAGCAAGTGGCCCCAATCCAGTTTCATGCCCACACGCCACATATTGGAGGCGCTGCTAGGATGCCGACCTTTGTCCCAAGCCGTAGAGCATGGCGTGAACATTGGTTTTAATAATTCCATCTCAGGTGAGTTGCTAGTACTGATGCTAACATAATATGTAGCAAGCTAGCGCATGAATGGGGAGAAAACAACATAAACATCTGCCTTTTCCATACACCATTTGATGGTGATCAATGTTATAATGTTGCATAGAATATAGATATTGATTAGTTAGTTGGAGTTACTTTTAACGAGGGAACTCGTGGTAAAGGCCTGAGCCCATACAAATGGAAATATTTTTGGTAATTGGATCACTCTGTTTGATGAATCCTAGCTATCTAGAAAAGACTGAAGCCTGCAGTGAAAACAAATGTCTAACATTAAAGTGTAATAGGGTTCTAAGCGTTCTTTTTTGTGCCCTCACTAGAGAGTGTGCAGGAAGGAGAAAATCTCGAGACAGCGGAGGAGCCATATGAGGATGAGGATTCATCGGAGTCAGGGCTAGCAGCACTGCTCACCTACAGTGCATCCGGAAAGTATTCACACCCCTTCACTTTTCCCACATTTTTTATGTTACAGCCTTATTCCAAAATGGATTAAATTCCTTTTTTTTCCACATCAATCCACACACAGTACCCCATAATGACAAAGTGAAAAAGGTTTTGTAGAAATTTTTTGCAAATTTATGAAAAATAAAAACTGAAACATTACATGTACATAAGTATTCACACCCTTTGCTCTGACACTCAAAATTGAGCTCAGGTTCATCCTGTTTCCACTGATCATCCTTGAGATGTTTCTACATCTTGATTGGAGTCCACCTGTAGTAAATTCAATTGATTGGACATGATTTGGAAAGGCACACACCTGTCTATATTAGGTCCCACTGTTGACAGTGCATGTCAGAGCAGAAACTAAGCCATGAAGTCAAAGGAATTGTCTGTGGACCTCCGAGACCGGATTGTATCGAGGCACACATCTGGGGAAGGGTACAAAAAAATTTCTACAGCTTTGAAGGTCCCAAAGACCACAGTGGTCTCTATCATTCGTAAATGGAAGAAGTTTGGATCCACCAGGACTCTCCCTAGAGCTGGCCGCCCAGCCAAACTGAGCAATCGGGGGAGAAGGGCCTTGGTCAGGGAGGTGACCAAGACCCCGATGGTCACTCTGACAGAGCTCCAGCATTCCTCTGTGGAGATGGGAGAACCTTCCAGAAGGACAACCATCTCTGCAGCACTCCACCAATCAAGCCTTTATGGTAGAGTGGCCAGACGGAAGCCTCTGCTCAGTAAAAGGCACATGACAGCCCGTTTGGAGTTTGCCAGAAAGCACCTAAAGGACTCTCAGACCATGAGAAACAAGATTCTCTGGTCTGATGAAACCAAGATTGAACTCTTTGGCCTGAATGCCAAATGTCACGTCTGCAGGAAACCAGGCACCTGTCATCACCTTGCTAATACCATCCCGACAGTGAAGCATGGTGGTGGCAGCATCATGCTGTGGGGATGTTTTTCAGCGGCAGGAACTGATCGAGGGAAAGATGAATGGAGCAAAGTGCAGAGAGATCCTTGATGAAAACCTGCTCCAGAGCGCTCAGGACCTCAGACTGGGGCGAAGGTTTACCTTTCAACACGACAACGACCCTAAGCACACAGCCAAGACAATGAAGGAGTGGCTTCGGGACAAGTCTGTGAATGTCCTTGAGTGGCCCAGCCAGAGCCCAGACTTTAACCCCATTGAACATCTCTGGAAAGACCTGAAAATAGCTGCGCAGCGATGCTCCCCATCTAACCTTACAGAGCTCAAGAGGATCTGCAGAGAAGAATTGGAGAAATACCCTAAATATAGGTGTGCCAAGCTTGTAGCTTCATGCCCAAGAAGACTTGAGGCTGTAATCGCTGCCAAGAGTGCCTCAACCAAGTACTGAGTAAAGGGTGTGAATACTTATGTACATGCAATATTTCAGTTTTTTATTTTTAATAAATTTGCAAAAATTTCTACAAAACTTTTTCACTTTGTCATTATGGGGTATTGTATGTAGATTGATGAGAAAAAAATGGAATTTAATCCGTTTTGGAATAAGGCTGTAACATAACAAAATGTGGGGAAAGTGAAGGAGTGTGAATATTTTCCAGGTGCACTGTATCTTGCCTTTACCCGGTGAATTCTTCAAAATTCTGTCTCTATGCAGTGTATGCAGGTTTCTGTTTCAACTATGCGCTGCAACAGGTGAGCAGGCTGGAGAGCAGAACTATTTGGTGAAATCAGCTGGTAAACAGTCATGGTTGGAACATTAAGCTGTGTACACTCTGCCTATGGTCAGATGAGTTTGACACCCCTGCATTAAAGGACTGCATTGTAACCCTAACCCTGAATTAAATTATGTTCCTTTGGTAAATATGTACAATTTAAGTAGTTACATCAATTCTTGCTGCAGGGATTAGAATGACGACAGCAGGGAGGAGGAGATGCCATGCAGCTGATGTGGAACAGCTCTTTGAGAGGATGCAGCAGATGCTGAACACCTGGATGCAGCAGTTCCAGCAAAGCCAGGAGAGGGAGGAACGCCTGGTGAACTGCATCCTAGAACGCAATGCCAGTATGGTGTCTGCACTGATGGAGGGCATCTGCAGCTTGCAGCCCTCTGTGCCACCAACCCCGTCATGGGTGCCACATCTTCCCAGCTAGGCAGGGTACGAGTACCCAGCACCTGATAAGCATCGCCCGGTATATCACCACATGTAAGGACTGCTCAGACAGCCTACTATTTCTCTGGGAACTGGCAATACTTGAAAAGGCTATTCTTGATGCACCTTTTGAAAATGACACTAATTGCTTGTGTTATAATTTTTTTTTTTTACCTTTCTGTACTGGGCCAGCGATGCACCTTTCTGAATTGTGTACTGCACATTTTTTAAAGTGACACTAATTTTTTGTGTCTTAGATTTTTTTTTTTACAATGTTTACAATTTATATGCACTTTGTGGCAAAAATGTGAATAAAGACCACCACTGTGGAAATAAGGTCATGACTTTATTGTGTTTATCCTTGACAGTTTCATGATAAAAAGATGTAACAATCTGGATACTGTATAATGCTTGATTGGATTTAGATACATGCTCAAAAAATAGTTGTACATGTAAACAGATATTATAGGCTGCTGTAATCATTTACCAATCCATTCATCTAAGAAAAGTGGCCTGCGCAGAGGAAAGTGTGCTTTCAAATACTCTGTTAGAGCAAGCCTGATTTCCTGACCACCATAACACTCGGATGCATTGTATGGACAGACACCTGACTGTGGTAGGTCACGTTCCAAAACCACTGCTTCCTCTGTCCAGACAGGATTGATGTTCTCTTTCTCATTTTCACAGAAATTGTGCAATGCACAACAAATGGCAATTACATTGGCTGTGAAGGTGTAGTGGAAATCAATTCTCTTGAGTAACACTCTCCAGCGTGACTTAAGCCTACCAGAAGCTATCGCCACTGTATTCCTGGCAGAACTTAAATAAACATTAAATGGTTCCTGCTCAGGAGTTATACACGAGGAATGAGTGTAGCCTTTGATAAGCTAGTTCATAAGTGGGTAAGCTGGATCTCCTACAAGGAAAAGGTTGACGGGTTCCATTGATTTCTCTGGGTTCCTAAGAGTAAAAAGACAAGAAGAAAGCATCAACATAGTGCACAATGTAAACTGCTGGGAAGATAAGCAATACTGAATCATATCATATAAGCATATTGTGTTTTTATGTTAAAAGTAACTAAAGCTGTCAGATGTAGTGAAGTAAAAAGCACAGTATCGCCCTCTAAAATGTTGAGTAGAAATATAAAGTAGCAGAAAATGGAAATCCTCACCTAAAGTGCAAGCATGTCACAAATGTACTTAAGTAGAGTACTTGAGTAAATATGATTAGTTACTTTTCACCACTGCAGTAGGGAAATATCTAAAATGTAGTGCTGGGCTTCTACCAGGAGCAGGGTTGAGAAAGAAATGGTACCACAGTGCATATACTTTGACATGTTTTCTTACTCTTTTTTTTTTTTTTGGAGGGTAGACTAACCTTTGGTAACAGATGTGCCTGGCCATATAACGCCAACTGCCTGAGGACATTTGCGTCATGAGCACATCCTGGCATCTTGCAGTTGATACCCCAAAACCTACAAGTAATGATATAAATGCAGTGTAAACATTCATCAGGCTGTACAGATTAACCACAGCACAAACACACACGTTTGTTGTAATAAAGACTTGTCACACATGCACACCTACTTGAATTTATTTTGCAAATTCACCAGTACATATCGTCCATGATGGCTTGAAGTACATAAGAAGGTCATCATTTGCGATTCACAGTCTTTGTACCCGCCACTTGGCGGCAAAACTGGAATATGGGTCCTGTCGATGCATCCAATGATCTGAGGAATGTTGTGCTTCTGTTCGAACCGGCATGCGATAGCGCAAGCTTCCTCTACAGTAGGCACCTTGATGAGGTTGTGTATAACAGAGGACACCATTCCCTTGCTGAAGGAGTACACAAACTTCTTCATGGTGGATTTGTGAACACCAAACTGATTGGCAACATCTCTGTATTCTGCACAACTGGCAAATTTGTACAGAACAATAGCTACTCTCATCTGCAATGGTATTGATGCTCACACAGTCACGTCCTGGGGGCTCAAAACTCGTTCCATTAATCCGCATAATTTATCGAATGACCTGCGCGTCATCTGAAAATTCTCCCTCCGCTCGCCATCAGAAAATTCTTTCAAAACTACCCTCTCCCACCAGTCTTTGCTCTTGACCCACATCCAACATGTTTCGGAAGCCCATGGTAGTAAAGAGGGCACAAAATGGAGCATAGCAGAAGTCACGTGGTTGGAACACTCCAGGAGCATAGTGTTGTCTTCTGCCTGCAGACATCACCATAAGCACCAGGGATGGCGTGCATCTCATTTGTACCAAAAGTAAAGCGTAGAGTACGTGTGAAATGAACAGCGCTGTAAAGTTGTCCATGTTTTCACTGCTCAACATGGAATCCGTTAGCCACTTGCTAACTTGTTTGTTGCTTGTTTGGTATGTGATGCAATAGGTCAACCAGAAGAAGGTCCAATAGCAACCAGCTGAGAGGGGGCATATCACCACCTACCATACCGGGGTCGGACATACTTCTGTCAATAAATCGATTCTCTCCCGGTTCTTGTATACTGGGACAACAACAGTAGTCCAATTACATGGCCTAATGCTTGACTTAACTGTGCATGTAAACGCATTTTGTCTGTCTGTCTCTCTCTCTCTCGCTCTCTGTCTGTCTGTCTGTCTCTCTTTCTCACTCACGCTCTCTCTCCACCCCCCACCCCAACCCACATCTTTATGTCACAATTTACTAACTGGAATTCTAGTTTCATTAGAGTGAATTTGAAATGTTTCAAGAAACTGTGGCGATGGCGCTGAAATTAAGCTTTTTGAAAATTTGCTTTCACATGAGTGTGGGTAGCGTGGCCATGGGACTGTTTATGTGTGTGATCAAGTACTGTATGTGTCTGTAGGGGGTGAAGTGAAGACAGTGACACAGTGTTAGCTCCTCTCCACCTCACTCTCTAGGGCTGCTGTTTCCTCGGGTTTCTGCTCCCAAGACTCTTTACACACAGTTTCTGCTCAGCCACTTCACAAATACTGTAGCCCCTCAGACCTTTATGATCCCAGGTACGAATACACACACACACACACACACACACACACACACACACACACACACACACACACACACACACACACACACACACACACACACACACACACACACACACACACACACACACACACACAAACCCCTCGGCAGCCTCTTTCTTGCCAGTGTAGAATTTGTAAACCGTGAGCTCCAGCCAAGCTCCTGTTGCTGAGGGGAAACCAGCTGCACACTCATCCAGTCCCCCTGCTAATGGAACAGCCCAGTGCTGTCCCTCTTCCCCCCCCTCCCCAAGAAAAGGACTTGGTACATCCCGTTGGTGCTGCTCTAGCGGGTTTGTCACTGATTCAGTAGTAACACAGCTGTCAGCCTACTGCCAGCCTGAAAACATAGACTGAGAAGAAGAGTTGGGACATTAAGGGAGAGAAAAAGAGTTGAGAGTTGAAAGATAGAAGAAAAAGAACCTTTCAGTAATCCTCTCCTCCTCCAGTCTCTCCAACCGCCTTCTGTGTGGCATCCTTGATATGACCCTGTTCAAGAGTGAACACCGCAGCCCAAGATGTGAGTATGCCAGGTATACATATCCCTGTGTGTGTGTGTGTTTTTGTGTACACTATATGTGTATAGTGTGACTGTTTTTGCAGGTGTGTGTGAAAGAGGAATGTTTAGATGCAGTCGTGGTTCTTGCATGAGAAAATCCTTTCCTCTGTGTCTCCAGTTTCCATTGTTCTCCCTCCAATTTTATATCAAACAGTCCCCCCCCCCAATTCCTTTACATTTCGTCTTTCTCTATGCCCCACTTCTCTTCTGCCTGTCCTTCTCCAAACTCATGCACCTTTCACGCACACACATCCCACCCTCATTTGATCATTCTTCCCCAGGTTTTTTTTTTCCATATCCTGCATTTTCATTTGACCAGAACCAGATGCCAGAATGCAAATTGGGGAAGAAATGATGGCTACAGCTTGAGAGAGAGGTGTATGGTGGTAAACACTGTGGTTTCTGATCAAGTGAGCAGGACATCAGGAAGTGTGTCAGACAGTTTCTTGTCTGCTGTTGAACTCTGTGGTGCTCTGTGGAACCCAACTACCTCGGTAGCTCCACATGCCTCTGGCACTGACAGTATACGGGCACAGGGTCAGCGCTCTCCTAATGGAACAGAAGGCAAGCGAGGCACACGAGAAGAAAAAAAAAGCCTCGCTGCCGGCTGTGGAAGTTGTTTCCATTTTCCAGTCAATCCTTCTCCCTCTGAAGATGGTAGCAGGTTTGTGGATGGCTGTGAGTGTGATGGTCTTTTGCAGCTGACATTTGAAATGGGCAGTGCAACTGAGGGAAAAAATATATATTTCTTATCCTTTATTCTGTTGTGCTCAACTCTGTTCTTCTGGCCTTTTGTTTTTTTTCTTCTTTTTTACTTTATTCCATTCTTTTTGATTCCGGTATAATTTGATATCACTGCTTAAAGATTGGTTTTTCTTTTAAAGGAATTGAAAGGATATAGACTGCTGTTCTAAGTTGAGGGGATATAGTTTTATTCAAGATGTTAAAGGATAGCCAACACAAAGACAGAATGATTAATCACATTGCATGCACACCTTGACACCTTCCTAATCAGAGAATTCAGTCACACAGGAAGACACAGTGGCTAGAGCCTTTCTTTTATCACAAAGCAGCTCGTCTCTTCTCTTCTTGGAGATGGATTGTGGCATACTGGAAAGTCAGAAGGTCAGAGGCTTTACATGATCCCTATAAATGAGCTTGTGTATTCTCACATACTGCATCTTGACTGCAATGAAGCAACCATCAGAAGTACTGTGATTTGTCCCCTATATCCCGGTAACTGCGTGAACCCCCCACCCCACCCGAGACATTCTGCATTTGTCTCCCAATCTGTTTTACCTACAGTAAATCTACTCTACTTATCTTTCATGTCTGCCACACTTAAACATCCCCCTTCCCCTCACTGTCTGTGTCTCACGATGATACTTGCCGGTAATTTGACAGCAGCACCTGCGATTGCACTATTATTTAATGTTGATGATGGAAAGTAAAGCTCCCCATCACTCCTCCCTTTTTAGCCGAGCTCTAGATCTGATCCATAGGGTGGGGTGGTCTGCAGGAGATGGAGGGACAGATGCAACTCTGAGAGCAGCTTGACTGACAGGGTGGTGTTTCTAACAGCAAGAGGCACACAGGGTGGGAGAACTATGCTTTTACAGCCACATTAAATAAAGTTTATCTCCTCCTCCACTGCATGGTGCCAGCCAGGGTCCAGATAAATTCAGTGTTGCATAAACAGAGGACTAAAAACAGTTTGCATAAGGAAGCACAGATTTGTAATCATTTCTTTTTTTCAGATTCGAAAAAAAATATTAAGCCTCCACAGATTTGTCAAAATTTCCATATGCCGGGGCGTCCGGGTGGCGTGGCGGTTTATTCCATTGCCTGCCAGCACAGGGATTGTCAGTTCGAATCCCCGTGTTGCCTCCGGCTTGGTCAGGCGTCCCTGCCGACACAATTGGCCATGTCGGCAGGTGGGAAGCTGGATGTAGGTATGTGTCCTGGTCGCACTAGTGCCTCCTTTGGTCGGTCGGGGCACCTGTTCATGGGGGACCTGGGGGGAATAGCGTGATCCTCCCATGCACTATGTCCCCCTGGTGAAACTCCTCACTGTCAGGTGAAAAGAAGTGGCTGGTGACTCCACATGTATCAGAGGAGGCATGTGGTAGTCTGCAGCCCTCCCCAGATCGGCAGAGTGGGTGGAGCAGTGACTGGGACGGCTCGGAACAGTGGAGTAATTGGCTGGATACAATTGGGGAGAAAAAGGGAGAGCCCCCCCCCCCAAATTTTTTTTTCCATATACCTCCACAATGTATACACAAGATAGGGAGATATTTTGAGGGCCATGAAATTGGAAATTGGGCCATGAAAATCGTGCTGTGTTAATGTAAAACAAATGTAGCATGTAAATAGTAAACGCTGCACATATGAACCAACTGAATTTGCACAGCGTATCAGCTCCCATGTTTAGCCACTATTAAAACACTGTTTTATTCAAACAAATCCATCATATCCCAAGCAAGTAGCATCATGTCTTAACATAGACAACTTTGCATAAAGTTGAGAATGTCTATGTGGATTTGGATTTGCTCTAAAAGGAGAAAAAAAAACCCAGTGCTTTAGCACTGTCATTATTTGTGTCAAATGTTAAGACAAAACGATGATAGTAACAAGGACATGTTCTGAGGTGAATGTAACAAGAGGATTATAATCACAATCACTTCTGTCCACCAAAGTTGGACATCATCTCCAGAAAGTGCAAAAGCAATCACAGTTTCAGCTAAACCAATTATAATTGCTCTTTTTGTATCACCACAGCTGTTAGGCTTCATTTATTATGATAGAATAGTCTAGATGTTGTGGTTTGTGCTGAAGGCTTAAAGTAATGAAATGAGTGCAAGCAGATATTTGAAAGTCTTTGCATTTAGCTCTTGTCCTTAGGACAAGAAATCTATTTACCATGTCAGATTATATGCAGTAATAGAGGATAAAATATTTCACAGCATTTTTAGTCATTCCATTTGTTATCTCAATTCTATGTAGAAATATTTCACACAATCCTATCATAAAATTATCCCATGCATCAGTGACTTTAAAGTTTACATATATGTTGTGTGTGGCAAACACTAAATAGATGTGTAGATCTACCTTAGAAATTATAGTGTTTATGAAGCCCTTGTGTAGTAGACAAGGCTTGTTACCAATAAAATTGAAAAAGAAAAGTGTACTTGTGCAGGAGAATATTCCACAATTCACCTGTCTCTAGAGAAAACATGACTATTTGCACTGGGATTGCTCTTGGGCTTTATAATCACACTTACTGAAGTAAAGAATCACCACCGCTTTATTCCAGGGAGTCCAGGTAGTGAGGTGGTCTATTCTGTTGCCTACTAACATGGGGATCTCCTGTTCGAATCCCCGTGTTAGCTCCGGCTTGGTTGAGCATCCCTACAGACACAATTGGCCATGTCTGTGGGTGGGTAGCCGGATGTGGGTATGTGTCCTGGTCGCTGCACTAGCAACTCCTTTAGTCAGTCAGGGTGCTTGTTCAGGGGGGAGGGGGAACTGGGGGGAATAGCGTGATCCTCCCACGCACTACGTCCCTCCCCTTGGTGAAACTCCTCACTGTCAGGTGAAAAGAAGCGGCTGGTGACGCCACATGTATCGGAGGAGACATGTGGTAGTCTGCAGCCCTCCCCGGATTGGCAGAGGGGGCGGAGCAACGACCGGGATGGCTCGGAAGAGTGGGGTAATTGGCCGGATACAATTGAGGGGGAAAATGGGGAAAAAAATAATAACGTTTTATCCCAGGAAGTTGTGATGATATTGTGATTTGTAATATTCTGTCATTGATCTCTTTAGTAAATTCTCATTTTGCTTGACCACATGAAGGTCAGAGTTCAGGGTCATTGACACAACAGTGCCCCGGAGCTGGTGGAGATTGTGTCTTGCTCAAGGGCAGGCAAGCAGGGCAGATGATTGCCAACCCAGATCCCCCAGCCAACTCAGGGAGGAATATACCTTATCCAAACCTTGCATCCTGTTTTCCAGACACTGTGATAAATCAAGCTTTAGATGTTAGCACCCGTTGTGGCTCAGTATGAAATAACTGGGAATTGGCCCACCCTTCATACATGCAAAGCACAATGACAGACAAGAGTCAACAGCAGGAGTTTCTTCTTTGTTATCCTTTGGTTGTGATCATGGCAGATTTCATATGAGGGCGGTGCCCTCTATGCTGACCTTTGGTCCTGCAGATATGGGTTTTGATGATGCACCTGCTTTGCTCAGATCACAGATGGTCTCCTCACCTCTGTTTCTGTCCACTAAGCTGTCAGGAGGTGCAGCTTCCTACACGTCAAGTTGTCACCTGTGAAGGTCTACTGAACAAGGTTAACTTTGGAAAGGTTGGACATTTGGGCTGTCATTCAAATGAACGCTTAACACTGTCAATAAATCCAACCATTTTGTATTAAACTGTACTGTACATTGTATGTATACTGGTACGCTCCGTCATGTCCATCTACCTCAGGCATGTGTGTAAGTAACCTGCTAACATCTATTTCAGCATCTCTGATATATTCTCTGCACCGTTGCACCTTATCACCTCTTATTTCAACTGTATATAGTCAATCCTTATGTATATATATCTGAAGATTGTAGTGCTGTTATTCTATGTGAAGTACACTAAGAGAGCCACAAAACTGGGGTCAAATTTCATATACGTGTAAACCTACATGGCCAAAAAACATGATTCTGATTCTGACATTCAAATTCTCATTGTATACTAAAAAGATGGAAAATGTGTCTTTTCTTAGTCCTACTGTCCACTCAGCGATTCTTTTTTAGTTTTTGTTGTGATGAGCACTTAGCAGTCAATGAAAAGTGAAGGAGGCAAAGGAGCATCTGTGTTGGTGACTTTGCTCTGTGTGCCTGAAATTCCTTGCTATTGATTCACATCTTTAAGAGATGCTCTCGCTTAATGAGTTTAAAATGATTATGGTGAATCTTGAGACAGAATGAGTATGGAGCTGTCTATATTTTCATGTAGTTACTGTTCCTCCGTTCTTGCTGTTCGGCTATTGCTTTCACGCTTTTGAAGCATTTATCCTGTGATATCTAACTTGCCATCTTACTTCTCTGTTGATTCTAGTTTTGCTCATTGTAGTGTGATATTTTTGCTCAGCACTTACATTTCTCACTGATAGTGTAATTTGGCTGGTAAGATTATTTTAATAATATGTTCTTGGAGCTTGGTATATGCAAGGCTCAAACCTGTGTTTGCTTCAAAACTCAGGACAACCCAGTTGCCTCAACAATGAGCACTTCTGCATAAATGGACTGGTGAGGTTATGTGTAGTGTGCTGTTTTCTTCAGCAAGCAGCATGTTGACGACCTTCTGAGGATTTGGTCCTCTAGAGGGAGATGACCACACATCCCTTCTCCTGGCAGCATCCCCATTTCCTTTTTCTGTAATGGCTTCATGATGCTGTCAGTCATGTGGGGCCATCGTGTAGCTCAGACAAAGCAATGTTGTCTTGCTACTTTTCTGTGTAGCTTTGATAGATAGATAGATAGATAGATAGATAGATAGATAGATAGATAGATAGATAGATAGATAGATAGATAGATAAACTTTTTTTTCCCCGCTTGTGAAAATTTGTTGCTAGTCTATGCATTGAAATACAAGTATATCTTCATACATACAGGATTTTCATTTATACATCCATACATTGAAACATGTGTACAGCGCTTTTTGTGCAGTGTTTTAAAGACATGTCTTTTTCACTCTAGCATGAGTAGCATACCTATTTTTGGGGTCATCCTTTCTGAGCTGAGTAAATGTACAAAGGAGTCAGTGTTACACACACCTTTCACTGCATCACCTTCCATCAGTTTAGTAAACAGTATGCCACATCACATAAACACTGATATATGCTGTATACATTTATTGCATATAGCCATTTTGTGTGTGTGTGTGTGTGTGTGTGTGTGTGTATACTCGTGTGCATGGGCAAATATGCATGCATAGATCAGACAGACATTCCTTTAGGTCCAAATTCAGAGGACATTTCCTTCATAACAGGAAGGTCCTCAGGGTCGCACAGGTCATTAATTGGCTCTGATGGTAATTGGCTGCGATGGTGAAAGTGTAAAACACATGCACACAACATAGAACATCTAACATTGTCTCAAGTGGTGGATTTTCTGTATACACTTAAAACTATATTTAATTAATTTTAGCTTCGAGCCATTCACCACTCGGAGTGTGTGTGCAGCTGGTGTGGTCACAGTCCATTCTCCTCCCATCTGTCCATGTCAGAATAGCCACTCTCCTCTCCTCTCCTCTCCTCTCCTCTCCTCTCCTCTCCTCTCCTCTCCTCTCCTCTCCTCTCCTCTCCTCTCCTCTCCTCTCCTCTCCTCTCCTCTCCTCTCCTCTCCTCTCTCTCTCCTCTCCTCCCCTCACCATCAATGTGAGCACTGAGCTGTTGGCTCTATCTGTATTAAATGTCATATACATTCTGAAAATAAGCTACTTGAATGTGTGTGTGTGTGTGTGTGTGTGTGTGTGTGAGAGAGAGAGAGAGAGAGAGAGAGAGAGAGAGAGAGAGAGAGAGAGAGAGAGAGAGAGAGAGAGAGAGAGAGAGAGAGAGAGAGTGTGTGTGTGTTTTCATCTCAGTGTACTCTTTTGGCTTGTGAGAAGAGTTTAAAGCTGCCCCAGCTTTCTGATGTAAGCTGAACGGCAAAAAATAGAGGTTGGCAGCTGGATAAGACTAAGCTGATGTTACCATCAGGGAGATGCAGGAAGAGGATTCTGAAAATGGATAGCCTTGCAAGCCAGATGAGCCTTGTCTGTTGATCACATACACAAACCTCCACTGACCAAGCATAGAAGACACCTGGTTCACTAGTACAAAATAATATGGACGTACAGTGGTGTGAAAAAGTGTTTGCCCCCTTCCTGATTTCTTATTTTTTTGCATGTTTGTCCCACTTAAATGTTTCAGATCATCAAACAAATTTAAATATTAGACAAAGATAACACAAGTAAACACAAAATGCAGTTTTTAAATGAAGGTTTTTATTATTAAGGGGAAAAAAAATCCAAAGCTACATGGCCCTGTGTGAAAAAGTGATTGCCCCCTAAACCTAATAACTGGTTGGGCCACCCTTAGCAGCAACTGCAATCAAGCGTTTGTGATAACTGGCAATGAGTCTTTTACAGCGCTGTGGAGGAATTTTGGCCACTCATCTTTGCAGAATTGTTGTAATTCAGCCATATTGGAGGGTTTTCGAGCATGAACCGCCTTTTTAAGGTCATGCCACAGCATCTCAATCGGATTCAGGTCAGGACTTTGACTAGGCCACTCCAAAGTCTTCATTTTGTTTTTCTTAAGCCATTCAGAGGTGGACTTGCTGGTGTGTTTTGGATCATTGTGTTGCTGCAGAACCCAAGTGCGCTTCAGCTTGAGGTCACGAACAGATGGCCGGACATTCTCCTTCAGGATTTTTTGGTAGACAGCAGAATTCATGGTTCCATTTACCAAAGCAGCAAAACAGCCCCAGACCATCACACTACCACCACCATATTTTAGTGTTGGTATGATGTTCCTTTTCTGAAATGTTGTGTTACTTTTACGCCAGATGTAATGGGACACACACCTTCCAAAAAGTTCAACTTTTGTCTTGTCAGTCCACAGAGTATTTTCCCAAAAGTCTTGGGGATCATCAAGATGTTTTCTGGCAAAACTGAGATGAGCCTTTATGTTCTTTTTGCTCAGCAGTGGTTTTCGTCTTGGAACTCTGCCATGCAGGCCATTTTTGCCCAGTCTGTTACTTATGGTGGAGTCATGAACACTGACCTTAACTGGGGCAAGTGAGGCCTGCAGTTCTTTGGATGTTGTTGTGGGATCTTTTGTGACCTCTTGGATGAGTCGTCGCTGCGCTCTTGGGGTAAATTGGTCGGCCGGCCACTCCTGGGAAGGTTCACCACTGTTCCATGTTTTCGCCATTTGTGGATAATGGGTCTCACTGTGGTTCGCTGGAGTCCCAAAGCTTTAGAAATGGCTTTATAACCTTTTCCAGACTGATAGATTTCAATTACTTTGTTTCTCATTTGTTCCTGAATTTCTTTGGATCGCAGCATGATGTCTAGCTTTTGAGGCTCTTTTGGTCTACTTCACTTTGTCAGGCAGGTCCTATTTAAGTGATTTCTTGATTGAGAAGAGGTGTGGCAGTAATCAGGCCTGGGTATGGCTAGAGAAATTGAACTCAGCTTTCCAAAGATGTGATAAACCACACTTAATTTATGTTTTAACGGGGGGGTGGGGGCAATCACTTTTTCACACAGGGCCATGCAGGTTTGGATTTTTCTTTTCCCTTAATAATAAAAACCTTCATTAAAAAACTGCATTTTGTGTTTACTTGTGTTATCTTTGTCTAATATTTAAATTTGTTTGATGATCCGAAACATTTAAGTGTGACAAACATGCAAAAAAATAAGAAAGAAATCAGGAAGGGGGCAAACACTTTTTCACACCACTGTATATTAAGAAAGGCCCTCTCAGGTTTGAGCTGCAGCAGCTTCTCTTTCTCAGCTCAATTTAGACATGCCACAATTATTAAAATGTATCTTCTCAACATATTTCCCTTTACTTTATAGCTAGATTTAAAACTGTTAGACACACAGGGCCTCCCTCTCTGGTAGCAGGTCAGGAATATGACAACCGAATCTTTTGGAGCTCATCCAAGAATTGCAAATGCACAAAACTAAGAAACACAGTCGAGCAACTTGGTGATGAAGAGTCAGACTCCCTCAAAGTCTTGGTTGTTGAATGATAAAAAGTTGGACATAATCTCGTCTATAGTGTACGAAAAAGGTCTCACTGGGATCACTCCAGATGAAATTTTACATTATAAACAAATGGTAAATATTGTTCTCACATCTGACATGATACAGACTACAAGTAGGCAACAAGTTACAAGGTGATCATGACTGGCTTCTCTCTTAGCTGGATGACACAGACATGATTTTCATGAAAACAGACATCACACTTATGCAATTTATCTGCGTCATACATACTGGTTTGTTTAAGCCTGTGGCGGAATGCAAGCTTGCCACACCCTGAAGTGAACTTGTTTTCTGGGAGATGTGAGAATCTGGGCGATTTCTCTTTCACTGTGCTAAACTGTCGAGTCATTTGGATTGCAAGGCTGAAGAATTAGCTTACAGCTGCTTGCAACGCTCTGTTAGTCGTTAACGTTGCCGAAATATATTAAAGACAGAGTTGCCTACCGCAGAATCACACAACTCTGCAGTGTTTTGCTGAAATAGAAACAAAGAATATAAGCAGTGTGTCAGTGTTGGCAAGAGAAGAATACATGGTATCCAAGTAAGTGTGTCTTCATTTGTGCATTCTGTCCTGTGTATGAACGCTGTTCTGCTCTGTTGTGTGATGTCATTCCAGAGTTAACT
Source organism: Lampris incognitus (assembly GCF_029633865.1). Lineage (NCBI taxonomy): Eukaryota > Metazoa > Chordata > Actinopteri > Lampriformes > Lampridae > Lampris > Lampris incognitus. The sequence goes on along the minus strand of NC_079214.1, from coordinate 47,861,436 downwards.
GTGGCTACTGTTCCTTCCAGACACGAGCATGAGTGGTGAGTTGAAGTCCAGCCGTTCCAGGATGGCAAGCAAGAGAGCAAGCAGCTCTTCCTACAGGTGATTATGGAATTAATACGCAGATTGCATCAAAAACGCACACACGCGCACAATCAGCTGCAAATGCCTCTCACATTCTTCCTCTCCTCTCCTCATTCACAAATAATGTGTATTGCTATTTTTCACTGTCCCTTGGTATTGCAGTCAATGCAGTGATATTGGTTATTAGCTTTGTTCCAGCTATGTATGTAGACTGTCAATTGATTTTAGCAAAGGGGTGCTTTCTCTCTCATTTACTGGTTTAATGTATTTGTTGATGTAGTGCACAGGTGCGATTGGAATTGATTACGGTTTATGGCAGATGGTTCAATACTGCATCAGTCCGCTAGTATCACCTGTGTCCTAACAGTGATGCCAGGGAGAATGTGTGTGTGTGTGTGTGTGTGTGCGTGCGTGCATGCGTGCGTGCGTGCGTGCGCGCGCGCGCGTGTGTATGCATGCGTGTACAGTATGGAGCTTTGGCTGTCTTTACCATTGTTTCCATGGTTATTGCCAGTAGATCCTTGCTTAGCTCTTGCCTTAATGGCTGTGGCAACTAGACTGGTGTTCTACCCACATCCTCTTGAGATTTTTATCCGTTCTTCCTCTGTTGCCTTAAGGGCTGCTCGTGTATACATTGATGCATAAAACCTGTATTGTGTGGCAGTGAGAGTGTTACACCCACAAGGTCAACTTTAAGAGCACTTATTCACAACATCAGCACACACACACACACACACACACACAAACACACACACACAGGGCATCAAAATGAAACTTCACCTGATTCCTCTCAAATTTGAACTAGCATAACTCAACTTTCCTTACATATAGACTAACTCAAAGCTCTGCTTGGTGTATAGATCGCTTCAAAATTCTACTCTTATTAATACAATCATTGTTCGCCGTGATCAGGTTAAGAATTTGGTGGAATGATATGTTTTGAATCAGAAAAGAAATTGGGGAAAAAAGGTGTAGGTTATAACTGCTTTAACTGTCACAGGCATTGTTTGTGGGAGACAACATATTTACTGCTTTTTTTGTCCCTTGATTTAACAAAGTGGCTACCTGGGCATCCGGGTGGCATGGCAGTCTATCCCATTGCCCACCAACACGGGGATCGCCAGTTTGAATCCCCGTGTTACCTCTGGCTTGGTCGGGCGTCCCTACAGACACAATTGGCTGTATCTGTGGGTGGGAAACCGGATGTGGGTATGTGTCCTGGTTACTGTGCTAGCACCTCCTCTGGTTGGTCGGGGCACCTGTTCAGAGGGGGAAGGGGGAACTGGGGGGAATAGCGTGACTCCCATGTGCTATGTCCCCCTGGCAAAACTCCTCACTGTCAGGTGAAAAGAAGCGGCTGGCAACGCCACATGTATCAGAGGAAGTATGTGGTAGTCTGCAGCCCTCCCCAGATTGGCAGAGGGGGTGGAGCAGTGACCAGGATGGCTCGGAAGAGTGGGGTAATAGGTCAAATATAATTGAGGAGAAAGGGAGGGGGGGTTCCAAAAAGAAAAAAAAGAAAGAAAGTGGATACCTCTGACCATTTCAGGTAGGTGTAGCTGCAGCTGCAGCTTCGCTATCTCAGCTCAACTACTCCAAGGTTTCTGTGTTGCCACAATTATTGAAAGAGCACTTCACAAATCCTTAACATTTATCCCTTCGTTGTATTAGCTTCATTTTTAGTGGAAGAAAAAAGGAGGGGGAGCAAAAGAGCATCTGGCCTAACAGTTAATCTACAAAGCAGGAGCTACAACGTAGAGAAGTCTCAGTTGTAAACATTAATGAGTCCGCTACAAAAAAAAAAATCTTAGTTGTCCAAATTCCCTCTTGGTGCCATTGGCAGCTGTGCTTATTGTCTCCTCTCTCTTCTCACAGAGCTGGCAAACAAACACGGTGGCCTAGATTACTTTGCTAGCAAGCTCTCTAAGTCATGTCCAAGACGCTAACGCAGTGTAATCTTCCCGTGTAACATGCAAATCATCAGGCTGTCTGGAGGGGTAACTGCGTATATCATGAAGTTAGATGAATAAGGTCATCCGCTGTCATTTCCCTAAAGCTCTGCAGCGTTTTGTTTTATATGCATACATGTACTCTAGGTACCTTAATTTCCTGGTACCACATCAGAGATAGCAGACACTGCTCTCCCTACAACCACTTTTTTTCCTACCATTTGCTGTCTTTCACCCCAACCCCCGCCACCCTTCTTGAGGCCATTTGCAACAGAACGACCCTGACAACATAAGGCTTTTGTCATCATTTGTTGTTCATGGTTCCTGGCTGTCACAGGTCCCCCAGCTTGGCAAGGCCCAGCTGTAGGTTGAGAGATGGAGCAGAGTGAGAGAGTGGCAAGTGTTCATAGCCCAGATGCTGCTGCTGCTGCCATGGCCTCTGTGTGCTCCAGTGCACAGCAACAAAAGCTCACTGTATTGTGTGGCCCATATAGAGAGGCTCAGGTGCCAGGCCAAGGCCTCGGAACCCTGTGTGTGTGTGAGTGTGTGTGTGTGTGTGTGTGTGTGTGTGTGTGTGTGTGTGTGTGTGTGTGTGTGTGTGTGTGTGTGTGTGTGTGTGTGTGTGTGTGTGTGTGTGTGTGGAGTTTTGCCTGTTATTACCATTGTTTCCATGGTTATCATCAGCAGATCCTTGCTTAGCTCTTGTCCTAATGGCTGTGGCAACTAGACGGGTGTTCTACCCACATCCTCTTGAGATTTGTGTGTGTGTGTGTGTGTTTCACATTTCTGTTAGTGTATACATGGACACATACACGACCATGGCTCATAGAGCTCCAGTGGTTTATCAGGACAGAGAGCTGCTAAAGAAGAACAGCCCATCCACTCTTCCTCCTTCACCTCCACCATCACCATCACACAAAGACACAGGCACGCATACACACGCACACACACACACACACACACACACACACACACACACACACACACACACACACACACACACACACACACACACACACACACACACACACACAAACCTTTAATCAAAAGTAAATGAATAAATAGGACAAAAGGGTAGCTCCACATTCTAACTTAAGCATCTGTGCCCTGCCTGACATTTTGGCCAGACTGTTCAGGGATGCTCTGCAAACCTCAGGCGCTCAAATTTTCTAGGATGTGGCTGTGTGGGCATAGCCTTGTCAATATAGATGTCCGGCTTCTGCTGTGGTCGTTACAGTGATCGTTATTGCCTGGTCCATTTACCATGACAGTAAATAGGAGGGGAAAAGTGAGATGAAGGGAGGTAGGGGAGGTGAGGAGAGTGGTCTGACTACAGTGTGGCACAGTGTGCTGCCTCCTGAGCATCTGGTACCGGGTATTTTAGTCTGCTTTCTCCACGCGCTTCATTCTTCGAATATTCCGTCATCTGTTGTAATTACCAGAGAGGGTAGGCATGGTGGAGTGGGAGTTGTGTGCATGTGCGTGCGTGCATGTGTGTGTGTGTGGGTATGTGGTGTGGGGATGGGGATGGGGGTGTAATAATACAGCAGACCCATCTGTCATAGTCTCAAAAGGGGCTGACGGGCTGGAGCGATCGAGACATCAGGCTATAAACTCTTCAGTTGCCAAAATCAGTGGGTGATGATGTCTTCTCTGATACAGTGTGCCACAACTTGCAGACTATGGGGGGGGGGGTGGAGGGGCAGAACTTTCTACAAAAAGGATGAGAGGATGGCTAAAAGGGTGTCAATAAATAGAACAAGACCAATTTAGAAACTTTGACAGGTGACTTGGCCTCCTCTGAGAGGAGAAAACTTCAAATCTTTACGTTATTGGAGATGCAACATACTGCCGAAATTTCAGTATCACGCCTCATCGGTGTTCATGCCCATGCTATGTGATGAAAATGTGGACTGGTTCTGGAACAATGTGTAGGTTCCAGGTTACCATCATGGGGGCCCGGACTGTGACTCAATGGGGGTTGGATTACTAGGCTGCAGCTTGGCTCCAATATCCCTTTCAATTGTTTTCTGTTGAGCTGGACTTCTGAGGGCAGCCTGGGTAATCCACAAAGATATTGACACGACATTCATCAAATGTTTGGACATGAGACAATCTGGTTTTTTAAAGATCTGGGATAATCATCACTAATGTTAGCAAATGACAAATAGCAAATGACATGTGGGTCAGGTTAATCAGCCATACTAAATTGTCCCTGGGTGTGAATGTGTGTATGTGTCAGCCCTGTGATGGACTATCGGCCTGTACAGGGCGTCTCCCCGCCTGTCGCCCAATGACTGCTGGGATAGGCTGCAGCATCCCGTGACCCCAGTTGGGATAAGCTGCTTGGGTAATGGATGGATAAATGGAATAGATGTTAGCAAAAATATTGGTTTAATTTTGTGTAAATCTAAATTAACTCAAACGTAAATATCTGGGAAACAAACACACTCCATAAGCAAAATTGATGTGTTTTCTTATGCATCATATACAGTTTCTGTGGTCAGTCAAGACAAAATTGGATGATCTTCAACATTTGAACATTGTCAAGTCAAACTACACAAACAGAATAATGAGAGAACAAACCGGACGGAACCAATCTGCCCATGTACTCCCGGAGCATAAGAAGCGTAGCGCAGTGTCACTAGGGACAGCGGCCCGGAAGTGAACAAGTGCCACGCTAAAAGGGGGAGAGGGGGCTTGGAGAAAACTCTGAAAAGAGTTCCCGACCAGTAAAACTGCAGAGCAGAAAAATCTACAAAATCCTGGCAGCCTGTAATGAACTTTAGAGACTGTTTCCCTGGCGAAGATAACCGCTGCTTGCCAACCAGTTTGGCTTCACGTTAGTTTTATTCCACAGAGGTCGGCGGCTCATTTACAGGTGGTTAGATAGTTTAACTTTTTAATGTTCATAGGTGCAAGTTGGTTTGTCTGTTTTTCTGCAATCTGAGTATATTGGCTGTAAATCCATTTGCAAATCTGATGATTTTTGTCAAGTAGACGTACGGGGAATGGAGTTGATAAAACAGCAGTGGGTACTGGCTTTACTTGCATTTGATATAAGAAAATGTATAATTAAATGGAATAGGGCACATATGCTTAATGTTTTCTTGCAATAATTACAAATGCTTATGTGTTTTTGTCCATTTACATTTATTTGCAATAGCATAGTTGTACATATTTTTTGTTTTTTTCATTCAAATGTTTTTCGCTTTATGACTTATGGCTTTTGGCTAATGGCAAAGGACTGATGGATCAAACCAAACTATCGAACCTGCCAAAATCAAAGGAGGAGAAAACGAAAAGCTTTTTGGTCATCGAGTGGAATCCAGTTAAAAACCTTCGGGTAGATGCATCAATCCCTCAAGTGGGAAAGCTGCACGTGTTCCAAAAACATAACTTGACAAACATGTTAAAGTAATTTTACGTCAGTATGAAGTTGTAACGTAGTACTAACCATCAAGATTCCCACTTTTGATATGTTCATTTGAGATACTCTTGGGGAACTTAAACAGGAGCCTCCTATGTTTTTATGTGTTTCATGTGTTATTTTTTGTAGAATGTGAATCCCCCACAAACATAAGTAGAGCCTGACCGATAAATCTGCGCGCTGATATCGGCTAATTTGAGCTGATTTATCGACATCGTCGTTTATAACGGCGGATAAATGACAAAAAAAAAAAAAAGAAACGGCGAGACCATAGATTGTCATCGTGTTGTGTGGGTTGCAACTCCACTGTTGACAACACGTGTTTGGAACGCCACAATCAGCTGAGCCAAGCAGAGTAGACCGCGGTGAAGTTTAGTTTTAAGTCTTCGATATATACATGCACTCCTGATCCAGCGGCTTCCCCTGTGGTTAAGAGCGAGCGCTAAGAGGTGAGCTAACCGTCATTTTACTGGCAACAGTGGGTGAAACTGAGTAAGAAGAAGCCACTGGATCCGGACGGAAAGTGTCGAATATCTTAAAACTGCCTTCACCATGACGCAGAGTAGCCCACAACGGAGAGCAACTGTTTTCATGGTAATGTAACCTACAAAAACACTCGCTGGCCGATCGCCAGGGGGTTGGCCCCCTTTTAGTCGAACGGTTAGCAATGTCGCCTTGTGATGCAGATCGGATCGGATCCCGCACTGGGTGAGAAAATAGCTCAGCAGGTTGATATTAATAATCATTAGTGTAATGTACATGAATAAGTAGACACGTTAGCCCTTGGCTAAGGGGTCGGAACCTTTAGTCGACTGGTTAACGTTGTCGCCTGTGGTGCAGAAGATACGGGTTCGCGTCCCGGCTGTGGCGGTTCTGGGTGCGGCGAATTTGGGGGGGGGCACAGGCGACAGTGTTAACCAGTTGACTAAAGGTTCCGACCCCTTAGCCAAGGGCCAATATGTCTACTTATTCATGCACGTTACACTACCCGCCTCTTTCGGGAAGCGCGTCCCCGCGCTTCAGCATATCATCTCCCTCACACCTCTGGGTGCACGCGCTTCCGATGACCTCACGGTCTCGCCATCCCACTTCTGACACCAATGCAGCGAATTCAGGGGGGCAGCCCGGGTATCGCCACAGCCGGGACGCGAACCCGTGTCTCCCGCTCCGCAAGCGACAACGTTAACCAGTCGACTAAAGGGTCTGACCCATTAGTCAAGGGCTAACGTGTCTACTTATTCGTGTACGTTACATTATATTTATAGAGCGCTTTTCTAGACACCCAAAGCGCGTCACATTGAAGGGGGTAACTCACCTCAACCACCACCAATGTGTAGCACCCACCTGGATGATGCACGACTTGAGGTGGAGAGGGAGGAATCATTGAGCCATTTACACTGGGGATGATTATGTGGCCAGATGGAGACAGCCGGGTTGGGAATTTTGCCGGAACACCAGGGAACCCCCTACTCTTTATAATAAGTGCCATGGGAGCTAGAATGACAGGGATTTCACTCCAACCTGAAACGACCATGTGGTTTTAAAACTGGTATATTCTGTCAAGATAAATACCCAATTGAGATACTAATGCATTGTTAGTATGTCTGTTAGGAAACGACTGACACCAAAATTAACATCAACAACTATGATACTATTTTTAAACAATTTAAACTTCAGAGAGACATGGTTGAACTTGAATAGCAAAATTGAAAAAGTGAAAGTATTACTTGAAAAACAAAACGAAAAACGCATATTGATAATCTAACAAACAACAAGGCTTATAAAACGTGAAATGTAAAAACAACTGAAAATAACCATTGGAAAAAGTCCCAAACAACGACCGAAACTTAAAAACTACTAGAACGACCATGGTTTTTCATCTCTATTCTGTCAAGGTAAATACACAATTGAGATATTAATACATTGCATATGTTAGTATGTCTGTTAAGAAACGACTGACACCAAAATTAATATTTTAACAAATTGAATACTATTTTTCAAACAATTTAAAATCGCCACTGTCCGCTTGTAAATATTGCAACGCCATGGTGAGTCTGAAACTGTGGCTGTACCAGACATGTTGGAAATAATCAAAAATCAAGTTTAGACTATTTCGCTGCACTGGAAAATGCTAGTGTGTTTCTAGGACAGAGCAGTGAACTTCGCAAAGGAAATGATGCGACCAACGCACGTCATAAATAGTGACATGATGCGCAAGATGACACGCAAATTGCGACCGCTCATGGTCATTTTAGGTAGATCTTATCGTAACTTTTTTTGTGCAATTGATCTAAAACTTATTTTAATGCAAATATATATGATCTTAGGAGCATTCAGGGAGCAGCAGGTCTGTATCTTATTTTCATAAAGCTATTAAACTTTGAAAATTCAGAACCATCAAAATTGGTCGTTCTTAATGCCCACAGTGAGTCAGGACCTCGGTTTAATGTCTCATCCAAAGGACGGCATCTCCTACACTACAGTGTCCCCATCACTGCACTGGAGCGTTTGGATTTGATATTTGTGGTTTTTATTGGGACAAGAGGGAAGACTGCCCACTACTGACCCATCAACGTCACTTCCGGCAGCAACTCCGTGTTCCTGCAAGGTCTCCCATCCAAGTACTAACCAAGCCCATACCTGCTTAGCTTCTATCATTTGGCAGTGCCAGGGTACATGTTGGTATAGCTTCCATCAATTGTCATGTGAAATACATGAATAATAATAAATAACCTCTATCACTTGGGGCGGCACAGTGGCCCAGTGGTTAGCACTGTTGCCTCACAGCAAGAAGGTCCTGGGTTCGAACCCCAGGTCCTTTCTGTGTGGAGTTTGCATGTTCTTCCCGTGTCTGTGTGGGTTTCCTCTGGGTGCTCCGGTTTCCTCCCACCATCAAAAAGACATGCGTGTTAGGGTTAATACTCCTGTCTGTGCCCTGACCAAGGCAATTGAAAGAAGAACTGGAGTTGGTTGCCAGGCACTACAGCTGCCCACTGCTCCTATACAATAGGATGGGTTAAATGCAGAGAACAAATTCATTTGTAAGAATACAATGTCAAATAAAGTGGCTTTCTTTCTTTCACTTCTCCTCTTTGCTTAAATAAGCTTGACAACATTCATGTCAGCCATGCCTGGTTTTGCTGCAGTAACATGAAAGCTGGTACAGTCAGCCAAACATCAAAATTACGCATAACCTTACAGTAGCTGAGTGGTGTATGCTAAGCTGTTGACAAACTTGATTGTAGGTTTATGTTGAGACAGTGTGGAAGTTCTAGTGAGTAAACAAACAACGGTCCTATGATTTCTCCCTCGTCACTTCTAAAAAGTCTCTGGCAACATCGCTTACGGCTGCTTATAACGCTGCCCATTGCTAAATTAGGTTACCCACAAAGCTAGGTAAAGCCATGTCTGTAGTTACAGTCGGTGCATTGGATATTATTAGACCAGAGGGGACAGGTAAATAAATGTGAGCTGAATGAGTATCTAACATGGCTTGCTAGCCAAACAAAGTTATTTAGCTTCTCTTTCAAACGTGTAGTGTGAAATCCCAAAGTTGCAAGTCGTCGTTGCAGACAGTTTTGTAGTATTAGATGCATTTAACAGCAGCATTTACTGTAGGCCACTGTATCAGTACTGCATAGTTTAAGATGGATTAGAGTTGGGCACTATTTCTGACAATAAACAAGTTTGTTTTAAAGTGCATTATGTCATGTTATCTTGGTGATGACACTTAAATAACTACACCTAAAACAATATTGGGGAAAATCTTTATTTGTGTTATCCATCTATCCATCCATCCATTATCCAAGCCGCTTATCCTAAGTAGGGTCACGAGATGCTAGAGCCTATCCCAGCAGTCATTGGGCGGCAGGTGGAGAGACACCCTAGACAGGCCACCAGGGGCCCCCACACACACACCTAGGGACAATTTAGTATAGCCGATTCACCTGATCTACATGCCTTTGGACTGTGGGAGAAACCCACGCAGACACGGGGAGAACATGCGAACTCCACACAGAGTTGGGCTGACCCCCAACCTGGGCTGACCCCATAAGTTAGTCAACCCCAGGGTTCGAACCCAGGACTTTTTTGCTGTGAGTCGGCCACGCTAACCACTGCGGGACCATGCCGCCTGTTTATGTGTTTCTGAAAAATAAAATTAATATCGGCCAATATCATTATTGGATTTTTAAATCCTCAAACATTGAAAATCTGTATCAGTCTTAAAAATCCTGTATCAGCCGGGCTCTATTTATAAGCCATGTGAATTTTTCTGAAGGCCTTTGAGCCGGTCGAAAAATTGGAGCCCTTGCTTCACAACACCTTTGCTGACACGAGGTTCAGCCACATTGCTGCTCAATTTGTCACTGTTTTTATTTTTATACTGTAAAATATCAGTGCATTGTGATAAACTGTCCAGTAACTACTTTGCCCTTGCCAGTGCTAAAATGTAAAATAAGGTCTGTGCGGTTAAAAGACACCAGCCACATGAGACACTATGTGGTGGCTAAACTACTCGAATATCGCAGAAAAACAGCACCCCTCCACCTTTGTGTCATTTTAACTTGTCACTTGAATTTTTCTGTCATTTTCTGTCTTGTTTTTTTTGTCCCCCTGGTCTGCATGTTCATTACTGTCTGGAGTCCATTCATCTGCGGGACTGATGGGGGCTGCACTGTAGGTAAAGGTCAGTGCAGTCAGAGGTGGATGCACATCCTCAGAGAAAGGTCAGCACGTGTAGAGAAGAAGAGTGCGTCTGCTGATTTTTTTTCCTCCTGCTGATTACTACTGCCAGCCCTTTAGAAACACAGAGTAATTGAACATGGGAGAGCAATGGGATGAAGGCATTTGTATGGGGAAGGGATGGAGTAGAAGTGAGGAGTAAGCTGTAGCAGCGGTTGTTCGAGCTGCAGAGATAAGGTCATGAGCCAATGGTGGGGAAAGTGTTAGCTCAAGGCATGATGGAAAAGATGACCAGGATCATACAGGAGGATGAGAGGAAGCCAAATTTCTATGTGTGTGTGTGTGTGTGTGTGTGTATGGGAGGGGGGGGGGCACGCAGGTGTGTGTGTTTGTGTGTGGTAAGCAGTAGTGTGGTGTTGATGAAGGCCAGCGGGTATCTATTCTTACTCTCTGTCTGGTCTCAGTGCATTACCAAGCCAGATGAGTTATCTGCCCTCTCCCACAAGCTTATCAATCCACAGGAGTTGGCTCCTTGGTTAATGGAGTCATCCTTGTCCCTCCTGCTTCTCTCTCTGGAAGAGAAGAAAGCAATGAAAGGAGAGAGAGAGGAAAGAGTGGAAATGTAGAACGAAAGGGGGATCAAAGCAGGAATGTGTGTGCGAAGCGTAGTACGGAGAGTAACAACGGTACAGAGGAAAAATGGGAAATGATCTTGCAAAAAAAGTAGATGGATAAATAAAGTTGAAAGCGAGAGAAGGAGAGCTAGAGTGAGAGAGGGAGTGAAACAATTTTGGAATGTAAGGGGAGGTGAAGAAAGCGGTGGAGGGAGAGAGAGTGAGTGCTGCTCTGCGTGCCGTCGGCCCCCCTGGCGTGAACAATCCATCTCAAATTGATCTTCTAGCTCGGCCCAGCAGGGCATTCTGAATCAATCTCAAATTGATCTCTGTGCCAGAGGTCGGGAAAACTAGCAGCAGAGCTTATCAGAAATATAGCGGTGCTGGGAGGATCTGACAGGGAAACTTATCACACAGCACAACGGGAAATGGGCTCTGAGGCCTCAGGGCGGCAAGAGGACGAGCTCCCTGCTCGCTTTATACACACACACACACACACACACACACACACACACACACACACACACACACACACACACGCTTACACACGTACAGTTTTTGCATGCACATGATCGCAGATGCCTCTGTATGTTCCATGCGCAGACATACACTGAGGGAGACTACACACACATTCACATACACTACCGTTCAAAAGTTTGGGATCACCCAAACAATTTTGTGTTTTCCATGAAAAGTCACACTTATTCACCACCATATGTTGTGAAATGAATAGAAAATAGAGTCAAGACATTGACAAGGTTAGAAATAATGATTTGTATTTGAAATAAGATTTTTTTTACATCAAACTTTGCTTTCGTCAAAGAATCCTCCATTTGCAGCAATTACAGCATTGCAGACCTTTGGCATTCTAGCTGTTAATTTGATGAGGTAATCTGGAGAAATTGCACCCCACTCTTCCAGAAGCAGCTCCCACAAGTTGGATTGGTTGGATAGGCACTTCTTTGAGCAGACTGAGTTTCTGGAGCATCACATTTGTGGGGTCAATTAAACGCTCAAAATGGCCAGAAAAAGAGAACTTTCATCTGAAACTCGACAGTCTATTCTTGTTCTTAGAAATGAAGGCTATTCCATGCGAGAAATTGCTAAGAAATTGAAGATTTCCTACACCGGTGTGTACTACTCCCTTCAGAGGACAGCACAAACAGGCTCTAACCAGAGTAGAAAAAGAAGTGGGAGGCCGCGTTGCACAACTGAGCAAGAAGATAAGTACATTAGAGTCTCTAGTTTGAGAAACAGACGCCTCACAGGTCCCCAACTGGCATCTTCATTAAATAGTACCTGTTAGAGCCTGTTTGTACTGTCCTCTGAAGGGAGTAGTACACACCGGTGTAGGAAATCTTCAATTTCTTAGCAATTTCTCGCATGGAATAGCCTTCATTTCTAAGAACAAGAATAGACTGTCGAGTTTCAGATGAAAGTTCTCTTTTTCTGGCCATTTTGAGCGTTTAATTGACCCCACAAATGTGATGCTCCAGAAACTCAATCTGCTCAAAGAAGTGCCCATCCAACCAATCCAACTTGAGGGAGCTGCTTCTGGAAGCGTGGGGTGCAATTTCTCCAGATTACCTCAACAAATTAACAGCTAGAATGCCAAAGGTCTGCAATGCTGTAATTGCTGCAAATGGAGGATTCTTTGACGAAAGCAAAGTTTGATGTAAAAAAAATCTTATTTCAAATACAAATCATTATTTCTAACCTTGTCAATGTCTTGACTCTATTTTCTATTCATTTCACAACATATGGTGGTGAATAAGTGTGACTTTTCATGGAAAACACGAAATTGTTTGGGTGATCCCAAACTTTTGAACGGTAGTGTACATACACACACACACACACACACACACACACACACACACACACACACACACACACACACACACACACACACACACACACACACACACACACACATCACCAGAACTGCACACAAATACAAGTAAACATACCCACAAACACACACAGGCAATGTATGCCGAAAGGCTACCAAGTTAGCCAGGCTACTAGAAAGGCAGATGAGAGATAGGTTATATAGCGATGTATTTTGAGTAAGACAGCTGAGATTTGAGGCGTGGAGTTCTAAGTGACTTTTAATCTGTCCCCAGTAAGACTCTGTGAAAGGCCTGGGGAGGGCCAGTCATTTCTGTCTTGCTATTAGGCAACCAATCATCTTAGAGGGGAGAGTTTCCTCGCTAATAATCAATATAAAACTTGAAAATGAATTGTTCGGGCGTCCGGGTAGTGTAGCAGTCTATTCCGTTACTTTCCAACATGGGGATCACCAATTTGAATCCCCGTGTTACCTCCGGCTTGGTCGGGCGTCCCTACAGACACAATTGGCTGTGTCTGCGGGTGGGAAGCCAGATGTGGGTATATGTCCTGGTCGCTGCACTAGCGCCTCCTCTGGTCAGTCGGGGTGCCTGTTCAGGGGGGAGAGGGGAACTGGGGGGAATGGCGTGAGCCTCCCACATGCTATATCCCCCTGGCGAAACTCCTCACTGTCAGGTGAAAAGAAGCGGCTGGTGACTCCACATATATCAGAGGAGGCATGTGGTAGTCTGCAGCTCTCCCCAGATCGGCAGAGGGGGTGGAGCAGCGACCGGGATGGCTCGGGAGAGTGACATAATAGGCCGGATACAACTGGGGAGAAAAAGGTGGGAAAAAATCCCCCAAAAAAAGAATTGTTCAAAAGTGCGTTTAGCCACTGAACGACAGGGAAGGCCTCAACCTTGCTTCTTTAAAAATACTTGAATATACGGTTGTTCCGATCCAAGAATGAAACATCAAGAGGAAGAAATGGCTTCTTAACACACATAATCCACACCAGCACTTATCAATCAAAAACTCTCACATGCGCCCTTGAAGTCACGAGCTTGTGAAAAATCAAGGGCACAAACAGGCTGCTTTTCCTTGCAGGCCCGTTGCTCTTCCTGGCTCATTTACAACCTCAGCGGGCTGCTGTGGAGCATTTTAGGTGACCTTTTCAGACTGGTTTGCTCAGCAGCTCATTACAGCCTGTGATTACAGTGTCTTGTGGCCGGCATTGTTCTCAATCAGATCCTGTTTACCTTCCTGGGGGATTGTGGGCTTTTGTGAGGGTGTTTTTTTTTTTTAGTGTAGTGTTTTCTCTCAATTTCCAGTTCTGTGAGGGTAACCAGATCGAAGCTGACAGCCGCTTTACAGAGCATGACCGAGGACCCAAGCACAAAGAAAAATAATGCCAGGATCATGCCGGTCACAGAGAGAGCCGCACAGTGACATGGAGAGATAGAGAGGAAAGCAATACCGGGAGCGAGAGATGGAGGGAATGCGGAGGAGAGAGGCGGGAGGAATGGGTGGGGGGGGGGTTGAGCATGTCAGCATTTGGGTGGCAGCAAGAGACCCTATTTTCTGGCCTAGCATGAAAAAACTCTCTGTCAGCACAGAGGGGTAATGGGGGTGAGCAGGGAGAACAGAGGTAGCTGGGATAGTGTGTGTGTGTGTGTGTGTGTGTGTGTGTGTGTGTGTGTGTGTGTGTGTGTGTGTGTGTGAACGAGAGAGAAGGTGAGAAAGCGAGGGAAGGAGCAACTGCAAGCCCTAGGGTCTGCTGTATCAACGACCCTATCTCAGTGGTTTAATACTGTGGAAAAAGGTATAAGCACCAACCAAACACATCAGCGAAACTACTATTAAAGGCCTAAATGGTGTGCACGCATGCACATGCGTGTACACACACGCACACACACACACACACACACACACACACACACACACACACACACACAAATATGCATGCACTTAACACCTAAATGCCAGGACACTTAGAAATTAAGTTACATGTGTCAGCAATGAGAGAAGCTCACTTTTTTTTCCTCTCCCCCCTTTTTCTCCCAAATTGTATCTGGCCAATTACCCCACTCCTTCAAGCCGTCCCAGTCTCTGCTCCAGCCCCTCTCCCAATCATGGGGAGGGCTGCAGACTACCACATGTCTCCTCTGATACGTGTGGGGTCGCCAGCCGCTTTTTTTCGCCTGACAATGAGGAGTTTTGCAAGGGGGATGTAACACATCAGAGGATCACGCTACCCCCCCTCCTCCTCTCTGAACAGGTGTCCCGGCCGACCAGAGGAGGTGCTAGTGCAGCGACCAGGACACACACCCACATCCGGTTTCCCACCCGCAGACATGGCCAATTGTGTCTGTAGGGACGCCCCGACCAAGCCGGAGGCAACACGAGGATTCGATCCGGCGATCCCCGTGTTGGTAGGCAATGGAATAGACCGCTATGCTACCCGGACGCCCGAAGCGCACTTTTTTAAAATGCTGATGACTTGGAAAGTGACATCAGTAAGAAGTAGGCATGACGTGGCATGGTCTGTTATGGAAAACCACTGTACATGCTTTCTGATGACCTGGTTATGGTTATCATTTCAGGGAAAATAAGTTGCACCTTTGTTGCCCTGTGGGCTTAAAGAAAAAAAAAAACAGGACACACAGCCATATACACACTCTGAAAACACACACACGGGCACAAATGCACACACGCCTTTCAGTGTCAGTCTCCTGCAGCTTTACCCTCCATGTAGTCCTACATTCAGACCTGAGGGGTCTGAATGCCCACAAAAGTTTGGACTCACACACACTCACACAAACTAAAAAAAAAAAAGAAGCATATAGTATGTGCACACACACTGTTCAAATAAAATGATATACAGCCCCAACACGGGGATCGCCGGTTCGAATCCATGTGTTACCTCAGGCTTGGTCAGGCGTCCCTACAGACACAATTGGCCGTGTCTGCGGGTGGGAAGTCAGATGTGGGTATGTGTCCTGGTCACTGCACTAGGGCCTCCTCTGGTCGGTCAGGGTGCCTGTTCAGGGGGGGAGAGGGGAGCTGGGGAGAATAACGTCATCCTCCCACGCACTGTGTCCCCCTGGTGAAACTCCTCACTGTCGGATAAAAAGAAGCGGCTGGTGACTCCACATGTATCAGAGGAGACATGGTAGTTTGCAGCCCTCCCTGGATCGGCAGAGGGGGTGGAGCAGGGAGTGGGATAGCTCAGAAGAGTGGTGTAATTGGCCGGATACAATTGGGGGGAAAAAAAGCAGGGGAAGTCTGCCAAAGCCTAGGATGGTCTCTGTTTATGCATTTAATTCTATATGATCACCGTGAAACCATTCGTCAGTCGTCCATATAGTCTACAGTGCCAACACTCTTTGCTTCCCTCTGAGTTCTTGGTTTGCCATGTCTTGAACCTTTTTACTGGTCTCACTGTATTTCCACATCTCATTTTCCTCCTCCTCATTCTCAATCTCTCTTTCTCTCCCTCCCTAACGTTTCATCTCTCAAACGTGATGCGTACCGTGAGACAAGCAAGGGTGTGTTGATGGAACAGTGAACATTTCCTCTGGTGACAGTCAGAGACTACAGTTTGAGGTTAACTCGGCAAATGTCAGTCCTGTCCATCACCACGGACAGGTCTCCCAAGGGCCTACCTGAATGGCAGCTTATCATTTGCCATATAATCACGCGGATGTTCTACTCTGTCAGCTATCGTCGGTGAACGGGTGATAGATGAGCCCCCTCAAAAAAATTGGGATGTGCAATTCAACTGCGAAATCCAGCCACTCGGTACACATGAGTGCTTTGTTGCTTTTGTGATGCTTTGCTATCTTTTGTACTTTGCTTTTGATTAGAGTGGCTTTTTTATCGAACAGGGATCTGGCACAGCGTACCCTGGTTCCCATATGTCCTTTCTGCAGCGGCGCTGAAACAACTATTAAGTAATATTTCTTTGATAATTTTAGTAAAAGAACTCGGTTCACAAGATGAAAACGACACAGGAGGTGGGAGGATTAATACACCAGGCAGCTTCAGTGGGCCTTTTAGCGTTTCATTTTAAGTCAAATGTAATAGGGGCATTTTAGTGATGGTAGAGTCCCATTGAAAAGGACACCCTCAGTGACCCTGGTCCTCACACTCTTTGGAGGAGAAGCTTAGGGAAAAGCTCCACAGCCACCCTGAATGTCCCTTAATCACCTTAACACTTTGTAATACAGCTCATTAACACCCAGTATCCTGATGTTTACTTTTCATCTTTGAAATTTCCAATTATCACTCCTAGCTAGATCTTTAGCTTTAATGAATGACTGCTGTTGGCAGAGAACCACACACACATTCATGCACACATTTTTTTTTTTTTGGATTTTCCCCCACTTTTTCTCCCCAATTGTATCCAGCCAATTACCCCATTCTTCTGAGCCATCCCGGTCTCTGCTCCACCCCGCTGCTGATCCAGGGAGGGCTGTAGACTACCACATGCCTCCTCCAATACATGTGGAGTCACCAGCCGCTTCTTTTCACCTGACCATGAGGCGTTTTGCCAGGGGGACGTAGCGCATGGGAGGATCACACTATTCCCCCGGTCCCCCCGAACAGGTGCCCCGACCGACCAGAGGAGGCGCTAGTGCAACTACCAGGACACACAACCCATATCCGGCTTCCCACCCGCAGACACAGCCAATTGTGTCTGTAGGGACGCCCGACCAAGCTGGAAGTAACACGGGGATTCAAACCGGCGATCCCCGTGTTGGTAGGCAATGGAATAGACCGCCATGCTACCCAGACGCCCACATACATATGCACTTGCACACCTTCAGACAACTGTACACACAACAGCAACAATCAGGTAGCAATGCACCACTCTTGTACGCCATAGTGCAATGTCACCAGACAAACGGCATGCTAATCTAGACCCTATTTCCATTACTTCTCACTTTGTCCTGAAGCCAAGTCACGTTTATTTTTATAGCCCAAAATAACAAAGGGCTTTAGAATCAGTACAATATACAACAATATGAAATGACAAATAAAGTGTTCCTGATTCCTGAATATATGACAGTATACAACATACACACCCTCTATCCTTGGACCCTTGACCCGAATGAGGAAAAACTCCACAAGAGAAACCACATAGCCACATATTAAAGCGACTTTGCTGAGGGATCAGGTCTTGTTTATACAAAAGGTCTTTTCAAAGTAAGGAATAACTTTGCCCTAAGGACTCTCTGTAACTTGCAATTTGTACATTTTATTATGTGGTGAGTTGTATGCAGATGGTCTCTAGTCATGCAGAAAAATTGATCTCATCCCACTCCAAACATACTGCCTCCAGAAAGATTAGGCCACATTGTTACTAGTGAGGGGAGTAAGTTTCTAAAACACACACACACACATGCAGACACACACATACAGACTCACATGCAGACACACTTGTGCAGACACACATACAGACTCACATGCAGACATACACATGCACGCAGGTCTAACCAAAACACTTACCCAGCTTTGCACATATTTATTTGCCCATATCCAACACAGCGAGGATGCATGTACACACAACACGCACACGCGTGCATGCATGCACACAAATATACATGCACTTAACACCTAAATGCCAGGACACTTAGGAAATAAGTTACATACAGCATATACCAGCAATGAGAGATGCTCACTTCTGTGACATGCTGATGACTTGGAAAGTGACATCAGTAAAAAGCAGGCGTGAAGTGGCATGGTCTGTTCTGTAAAACATCGCTGTACATGCTCTCTGATGACCTGGTTATGGCAATTATCATTTCAGGGAAAATAAACTGCACCTTTGTTGGCCTGTGGGCTTTATAAAAACAGACACTGATGCCTCATACAAGTTATAGACCGTTCATTTTTCAACCTTGGTTGGACCATTTGGCTTAATGATCTCGTTGTTTTTGCCCTCCTTGGTTTCTGTCAGCATGAGACCATTTTTTTCATCTAACATCATAACATTATTCATACATGAGGTGTCTCTTTAGTGACAAAGAAACGGTATTATCCATAATAATATCCAGCCATAATTTCTTCCTGTCAGAGGGCCAAGTAAGCAAGTAAACTACTTTTGGTTTCATTTTAAAGGCTGATTTGAAAAGCAGATTGTGTTAGTCTTTTAAACAGCCCAGGTCTGCTACCAGACAGCGTTCCCCTTCTGTCAGTGCAGTTTTTGTTTTTTGTTTATTTATTTATTTTTCAGTTTTGTTTCATTTTGTCTCCTCTCTTCTTCTTTGTTATTAAGGGAGTTTCAGATGACACGTTCAGACGCTCAGATGTCATTCTTTGTGTATGGGGAGCAGGCAATGCAGAGTGAGGGATTTGGAAGGCGAAACGGCCATCGGGTGCAGCCCACCATTGTCTCTTGCCATCCGAAAAGCCCTTTATACTACAGTCTGTATTTATTTCCCCACCTGAACCACCACCAGCTTGCACGCACGCACGCACACACACACACACACACACACACACATGTACAACTCAGAATCTGCAGACAGAAGACCACAGAATAAAAGTCTGCTAGAGAGCATAAGTGCATCACTACATTAGCTGTTGTGACATCTTTAAGGCATTATGCAGTATGTGTGGCATCATGTTTTTTCTGTTGCTCCAGTGTTATCTCCACTGGCCAGAGTTGAGCAGTGCTGTAGTCTTCCTGGCTTACAATGAATACTGCCACTCTTGTCTGAACCTGCTCAAAGCCCCGCTAGAAGTGGTGACAAAGGATTAATTGTTATACATTCTAGGGGTCGACCGATTCAGCCCACCCAATTATCGGATCCGATATTAAGCATTTTTACGATTATCCAAATCATTATTTTTTTTAATCTGCTTGCCGATAAAATAAATTAATTTAGAAATGTGCTACTTTGGCTCTGTAGCAGCTGCCTCTCTGTCTGTATTAACCACTCTGTGGTCTCTAACAATGTCCCGCCCACAGCACTATCTGATTGGTCACACGTCAGGAGTAAAATAGCCTATCAACACTGAAGGCTACTGTGCCCCAGATGGGCACAGAAGAACTCATTTGCAGATGGGAGCAGCTCCGGTGAGCGAGCAGAGCTGTGTTTCATAGGTGAGGCAGCAGATGTTGCCGAAGTTGAGATAAACATCATAACCCTGCTGAAGTTGCAAAACACCACTCTTATGATCCATTTGTATGATTAAAAGCATACCCATTATTTATTTATTCATTTATTTGTTTGTTAAAATTTTCAGTTGACTTTATAAGACAGGGTGCTGGGAGCGCCTTGCACTTTCTGTATAATATCAAAAGGCTCTCTTTTAATTAACATGTGCTTAAAGGCATTTCAATTAAGTTTTGTGTTGGAGTTTGTGTTTTTACAAATTTTGACACCAAGATTTTCATTTTTATTGCAAATGTATATTCGTTCCAAACATCAGTTGTCGTTTGACCCCGAATATATTTCAATTAATATTTCCCCTGTCCCTCTTGGGAAAACATTTCATAGTTATATCAAATTGATGCAGGTACTGTACCATGACAATGAAAATTGGTTCTCCATTGTTTGCCTCACTGTGCTCTTGCATTGGTGGTTAAAAAAAAATTATATTGATACTGTTTGCACAAGACACATTATTTTAAACTCCCACATTCTTTGGCTAGCTGGCTAATCAAACAAAAACCCTACCAAATGATTGTGGCTGAGCCACAGTGAGGCTGAGTATAGCCAATGGAGACATGGCCATTTTACCAGTCTGGAATGTCCTCCACACCCTGACAGCTGTAGGAGACTGTGACTCACCCTGCCCTCTCTATCTTTGCCCTGCCTCTCTCTTTTAAAAACCCCTATTCCTATTCTCCTATCCCTTCTCCCCCTGTCGTCTCTTCTTATCCACTTGTGCAACTGCCTACTTTCCTCTCATTAGTTAAGCCCCAAGTATGATTACCTCACTGAGAGACAGTAGGAACAAATTTTATGAACAAATAGACTAGTTGACCAATGGAAAAATTCTGTTATCCTCTGGGAAACATTAAAATAAATCTCCAGCTTCCTGTTGTTGGCTGAATATGTGATATCTCTGACGGTCCAGTTCTACTCCTGGCTCCCATTCAAAAGCCTTATTGATGCAGCAGCGCTCTCCATCGCCTCTCTATCAATGCAATGCTCTTTGACTCCTCTTTTCTAGTGTGCCTGCAATCATTTCTAAAAGGCTGTCATCTATGTAGGCTAACTAAACTAAACGGACAGGTTGAGTGTAAACTGCGATATAACCCCTGTCCATCCACCTCTCTCTTTCAGCCTGAACAATTCGCTCTTGGACTTCGATAAATTTATTGAATTCTTGGGAATTAAGTACCTCAGATGTTCTGGCATATAGTCATATGACACCACTCTTGAGTACATACAGTCTATCCCTGTGATGTGGACCAGTGGGCCAGGCAGTAATGGATGTCAGAAAGCAGATTACATGGTGATGTGTTATTGATTGGCTGCTATCCTGCACATCATTGATTAAATCAGCTGTGTGTGTGTGATTACTGTATTTTTAAGTGGGATTTCTTAATCTGTCTCAAGGACGAATGAAGACACTCTTTGTTATCGCTGCTAGGTGGGAGCCTGGAGGGGACTGCATTTGGTCACGGTGTGTATATGTGGGTGTCTGCGGATAATCTCGCAAACTACTGGACCAATCAGCCTAAACATTTTTGTATGCAGTTGTGATTGTATGATCAAGAACCTCACATGGTTGCGGTGATTCATCCATCGATCCATTATCCATGCTGCTTATCCCAATTGGGGTAGCGGGATGCTGGAGCCTATCCCAGCAGTCATTGGGTGGCAGGCAGGGAGACACCCTGGACATGCCGCCAGTCCATCACAGGGCCAACACATCCACACCTAGGGACAATATAGTATGGCCGATTCACCTGACCTACATGTCTTTGGACTGTGGGAGGAAACTGGAGCACCTGGAGGAAACCCACGCAGATACAGGGAGAACATACAGTCACCACACAGCAAACAACCTGGAATGACCCCCAAGGTTGGACAGCCCCGGGGTTCAAACCTTCTTGCTGCGAGGTGACTGCACTAACCACTGCCACCATGCCGCCCATGCATGGATTCAAAACTTTTGAAAACATTTGCTGCTCCCTCCCCTCATTCACTCTCCACTAGCTCGCTTGACCAACGCTGCTTTCCGTCACTTCCTGCTCTGAGTCAACCATGCACATGTGTGACTCACATCTACGGTTGAGTTAGATCGGGCAGCAACAGTGTCAAAACCAAAGCATTATGTATTCGGGTATGAGTTTTGCAAGTAAATGAGAAGTTGGTCATTTTTCGCAAGCCAGCAACTCATTCACTGCTGATCTCAGCACTGGAGGAACGTTGGATGAAAAATAATTCGCCTTATTCACCTTGCCGCTAAGGCGAATTATTTTTCCGAAGTCTCCAATGTTAAAACTCCGCTATAAAAATACAATTTCAAGAGTAGCATTAATCACAGTCAAAGCTGAAAATCATCCCAGTAGCTACAATAAAACATTTCTCAAGGCTGAGCTATGTTTTCTTACCGTTGTTTTATGAATGAAAGTCAATCAGCAGAGCAGCCTTCACCTTCATTCATTTTATATCATGAAAACTGCAACAGTTTGAAGTCTTAATAAGGGCTTTGAAATTATGATAGCATGATCTCTGCAATTTCATGTCAGACTTGGTCTCTTTTGTGTGACAGTCCGCCTAGCAGGCTGCACATCTGCAGACTGACAGACAAACATTTTTGTTAGGCAGATTTTTTTAGCCTGAGCACTGCACAATAACTTTTTTTTCTATATTTCCTCTTCAATTGACTTGGGCGCTGCACAAAAGCCTTATAATGGCAGGAAAAACACTTTTTTTCTGGCCTTGTGTGCATGTATTTCCCTTCCCCCGGTTGGTGAAAAAAGAGTTTGTTGCCAAGTTCGAACACTGGAGAAGGGGAGATATGTACATCAGGCGGAGATCTGCAATCTACTGAGGGCACTCCTCTGGTTAAAGGTTACGGCTCCCTCAGGACCTGCTGTAAGAGCTTTGTTTGGATTGCTCTGTGTTTGTGTTTGTGTGTATGTAGCCCATATCCAACCGGGAGGAGAGAAACATAGTTGAAATGATGGTAAACCAGTAGAAATCAGCGTAAAATAAATGGCCCAGTAGTTAGCACTGTTGCCTCACAGCAAGAAGGTCCTGGGTTCGAACCCCAGGCCATCCCAGGTCTTTTCTGTGTGGTGTTTACATGTTCTCCCCGTGCCTGCATGGGTTTCCTCCGGGTACTCCAGTTTACTCCCACCATCAAAAAGACATGCATGTTAGGGTTAATATTCCTGCCTGTGCCCCTGACCAAGGCAATGGAAAGAAGAACTGGAGTTGATCCCCAGGCGCTGTAGCTGCCCACTGCTTCTATGCAATAGGATGGCAAGGATAGACGCTAATATTTTTAAGCAGTGGTCCCATGGGCCACCAAGTCCCTAAATTTGGTGGCCAAAGTACATTTTTGATGGCCCAAATGTAAGAATGCAGAAAAGGCAATTTAACAGAACTTAACACTGTGACACATCAACAAACGAAAAGACATCAACAAAATGAAGATATATAGCTATTTATTTAAATTGAAAACTCAAGTTCATTTGTAAACATACATACATAGTCCCTGTCTCTTAGTTCAGTCTCTTTTTCGCACCCCCCCCCTCCATGCCTCTGCCTCATACACGCTCTCTCTCGCTCCCTCCATCCCTGCCTCCCTCCCTCCCAGCATTGTGCCTGTCAGTCATGTCTGCAATAAAAACATTACAAAACGCAATAGAAAACCTATAACACATACTTCTAACTGTAGCCAAAATTGTCAAAATACATGGGCAGAATGACATTTTTTTAATAATTATTCAAATTGAAAACTGAAGTTTTTGTAAACATATGGTACATATATTCTCTCACAGTCTCAATTCAGTCTTTTTCACATCCCTCTGCCTCATACATTCTCTCGCTTGCTTGCGCCCTCCCTCCCAGCATTGTCCCAGCGTCAGTCATGTGTGCAATAAAAACATTACAAAAAGCAGTAGAATTATAATCTGCAAGAACCGAAATACAGCGGGCTTGGCACAGTTTCTCCAGTATTGGTTCCCAGATGTCATTGTAGATGTGGGGAATGAATCTACAGCAGTAAAGTTGCCGACAACAGCGTTAACACCATTAACTATGAGCAACTAGCTGCAATACAAACAGAAAATATGCTACACGAGCTAGCCAACAATAGCCTACTGTTGATGAAGAGTAGCTAACATTACATTATTTGTCCAATAAATTTAGATAGCTGCTCCACTTAGTAGCATTAGCACTATGTCCAAAGGAATTGAATCAGTGCAACTGGAGTTAGCATATATCCGTGAAGACGTTTCGCCCCTCATCCAAGAGGCTTCATCAGTTCGTGCCTTTCTGACTAGACCAAGCTAGTCTGACTGGCTGGTGATGAAACTCAGATATTTATCCTCTTTGGAGTTGTTATCAGAGCTATTGATGTCCATGGCTCTTTGTGTTCCGATGTTTAGCCAAGCCCGTCGTTATCAGAGCTATTGCTGTGCATAGCTCTTTGTGTTCTGATGTTAAGCAGCGACGGTCGTTGGGGGTGTTAGTTTCGACTTCGTTAGTGCTCCATTCAGTGGTCATGAGTCATTGGAGCCGTTAGTGACCGACTGTTGTTCTTGGAGGCTAAGCTTCTTGAGTCTCCTGGGTAGAGATGAAAGGACGGCATTGTAAGTGGGAGATAGGTGGTGTCGCAGACCTCCTCCTCTGTTGAGGGATGGTTTTTCCAGTTTCGCGTTGATGGCTTCCTTCACCCCTATTTCAAACCATCTATCTTCCCTGTCCAAAATGTGTACGTTGCTGTCCTCGAAGGAGTGTGTCTTCTCCTTTAGGTGTAGATAAACTGCTGAGTCTTGTCCTGAGGAGTTTGGCCTTCTGTGTTGGGCCATCCGTTTGTGTAGTGGTTGTTTGGTTTCTCCTATGTATAGGTCAGTGCAATCCTCATTGCATTGTACAGCATACACCAGATTACTTTTTGGGGTGTGTGGTACACGGTCTTTGGGATGAACCAGTCTTTGTCGGAGTGTGTTGCTGGGTTTGAAGTATACCGGGATGCGGTGTTTGCTAAAAATTCTCCTGAGTTTCTCGGAGACCCCAGAAACATACGGGATGACTATGTTATTCCTTCTGTTCCTTTTCTCCTCATCGCTCAGCCGGTTGGTCTTTTTGGAACATGTTGCAGTTTTCACAAAGGTCCAACTGGGGTAGCTGCAGGTTTTTAAAGCCCCCCTCAGGTGTTTGTGTTCTTCCCGTTGGGCCTGAGTGCTGCTGGGCACATTGTCAGCTGTGTGTTGCAGATTTCTGATGATGCCCAGTTTGTATTCCAGAGGGTGGTGTGAGTCGAAAATTAGATATTGGTCTGTGTGTGAAGGTTTCCTGTAGACCCCAATGTGGAGGCTCCTGTCTTCCCCAATGTGGACGTCATAGTCCAAGAAGGGCAAACTGTTGTTATTTACGTCTTCCCTTGTGAACTTCATGTTCTTGTCCACTGAGTTGATGTGTTTGGGAAATGCTTGCACCCCTTGTGTTTGGATTTTGACCCATGTGTCGTCCACATATCTGAACCAGTGGCTCGGAGGTGTTCCTCTGATGGAGTTCAGGGCCCTGTGTTCTACCTCTTCCATATATAAGTTGGCCACAATGGGAGATACTGGTGAGCCCATTGCACAGCCGTGTTTCTGTCTGTAAAACTGGCCCCTGAATTGGAAATATGTAGTGTTCAGGCAAAGGTCCAGTAGTTGTCAAATCTGGTCTGGGCTGAGGTTGGTCCTATCGTGGAGGGTGTTGTCCCATAGCAAACGTTGCCTCACAGTTTCCAAAGCCTCCATGGTTGGGATGCAGGTGAATAACGAGGTCGCGTCGTAGGATACCATGGTTTCATTCGGTTCCAGTTTTACGCCTTGGACCTTGTTCACAAAGTCAATGGAGTTTTGGATATGGTGAGGTGTTTCGCCCACTAAAGGGGTCAAGATGTTGGCTATATGTTTGGCAATGTTGTACGTGATCGAGTTTATGCTGCTGACGATTGGCCTAAGGGGGGTTCCATCTTTATGGATCTTAGGGAGTGCATATATGCATGGAATGTTATCTTGTGGGTAGAGACGGTGGTATTGTATCCGATCAATGGTTCCTCCTTTCTGTAGTTTTTGTAGGTATTCTATTATTCTCCTCTTGTAACCACTAGTTGGATCGCGTCTCAGAGGTTCATAGGTGTCGGTGTCGCTGAGTAATGACGTGATCTTGGCGTGGTAGTCTGTTGTGTTGAGGATAACCGTGCATCTCCCCTTATCTGCTGGAAGGATAGTGATGTTTTCATCCATGCTCAGGGCTGTCACGGCTTTCCTTTCCTCCATGGTTAGGTTGGAAGGAGGGAGTTTCACATTGGACCGAGCTGCTGATACCTTTAACCTAAGCTGTTCCGCCTCGGTTTCCGTTAGATTGTTTTTCCTTATAGCTGATTCTGTGGATGTGATGAGGTCAACTATAGGTAGTTGTTTGGGTGTCATGGCGAAGTTCAGTCCTTTGGCTAAGACCTAATTCTCTGATTGGGTAAGTACCTTGTCCGACAGATTCTTGATCTATCTGTTCTGCGTTCCGTTTTGTGTGGGATGTTCTGTCTTTTGTCTCCATGTAAGTATATCTGCTTGGCTAGTGTTGTTGGTTCGTCGCTGTAAGTTTTGAAACTTCCTTGTCTGCCTTTCTTTGGTTTTGTGGTGTTGAGATAGTTGGGCTTTCTTGGTGAGTTTCATCACCAGCCATTCAGACTAGCTTGGTCTAGTCAGAAAGGCACGAACTGAGGAAGCCTCTTGGATGAGAGGCGAAACGTTTTCACGGATATATAGCAAGTCCACTTGCACTTGATTCAATTCCTTTGGAGACCCATGACCTGAATGAATGAGAACATTCAGACATTAGCACTATGTTAATTTGCAGCATATAAACCTAACCAGCTAGCTAGCTAACTAGACTAGAATTAAACCAACCCACCTTGCTATGGCTTTGTTGTTTGCATATCCATGCACCATGTCCACGCCGTTCTTGATGTGGAGTTTGATAAGCCCAGGCAAAGCACTGAATGTGATTTCGTTGCGTACAGACAAGGCTCAACGTTTTCGGTTTTTATTTTTCAAAGCCATCCAGCATGCCGATTTTCGCCACAAGAGGACACCGTTACATAACCTCACACAAAAAGGAACAACTTTTGGATCCGTGGAAACATAAAATCCGTGTGAAAATCAGTTTAAACCGATCTGCTCCTTTTAAAAAAAATCTGGGTATTTTTCGGTGAAAATCGGTAAAAATCAAAAACGCTGAGCCTTGCGTACAGAATAGTATGCAATGTTGAAATTTTTAATCATTTTCTCCCGTTATCCACTCTCCATTTGACGTATCTGTCCAAACTCCAATGGGTGTACTTTCAGGCGATGTAACTGCAAGGTGTGCAACTGTGCGCCTTAAGTGCTGTCCACTTGTTCCATGACTTGTGATGTGGTGTTTCCTGAAGGCATTGTTTCCGATGAAAAATGAGCTAGACTTCTCGGCTTGTTGAGGAAACTGGCGGCACACACCGCAGTACGTTACATCCTTAGATGTGTCATATTCTAGCCGCTTAAACTCTTGCTTCCATTCACTCCTAAATGTTCGTTGCTGTTCCGTTTTTTCATAGTCCACCTTTTGTGTTTCTGGTTCTTCTGTAGGGATCGTGTTCGCAACTTGAGTAACGGTAGGCTTAGTAAATCCATATTTCAGCAGCCCCGACATATCGGCAGCTAGCCGGTGACGAGTAAAATTAAGTTATTGTTAGCTGTTTTCGTAGAATGTTGAATTAAAAGGCACACATGAATCGGCATGTTTGTGAAACTGTGACGTTGCATTTGCGAAGGGTGATTTTTTTTAAAATTTAACCTTGGTGGCCACCTACTGGGGCTATATGGTGGCCACAGAGTAACATTTTATGGCCACGGGCCATCGGGCCATGGTTAATGTCTAACCCTGGGATGGGTTAAATGCAGAGAACAAAGTCATTGTAAGAATACAATGTCAAATGAAGTGGCTTTCATTCAAATGGTTGTCACCTCTCCCGTCTCACATGGTATACCATGTACGACAGGTACATGATCAAGCTTATATAGATCAGGGGCGCCCCGGTGGCTCACCTGGTAGAGCGCATACCACATAAGGCTGAGTCCTTACTGCAGCAGCCTGGGTTCGGATCCAGCCCGGGCCCTTTGCTACATGTCATCTCCTTTCCTGTATCTCTCTCGACTATTGCTATCAAATAAAGGCGGAAAATGGCAACAAAAAAAATCTTTAAGAATAAAAAGCTTGTATTAATCAAATGACATTCAGTAAGGCGTTTCACATGGGTGTTGGTACCATTTGTAGTAGAAAACTTGAAACTGTTTTTCATCACTTCTATGGAGCCAAAGTTGCTGACATGTACATATAAATGTCCAGGAAAACTTCTGTATGAGCGAACTCTATATGTATATAATTAAATCTGAGATTCAAGTCTCCAAACAGCATTAACCATGTGGATGAACTTACAAGGCTGGTTTACTACAAATTATCACAACTGCCAACACAAATCTCCATGTGCAGAGAAAGCCTGGCAGTGAATTTACAGCACAAATGGATGATCATGATTATTCCCTTCATGCTGGTGCACCATGTTCTGCTTTATCTGACAGCTAGCATGTAGTTTTTTTGTGCATACAAACCACTTAGACAAAATGTCTGTCACAGGCTGTCTAGAGGAGCACAGACTGATGCTTTTATGGAGGAGGATAGTTGTCAATAAAAACGACCTGTTATGCTTAATCATTCATATTCTAAACTCATTTGTGCTATCACTCCAAAGTAATCAATAATGTGAAATACTTCAAATAAAGACATTTACTTACATGCATCATTCCACTGGGGCAAAACACCCAACGTAATTACAGTGTTCAATGAGACTAACAATTTGTGTGTGTGTGTGTGTGTGTGTGTGTGTGTGTGTGTGTGTGGGCGTGCACGCGCACGTGCTTATATTACACAGCGATACTTGCGTGCGAAGCACCACTGATGTGCGCTTCATGAAAAAGGAACAAGAGACAGAGAGCTGGAGGATGTGAGTGTGAGTGAAATTGAGGGACTAAGAGCGACAGTGATTAAAATGAAAGGGAAAGAGAGTAGATTAGCTTGAAGGCTCTCCCTAGAGAGCGTCTGAGAGGGAGGACAAGCTGCACTGAAGCCCAGTCGTCTGGCAGCACTCTTCTCTTCATCTTCACCCCCCTCTTTCTCCCACTTTCTCCCCCCTCTATTAATGCCTCTCTCCGCTTGTCTTTAGTCCCACTCACTGATGGCTCTCGCTCTCTCTCTCATCCCTAGTCACAGTCCATTCCCTGTTTTCCCTTATTGTCAT
Source organism: Lampris incognitus (assembly GCF_029633865.1). Taxonomy (NCBI): domain Eukaryota; kingdom Metazoa; phylum Chordata; class Actinopteri; order Lampriformes; family Lampridae; genus Lampris; species Lampris incognitus. Next base: position 47,832,331 of record NC_079214.1, on the reverse strand, counting down.
GAATACATTTTCCTTATTTTGGCCAGCTAAGGTTATTCCATGTCATTTACAATCCAAATTCACCAGTCTTCCCTCTGATTTTACACAGGCTAATCTTGTTCCACGTCCACAATGTTCCCATGTCAGCCTTTCTGTGTGGGTGTAGGTTTTAATCCTATATGTTCTGTGATGATTAATGCACATTGCTGTGAGGTTTCTCCTCTCTCTCTTCGCACCGCCACATTATAGCTCCCTGTTTGGATGCTCGGTGTTGAGATTGCTGATGTCAATAGCTAGAAGACTAGGTGACTAAGACTAAGCTAGAAGAAAAGGGGGCTATTAAGGAGAAGGTGGATAAGGTTAGGTACCCCAGATGATACGCGAAAGACAAGCGCTGGCACTCCTCACAAACTTCTCCTCGATGAGAGTATTATCTGGAAAATCCACGAGCGAGATGGAGAGACAGATAGAAAGAGATGGGGAGAGAGACAGAGAAACAGAGGATGTGCTTGTGAAAGAGACACAAAGAGCAGTGTTTAGGGGAAAAAAACCCACGTAGATCTGGCAATGAAAGAAAAAAAGACAGTGTGGGATGTTACAGAGGGAATTAGAGAAATCATGTTATACCTATGTTAGAAAAAAGACAAAGCTACAGAAACCATGCCATTTCTTTAACATAATTCTTAATTTTGATCATAGCAAATCTCTTGCAGATACCACTGAAACGGTCCAAAGTGAAGTCTTTTGTTCTTTTGCCCTCAAGCTCCATTTTACTGTCAAAATAAGTCATAAACTGGGGGCGTCTGGGTGGCATGGCAGTCTATTTCGTTGCCTGCCGACACAGGGATCGCCGGTTCGAATCTCCATGTTACCTCCGGCTTGGTCGGAGGTCCCTACAGACACATTTGGCCGTGTCTGTGGGTGGGAAGCTGGATGTGGGTATGTGTCCTGGTCGTTGAACTAGCGCCTCTTCTGGTCAGTTGGGCCGCTTTTTCAGGGGGGAATAGCATGATCCTCCTACACACGCTACATCCCCCTGGTGAAACTCCTCACTGCCAAGTGAAAAGAAGCGGCTAGTGACTCCACATGTATCGGAGGAGGCATGTGGTAGTCTGCAGCCCTCCCCTGGATCGGCAGAGGGGGTGGAGCAGCAACTGGGATGGCTCGGAAGAATGGGGTAATTGGCCAGATACAATTGGGGACAAAAAGGTGGAAAAATCCAAGAAAAAAAAGTCATAAACTTGCACGTAAGTTGAAAAGGTTTCAGTGAAACCAAACTGGTGTCCATCAATATAGACATGAATCCAGACTAAGTATGTGACTCTTCGACCTCAGTTACTCATTTGAGGCGCCTCATGTGTCATTACACCGCTACTGTAGCAGACGTGATGGAACAAGCACTTTAACCTTTACAGAACATCTCTAGGGCACCGGCCTGGGATTCGGGGACTGACTGTTGAGTAGTTTAGGATTTTAGCGGCCACTAAATCACCCAGGTGACATGGAAATGTTAACCGTCAGTCAGCCATTTCTCAGAAAGTTATTCAATCATGAAGACCTGACATGGCACTGTCACCCAAAGCCCTCCTCATTATTTGCATGCTATATTTCCTCAACACCCATGACGCTCATCCTCGCAAAGCTTTTCGTGTGCCTGTCTCTCTGACTGAGGTCTACTATGACTTGAATGAATGCATAAGCCCATGAGTCAGTGTGAAATATTTTCACTCAATTCAGTGCACTGCTAATCCTGCCACACTCCATTACAACCCACGTCTCCGCATGGACATTCCAAGGCGGGGGGGGGGGGAAGGGACCCATGCAGCCGTATTTCATGCTGCTTTGTGGGGGGTTATAATTAACGACACTACAAAATGTTTTGGCGGAGGTAGTCTGATGGTAAGAAACCAAAACATCACTCTTAAGACATGGGCTGTAAATCAGCTTGTTCTGCCGTCCCCCTGCTGTTCCTAACACAAACTAAAAAAATAAAATAAAATAAAATTAGCTAAATTTGTCATGAAACGACAACAACCAGTAAATGATGTAGGCTTCATCGCTGATCAGAAAAACAAGAATTTTCTAATTAGGCGCAGAGCTTCGTTATTTTTGCACATCTTTGAAATGAGCACTGAACGGTACATCAAAGTAAAAAGTTTAGGAAAGCCATCAAGAGTATCATCAAGCCTTCACGTGTTTTGGAAGTCTCATTCTGGAACAATCTTCTTCTCAGTGTTGCTAAAGCAGCTCCTTGACACAAAGAGAGCTCATGAAGCCTCATAGAAATGGATCCATAGGGGCGTCCAGGTGGCATGGCAGTCTATTCCTTTGCCTACCAACATGGGGATCGGTGGTTCGAATCCCTGTGTTACCTTTGGCTTGGTCGGGCGTCTCTACGGACACAATTGGCCATGTCTGCGGGTGGGAAGCCGGATGTGTCGCCACACTAGCGCCTCCTCTGGTCGGTCGGGGCTCCTGTTCGGGGGACTGGGGGGAATAGCGTGATCCTCCCATGTGCTACATCCCCCTTGGCGAAACTCACTGTCAGGTGAAAAGAAATGGCTGGTGACTCCACATGTATCGGAGGAGGCATGTGGTAGTCTGCAGCCCTCCCCGGATCGGCAGAGGGGGTGGAGCAGCGACCGGAATGGCTCGGAAGAGTGGGGTAAGTGGTCAGATACAATTTGGAAGAAAAAGGGGGAACATTCCAAAAGAAAAAGAAGATGAAATGGATCCATATGGGGGAAACAAAGGTGTGTTCTCTGGCCTGTTCTTCTTCCCAGTGTTCGAGTTGTACAAATGCACCATCTGAGTGCTGGAAGACGGAGGAATATACACACATGTAGGCTGAATACTAAACAAACCAAGGCAATACAACTGACTGTCTGATCGGGAATATAGCTAAAGGTGTGGACAGAAGCTGAGGTAGATGGAGCAGGTGTGTGGGCGAAAAACAACAACTAAGATTAGAGTCTGAGGAGAGAACGAGGAGTCGAAACGGGAACCAACTGTTGCCTCTCGTGTGACGAGCGTTTCTTCACTTCCTTTGTCTGCATGACAAATAAGAATAAAGAATTGCATGTAACGTACTAAAAGCAGTGTGGATGTCGTGCATCGATGTTGGGGTTGAGTACGTGTGTGTGGGCGCCTGCTTTAATACTCTGATACATGCATGGGGAGGGAGCATGCGTGTGGTGTAAGCACGGATTTGTGTAAGAGCCTCAATCCATTGTGTTGCTGACACAGGACTGCACTCAGTCTCTTTAAAACTTGTCTAGCAAACATCTATATACACTCAACATACATCGTGTTACTGATTAGAACAAAACGACCAAATTGAGTCTACATTTCTCCTTCTTTCTACATCTGTATTTAAACATTACAGCTGACTCACAGATATTTGTATGAGCGTTACCCCACTCCCCCACTCCCCAAAACAAAAATAAATTGTAGGCTGTTTATCACTTCTTTAACAATATGACAACATAAATATATGGATAATGCCCAGTTTCGGTGACTGAAGTAGTTGTAAAGCATGCAAAATTAGGCCCTGAATTGATTTTTTTTTTAATTAGGCCCTGGTCGCTTCAGTATGACAAAATAACCAAATCTTTACTGATAAATCTATATATCTCCCACAGACATGACTTTACTGTCATGAAAAATGGATCTGGGATTTTTCCAAGGGGAAAAGGGAAACCTAAGACATTATTGTGAATGATCCCTTGTGACGTTTCCATTTACAATGTGGATGCCCTTTCCTTCCAACTTCAGTCTTCATTAGTCTGCCCATTTGCCTTTTCTTCAGGGGTCCGTATTTCTTTCTATTTTCCACATGGCAGTGAATGTAAGACACAACAGGCAAACGTAGCGACTGTTAAGACCTGATTCCTCCACGCACAAAATGGCATGAGAACAATATTACTTTTGGGTTTAGTAAATCACATGGAGCAAGTCATTTGATTCGTCCTTCCATTTTTAACATTTTTATTTTTTGTCAATACAAGTGACACACCACAAAACACATACTACTTACTTTCAAAAAGTCTCCCTCCTAGTTCTCTTCATATTGCGGATTTGTATACCTTACAAATAGACCAGAATCTTACACACTGACAAAGGCAGTTGCAAATGTTTAGCAATTTCAGGATAATCTGAAAACTCTTTGTAAAATTACTCCTAAAAACAATAATTAACTTGATATATGCACTTGTCCCAAGTTAACCTTTTGCAAACCCATTGAACTGCATCTGTAAATATTTAAAGTAGACATGCACTGACACACCCATGGGCTGCCCTTTAGCAAAAGTGCAAAAATAGTTACCTGCATCCTGTTTACATCAATGGATTGCAGATGTATGTTAGGGGATGCCTCCAGGTGGATTAGCAAACACAAGGCAGGCACACGCATGCATGCACATACGCACACACACACATAAACACACATAAACACATCTAGTGTGTGCAAGCATGGAGGGTGAGATGATTTATAGCTGGCCATGTCTAATGGATTGTGCTGGCACCTCTGGGAATTTTGAAAAGAAATTAATTAGCCTTTGGTGACCCTGCTGTCCGGCTGTCTGTGGTTGCACTTTATACTACACACATACACGGGGAGGTCCGTGGCACCTCTCTGCTTACTTGTTCAGTAATTAGAATCTAAATGGGCCACACTATCTGTCACAGATGTGTCGAATAGATACCCGGATTCCACATAACGATGTGAAATTGTACAGGTAAAACAAATGACGGAGCGCTGCCAGAGTTAGCCGGTGGAGTAAAACAAGATGGAGAGAATAGACAAAGAGGGAAAGTCAGCCGAGTTCTCCCTCACTGAGTGTTTGGTAAATACCATTTTATTCTCCTTCTTCCTTGCTTGAATTCACCAAGAGGACACAGAGCTCAGGCCTGTATCAGAGCTCTACACTCTCACTCACTCTCACTCACTCTCTCTCACTCTCTCTCTCACTCTCTCTCTCTCTTTGTCTATCCTAAGTCTGTTGTCCATCTTAACTCCTCTATCCCTCTCTCTTTCTGATGCAGGAAAAAAAGCCCTCTGTACTAGGAGATCGACTGATATGTTTTTTTGGGGGGGGGGGGTTGGGTTTTTTTGGGCCGGTACCGATTTTGATTATCGGTAAGTTATGGCGGCCAATATCCAATATTTAGGGCTGATATTCAGTTGTGGTAAATGTAAAAAAAAAATTGCCAAAATTTACAGCAACACAAACCCCAACACAAGGCTGCCTTTAAATGAACGCGTTGTTCAAGGCACTAGATAACAATCTGAGTGGAATTCTTTTTTAATTAAAAATAAATAACTTCCAAAACATGAAAATGGTAAGAATTAAACAGCATGGACAGCAGGAAGTAAACTTTGATCAAACTGAATAATTATAATATTAAAATAATTCCACATAAATTTGTTAAAGTGCTCCCAGCAGGCTTTGACTGAACTGAATGGGAAAAATGTACATTAGTGTCATTATGTTCCCTTTCTCTTATCTTTAAAGTGATAGTTGAAGTGGGGTTGCATGAGTTACTTATCAATAGTCGGTGTATTATCTGCAGTAGACGAGTCTGGGCGCTCCCAGTTTGGAGATTGAGCAGGAGTAGCCGGCATGGAAGTTAAGGAATGGGACCCTCCCATGTGTTTGTTTATTTTTTTTTCCACGATTCAGTTATATACGAATCTGGAACATTCATTGACAGCCCTACCAGTTTACCAAAGACTTGGCCTTTGCTCTCTCCCTATATGAAATTTTATGACAGTTTTTAAAAGCAACTGTCAGTAATGTATCTTGAAGGAATGATGTTGCCAATGCTGAGAAGGTTTAAAGACTTGCAAAATTTAGAAATGCCTTGAAAAATGTTCAGGTGAGTTCCAGCTATATAAAGGTTGTAGATTCATTTTGAAGTTTATGTTCATAACCTTGCTCTTGTGCAGTGAAATTTGATTGCTGCATTTATTGGAGTGTCTAATAGATTTTACTCCTGATAATTCTGTAGTTATGCTTTTGAACACACACCCTGACCATTCTTGCTTGCCGTTTTTCTACAAGTTCCCCCTTTCTCCTCTTTTCACATCTCTTCTTCGTGTGATTGTTTCAAAACCTTTTTTTCTGTATGTAAGAAAATAATAAACATTTTCAATATGTGATTTTTAAAAAATATCAGCTTGGCCGATAAAAAAATTGCCGATAACGATAATATGAAAAACGGCAAATATCCAAGCCGATAATCGGCCAGACCGACAATCGGTCGATCCCTACGCTGTACATGCATATATGTACAGTATCATCCCTATTTCTGATTCTGAGTCTCATGCTTTTAATGCCATTCCTATATGTGATCCCACATCGCCAACAACTTAGAGGACACTCCACAATGAAAGCAGGAAAATATAATTGGATAATTTCAGTAGCAAAACTCAACAGGGATTTTTTTTTTTTGATGAATTTATCATCTCTCTTTTTGGCAGACTTTTCGAGCTGCTTTTGAGGAATATGAGCTTAAACTAGCTCATACTCCCCAACTGCCATGTTGACGAAGTCAGTGGTTCTCAAACAGGGGTCACTGAGGGGGTTCCAGGGATCCACATCGAAATGAATTGTTTGCTCTCACTAGTTTAATTAATTAGAAACTGCCCCAATTAAAAAAAATATATATACACTACCGTTCAAAAGTTTGGGATCACCCAAACAATTTCGTGTTTTCCATGAAAAGTCACACTTATTCACCACCATATGTTGTGAAATGAATAGAAAATAGAGTCAAGACATTGACAAGGTTAGAAATAATGATTTGTATTTGAAATAAGATTTTTTTTACATCAAACTTTGCTTTCGTCAAAGAATCCTCCATTTGCAGCAATTACAGCATTGCAGACCTTTGGCATTCTAGCTGTTAATTTGTTGAGGTAATCTGGAGAAATTGCACCCCACGCTTCCAGAAGCAGCTCCCACAAGTTGGATTGGTTGGATGGGCACTTCTTTGAGCAGATTGAGTTTCTGGAGCATCACATTTGTGGGGTCAATTAAACGCTCAAAATGGCCAGAAAAAGAGAACTTTCATCTGAAACTCGACAGTCTATTCTTGTTCTTAGAAATGAAGGCTATTCCATGCGAGAAATTGCTAAGAAATTGAAGATTTCCTACACCGGTGTGTACTACTCCCTTCAGAGGACAGCACAAACAGGCTCTAACAGGTACTATTTAATGAAGATGCCAGTTGGGGACCTGTGAGGCGTCTGTTTCTCAAACTAGAGACTCTAATGTACTTATCTTCTTGCTCAGTTGTGCAACGTGGCCTCCCACTTCTTTTTCTACTCTGGTTAGAGCCTGTTTGTGCTGTCCTCTGAAGGGAGTAGTACACACCGGTGTAGGAAATCTTCAATTTCTTAGCAATTTCTCGCATGGAATAGCCTTCATTTCTAAGAACAAGAATAGACTGTCGAGTTTCAGATGAAAGTTCTCTTTTTCTGGCCATTTTGAGCGTTTAATTGACCCCACAAATGTGATGCTCCAGAAACTCAATCTGCTCAAAGAAGTGCCCATCCAACCAATCCAACTTGTGGGAGCTGCTTCTGGAAGCGTGGGGTGCAATTTCTCCAGATTACCTCAACAAATTAACA